>NC_133537.1:300356237-301556237 GCF_048544455.1 Silene latifolia
AACTCATACTCCGTCTTACTCATTACTCCGTCTCATAATATAGTATTCTAAAGTAACCGGATATCGTATTCTCATCGTCGACCCTAAACCAGGACAAGGGGTGACTGAACTGGCGGGTAAACCGCGAAACAATATTTCTATCTCATTGTCAATTTCAATCTCAGAATATAACTCAATAACCATGGTCACTCTGGACCGTAAACACAACTCGTTACATAGGCCCCATAATTAAATACCAGTAACCAATATTCATCTCAATATCAATGTCATACTGTCATATGTTATGTTCAGAACTGCTCCACACTTAGAGTACAAAGCTTCAAGCTACTCACCCACAAGTCAAGGTAAAAAAAAGACAATTAAAATACAATACAAAACTCCATAATCCAAATCTCGACTTAGAGGAATTGATCAACTAATAGAAAAGTATTACCAGGCGTATGCTTATCCCTTTGACGTTCACCGTATAATTAAGCCATACACACTATAATCTCTTATATCTGACAATCAAGCACACTGCCTCATATTATAAATTAGTTCACCAAACATGCTAACATTGATAAGCATTCACACAAATCCCTTTATTCATCCCCAACAATCGTGAATAATCATATAACCTTCCTATGAACCTAGTGTAACTATTATCTAGCTCATGAAATGAGCTGTTGCCAGAAACTCTCAATAGAGCCGTTGGCTCCCAATCAATCAAGGCAACAAAATTATCTTATGTAAATATGATTTATTTCCTCCCATATATAGGTTATACTCTTGTGTATATATAGCATGATTATAGATTGTACAAACACAATAAACACACTCTAATAAACGTCTGATATTTGCCTCTCATATTCTTATGTTCTCTCAATTATAATATGGTATCAGTAACCTAGGTTATTGACCTTCTTGCAAATCTGCCGTCTTCTTATTCTTTCTTTTATCTTTCTGTTTCTTTTGTCTTTTCATCATGACAAACACAGATTCCAATCAACTCGTCACTACCTCGCAAAACCCGTCTTATTCGTTTGTTCATGTTGAACAACCGGGTTCTAGTATCACTCCAATTGTCTTCAATGGCAACAATTACGATGAATGGTCCCGGTCGTTTCAACTCGCTCTTATGGCCAAAGGAAAACTCGGGTACATTGATGGTACCGTCACCAAACCATCTACTACATCTGACTCTTACGCATCTTGGCAATCGACTAATGCCTTGGTAACCATGTGGATTTTCAACACTCTTGCATCATCCCTGCGAAACCAAATTTCGCTTCGTCCCGAGGCGAAACAGGTATGGCTCGATATAAAGAATCGTTTTTGTCAAACCAACGAACCTCGTATTTATCAACTGCAGGCAGAGTTATCGGCTTGTCGTCAAACCCCCACAGAAACTCTCGTGGCCTATTATGGTCGCCTGACAACGATTTGGGATGCACTCTCTGAACACGATACTATTCTGTCTTGCTCCTGCAATCCATGTTCCTGTGACTGGCTGAACATTATCAACGCCCGACGGGAAAAGAGGAAGGTACGGGATTTTTTTATGGGTCTTGATGACCGTTTCGCTAATATTCGCTCTCAAATAATCGGTATTACTCCTCTCCCTTCTTTGGATCTTATTTATAATCGTTTATTGCAAGATGAGGGCGTTAGAAATTTGTCGGCTACTAAAACCGATAGTACCCCTGATGTCATGGCGTTTGCTGCCCGGGTTCATCAAGGACCACGGCAGTCTGGGGGGGTGCGTGAGTCTCGTGGCAATGACCGTCGCAATTCAAACGAACCATCTAAATATTTTTGTATTGCCTGCCAAAAACCGGGACATAGTCTCAAATTTTGCTTTCAAGTCACGGGGAATTTTCCCGACTGGTGGGGAGACCGTCCCCGTCATCGTATCTATATAGACCCAAATGCTACGGATTTAAGCAAGGCAGTCTTTGTCCCGGACCCGCGTAGTAAGACTTCGACTGAACGCACCAAGCAGACCGTCTCTGGTCAGCAACCTAAGGTCCATATGGCCTCTGTTCATCCTCCTATTTCTGGGAATGCTATTTCTGGGAATGCTATTGTTGGGTCTGTTGGTAACACAGGGGCATCCTCATCCACCACTCCCCTTGGTCAATTCGATCAAATTGATCTTAATTCCCTCACTGCAAGTCAATTGGAGGAATTAACTAAGATGCTGCAAGCTCGAAATAATGACCAGGCCAATGATCGTCTCAATGGTAATATCTCTTCTTCTTCTTGGATTGTTGATACGGGAGCATCCCACCACATGTCGGGATGTTTTTCCCATTTTTCGAATCTTAAAATAATACCTCCTTTGTCTGTGGGTCTGCCTAATGGAGACCTTACACTCGCTACTCAAAGTGGCGACATTTGCTTATCATCTCGCCTTGTCTTAAGAAATGTTTTATATGCAGCTAATTTACATTGCAATTTAATTTCCGTTTCTAGTCTTTTAAGCGATACAACTTTAACTATCCAATTCTCTCATAATTTATGTCTCATTCAGGACCGTATCTCGAAGACGGTGATTGGAGCATGTGAACAACACGAGGGGCTATACTACCTAAAAGGTGTCCGGAACGATAAGGTTCATGCGTGTATGGCTGGGGTAGTTGATTCGACCAAACTTTGGCATCGAAGGTTGGGGCACCCCTCCTCCAGTATTTCTCGTTTTTTACCATTTATTAATAAAAATTCTCGGACTCATGATGTTTTTCATAGCAAAACTTGTGATATTTGTTTACTTGCGAAACAAACTCGTGAACCTTTTAATTTAAGCACCAGTCATGCTATTTCTTCTTTTGATCTTATACATTGCGACCTATGGGGACCATATTCTAAAAATGCTTCTTGTGGGTCACGTCATTTTTTAACAATCGTTGACGATTTTTCACGAGCTACTTGGGTTTATCTCTTACGTCATAAAAGCGATACAAAGCAAACTTTGTTAAAATTTTTTGCTATGATAGAACGTCAATTCAATAAGAAAATCAAAGTTTTACGGACCGACAATGGTACAGAATTCCGGCCTTTAATACCATTCTTTAAAGAAAATGGAATTTTATTTCAAACTTCTAACGTAGATACTCCCCAACAAAATGGTCGGGTAGAACGTAAACATCGTCACATTTTGAATGTTGCACGAGCTCTTCTTTTTCTAGCCAATTTACCTTTATATTTTTGGGGAGAATGTGTTTTAAGTGCCGTTTACTTAATAAATCGCACTCCGACTCAACTTCTACATGGTAAAACGCCTTATGAAACTCTCTTTAATAAATCTCCGCCTTTTGAAAATATTCGCATATTTGGGTGTCTAGCCTATGCCAAAAATATCAATCGGTCACACGATAAGTTTGCTCCCCGCAGTCGTAAATGCATTTTTATTGGATACCCGTTTGGAAAAAAAGGTTGGCGTCTTTTCGACTTGGACACGGGGTCTTACTTTGAGTCACGTGACGTGGTTTTTGTCGAAACTGATTTTCCCTTTAAAACTCTCAATATACATGATAATGCTCCTGACCTCAATCATTTTTCTAATGATGACTTAGTACCCGTTGAACAAACAATACCTGTAACTCCATCACCTTCCAGCCCATTTACAACGGACCCACCACCGACCGAAAATACCATCCTTGACAAGCCCATCGACACAACCCAGGAACCATCTTCTTCCGACACTACCCAGCCCATAACCACGACTCAAGACCAACCTACGACTGCCCCGAAAACCTCTTCCGTCGACCGTGGACACAGACTTAAAATACCCAACACCAATTTAAGAGACTATGTGCTATCCAAACCTCGCCCCTCGTTGAATGTTCTTACTGCCCAATCATCGTCATCAGGTACCGCTTTTCCAATCTCACATTATCTACATTATGCAAAATTTTCCCCTAACCATAAAGTTTTTTTGTCGGCCGTGACTAAACACCACGAGCCTAGTCTATTTAAAGATGCTATGCAGGTACCCGAATGGCGCGAAGCTATGAAACTTGAGATCGATGCTCTCGAAAAAAATCAAACATGGACACTTGAGGATCTCCCATCCAACAAAAAGGCTATCGGTTCCAAATGGGTTTACAAAATTAAATATAATGCGGATGGGTCTATAGAACGCTACAAGGCTCGATTGGTTGTCATGGGCAATCGACAGGTTGAAGGTATCGATTACAATGAGACGTTTGCTCCCACCGTCAAACTTGTCACCGTTCGAACTTTACTTGCCATCGCCGCTGCCAAGAAATGGGTAATTCATCAAATGGACGTCCACAACGCCTTCCTACATGGCGACCTCCATGAGGAAGTCTATATGAAGCCTCCACCTGGATTTCTACAATCGTCTAATGGAAAGGTTTGTCGCTTGCGAAAATCTTTATACGGCCTTCGTCAAGCCCCAAGATGTTGGTACGCTAAACTCGCTTCCGCTCTCCTCAAATATGGGTTTCAACAATGCCCATACGATCACTCTCTCTTCTCCATATCTCGACCTGACACCGAGGTACATATCTTAGTTTATGTTGACGATTTGGTGATTTGTGGCAACAATACAACCTTTATTACTCAATTTAAAGCTTATTTAAGCCAATGCTTCCACATGAAAGACCTTGGGGCGCTTAAATATTTTCTAGGCCTCGAAATTGCGAGGAATAATTCGGGCATATTCATATCTCAACGCAAATATGCCCTCGACATTTTAACCGAGACTGGTCTCCTTGGCACAAAACCGACCTCTACTCCCATGGAGCAAAATCACCGGCTTGGTCTATCTAAAGCCCCTTTAATGTCTGACCCTCAACCATACCGTCGACTCGTGGGTCGTCTCGTCTATCTCACTATCACTCGCCCCGAGTTAACATATTCCGTCCACATTCTTGCTCAATTTATGCACGCCCCTACAAGTGAACATTGGACTGCCGCATTGAATGTGGTACGCTACATCAAAAACTCTCCGGGACAAGGCATCTTACTTCGGTCTGATTGTAACTTACGCCTCAATGCCTATTGTGATGCCGACTACTCCTCCTGTCCCACCAGTCGTCGCTCACTCTCAGCATATATCGTCTTCTTGGGCTCCTCCTCCATCTCGTGGAAGACCAAAAAGCAAGCGACGGTCTCTCGCTCATCCGCTGAATCACAATATCGAGCTATGGCTGTTACCGTATGTGAATTAAAATGGCTCACATGCCTCCTACAATTTCTACGCATACCTCATACTCAACCCATTCAACTTCAATGTGATAATAAGTCCGCTCTACACATTGCTCGCAATCCGGTATTTCATGAAAGAACGAAACACATTGAAATTGACTGTCACTTTATCCGAGACGAGATACAGAAAGGCTTAATTGCTCCAAGTTATGTCCACACAAAGCCTCAACTCGCGGACATTCTAACCAAAGCACTCGGACGTGCCCCGTTTGATGAACTACTATCCAAGTTGGGTGTCTCGAATCTCCACACTCCAACTTGCGGGGGGGTATTATCTAGCTCATGAAATGAGCTGTTGCCAGAAACTCTCAATAGAGCCGTTGGCTCCCAATCAATCAAGGCAACAAAATTATCTTATGTAAATATGATTTATTTCCTCCCATATATAGGTTATACTCTTGTGTATATATAGCATGATTATAGATTGTACAAACACAATAAACACACTCTAATAAACGTCTGATATTTGCCTCTCATATTCTTATGTTCTCTCAATTATAATAGTAACCATATAAGTCCTCTTTCTAAGCACAAATAAACCAATAATAACGCACTCGCCTTTCTCTCATGCCACAACAATTAATTTAATAGTATAAAATAAAATAGCTAGTATATAAATAACATCACATTCACTCGTAATAATCAATATAAATACATATAACACGTACAGGGACGAAGCTAGGACTAAAAAGTAAGGGGGGCCGGTTTATATACAATACTCCGTATAATAATTTAGTCAAATTTAAAGTTTAATAACCCATATTATATACAAAACTAGGACTAAAACACGTTTATGAAAGTTTCATTTAGGAGAAATTAAGTCAGATAAAGAATAGATTCGATAATGGAAAGGATTTAGACTAAGAAAAGAATTGTAAAAACAAAGAAAAATAAATTCACCAAAATGGCATTGTGCAAGGATCGAACTCCAGATCTCCAACATCTAATCAAAGACCTAAAACCAACTTTGCCATCTCTGCTAACTTCCTTTATATGTTAATGTTACAGTTGCTAATCTATATATCTCATACAGGCCACCCGGGCCATGGCCCATTTGGCCATAACCAAGCTTCGTCTCTGAACACGTATAAATTACACATAATCACATAACCCCGAAAAATAATAAAAATATTAGGATCGGTAAAATCGGGTTACCTTCAAATGCAAAAATCACGCCAAACTGCTACTATTACACTTCAAAAAGGTGACAAAAACATTCATACTGGCTGACTCCATAAGGGCAAGCGGATGAATTTGATCAAACGAAATTTATTAAGTTGCATATGATGAAGATGTCAGGAATTTGTTAAACCAATTTAAGGTTCATGTAATATGCACAGGTGATGCGTGTATTTTATATATGATTTTTACCTTACATTTGCACGTATTTCTGTGTTGTTTATATAATGATTAGCTACAAATGCCCCAAATAGTCTACTTTGTTTTGTCTTGTGTTAATTGCAGGTATGAAGCGAAAAGGAGCGAAATTGAGCCTAAACCTGTCCCAATCGCATGCATTTTGGAGAATGAAGGATCAGAGCTTGGAATCTGTCACTTAGAGATGCGTGAAGTGGCCTCGGAAGGTGTTCAAGAGTTTATCTGTGCTAATACAGCTCGATCGACCAAGTTGGCTGCTGAAACCGGTCGATCGAATACTTTATGCTGCTGAAGATCCTCGATCGAGTTGTTACTGTACTCGATCGGGATGGGTTGTTTCCTGGTTCCTCGATTGAGCACTTAATGTTCTCGATCGAGACGTTTGGTCTGGATTTTGCTCGATCGAGTGGATTTATTCTGCTCGATCGAGTAGGTTCTGCCGTAGGAATATTTTTACGCAAAGATATTTTATTTCATATCTTGAGAATAAATAGGATGACGGCAGTAGAACAAAGGATCACCTTTTTTTACCTTTAATTTTTGGATCTGAAAACTTGTTCTTCTTCCCTTTTCTCTCATTCCTTCTTTACACTTTAGACCTAATTACTCAATTGCTACTCTTTTGTATCGGTAAACTCTAATCTTTAGTTTAATTATTCATCATTGCAATTATTGTTATTGCTCTATTCATTCCTTTCCTCCTTTTATTCTTTCTCTTTATTTTGCCTAGCAATTTATCCATGCCTCATTCTTTTGTTTTATTTATTGTTATTGATTCTTTAATAATTATGCTTAGCTAATTCTCTATGCTAGGCCATAGGGGAGCCATGGTAATTAGGGAATTATGAATAGGTGATTAGGGTTTGGTGTAAATTTAGTCTGTGTTGTTAATCATTGCAATTAACTGTAACTAGCTGCTTGAGTCGACGCATTTGGCTAGTTAATTTCATTGCCCTGACCTAGATCGAGAGATTGGAAGGGGTAAGACCTACAATGAACATTAGAGCATGCTAATGAGGGTGAAAGCTAAGTTAGTATTGTTTTAGGGCGAATAGCGGACCGAGAGGACCTTTTCATTACCCTACGGACCGAGTTTATGCTGACCTATGACCCTAGACTAGACTCCTAGAAAGCCATGGTGAACCGACTGTCCTAGCCATCTCTTTCTATCTGTTAATTTCTCTAGGTCTCTTTCTCTTTTAATCCTTGTAGTTTAGAATTAAAACAATCCAAAAACCCATGAACGGTTTCTTGGACAGGCTTAGTTTAGCATATATTTTCTCATCTCCCTGTGGATTCGATACTCAACTGCCTCTACTGCATTTATTAGGCACCAGTTGGTTTATTTTTGATAGAGTTGCGACAGCCGTGTCAAATTTTGGCGCCGTTGCCGGGGAGGTGGCATAATTTTGTTGCTTTATTTTAAGTTTGTCTCTCGTCTCAAGGAATTTATTCCTTGAGACTGATCTCATATTTTTCTCTAGTGCTTTAACTGTGTTGCAGGAAATCTGTCCTAGAAGAGGACATTGTCATACCTGCTGTTCTTTTAACTTTGCTTGCTATAATGCTGAACATCGCCAGTCACTCAGAACCTACGGTAGATTCTCTGCCTAAAGGTTTCCTGCTTCCTACTGCAGACGCAGGCACCTTTGGAATTCATCCATCTTACATACAGTTGGTTGAGAGGAATCTCTTTAAAGGGGTAGCTGGCGAGGATCCATGAAAGCATATAGAGCTATTTACGGAGTATTGCTCTACCATTCCTTTAGCTGCTGGGGTGACACAGGATAGAGTCAAGGGAGTCCTTTTTCCTTTTTCTTTGACTTATGACGCCCGGGAGTGGTTGAAAGACTTGGATAGGGAAGCTGCCGGTGTTACTGACTGGAATTCCTTAGCCTTAGCCTTCTACAGAAGGTATTTTCCACCATAATGCACCAACGCGCTGAGAGGCCAAATCACCACTTTTACACAATTGGCCACTGAAGATTTGAATGAAGCTTGGACTAGGTTCAAGAAGCTAGTTCGCTATATCCCTCTTCATGGTTTCCAACGATAGTTCTTATGCACCCAATTTTACAATGGGTTGTATGTTGATCAACGGGCCGTGTTGGATAATGCAGCCAAAGGGAGATTTCAGAAAAATGTTGAAGATGATAAGGGATGGCATCTTATTGATGAAATGACCATTCATGTAGCTGAGTATGGGAATCCCAGAGGGGGTAGACGAGTGAATGGGAGAGCTTGCGAATCTTTAGTGGCCGAAGTGGACAGTCTTAGTGGAAGATTTGATAATTTGGAGAATATACAAACTTCAAGTGGACATGAGCAAGTTCATGCTATGATTGAACAAGAGGTGACTTGCGGTAGATGCGGTACCGAAGGACACGATCCTATTACTTGTATGACAGATGTAGAACGAGTTCGTGCTTACCAACAATATAAGCAAGGAGTTCCGTTCTCTAAACTTTATGAAGATTTAACCATACCAAGTACCTCTAGTCCTCCTAATCCGATGCCATAACAAGTCGATTCATCTTCTACAAATGTAGAAATTGCGGAGCTAAAGTCTTTGGTGCTATCCCTAGCACTTCAACTCGAGAGAAACTCAGACAGAGCTGAAAATTCTATAGAAAAGTTGCAAGACCAAGTCGCGCGACTTACATCTGAGCAAATAAATCAAGTGAATCGCTCATCTCCTTGTGACTTGCTTAATGCAATCAGTCTCTGAAGTGGTCCTACTTATGATGGACCGAAAATGCCGGAAAATGATGACAAAATTGTTGATGAAATTCCAGAATCTGTTTTGGAGGAACTAATTGAAGACGTAGCTGCTGAACATCGGCCAACTACTCGATCGAGTGGATCTGGCTCTCGATCGAGTGGTTTCTCCTCTGACAGTACTCGATCGAGTGATCTAGGCTCTCGATCGAATGGTGCCCAAACTGAAGTTCTCGATCGAGAGGATCATGTTCTTCGATCGAGTGATTCCCATGACAAAAGCTCTCGATCGAGTGAAGATTGTACTCGATCGAGTACATATAGCAGCCAAGATGCTGTTTTGACGTCTAAACTTGCTGCTGGGTCATCTTCCTCTGCTGCGGAGATGCCACGTTTAGAAAAAAGTAAAGAGAAAGTCGCGGACCCGCTTATTGTTACCAGAATTCATTATCTGGGACGTCTGAAAGATGCTAAGGTCGAGCGACAGTAAGGTAAATTCCTGGATGTGGTCAAGAATCTTCAGGTAATCGTTCCCTTTACCGAGCTAATTACCCAGGTACCTTCTTATGCAAAATTTATGAAAGATATTTTGACGCGTAAGAGAGAGCTAAGTGAGTATGAGACTGTTGCATTTATCGAAGAGTCAAGTAATTTAATTCTCAATAAAGCTCCACCTAAAATGAAAGACCCGGGTACTTTCTCTATTACCTGTACCATAGGCAATGAAGTGATAGATAAGGCTCTCTGTGATTTAGGAGCCAGTGTCAGCATCATGCCTTTCTCTGTCTGCAAGAAACTTAATATGGGGCAGCTTAAAATGACTAATATCACCCTCCAGATGGCTGATAGATCAGTTAGACGACCCCTGGGTATCTTAGAAGACGTGCCAGTCAAAGTAGGCAAGTTCTTTATACCAGTAGACTTCATTGTCTTAGACATAGCTGAGGATACCCGGGCCCCAATTATACTAGGAAGACCATTTTTATGTACAATTGGGGTCATTATTGATGTCAAACAAGGGCGTTTGACTCTTGCAGTGGGGGATAATGCCATCACTTTTAGTTTGCCAGGTACGCTTGCTAGACCAATGATAGAGGATACTTGTTATTCAGTTGATATCGTTAATGAGTTTGTTTAAGAGTTCTGGTCGGATTCCTTGATAAGGATCTACTGGAAGCTTTGACATTGCTAGATGAGTGTGCAAATAACCAGGAAAATAATGACGCTGTGTTAGATTTGCTTGAAGCTGCAATAGATGAGTGTGAACTCACCGACGCTGAAGGAGAGAGGGTAGAACATTTGGTAAATACTCTTTGCGCTATGGAGGTAAAGGTACCCAAGCGTAAACCTCTTCCTTCCCATCTTAAATATGCATTCTTAGATGATACAGAGCAATATCCAGTCATTGGTAGTGCTAAATTGGATGATAAATCGCTTACCGCTTTGTTAGTTGTTCTTAAGAAAAACAGGAAAGCGATGGGTTATTCATTGAATGATATTAAGGGCATCATCCCTGATATCTGTATGCACATGACTGAGTTACAGGAAGATCACAAACCATGCAGACAGGGTCAGCGCAGGTTTAATCAGAAGATGCATGATGTTGTGATGGCTGAGGTAATGAAGCTACTCGTTGCAGGTATTATCTACTCTGTTGGTCATTCTAAATGAGCGAGTCCAGTTCAAGTGGTTCCTAAGAAAGGAGGAACTACTGTGGTTAAGAATGATAAAAATGAATTAATACCCACTCGAGTAGTAACTGGTTGGCGGATGTGCATAGACTACAAACAGCTAAATGCCGCCACGAAGAAAGATCATTTTCCCCTTCCTTTCATTGATCAGATGGTAGAAAGGTTAGCCTCTCATAAGTTTTTTTGTTATTTAGATGGATATTCAGGGTTCTTTCAGATCCCTATTCATCCGGATGATCGGGAAAAGACTACTTTTACCTGTCCTCAGGGTGTTTTTGCTTATCGTAGAATGCCTTTTGGTTTATGTAATGTCCCTGCCACCTTTCAAAGGTGCATGATGGGGATATTTTCTGAGTATATAGAGTCTATTATGGAGGTCTTTATGGACTATTTTAGCGTCTATGGAAGTGATTTTGATAATTGTCTGTCTAACCTTGATAAAGTGTTGCAGCGCTGCATTAAGGTTAATCTTGTGCTTAAGTGGGAAAGTGCCATTTTATGGTCAACGAGGGAGTTGTCTTAGGGCACTTAGTTTCAGATAGGGGCATCGAGGTTTATAAGGCAAAGGTACAAGTGATTCAGCAATTGCCTCCTCCTGTTAATGTTAAAGGAGTGAGGAGTTTCTTTGGTCGTGCTGGCTTTTATCGCCGGTTCATCAAGGACTTTTTAAAAATTGATAAACCACTTACATAGCTGTTGCTTAAAGATGCCCGCTTTGTATTTACTGATGAGTGTCTTTCTACGTTTAACAGTTTAAAGCAGGCCTTGATTTCAGGACAAATTATCCAGCCTCCCAACTGGGAGTTTCCTTTTGAGATTATGTGTGATGCTAGTGATTATGCACTAGGAGCGGTGTTAGGCCAACGGAAAGACAAGGCTTTAAATGCGATCTACTATGCGAGCCGAACTCTGGATAAGGCTCAAGTGAAGTACACCACTACTGAAAAGGAGTTGTTAGCTATGGTTTATGCCTGGAGAAATTTCGTTCTTATTTGATAAGGTCAGAAGTTACTATTTTTACTGACCACACAGCATTGAGACACCTTCTTGCTAAGAAGAAAGCTAAACCACCATTGTTGAGATGGATACTCCTTCTTCAGGATTTTGATCTGACGATCAAAGATAAGACGGGCGCAGAGAATGTAGTAGCTAATCATCTGTCGTGATTACTGCAACAGGAGGGAGAGGATCCTTTACCTATTAATGATTCTTTTTCCCGATGATTCTTTATTTACCGTATTTACTAATACTAACCATGATCCATGGTATGAAGATTTGGCTAACTATATTGTCAGTGGCGAGCTGCCACCTGACCTGTCTTATCAGCAGAGGAAGCGGTTTCTTTATAATGCCAAGCAATATTTCTGGGATGATCCTTATTTGTTTAAGGAGTGTGCAGACGGTCTCTACAGATGGTGTATTTAGGGTTGTTCACTTAGTGGTCCGGACCAAAGACCAGACCGAACCGGACCATTTGGTCCTGTCCACGGTCCACCTATTTACTCTACTTTGGTCTTCGGTCTGGTCCTGGACCAAACCAAATAGACCGCGGACCGGACCATGGACCGAAGTTATGTACTAAAAGAATTTTTAAATTTGTAATATTATTGATTTTATTTTCTACTTTGTTTATACGTATTATAAGATGTGTAATTATGTAATTAAATCTAGTAAGAAAATAATGATGTTTAGTTTGATCGTTACGAACTTCTCGAGTTCTAGTTTTATATGCTAAAACATGTCAACGACAATAATATTTGGTCCACTTTGGTCCATTTAGTCCAGTCCGGTTCGGTCCACGTGTTTTTATGGTCCAGACCGGACCGGACCAATATTAATATGGTCTGGTCCTCGGTCCACCTCTTAACCCTTCTTTGGTCTTCGGTCCAAAGAGTTTGGTCCGGTCCGGTTCGGTCCCGGACCAATGAACACCCCAAGGTGTATTCCACAGTGGGAGACTAAAGTAATCTTAGAAGGCTGTCATTCGTCCTCTTATGGTGGTCACCACGGTCCGACGTGAACCGTGGCTAAGGTACTTCAATCTGGTTTTTATTGGCCTACTTTATTTGCGGATGCTAAAGTTTTTGTTTCAGCTTGTGATGCTTGCCAACGCTCTGGGAATATTTCTAAGAGACATGAGATGCCACAAAATGGCATTCTAGAGGTCGAGATTTTTGATGTCTGGGGTATTGATTTCCAAGGACCATTCCCGTCTAGTAAAGGTAACAGGTATATATTGGTAGCTGTGGACTATGTGTCTAAATGGGTGGAAGCTATTGCTTCACCTCACTGTGATGCCAAGGCTGTGATTAAAATGTTTAAAAAGAGTATTTTTCCCCGATTTGGTGTCCCTAGGGTCGTCATTAGTGATGGAGGAATGCACTTTAAAGAAAAGAAACTTCCATCTATATTGTCTAAAGTTGGTGTCCAACATCGTCGTGGTTTGGGGTATCATCCCCAAACTAGTTGTAACGCCCCGTAATTTCGGACCGTTAATATATTTCGGAAGTAATTTATTAATCAAGTAAAATTTGATATTAATGTATTTAAAGTAAAAATAATTCAAAGAAATATAATTTTATTATATTTTGAAGAAAAGTATTTATTTTGATAGTTTCGAAATGTTTAAAAATAGTTTAAACCGTGTAAAAACTTTTTATTTCGAAAAATGGGCATATCGGGAAAAATTACAACTCTTTTGAAAATTGGGTAAACGATTTTGGAAATGGGTCGTATGAGTATTCAATTTTCTTGTAATCTCGTGTTTAAGAACTTTGGTCTTGTCGGAATTTGCAATTGACAAGCGGTTCTAATTATTATCGAAACGAGCCAAAACCGACTCGTAAAATCCCGACTTAAACCCGCTCCTTCCTTTCCTCCTTTCCTTTCCCGCGGACACCCCCCCTTCCCCTTTCTTTTTTCTGATTTTTCTTTTCTATCTCCTTCCTTCATGTTCTAAAAACCAAAAAAAACACCATTTTTGTACCAACAAAGCTTTTCGAGCCAAATTTCACCATAACTTCCTCATTTCTTGTCGGATTTTTACAAAATTTATATTTCCGGAATCCTCTCGTCGAGATCTACAACCTAGTATGTTTTAATTTCAGTTTTCTTGAAGTTGTTTTAAGACGAATTTGGGTAATTTCGATATTTTATACTTATTATTGTGTTTTTATTGTTTATTTAGGTGAAGAATTGGAGGACGAATTTGGGGACTCGTATATTGTCGAAGATAGTGGCTAGTTGCTTGTTAGGGTTTGGTTTTCAAGGTGCTAATTGCTCATTTTCTAGCTTAAGATAACATATTTCGAGTTACTCGACGAATAATCGTCACATTCTTTGTTGTTTTTGTATGTTTTTGTGATTTTTATTTAAATAGTTAATTTCACATAATAAAATGGGTTGCATGCATGTCTTTTGTTAGTTTTAGTACTCATATTAGTATAAAAATGGAATGGGAACGATTAAGTAATGCTTAAAACGAGTTAAAATGAACAAAAACGGAAAAAGGGAGGTGTAGGGGTGGCGGCACCAGGCCCGGCAGGCCCACGGCTGGCCCACGGCTGGCCCGGGTCAGCCCGTTGCTTGTTTCGCGGTTTTTCATGCTTTGTTCATCATTTTAGGTTCATTAATGTTATAGTTAGAATAAGTATCATATGGTTAAACCTTTGGAATGAATAATGTTAGTAGTAAAGATAATGAGGTTGGTAAAATTACGCTCATATTGATAGTTATCACATGTTAGGGTAGATTATAAAATGAAATTGTAATGATTAGGCTCAAAATGAATTTTATAGCGATAATTGTAATGTTTTGATGATTGTGCGAAAACTCGAGCCTTAGTCCCTTTGGTCGATTCGATGTCGATTAATTGAGTGATTGGTCACCGCAATTTAACCCGCACTGTCGTAGGTGGGGTTGCGGGTAAAAATTCGGTTGGATGAAATTTTATATGAATTGGATAATCGGCCTTTTTCTTGTTTTAGGCCATTTATCAAGTTTTTAGTTCACATGTATAGTTGGTTGAATTTAATAGTTTCTTATATTGTAGAAACGGCCCTAGATTCCCTGAAGCCTTTAATATTGTTAATATTGCTAGAAATGGTATTGGTATTAAATACTTTCTTGCAGGTTGTTGTGTTTGTCATAGATAGGTCTTTATAGTCTCAGACGAGTATATGTTCACCGCTTAATCGCCTTTGTGTTTCGACTTGGTGGGTTTATATCCAAGTTGGGGCATGACCTCGTTACTTATTTTGATAGTAAGTGGTCAGCTTAAGTACTAGCCAACCCTTTGGTGGACTCCTTGGGGTACTCACTTTGTTTTAGAAAAATTGTGGGTCTTGGGTGCGGTGGTGTGTATCCGCATGTCTAGGTCTGCGCAGATTTTAGGCTAGGGTTGTGTTGTGTCTTGGCCATGTTTTATTAATATTAACCGCTGAGCCAAGATACCGGTTCGATTACCTTCCCTACCTCGTGGTATAGACTCGAGTTACAGAGTGACTATTGACGGTGCTAAGAACTTATGCCTGTCTTTGATATATTGCCCTTTTTTGTATGGTGATTTTATGAATTGTAATAGGTGAGATGTAAGCCGGTTACAATTGATAAAGTTTGGATTACTAATTGTTATATGTTTCACATGATAGTTTACTTTGGTTAGTTTAGGGGTCATAGGTTAGAATACATGATAATTAAATTGTTTATCATGTTGTTTACATGTTTCATTACATGTTACATTAAATATGACGTTTCGTGGCTGGGAGGACTCGAAGTTACTCCCCACTGAATTGTGGCTTTCGTGTTTGTATAAAATGCGATTGACAGGTACTTGATGCTTAGTTGAGGTTCACGGACGAGCTAGTGAGCAAGAGAACCTTGGACTTAGTTTGGTTTTTATTTTGTAGAAACCTTTAACTTTTGGTTTTGTATATATTTTGAAGGGACATATGTCTCCCTCTTCTATTTTGGTTTGTATCATTATATCCCCGTGTCTTTAGCGTGGTTATGTATATTAGTTTATTAGCTTTTGCAGGTTTTTGGCACTCTTAAGTTGGAGATGTTTGTGAATGGTTTAGGAAAATTTTTAAAAATTACAGGTTTTGTCTAGTTGAACCAATTACAAACATATCCTATCAGTTTTTCCGTAGATTTTACGTGTTTAATTAACGCTATTTTTAAGGGTGTCACACTAGTGGGCAGGTTGAGGTCTCTAATAGGAAACGAAAAGAGATTTTGGCTAAGGTAGTTTCTAAATCACGGAAGGATTGGAGTCTAAAATTAGATGACACATTATGGCATATCGGACTACCTTTAAAACACCGATTGGTGCATCACCATATCGATTGGTTTATGGGAAGTCTTGTCATTTACCTGTTGAACTAGAGTGTAAGGCTTGGTGGGCCATTCGTGAACTAAACTATGATCCTAAGTTGTGTGGTGAGAATCGTTTGTTGCAGCTAGATGAACTGGAGGAGTTTAGGCTAAACGCCTATGATAGCTCGCGCATCTACAAAGAGAAAACGAAGAGACGACACGATAAAAGGATCATACCTCGAGAATTCCATGTAGGGCAGAAAGTGTTGCTGTTTAATGCCCGACTGCGCTTGTTTCCTGGTAAGCTGAAGTCCAGGTGGAGCGGCCCTTATACAGTGACTGTTGTCACTAAGTTTGGGTCCGTTGAGTTAGAGAATTCGGAGGGAGAAAGATTTAAAGTGAATGGCCAAAATGTGAAGCATTACTATGATGCAAATGACGTGATTGGCAGGATCGAAGTTCTCTACTTTGACAATCCTGATGAGCCAGATAAATGAAGTCAAGAAGGTCATGCGGGACCTCTTAAACCTGCACTATCCGGGAGGCAACCAGGCCTGTAATTTGTTGTAATTTTGATCAAACTTTTTAATCTGTTTTTTTATGTGTTTTAGATTTTAGTTTTTGAAAACAATAGGCAGAACAATTAAGCTATTTTTTCAGTCGCCTAGAATTTTTGTTGCGTTTTTGCAGGAATCTAGCGTGGACTGTTCGATCGAGTACTTCTTGTCCTCGATCGAACACTTTTGCTGCTCAATATGCTCGATCGAACATCCCTTCCCCTCGATCGAGTACTTACAAAATAGGACATCTCGATCGAGTATCTGCTCCTCTCGATCGAGAGCTTTTGATGCTCATTTCACTCGATCAGACACTTTGTCTTTTTGATCGAGTCCTTCTGCTTTGATTCGCGTGCTGCGATGTCAGTGGGCTATTTGCGACCTCCCATGTTGCTGGTCGGTTTGGGGAGGTCCCAACTTCACGATTATCTTGTAAGTTTTCCGAGCTTACCTTCTTCTTTTCTTGTCAGTTTGCATTTCCTTTCCCTATTTTTGGTACAATGAGGGCATTGTATGGTTTGGTTTGGGGAGGTATGCATCCATATCTGTGTCTGCATGTTATTTTTGTTGCATTTTAGTTTGTACGTCTATTTATTTTCGCATGCATTGTTGCTTTAATTCGAAAAAATCTCATAAAATTCACAAATTTTCACGTTTATTTTTGCAATTAGGTTGAGTCGGAACGTTGAACGTTTATGCTACTTTGAGTCTTTTACCCTTGCCTTGCACATTCTTAACATTTTGTTGGCATGGTAATGTGCATAATCTATGAGTTTTTGGTTTAAATTTATTTAAACGAATAGACTTGACTCTCTTATTGGCAAGTTACATATACATTCTAAGATTTAGAGCTTGAATAACTGGTGACAATCATAACCAGTTTCATATGTGAGTAGTACTCTCTGTAAGACATGTAACATCAATTTGCACGTGCATGACGCCCTTTTCTTAGTACCTATATGCATTCGGTTTGCGGTGGTGACACACGTGGAGAGGTAACCTACAACCCTTCTTTCATTATTACCCATTAACTTCACATTAGCCAAATTTGCCTTTTGACCCCCTAATTACATCCAAATTTAGCCTGCCCTGTCAAGCTAGTTGCATGGTTATTGTGGGCATGCTGTTATCCATGTCAGATTTGGTTCACTTCGAAAGGTTTGAAGTTGGTAATGAATGAAAAGAATAAAAGTGAAATGAAAGAAAAAATGAAGAATGAAAAAAAAAAAGAACGAAAAAGAAGAAAGAAAAAGAAAAGAATCATATGGAAAAAGGATCGTTGAATAATACTCCTATGCTTATCATTACTTTTTATGGGTAGTCTTTTGTTGATGTGAGTGATGTTCTGCCACAATGGCACGATTTTACGTTTTGTATTGAGTAGCGAAGCGGAATGCGTTGATTATTTGGTTATGGTTGTACTAGCTTAGCTTTACCTCCACTTATCCAAATTTATTTTGCCTCTTTTTACCCAATTGCCTCACCTCACATTATATATAAGTCCTCGGTGTGTGTCTTGGTCCTGATTGGTTGGAATGCATATGTACGGTCGGTAGAAATCGGTGTCATGTCAGCTGCATGCGTGTTCTTATAAGTCGAGTTAGGTGAGTGTCTTTACTTCTTTCTAACTCATACTTTTATACTCACCCTGTGCTTGATTTGTGTGATGAGCGACCCGTGAGAGTTCGATATATATGAGTCTTGCAAGCTCAGCGGTTCAATAGTTTAAAGCATTGATTTAACTCGTTTGCTCTTGCCATTCGCCACTTTGTTAGTTGTTGCATTAAATTGGCTTGGGTGGACAATTTGTAGCTGATAAGTTGGTCCCGTTCCATTAGTTGTCTCTAGTTGCATTTATAGTTTGCTTGGGGACAAGCAAAGATTTGGTTTGGGGAGATTTGATGCGTGTATTTTATATATGATTTTTACCTTACATTTGCACGCATTTCTGTGTTGTTTATGTAGTGATTAGCTACAAATGCCCCGAATAGTCTACTTTGGTTTGTCTTGTGTTAATTGCAGGTATGAACCAGAAAGGAGCGAAATTGAGCCTAAACCTATCCCAATCGCATGCATTTTGGAGAATGAAGGATCGGAGCTTGGAATCTGTCACTTAGAGATGCGTGAAGTGGCCTCGGAAGGTGTTCAAGAGTTTATCCGTGCTAATACAGCTCGATCGACCAAGTTGGCTGCTGAAACCGGTCGATCGAATGCTTTATGCTGCTGAAGATCCTCAATCGAGTTGTTACTGTACTTGATCGGGATGGGTTGTTTCCTGGTTCCTCGATCGAGCACTTAATGTTCTCGATCGAGACGTTTTGTCTGGATTTTGCTCGATCGAGTGGATTTATTTTGCTCGATCGAGTAGGTTCTGCAGCAGGAATATTTTTACGCAAAGATAATTTATTTCCTATCTTGAGAATAAATAGGATGACGGCAGTAGAACAAAGGATCACTTTTTTTTACCTTTAATTTTTTGATCTGAAAACTTCTTCTTCTTCCCTTTTCTCTCATTCCTTCTTTACAGTTTAGACCTAATTACTCAATTGCTACTCTTTTGTATCGGTAAACTTTAATCTTTTGTTTAATTATTCATCATTGCAATTATTGTTCTTGCTCTATTCATTCCTTTCCTCCTTTTATTCTTCTCTTTATTTTGCCTAGCAATTTATCCATGCTTAATTCTTATGTTTTATTTATTGTTATTGATTCTTTAATAATTATGCTTAGCTAATTCTCTATGCTAGGACATAGGGGAGCCATGGTAATTAGGGAATTGTGAATAGGTGATTAGGGTTTGGTGTAAATTTAGTCTGTGTTGTTAATCATTGCAATTAATTGTAATTAGCTGCTTGAGTCGACGCATTTGGCTAGTTAATTTCATTGCCCTGACCTAGATCGAGAGATTGGAAGGGGTAAGACCTGCAATGAACATTAGAGCATGCTAATGAGGGTGAAAGCTTAGTTAGTATTGTTTTAGGGCGAATAGCGGACCGAGAGGACCTTTTCATTACCCTACGGACCGAGTTTATGCTGACCTATGACCCTAGACTAGACTCCTAGAAAGCCATGGTGAACCGACTGTCCAAGCCATCTCTTTCTATCTGTTAATTTCTCTTGCTCTCTTTCTCTTTTAATCCTTGTAGTTTAGAATTAAAACAATCCAAAAACCCCAAGAACGGTTACTTAGACAGACTTAGTTTAGCATACATTTTATCATCTCCTTGTGGATTCGATACTCGACTGGCTCTACTGCAGTTATTAGGGACAAGTTGGTTTATTTTTGATAGGGTTGCGACAGCCGTGTCAACAGGTCAAATAAGAATTTAGCACTTCTTTTAAAAATCACATAGCGGATCATCAATATTGTATATAGAAGTCTAATGGGAATTTGGTGGAGGCGTTTGACAGAGGGTTATGAGTTTTTTTTTTATAAGAAAAGAAATAGGGTTTCATATATCATAGAATTCCAAGGTGATAAAGTAAGGGTGATGAGAAAAAGAATAGGAACCGACTTAAAAGATGCCAAACACATATGAAATTATATCTTAAATTTTTAATGAAATTCAAGTATTAAAATAAATATTAAAATATTTGGGGTATTACAATCTTCCCCTCTTAAAAGAAACTTCGTCCCCGAATTTCAAATTAAGAAAAAACAGAAAATATTTTAAAGTTTGAGTGGTATTACAATAACCCACTCGACCGAGTACACGATACTCGACCGAGTGCCTCAACAACTCGATCGAGTGAACTCAAGTCAGTAGCCTGACCAAGACAAAAACCCCCACTCGGCCACCTGCACTCGGTCAAGTACCACCCACTCGACCGAGTACTCCACACACTTAACCGAGTAATATAAGACCAGAATATGTAGTATTACACTCTTCCCTCCTTAAGAACGAACTTCGTCCTCGAAGTTCACACTCATACATGTATAATATGTACACATACCACTCCACCATCCAACACAACTCAAACTCTCGTCCCCCATTCTCGACACTAACTCTCGTCCTTTAGGATCCGACCTCTACTTGTACCTATACTTGTTGTTTGTATGAGAGTATAAATATTGTTTGGATGACTTGACTAACGACATCCAGACTCACACCAACAAATTAGTCGGATTCTCGTGGATTTCACTCATGCACTTATAAAGAGTGAGTTATATGTAAGATAGAAAGAAATAAGACACTCACTCAACTTATGAAACATGCATGCAATCTAATGTGATAAAAAAAATTTCCAACCAATATGCATTCACAACATATCCAAAAGTAAATGTATCAAGGACAAGAAAGGTGGTTGGTGGGTGAAGGTATAGAAGTGGTTTGTGCCAAGGCACGTATGCATATGTGAGGGTAAGACGTTAGTCATAGCTACGCTTGTAACCAAAACCAATTCTACAATATTAAGCATAAATTGACCCAACTAGAGAAATTATCTTAATTTTGACAACATATGAGAGACAATAGAACTACTCTCCAACAATGCATTAGACTTTAGTAACCATAATCAAATGAAGCAACTTATTTTTTTCTTTTATTTTTTTTATTTCGAATTTTTTTTTTCTTTCTTTCTTTTACTTAATATTTTTCTCCTTTTTCCAACAAAAGGGATACAACACAAAAGTTAATAAGAATTTTACTACACCCACTTGACAATTATAAGTCCCAACCTAACCATGGTAGCAAAATAAGCATGAAAAATAAGCAACTGCGATTGTCCCGATAAGGTAGGCAAATTCTTGGAATGTAGATATTAAATGAAATATAAAATGGCTACAAAGGTTCAAACGGGCTAAACAAAAGACAATGTAAGGCTTATTTGAATGATAAGAACCGCTTTTTCTCATGTACTTCATCAAATGAACGCGTATAAGTATTAAGAAACTAATATCACACTTATGCAGTTTGATATTATATATTCCAGAAGGAGAAACTACACTCAAGCCTAATTAACAATGAGACCAGTTTATTGATGTTCCTGGCCTAAGAAGCTTTATAGACCTCAAAATTTAACAGTTTACCAACATAATTTAGTCAAATCTAATTAGCAAAAGGCATGTCAATACGGTCAAGACTTGGGTTATGAGCTTTGTTTTCAAACGTAGTAGGTCAAAACAACATACATAGACAGCTATATTGGGATTCAAATGCAAAAACAATGCAAATTAACATCATTGCTACTCAATTCACCAAGACTAATCTAATAAAAGAAACAACATATTTTGAATTTTTGAAAATTTTTAATTTTTATGGATTTTTTTGTTTTAATTGCACACAACAAAAATGAAGCACACATCTGAAATAAAGACACACATCATAGATAAATACTCCCCCAAACCTACATGTCACATTGTCCCTATTGTGACCCTTACAACACATAAATCACAACAAATCATCAACAATAACCTACATGACACATCTAACAAAAGGGAGAAGGAAAGGGAAAGGGAAAGTCTAGCAACCTAAAGATAATACAAGAAAAGTAAATACAAGGATAGATAATACTTGTTGTATGTATAAAAGCTCCCCCAAACTAGCTGCAAAGTGGGGGAAGTAGTGACCAGCTGTCACTACTGCTCATCCTCATCCTCATCATCAACATTAGCATTGCCATGGATAGTCGCGTCATACACATCAACCTCTCCGAGCATAGCAGCGAGCTCAGGATCATGTCTTTGGGATTTACCAAACCAAACTTTCGGATGAGGAGTTGTACCAGAAGAAGAAGCTCCAAACTTACCACCCTGACTGGAGGTCCCAGCCTCGAATTGACCTTCACCAAACTGTCTACTCTGAGAACCACTAGCATCAAATGGTCCTCCAAAACCACCAACGGGCGCATCTGGTTGAATGGGAGTGTATAACGGCCTCCCAAGGGAACCAAAATCACGACTGTACTGGCCCATAAACTCATCTGGAGACACACCATAAAGATGGAAAACTCTACTCTCATCACCAGGACTAGTGTAATAGCTAGGAGGAGTCCCATCATATGGACAATTCCCAGCAATATTCATCGCCTCCAAATGCTCCCATAACCTTCTAACAGCTAAGACATTACTTATGCCTTCATGTATCCATACCTTCCTCTCAATCTCAGGATGAAAAGTGTATGAGAGCTGAACAAAAGGAGAAGAAGAGAAGTACTGAGGTCGAAACGGTACCTGGCCTGTAGTAGGATGCTGAGGTGGTGGACGACGACAACCTCTAACATCAGCTCCCTCTCATGGTAAAGGAATAAGAAGCTCAAGAGATATCAAATAAGTTACCGGAACAGGACGAATAAAGAAATTATCTACTGTCAAAGGTTCAAGAGGAGGCAAATTTGGATTGGGCATCGGTAGCCACTTCCCCTATCTCACCTTTCAATAGAATTTCCTGTCAACAATATCAAGCCAGCACAAAGTGTGCCGCAAATACTCCTCACTCATAACTGGAGGAGTAATCTCTGTCATGGGAACATAAGGCACCGCCCTTCAAAATTAGCTAGCCTTCGAGCTAGCAAAGTAATAATATCCCCACAATCTAACGAGGCTTTCGACCACTGATTCTTTTAAAGGCTGCACACACAACTCCGGGAGCACTAAAATCGAACACGGCTTCGCGAGAAGGGTTCAAATAAGATACAAGTAAAAATACCACCCAAGAATTGACATTGTTAATATCATGTCGCCCAAATAATAAGTGACTCAGCATATGTAAAAATAACTTCAGGCAAACATGTTGTACATCACTGAGTGTCATAACACTCATATCCACATCCTTAAACCCAATAAATAGAGGAAAATACCGAGTTATTAAAAATCCGGTAGGAAGACCAAGCAAGTCCCCCGTAGCACGACGATCGATGCCTAAATAGTCTTACATCAAAAGTTAGGGTAAATTCCGGTTTAACAACCGAAAAGTAATTTGACGACCCCGCTTATCATAACTATATGAGCTCAAGAACTCTAATGTCAAGACACGATATGTAATACTCAACTGAACCGAATGCATTATTCGGGTGGAGTACCCCTTTGAAGAGGTCCATTGACAGGCTTAAAATCGGACTAGTGCTTAAAGAGATTTAAAGAACTACTCATATCAACAAGTTGTACTTTTTTTCTGGTTATCCATGCGAAAGAACTCCACAGTTAAGCGTGCTTGGCTGAGAGTAGTCTTAGGATAAGTGACCTCCTGGAAAGGTTCCCGGTATGTGCATGAGTGAGAACAAAATACGCTGGAAAGGACCTGTGTTGATCTGTGGGCTATGTACACAGCCTAGCAAGCTACCGTGAGTGACCGCTCCCGACCCAGGGTTTGGTTCGGGGTGTTGCAAGTGGTATCAGAGCAACCCTCTGATCGTGTGATGAGCCTGTGGTTAGAAGTACCTCGGTCACCCACCTAGCGGGGAAGGATTCTGGGCTTGGCTGCAGTCAGATGCTGCCAGGCGCAACGAGGATGTTGCGTTCTTCAAGTGGGGGCGTGTAATACTCCACCGAACTAAATACGTTATTCGGGTTGGGTACCTTCTTAAAGAGGTCCATTGATAGGCTTAAAATCTGACTATTGATTAAAGGGATTAAAAGTACTAATCATATCAACAAAGTGTACTTTCTTTTCTGGTTATCCATGAGAAAGAACTCCACAGTTAAGCATGCTTGGATGAGAGTAGTCTTAGGATAAGTGACCTCCTGCAAAGGTTCCCGGGATGCACATAAGTGAGGACAAAATGCGCTAGAAAGGACATGTGTTGATCTGTGGGCCATGTACACAGCCTGGCGAGCTACCGTAAGTGATCGCTCCCGACTTAGGGTTTGGGCTGGGATGTTATACGATAGGAAAGTTCAGATAATTGAAATACATCTCTCAAACCAGTTTCATTAAACATTTCCTGTATTTTATCTCGGGTCTACAACGAATCCAAAATACCTGTAGAGATGCAGCAGGTAGCACTAATAGGCCGCGCCATGAGTCGGACAAATTCATTCGCTGAGTTCGGTCACTGAAAACTATCCAAGCAAAACCCGGAACTAGCTCAATTTGAGGCGGTATGAGCTGCTCTATTGCTTGGACTTGCTCTCTTTGCCTCTTGTTTCCTCTTGTGTTCCTAGAAATTATCAATCAACAACAACAAACAATTACAATACCAAATTAAAACCAAATGACAAACCCGGAAGTTAGCACTCCCACGTCGAAAAAATCAAATTTGGAGTCCAAAATCAACAAATAATGGGTGAAAAGGTTCGGCAATCGTATTTGTATGTAGTAAGGGGAAGATTTGAAGCAAATAACACAAGATTTAAGCACAAATTGATGAATTTCGAACCCAAACCCTAACTTATACAAAGATTTCAAAAATTGGGAATTTGGGGAAGAAATTGAATAAATTAACAACAATGAAGTGGATTAATATGTGAATAATTGAGTTTGTAAAGATTTAATTAAAGTTTTGACGATGCATAAGAGGGATTTGGGTGAGGGGTGATATGGATCTAGAGAGGAAGAAGAGATAGATTAATCGAAAAATAGAACAATAGTGATAGATTTGGGGGGAAAGAACAGAAAAGAGGCGAGAAAACGCGGTCTAGGTATCGACTAGATCGAGTTTCAGGCACTCGATCGAGTGTCTTTTTGACACCCCTTAAGTTGCTCTCGGGTTTGAATTTCAGCTACAGCACCAGGGTCACTCGATCGAGTATTGGGGTACTCGATCGAGTGACTTTATTTCAGTCATAATTATATACATATTTATGCCCCCCTAGATTTATTTCAGTCATTTTTCTTTCCCAACTCGTCTTTTTTTGCTATAAGTCCGTCTCATCTGCAAAAATACTCATAGAAACACGTGAAATTCGCTCCCTCACAACTCTTCAAAGCACACACATGAAATTTAAATGCAAACTTTATTTAACTAATCTAATTACGAAATTTAAATTAACTTAATAATGAATTAAATGCAAATTAAATCCTAAATTTAAAAATAAAGTACAATAAAAATCCGGGCTGCCTCCCGGTAGCGCTGGTTTATACGTTCCTGCACGACCGTGTTACCTCATCAAGAAGAATCGTCAAGAAGGCCAAGGGCCTCTATCACACCAGCATAAACACCTTCATAGTATACCTTCAAGCGTTGTCCATTCACTTTAAACACTTCTCCTTTGTCAGTTTGCAGTTTGCAGTTTGCAGTGTAACTGACCCGAATTTGTTCACCTCAACAACTGTGAACGGTCCTGACCATCTCGACTTAAGCTTACCTGGAAACATACGCAAATACGAGTTAAATAGTAATACCTTATCACCAACATGAAATTCCCACTGTATAGTAACCTTGTCATGCCACTTATTGGTCCGCTCCTTGTAAACTTGAGCACTATCATAAGCATGCATTCGAAATTCATCCAGCTCATTCAACTGCATCAATCATTTGTCACCCGCAAGTGAGGGATCCATATTAAGCTTCTTAATGGCCCACATAGCCTTATACTCGAGTTTCACTAGAAGATGGCAAGCTTTGCCATAGACTAATCGGTATGGTGATGCACCAATTGGAGTCTTGAATGCAGTACAGTAGGCCCAAAGAGTATCATCAAACATACGACTCTAATTCTTCCTATTCTTGCTCTCTGTTGGAAACCTCTACTTGCCCACTTGTCTGTGGGTGATAATCCAATCCTCTCTTGTGTGAAACGCCATATTTGGCCAACGATGAGTTTAAATGACGTTCATTAAAGTCCTTCCCTCCATCACTGATAAGAGCACGACGGACTCCAAACCGCGGGAATATAGTCTTCTGAAATAGTTTTACAACTGCCTTAGCATCACAAGTAGGCGTGGCAACGGCTTCCACCCACTTCAAGACATAATCAATTGCTACCAAAATATACTGATTCCCATGAGATGAGAGGAATGGGCCTTGTTAATCAATGCCTCAAACATAAAAAATCTCTACCCCTAAGATTCCAGTTTGAGGCATCTCATGCCTTTGCGATGCGTTTGCGATATATTGCCCGTCCTTTGATACGCAACACAAGAACGGACAAAAGTAGTAGCATCCTTCAGAATAGCTGGCCAAAAGAAACCCGACTGCATCACCTTAGAAAATGTTATAGAGGGACCATGATGACCACCATAAGAAGAAGAGTGACAGTGAGTAAGGATAACATCTACCTCACTTTCAGGAATATACCATCTATAAATACCATCTGCACATTCCCGGAATAAATAAGGATCATCCCAGACATATATACCGCTTTACCTCATGTAAGAATCTCTTCTTCTGCTGATAAGACAAATCTGGAGGTAGAAGGCCTCCAACCAAGTAATTAACATAGTCAGCAAACCACGGAGTGTCTGTAGTAATAGCAAGTAGATGGTCATCTGGAAAACAATCATCAATAGGCATTGACTCTCCTCCGTCAAATCTCAAACAAGACAAATGGTTAACAACCACATTCTCTGCACCAGACTTATCTCGAATCTCCAAGTTAAATTCTTGTAGCAACAAGATCCAACGAATAAGCCTCGATTTGGCTTCCTTCTTAGCTAACAAATATTTCAAGGCTACATGGTTAGTATAAATAATCACCTTAGAACCCACTAGTTAGGCTCTAAATTTGTCCAATGCATAGACAACTGCAAATAACTCCTTTTCAGTGGAGCATAGTTGATCTGCGCATCATCCAGAGTCTTACTTGCATAGTAAATAACATGCAACACCTTCTCCTTTCTTTGCCCCAACAGAACACCAATAGCATAATCACTGCATCGCATATAATCTCAAAAGGTAAACTCCAATCTTGAGACTGGATAACCGGAGCTGAGACAAGAGCTTGTTTAATCCTATCAAAAGACTTAACAAACTCATCAGTAAAAAAAACGGGGCATCCTTATTGAGAAGCTGAGTTAGTGGTTGAGCGATTTTTGAAAAATCCTTTATAAAGCGGCAATAAAATCCTGCATAACCAAGAAAACTTCGCAACTTTTAACATTAACCGGGTACGGGAGTCGCTCAACTCCTTCGACCTTAACTTTATCCACTTGGATACCTCGTCCTGACACCAAATGACCAAGTACCACCCCCTTCAGTTACCATGAAGTGGCACTTCTCCCAATTTAAGACAAGATTAGTCTCTTCACAACGCTGCAAACTTTGGACAGATTTCTAAGACAAACATCAAAGTTAGTACCATAAACACTGAAATAATCCATAAAGACTTCCATAATAGACTCTATGTAATCAAAAAATATGGCCATCATGCAACGTTGGAAGGTAACTGGGGCATTACACAAAACGAAAGGCATCCTTTTATAAGCAAATACACCATATGGACAAGTGAAGGTAGTCTTTTCCTGATCATCAGGATGAATGAGTATCTGAAAGAAGCTTGAATAGCCATCTAGGTAACAAAAATAGCTATGACATACGAATCGTTCTAACACGTGAACAATATAAGGGAGAGGGAAGTTGTCTTTCTTAGTAGCTACATTCAATTTCCTGTTGTCAATGAACATCCTCCACCTTGTCACTAGCCTAGTGTGGACGTGGGCCTACCTACACGCCGAGCCGATATGTCGGGCGTATAGCGGTCTTTTGAAAGCCACGCTCGGCGGCGTAAGCATGCTTTCGACCGGATCGTTTTAGATCGGTCGGTTTTGTCTCGGCAAGGGTCTCGAAACGATTAGAGATGTTCGGAGTCGCCACCAAGCATTTGTGGGATGCCTGAAACCCGTTCGAATCCACTTTATACCTTGGTCAAACGAAGCACAAAGCAGGGTTTGACATAGGTACTAAAGATAAGGAATCGTCCCTCTTTAGCATTCTATCTCTAGAATGACACTCGTACGCCCTGGATAAGGTCGTCCACTATCCAAAGTTTCTGAGTAAGAGGTGAAGGTACGTATTA
This sequence comes from Silene latifolia, assembly GCF_048544455.1. NCBI lineage: Eukaryota > Viridiplantae > Streptophyta > Magnoliopsida > Caryophyllales > Caryophyllaceae > Silene > Silene latifolia. The sequence continues at coordinate 300,385,004 of NC_133537.1, forward strand.
GGAAGCCCTTTAATCAGACACCCAATCCCGCCCGCGGTAGCGGCCACTACTGATCGATCTTGGTTGGTTGAATGCAAAAGTTGATAAAACGGGTAAATGCATGAATGCGCATCCACTAGTTTAAACCTAACATGTGAGCTTTCTATGTCGATTGATTTAATCCAAGTATCAAGTATAAGATGTCAAGTTGGATTTATGGTAGATTTACATGCAAGACGGAAATTAAACATCCATTTACCGAATTAGGTTTATGGTGCATAACGTGATACATTTGTCTTAGTAAGGCGTTTTGCAAATATGATGTTGAATGGGCAGATTCGTCATCTGACCCATCCTGTATTTGGGTTAACCGAAGTCGGGATCGTCCTAGACGAATGCTGAAAGGGGAACAGACCCTACATCAGGGAGCCATAAGTGGCGCGAGCCTATTGGCGATGCAAAGGGGTCTCCCCTGGTTTAAAAATAGAAAAATGAACGGCCTGTTTAGGTGCGGATCAGCACACGATGGAAGACGTGTTCTGACCATTGAAAAATTTTGTCAAATGTTTTGAAGGACGGGTTTTTGAACCCGTTTTGGTTTGAAAAGGCCGTCTAGGCCGCTTTTGTGTTGATTTGAAGAACGAGACTTGAATAATCGTCATTGTCTTGACAATATTCGATGTCGGGTTCGATTTTGTAAGCTTGACATGAATAGTTTTGAAAATGATTATGAACTAATTGTTTTAAGTTCATTTATTTGTAATTAGTCAATATTCATCATCGTACTCGGGTTAAAATCCGACATAGTATATGGAACCAAGGATGACTTTGTGTTGGTGACTAATACATTTGTTTTGAAAATGTAAAGAAATGAAGAAAAGCTTTAAAATACCTTTTAAAATGTAATTTACCAAATATTATCACCGAAACACGGATTAAACCGTCATGGTATTAGGAACCAAGGGTGAAAAATGTTTTATGGTGAAAAACTTGTAAAAATGGTTTGAAAATACTTGAAATGGTAAAAACCGATTACAAATATGAAATTAAAATAAAGGAAATGAAGAGACCAAACACGGTTTGGATTTGAGGGTGAGGCAGGTTGCTTTAGGCGCGAGCCTGTGTGCTACGTAAGTAGCCTCTGCCTCAACCAAAAATCCGGTTTTGGCTCATTCTTCCCATGTTTTGGACCATGTTATGCATGGTTTAGCATGTTATAGTCATGAAACATATGAAAACATGATGAAAGAAGATTTTTTACACCCTCATACTTACATGCTAGGCTTATGGTGAGAAATCGACGTAAGTGTATCAACTCGTTTGGTCGGAAAACTCGGTTTAAAACCGTTTTGGTAAGTAAAAAGAGTGTTTTGTTAAGTTTAGTGATGGTGTAGTGGTCGAGATGGTCGGTCAAGTGATTTAATGCACGATGACGGTACCAAACAATGTGTAAGGCTTATGTTTACGATCGGTAGGTCGTAAACATGTGTCGGATTGTGACTTGAGAAGTCGAGTCTAGAATTTTAAAGGAGAAAAGAGGGGGCGGACACTCGCGTAACTCTCAAATGGTGGCATTTGAGGGGTATTTATAGGAGAATGAGTGGTTGTGTGAGTTTTGAGCGACGTGGCCACCTGGGCTGCTCAAAGAGGCGCGAGCCATGTAGCACGTCTTCGAGGTGTCTTGTCACTATAACACGAATGCAATCATGAATTGTTCTATCCTAGGATTTGGATGAACATGTTTGGTACTTGACTATGTAAGATTCCGGGAAATCTTAACATAGAAGCATTTGAATGGTTTGTTTTTTGTGTTTGACTCGGTTTGACTCGTTGTTGGAGTCGGGATTTGAATTTTGAGTCGGGTTTTGGTCCGGTGTCGGTTTTGACTCTAGTTAGTGTCATTGCGACCCCGTCGTCATGCATTAAACACTCCAGGTACTTTTGAAAAGTTTTGAAAAGTTTTATTTTCGAAATCATTTTAAGTTTTCCGACGTAAAGTTGTACACAAACTGTCGATCAAACGCTGCGATTCCTAAGCATGTTGTAGTCCGATAATCATCGGGTGTTTGTTGGAGTCTTAGCAGATACTGGGTATCTACAGAGCCCCCACTATGACTGAGGCTTGGACAGGGCGAAAGTCAAAGTAGAGCCCCCAGGTCAATCGAAGATTACAACCTGGAGACCCAAGCGACGTCGAGGCGGCTCGAAAGGATTCGGGCCAAGGACCTGCCGTCGGGAAGGGCGACACCAAGGTGACTCGAGGGTACGAGCCAAGGACCTATTGTCGGGAATAGTTTAGAGTCTGTCAACTGTCCGTGCGGGTCGTTTAAAGTTTGTTAGACTACGTACAAAGGCTTGCCAGCCACAAGAAGGAGTCATACTTGAGGCATCTTCGGGATATGTCCTTGAGTCGTATCTTGTTTGCGGACAAAGGCTCGCTAGCTGTGTGGAGGAGTCGTACCCGAGGCATCTTCGGGATACATCCTTGATTCGTATCATTGTTTACAGACAAAGGCTCGCCAGCTGCATTGAATGTGCGTTTGTAAGGCCCGCCAGCCATGCTGCGGATATGAAGGGGCTCGCCAGCCGCTGTGCGTACATGAAGGGGCTCGCCAGCTGCTGCACGTATATGAAAGGGGCTCGCCAGCCGCGGTGCATTGTAAGGCTCGCCAGCCATATTGAATGTGCGTTTGTAAGGCCCGCCAGCCATGTGCAATTGTAAGGATCGCCAGCCATGTGCGATTGTAAGGCCCACCGGCTATATGTGTTGTAAGGCTCGCCAGCCATGATGCGTTGTAAGGCCCGCCAGCCATGATACGTTATAAGGCTCGCCAGCCACGCTGCAGATATGAAGGGGCTCGCCAGCCGCTGCGCGTATATGAAAGGGGCTTGCCAGCCGCGGTGCGTTTGTAAGGCTCGCCAGCCATATTGAATGTGTGTTTGTAAGGCTCGCCAGCCATGTGCGATTGTAAGGCCCGCCAGCCATGTGCGATTGTAATGCCCGCCGGCCATATGCGTTGTAAAGCCCGCCAACCATGATGTGTTGTAAGGCTCGCCAGCCATGATGCGTTGTAAGGCTCGCCGGCCATGTGCGATGTAAGGCTCGTCAGCCATGTGCGATTGTAAGGCCCGCCAGCCATATGCGTTGTAAGGCTCGCCAGCCATGATGCGTTGTAAGGCTCGCCAGCCATATTGAAGGGTCGATTGATCGACCGTGGAAATAGTCGCGTTGGATGGGCTTGTTTCGGGAAGTTTATTTGAATTAGCGGGCTTCGTGAGGAATCCTCCAATATCCGGTTGTGGAATCTCGGTGTTTGTTTGTGGTGCTGGAAAGGGATAGGTTCGTGAGTCTATCCCCTAGGGTCGGCAGCAATTTTTTGAATCTCGAGGAGAGATTGTCGTCGCCTGAAATTTGAGGAAACAGTGAATTTTGAATTTCACCATTATCGTTTGAAATGGCGGTTTTAATTGCCGTCGTTTAAAATTTGAAGAAGTAGTGAATTTTGGATTTCACTATTATTGTTTGAAATAATGGTTTTAGTTGCCGCCGTTGACATTTGAAGAAATAGTGGATTTTGAATTTCACTATTATTTTTTGAAGTGAAAATGGCGGTTTTAATCGCCGTTGTTGAAATCTGATAGTTTGTGTGGGGAAATTGGGCCAAAGCCCAAAATTTCGCTGAAAGAGTCAGGGAGCGCCCCATTGAGGCGCGCGCCTATCTGCGAAGGAAGGGGGCCTCCCTTTTTTATGTAAATAGACGCGAGAATGGGAAGCTCCCCATTCATCACTTCGTCTTCCTCACAAACACGCGATAAACCAGAAGGACCGCCATTGTCGACCTTGCTTTCTCACTTATTTTCATGCCATTATCATCATGTCATCTCAAGGTATGTAAATCCTCTTGAATCTATTTGAATTTATTGGTCTTTTTGTTGATTGAATTAGGGCGAAATTTTATACCCTCAAAAATCGAATTGGGCGTTTTTTATTGAGCCAATTTTGAGTGAAATTGATGATTGCAGTAGGTTAGAAACCTGTTTAGGAGTATAAGGGTGCTTTTAGTTCGCATTTTGGTCCCCGTTCCCGCTCCCTATGCTCGAAAAACGTGAATGAGATGAGGAAACCGTCTCATTTAACAATGTCAAGTTTAATTGCTTGAGTTGTGTGCCCTACTAGGTTGCATTGTAGTCGGGGAAGACCGTGTTTGCCACTTTGAACCTTTGTTGGGTATTATGGGCAAAATTGGGATTTTTGCCTTTTGCGACGGTCTCATGTCTGACAAAGTAAGCATCTGTTTGAGCTCAAATTGAGTCAGTTTGCTTTGAAATGGACCTCATTGGTAGTTTAGGTCGTTTTGAGACGTGATAAAATCACGTTGCCTCGTTGTGGTTGTATTTTGAAATTTTGACCCGTTTGCGCTTGAATTGGCGTAAAATCGCCTTTTTGAGCTGTGGAAAATACCCCATTGTTTTGGGAATATATATTGGTTGTTGGCGGACCTTGTGTGGGTCTCGAGGTGCCGTTTTAGTTGTTGTTGTTTTGACTCGTTTTTTGCTTGAAAAGAAGGGCGAGTCGTTTTTTTGTGCGTTTTTTTGTTGATTGTTTTGTTTGGTTGGGTTCGGGCGGGATTTCCCTTGTTTTGTTTTACAGGGTTTTTTTTTTGGATTTGCCCCTTTTATGCCGTCGTAATGCAAAAATTTTGGCTGACGTTCTTTGTTTGCAGGGGTTGCTCGGGACCTGTCGGGTCCATTGTTGAGAGTTTGGAGGACCTGTTTGGGACTGGGCCGGTTAGTACTCCGGCTAGCGCACCTGACGTGATAGTAGAGGACGTTGTTGAGAAGGAGGGGTCCTCCGAGGAGGTCGTTAGGGCTGAGAGAGCCGTTGAGGTTCGTCAGGGGCCCGTTGTTGGGGCTGTCGGTGCTGAGGGAGCCACTGGGACTCGGGAGGAGCTTGTTGTTGAGGCTGCTCATGTTGAGAGAGCTCAGACGGGGTCTGAGGCTGGTACCTCCGGGAGGAGGGTTGTTAGGAGGAGGGCTCCTCGACCGACCAGACGGGAGTTGCAGAACGTCGTTAGGGTCGTTGAGAGGCCTCCTATTCGTCATGTGGAGTCTCGTAGGCAGAAGAGACGGAGAGTGGAGACGGTTGAGGACGATGCTTATGTCGTGGGTTGGGAGGCTAGATGGGTTACAGCTCCGCGGGGGCTGAACCCGAGGGCGGCGCCTGTTTGGGCCGAGGGCTTTGACGGTAGCCAGCTGTTGCTTTGGCTGGACAGACACATCTCCTACCGTGCGCACGAGGGCTTGGTAAGTTGTACCATTTGGTTGAATCATCGTCATTTCTGACACCTAAGACCTAAATAGGTGTTCTGACGTCGTTTGTTTTTTGGATTTAAGGAGATTGGTACCATGAGGACTTTCTCGGGCTTCTCCAATTACCTTAGTTTCTACGACGTTCTCCGAGCCGGTACGAGGACGTTGATAGAGAGGTCGGCTTTGGGGCCGCTGGTGGCTGCTTGGCGGGATATTCACAGGGCTTCGATTAGGTCAAACCTGTGTCTGATCCGTGCCATATTGGATCGGTACTGGGACACGACGTCGTCGTTCCATATGGAGTTTGGGGAGGTCGGCGTGACCTTAGAGGATTTTGCTATGATATCGGGCCTCCCCTTTGGCGAGACGCCTGTTGAGTTCTCGGAGACACCGGAGAGAGTGTCTTCCTCTACGGTTACTCGTTTGATTGGCACTGCTTTGCCCGAGCCTTCCGACATCACTCCGTACTTGATTGTGAGCTCGTACGTGAGAGACCACTTCAAAGGGAGAGTGGTGGGTTATGCTCTGACGCCGCTGGCGAGTCCGGAGGCGGAGGCTAGAGCTGACGCACAGGAGGCGCGGTTGTGGTTGTGGTACTTCTTGGGTGCCACGTACTTTGGTGACAAGGGTGGGCGCTTGTCGACCAAGGTGCTTCCTCTTCTTGCTGACCTCGACACTTTGGGTCAGTTTGACTGGGTTACGCCGGCTCTGGCGAGTTCTACCTGGTACTTGCACGCTGCAGTGCGTCCAGAGGCGATGGGAGATGGTAGTGCCCCTGCTTTGGTTGGTCCCGGCCTCATCTTGGAGGTACGGGCGTTTTTGTAGTTTCTGTTGCGTTTGGTTTTGGTTTTGATTTTGATTTTGATTTTGATTTTGATTTGTGGTTTGATTTTGGCAATTTTTGAAAAAATTGGCTGATTTGTGTTTGCTGTGTTTGGTTACACGCTTGGCTGTACGCTTACTTCGTCCCTCTGCGCTCGGGGACCACTGGTGGCGTTCCTTCGACTTACCCTGCCGTGAGGGCCTGGACGGTGGGTCGGAAGAAGTCGACTAAGTCGACTTACGAGGACTACAGGCGTCGCGTGAACGCCCTTCGAGTTGTTGACGTAAGTTGTGGTCTCTTATCCCCTTGTGTTTTGTAGAAACAGATAGAGATAGGATGACTAGGTAGCTTAGAAAGCCCCCAGTTAGCTGATTAGCTTTGCCTTGAGTGCAGTTTGTCAGATGGCCTTGGGAGCACTACACAGAGGTGCCGGCTGTTGTCAGGGAGCGTTTACGATCTCGCAGCTCCCAGCGTTTGTACCTTGAGACGGGGATCGAGCCGGTTTGGTACCTGGGCGAGCGTTTAGCTCGTCGGTGCTTCACTGAAACTCTCGTTGTACCGGTCGATCCGCCTAGGGTGTTGTTCCAGGAGTCGACACCCGACGAGGTTGAGGAGCACCTTCACGGTCAGGGAGGTGAGGAGTTGTTGCTGCGGGAGGCCGACTACGATACCTTCCGGTTGTCGAGGCTTGCCTGGTACCCGATCGAGGAATGTTTTCTCTGTTCTTTTGTTGTCATTACCTCTTTTTGATAGGAGGGTTTGTTACCTTCGATGTGGACCCAAATTGTAGGGGGTCGATGTGTTGATGAGGACCCAGACCCCAGTTTTCCCGGCAGAGACCACCTTTCAGGGGCCAGGGGCGAGGAGCTGTAGCTGCACCTGCCAGAGCCTGCGGTCGTTGAGGTGACCGACGCTGGCATGGAGTGGAGGTTGACCGTTCTGAGGGTGAGTTCTTGATTTGAAAGCTCTTCCTCATTTATGTTTTGCCTTGCATTGTATTGAAGGGCCTTCTTGTTTATAGGTGTCGACCGCTAGTCATCAGGCTTTGTGGCGGATGGCTAACCGGTGGAGGGCACTTGCTGTTGATCTGGCTGCGAGGGAGGCTCGGCTTGATCAGGTACTTTTTGTATGTTGTTTTTGTGTATTTTTGTGTTGCATTTCACGTTATTAAATCTCAATGATCTGTATTGTGTTTTGCAGGGTACTGCGGATCCGGCGGAGCTCGCTCGGGTCCGTACTGAGTTGGACATAGCCAGGTCGACGATCGAGGCCCAGGGGTTGGGGATCACCAGTCGAGACCAGGAGTTGAGGCGTCTCGAGGACGGGTTGCGGAGCCGAGATGCGGAGATTGCCTCTTTGAGGGCTCAGTTGGCTGCGGCGGAGGAGCTTCGCGTCACGATGGAGTACGAGACATTGGAGAGTTCTCCGGAGAGGGAGCCTGAGCAGATGGTGGTGTCTGCCTTGCCCGCGACTCTTCGTGAGACCGAGACTGGTCTGACGGGAGGCGCTGAGTAGTTGTAGTTGTTTGTCCGTGTTTTGGACTCCTGTTTGTACATATTTACATTTTGCGTGAGGCGGTTTGTATATATGTGTTTTTGGATAGTGGTTTATCTATGATTTTTGGCTTTTTGTGTTGTGTTTCGGAGAAGCGTTGTTGGCTGTCAGTTCCCTTCTGCGTCGCACTAGTTCATGCATCGTTAGTGTAGAAAACAGGCAACAGGTAGCATATACGCATAAATGGAAACGAAATTAACCACGATGACTCGAAGTTAAAATTGAAATTTGACATGATATTTTGAAAATTCCACGACAAGACGTCACGTTTGGACTCCTCAAAAGGGATTGATTTGAAAATTGAGCAATTAACTCATGTCTTGAATTAAATTGCATCGAAATAGTTGAAATTGATTTGTGACTCGAAAAATTCAAACTCAAACTGCCAGGGGTGAATTTTAAAATAGATTTTTGCGAGTGTATTTGATTTGTCTTTTGTGAGATCAAGACTCGGAATCAAAAGAGCTTGAAAATTTGAACAAAACCGACGTCGTGTTATTAATTTTCGATTTTTGTGGCAAATGCGAAAAATTTTCGGAATATCGGCTGACATGGAAATGATCTGTCGCGGATCGGGGCGACTAGCCCTTCCCCCTTAAAAAAGGAGAAAAACCTGTATGTTTAAAGCTGCGTCATGGAAACCGTGTCGGATTCGTAAAACGCAAAAATAAGGAAATGTGAGTGTGAGAAAACACAAAACATCCTGGATAGGCCCGAAGAGGCGCGAGCATTCTGGCGGGAGGTTTGAGGTGTCAGGAGGGAACACAACTTGAAAGGGACAATTCAAGGTGGGAATCCTGAGGAACAGCCAAAAGAGACGCGAGCCTCCCAGCGATAGAATCCAGCTTCCCCTTTTTTCGGAAAAACGGGCTGATTGATTTATATAAATAGGCATGTTTGTGCTTCATTGTTTCATCATCCGAAACACGAAAAACATCTCTACAAAAACCTTTCTTCTTCTTCCACAAAATTATTCATGGATGCTTTTGAAAATGTGTTGCGACAATGGTGTCGGGATTTGTCGCCTTCCGAAAAGTATCAACTCGTTTGCATGGGAGTTGGTCAATTGTTGGTGCTTCGTCACGTCAAGGTGCAATCCTCATTCCTCGAAGCATGCGCTCGGTTTTGGGATTCGCGGCATTATGTTTTCGTTTTCCCGAAAGGCGAAATTTATCCTCTTGCTGAAGAAGTTGGTGCCATTGGTGGATGGCCGGGTTGTGTTCCGGTGCTTCCTCCGACTCGGTTGTGTTATAAGGAGAAATTCCGTTCAATGTTGGGATTTTCAACAAGTCAAGTCAATTTTCTCCTTGCTCCTTATGGTGTGGATATGTTGGCTCTTATCAACATTTTCTCAAACCGGTTGGATGCCAATGTTTCGGAGGTGGCTAGGAGAAGGGCTCTTGCCTTTTGCCTTGTCCATGCATACCTCTTTGTTGATGCTTTGAATAAAGAGGGGCCAAAATGCCATGGTAGCATGACCCTTGTACATGTGGTTGAGCAAATGGAGCATGGTAGGGATCCATCATGGTTGGTGCTTGGCGAGATCATCCAAGCTTTGGACAAGAAGGGCTCTTGTGGAGAAGCTCCCTCGTTCGGATCTTCAAGGATCCTCCAAGTATGGCTATTGGAGAGGCTAAGGTATGTAGAGCCTCCGGTTGATTCTTCTTCTTATTCTTTCCGTCACCTTACCATGAGGAGGAAATTGTACTCGGATAGTTTCGCATCCACCGAGGCCTATTGGGCCGCAAGATTGGCGGAGGAAGGTGGTCCTCATATCCGTTGGGTGGTGCCATGGTGGCACTTGAGGTCCTTCACGCGGTTGCCCGCTTCGGGTGCTAGTCCTCGTTCTTTGATGGTGGTGGGTTTGAAGGTTGCTTCCTTCATTTATCCCGAAAGGCTCATGAGGCAAATGGGGCGTCAACAAAAGGGGCCCGCTCAAGATACTCTCGTCCAAGAGAGTGTTTTTCGGAACTCCGAGCTTGTGGAGGTCTTCGAAAGATAGTGGGCCACTCGGCCGTTTTGGGAGGTACCAAACCCCGTTGCCACGACATGGATGACTCCCGCTTATGTCAAGTGGTCAAGAGCTCAAACCTTGGAAGAAAGGTCCAAATCTCGTAAGGACGAGGTTGTTGACTTGAAGTATCGAGAGGTTGGCAAGGCCAACTGGGCCTTCTTTGAGGACTATGTTGATGGAGCTAGCCCGGATGTGATGAGGCCACCAAAGAGGAGAAGCTCGGGGTCGCAAAGATGTAGTGGGCCATATACTGGCTCGCTTTGGACCGAGTATGGGGTCATGCAAGAGACCGGAGGCCGTCGCCGTTGTAGATCCGTTGAGGATCCGCTCAAAAGAGGAAGTTCATGCTAGGCGGGCCAACAAGAAGAACAAGGGGAAGATGTACCCCGAGGGAAAAGGCAAGGGTAGAATGGAAGAATGAAGATCTCCATTACCCACCGTATTATTGTGTTGTATTAGTGTTGTGGTTTTTATTATGTTGTACTAGCTATGTTTTGTGTGTTTTGTGCTAGTTTTACTATGTGAGGTATCTTAGTCGACACCTTAGCTTTGACAAGTTGTAGACTTGCCGAGTCTTATTTGTTGTTGAATTTGTAATCCTTCCCATTATTAATTAAATAAGAGGATTGCTCGTGTCAAAATGGCGAACGCTTGTTTCTTCCATCCATTTTGTAAAGGCAATTCGGCTTGAATTATCTTAAACATTTACACTTGGGAAATGGGATTTTGTAGGAAGGGATAAATGCTTCTTCTTTTTTTGTATTTTGTGGGAAAGAGAATGTTTTTCCCTTTTTTTTTTTGAAAGTTGATGTGGGTGATGTTTTGTATGTGAGTAAACATAAGGGAAGGTGTTTTTTTTTATGGGGATGTTTTTTTTTATTATGGGGATGGTTGTATCCTTCTTGTGTAAGAAAGGACTGCCTACGTATCCACCTAAAAAAGGTGAAATTAAACCATGATCGTAGTTCGGATGTTTTGTAAATTTTGATTGGGTTTTGTGGTTGTATTCCTCTTGTATAAGAAAGGACTGCCTGCGTATCCACCTGAAGAGGTGAAATCAAACCATGCTCGTAGTTTAGGAGGTTTTTTGTTTGAGTGCAAATGGAAGTTGCCTTTGACAGATCAAAGGGCATTCGAAACGGGCAAGGTGTCGCAACTTAGACTCGATAAAACATGCAATTTCAAATCAGAATGCGTTGAGGAACTTGACTTGAAATGGTTAAGGTGGTCGCTAGTTGTAAAACTAGGGTGAGGTCGTTGGTTGCTACGGTTCAAGGGTAGTATTTCTTGAGTTGGTCTAGATTGGTCGGGTTTGTAAAATCCTCCCTGTCTAGGTCACTCGCCTCACTGCGCCCCCCAGAGCATTTTCTTTACCAGGTATGGCCCGGCCCAATTGGGTATGAATTTCCCCCTCGGATCGACGGGTAACAGTGCTCGGACCGACTTGAGGACCAAGTCGCCTTCCTTGATGTTCCTGGGTTTAACCTTCTTGTTGAATGCCCATTGTATACGTCGTTGGTATAGCTGGACGTTGTGCAAGGCGTTGAGTCGCCATTCGTCTGGGAGCGTGAGTTGCTCGAACCTTCGGCGGATCCATTCCGCCTCAGGAACTTGACTCTCTAGTAGGATACGCAGAGATGGGACCTGTAACTCTACCGACTGAACCGCCTCCATACCGTATGCTAGGTAGAAGGGTGTGGCACCCGTCGGTGTTCGAATGGAGGTTCGGTATCCCCAGAGTGCGAAGGGGAGTTTGCTTGGCCAATCGCGGTAGTTATCTTGCATTTTCATGATGATGGTGACAAGAGTTTTGTTCGCTGCCTCTACCGACCCATTGGTTTGGGGACGGTAGAGGGATGATCGATGTCGTTTGATCTTGTATTTGTCCAGCAAGGCTTTTGTTTCCGCCCGAAAGTGAGAGCCTCATGAGGTACCCCATATCTGCAGATGATGTTGTCTTGGATGAAATTTGCCACTTGTTTGGCGGTCAAGATTGCATAGGACTGTGCTTCCACCCATTTGGTGAAATAGTCGATGGCGACGAGGACGAAGCAATGCCCTTTAGTGCCTATCGGGTTGACTTTCCCGATGATGTCGATGCCCCAGGTCGAGAAAGGCCAGGGTGATGTCATGGTGTATAAAAGGGATGGTGGTATGTGTTGTAGGTTGGCGAAGATTTGGCAATTGTGGCAATGTTTGACGTAGTTGCGGCAATCGGCTTCCATGGTGGTCCAGTAGTAGCCTAACCGCATGATTTTTCGGGTAAGCATCATTGCGCTCATGTGAGGGCCACATTCTCCGTCGTGAACCTCTCCCATGACTTTTTTGGCTTTGTGATGGTCAATGCAAAGGAGGAGAATCCCTTGGGGTGTTCTTTTGTATAATTGTTCTTGGTTTATCATGAATTGTGAGGCAAGTAAACGGATGGCTCTTTGTCCTCTTGGATCAGAGTTATGAGGGAATTCGTTTTTGGTTTTGTAGTTGAGGATGGCTTGGTACGAAGGTTCATCGTGGTTTTCCTCGTCATTGTTGATGGCACAGATGTGAGCTGGCTCACTCCTTCTCTCGACACATAGGGGCATCGATGTCATGTCGTCAGGTATGTTGACGAGTGCGGCAAGCTTTGCCAGGGCATCAGCAAATTGATTTTCCTCTCGTGGCAGGTGGTAGTCAACTTGGTCGAAGAACTCGGCCTCTTGATTGAGTTTAGCTCGGTAGGGAGCTAAGCTGTTACTTCGGATTTTCCATGATCCGGACACATGATTGATAATGAGCGACGAATCGCCGTGGACCCTCAATCTCTTGATGCCAAGCGTTATGGCTGCTTGTAGGCCGATGAGGCATGCTTTATATTCGGCGGCATTGTTGGTGACGGCGAAGTCTAGTTTGACTGAGAACGGAACATGTTCCCCTTCTGGTGATATTAGAAGGATTCATACCCCGAAGCCTCTCAGATTTGATGCACCATCGAAGTATAGGTCCCATGCGTCGGAGTCAGCACAAAGGATGTCTTCGTCAGGAAGTGACCATGTATCGGTCGTTGGATCCTCGCTGACGGGATTTTCTACCAGAAAATCGGGGAGTGCCTTTCCCTTAATAACCTTGAGGGGTACGAACTTGAGATCAAACTCGGATAGCATGAGTGTCCATCTAGACAGCCTTCCATTTAGTACGGGTTTTTTGAAGATGTATTTGACCGGGTCCAACTTGGAGTAGATGTGAACCGTGTAGCTGAGCATGTAGTGCTGCAGCTTCTTTGTTGATCATACTAGGGCAAGGTATGTCTTTTCCAGTTGGGTGTACCTTGTCTCATACTCAATGAACTTTTTGCTGATGTAGTAGATGGCTCGTTCTTCGCCGTCGACTGTTTGTGCTAGCATTGCTCCCATAGCTGTGTCGGTGATAGTCAGGTATAGGGATAAGGGAATTCCTTGTTGAGGTGGCATGAGGACAGGAGGTTTGGATAGGATTTCCTTTATCATGTCGAAGGCCTTTTGACAGTCGTCGTCCCAATCGGTGTGATCGGAGGCGCGAAGCTTCTTGAAGATTGGTTCGCAAATCATGGTAAGCTTGGCTATGAAGCGGCTGAGGTACTGAACCTGGCCGAGAAATCCCCGAATCTCCTTCTCGTTCTTAGGCCGAGGCATTTGTTGAAGGGCTTTGATTTTGGTTGGATCAATCTCAATGCCTCTTTTGCTGACGACATGTCCCAGGAGCTTTCCGGAGGTGACCCCGAACGCACATTTCTGAGGATTTAGTCTCATGTTATATTTTCGCAGACGAGCGAAGAATTTACGAAGGGCGTTGATATGGTCGTCCCATCCTTTGATTTGACGATCATGTCATCGACATATACCTCTACCTCCTTGTGCATCATATCATGTAGGAGAGTGGTAGCGGTTCCTTGATAGGTTGCTCCGGCGTTGATTAGACCGAAGGGCATGACCGTGTAGCAATATGTACTCCACTGTGTAGTGAATGCAGTCTTGTGCATGTCTTCCTCAGCCATTTTAATGTGGTTGTACCTAGCATACCCGTCCATGAATGAAAGGAGGGGGTGCTCGGCGGTATTGTCCACCAGGATGTCAACATGTGGCAAAGGGAAGTCGTCTTTTGGACTTCCTTTGTTCAGGTCCCTGAAGTCGACGCAAACCCGAATTCTCCCGTCTTTCTTTGGTACATGCGCGATGTTGTCCACCAAGTCAGAGTACTCAGACACTTTGATGAAATCGGCCTTGAACTGTTTATCCACTTCTTCTTTGATTTTCAAGGCCCACTCAGGGCGCATTCGGCGCAACTTTTGTTTCACGGGTTTGGCTCCGGGCTTAATGGGTATCCGGTGCTCTGCAGTTTCCCTGTCAATCCCAGGCATATCTTTGTAGGACCAGGCAAATACGTTCTTGTATTCGTGTAGGAGGTCGATGAACTGTTGTCTTTCCGAGGGGTCAAGGGTCGTCCCTATCCTAAGTTCTTGAGGTGTGTTGTCGGTCCCTACGTTAATAGGTTCGGTCTCCTCAATGATGGGGGTCCTAGTTTCCCGTTTGTCAAGTTTTTTGGCTAAGTGAGGTGGGTAGTCACTCAAGTCAAATTCCTCATAGTCATTCAGAATTGCATTGCAGTTAAATTGAGACGAGTCATAAGCAAACTTAGCGTTCATTAAGTTGACTCAAGCGAAAAGCTCGGAGAGGACAGATATCTCATGGTCAGTCAAAGGCAACATAGCAGAGGAGGTGGCCCCTGGAACAGGCTCCAGGTTGTCACCTTCCATGGGAATGGGAACGACCCTCGTTGACTCAGCCTCTGAAGCAGCCACAAGTTTGTGAAAAAATAGTGGGAAGGGGACCCTGACTGGGACAACAGGAGTGCTAGGAGCTAAGACAGACTCTGACTCCGACTTAGACTCATATTCTTCTTCACTTCCCTCTTTGAACATAGGGCCTTCTCCAGTTGTAATCTTGAGAATGCGGCCTTGACGATCGGTCCATTTGACAGTTTTCCTCCAGCCTTGGGTAGCTTTCTCTGGGTCAGTATTAGAGATTAAGGCGGTGGGGTCAAACTGGTTGTCCTTTAGAGCAATGCTGATGATGTCCTCATAGTCGAGGTGTTTGATGTTGTCTTCTCCGAAGAGGAGATTGACAGCTTGTCCGTCGAGGCACGAGGCCGACTTAGACTTAGTTGATGCAGCTTCGGCGTTGTCGGGGATGAAGTAGCAGTCTTGGAAGACTTCTACACCCGGGTACCTGACCTTGGCCACAGAGTCACAGATCGGCTCGGGAAAGCCGTGGTAGAGCTCGGACTCTCCCTCGGGGACAAAGTATCCATTGAGAGTCAAATGATAGGGACGGAGAATAACTCCGTGCTTCTTGCGCTTCTGAATTAGGAGGTTCATCTTCTGGATGTCTACATCGGTAGGTTCATAGCCCAGCCCGAAGGGGATGTTGGGGACCTTAACTTGTTTCAAGGGAGGTAAGGTGCTCTTCAGCGGATTGAGGGGTAAACCCGGGAAATAACCCTGGTGCATCAGAATGCGGTTGACTGTGAGGTTGGAAAACGGATCACAACCAAAGGGTGTTGATTCATCGGTTAGGGCATTCACAGCTTGGAATCCCCACATCTCACTGTCGTCCTCCTCAATGGCTTTGGAGGCTATTCCCTTTTTCATGATGGTTTTGATCAGGGAAGCGGGAATTGTGATCGTCTTCCCGTTGAAGAGGACCCTGATTTTCTGATGGAGGGTTGAAGTAACTGCCTTGACGGCGTGAATCCAGGGACGTCCCAGAAGCATGTTGAAGGAGGCGTCGATGTCGACCACCTGAAAACTGGTTTGCCTTTCCAGTGGTCTGGTTGCAACGGTTAGAGTGATAAGCCCTACGACCTTACGACGAGTGCCGTCATAAGCGCGTACTCCTTGATTGGTTGGGACCAAATCAGCTTCCTTGATACCCAGTTTATGAGCAGTTTTGAGGGGAATGACATTAACAGCGGATCCGTCATCCACACGAACCATATGCACATTCTTCTTGAGGCACTACACGGTGATGTATCGGGCCAGGATATGGTTGGCTCCGAAGGGAGGGATATCTTCATCAGAGAATATGACCGGGTTGTTCAGGTCGGGGACATCCTTTGTCATGTGTGCTACTACTCTTTCAGGGGAGGAGGTAGAGGGCACAGTCAGTTTTCCCAAAACTTGTAGTAGAGCTTGCCGATGCTCGAAGGATGTAGCAATCAGTTGCCAAATTGAGATTTTGGCTTTTGCTTTTTGCAGTTGTTTAAGATAGGAGTGTCCGGACCGGGTAAGACGACCGATCTCTTTTGCCTGTTTCTCTTTCCCCGGGATCACATAAACGTCCTCAGCGTCATCTCTCTAGATACCATTGAATTCGAGATCTCGAGGGTACTTTGGAGGGGTATTCCTCAGTGGGCAGTTTTTGTGAGGGAAATTTTTGTGAGGGTAATTTTTGTGAGGGTGATTATTGTGAGAGTGATTATTGTGGGGTGCGTGCCAGAATGGTCGCGGGAGCAATCCTTCCTGGTGAGGGTAGTTTTGGGTGCTTGGATGACCCTCCCTCGGGCGCGGTGTTGGAGGATTGAAAATCAATCGGCGGTAGGCATCGTCAAGTCGAGTAATCCTTTCGGAGAGACTGGCTATAGCCTCCTCAACTTGTTGGAACATGACAAGCATGGTTGCGGCGCTGAACACGAATACCCCGTCCGAGGCATCCTTCTCCAAGGCATTCACCTCATCGTCAATTGGTAAAATGAGGTGTGAGCAGTCCAGAGTTGGCTCGTCATCGTAGATAGCATGGATTTCCAAAGGGTTTGTCTTGTTGTTCGGTTTTGTTGGTGGAGGTAAAGGCAATTCCTCTTTCTCGATCATGTCCTGAATGACGTGTTTGAGCTTGAAACAGGTTTCTGTGTCATGACCTTTCCCTTGGTGGTATTGGCAGTAAGCATTAGTGTTGGAGCTTGTGTCCTCCACAAATTAGTGTGATAACATTTATAAATCTCTTATAGGTTCACAAGAGTATACTTCGTATTTTATCAGTTGATTAACGATTACCTAATAACGGTTGGCTTGCTAGAAAGTTTGACGTTATTATCATACAGATGGCGGTGATCAACTGGTCCCTAAAAGTCACACCTAAAGGATGTGTTTGAGAGATGTGGTTATGGAAATATAATCACATTGATGCCTTATATGACTAAACATTTAGTCAATGTGATGATGAGACGATTATTTAATGTCGATTAAATAATATTAGCTGAGACGAATTAACTGTCAATTCGTAAATTAAATATAGTAAGTTATATTTAATTAATGTATATAATGTAAGCTTGAACGAATTAAGATGTTAATTCATAGTTAAATGTAATCGGTTATATTTAATTAGCAAATTATAAATATGCGATATTTATAGTTAAAGTATATATTACACGATATTGTCATAATATATTATTATTGACCCGTATTAATAAATCAACTGCAAGTTGTTATGTGTAGACTTGTTAATACGGAATAAGATAAATGACAATTTAATTATACACTTTATATACATTTTGTAAACTACCAAAATAAGAAGATTTAATCACCTTATTTTGGTAGGTGGAAAAACCGAAAATAAGAGAATAATCCTCTTATTTTTCGGTTGGTCAAAACCGAAAATAGGAAGAAATATCTTCCCTTATTCCTCTCCCTATTTCGGTTATAATAGGGAGAGAGGGAGATCATTTCACTTATCCTTTTTACCCTAATTTTTGACCTGAAAATTCTCTCATCAAAATCACACAAAAACCCTAATTAATTAGTGAATTGGGATCGATTCTAGCAAGAAGAAAAGGGCATATCTCATATCATCTTGGGTACAACTGATAGGTGAATATCATTGCGATATTGTTCTTAGGCCGATTTTGCTAGGACCGAAGGTTGATTTCATAATCTCTCTATTTTGTTTATGCAAATTTCTTTTATGACTAGTTTTCATTTTAATAATTTCGTTATAATCCTTATAATGTTAATGGAAGTATACCGATATTTCCTACAAGTGGTATCGGAGCCAAGGCCACGAAATTATTTTATATCAATTTCATAATTGAATTTAAACAATGAATTTCGAAAAAGAAAATAAAAAAAAATTCGGCTGAAAATTTTTTTGGCGTGAAAAAAAAAAAAAAAAGTTGCCGATTGTTTTCTGTATTTTCTTTGGTTTTTGATGATTTATTTCCATTTTGATTTTTCATATTGTTGTTTTAATCAGTTAAAACTATCATATGATGAATTTGTGGATGTTTGATTTAATGAGGATTAAATTGTAATGTAAATGGAAATCATCTTGTTGATGATGTTAAATTAGTTTTTTTTGCTATATGGTTATTGGCATATATGGTTAATCATGTTTCATTAATTCATATGCTAATCTTGTTCTAATAGCAACTATAAACGAATTTGTTCATCTAAATATTTTTTTTAGGGCATTATGCCGAATGCAAAAGAAAAGAAAGTTTCTGTTTTCTTTCGTTTTTTCTGAATTGCCAAAAAAAAATTTTGGGTTTCTGTTACTGTTCACCGTGGGCAGAATTATAAAAAAAAAAAAAAAAAAAAAAAATTGTATTTTTCTTTTCGGTTTTTGCTGAAAAGCCGAGAAAAGAATTTTATTTTTTTTGGGCTGTTTCGTTTTTGCTGAGAGCAAATTTTGAAGAAAAAATTTGCTGTTTTTTTTTTCCATTGTTGGTTTTGGCCAATAATTATAATTATACAATTTTAATGTATGATTATTTGTTGTGAAAAGGTTCACATATTAAGATACCTAATTATTTTAAAGAGGTTTAAAATAATATTGAATTAATTCATATTACAAGTTTAATATGTATTAAGATTGAAATTAATGTGATTAATTGAGGAATTGTCACTTAATTTGATCATTTAAATAGGTAGTTTGGGAAATTAATCTACATAATTAAGGAATTATGTCTTGCATGTTTAATTTTTAGTTGATGCAATTTTTTTTAGTTGAATGAATCGTTGAATGGATTTAATTTACGTATTTTTGCAATCGGTTGTAATTTGTAATACCTAGTGTGGCCTTAGTTAAATTATGTTTTCGTAATGATGGAAACATAATTTTTAATGTAATTTGAGATCTCGTATCTCCGTTTGGTTTTCTTTTATTATTACGGTTTTGAAATTAGAATGTAAATAGGTTTTTTTATGTAATTTTAAATTGTAATTTTAAAGAAGACTAAAGATGGAGATTGGAGCTCACTCCCGCTACATGGACCAATATGGAACATCAAGACAAGCTTCTCGGGTCCAAGGATGGATTCCAAATTTGTATTTTATGTTCATTTTGGTAGATAGGCCACACTAGGACTTTATTTTGTTTTACGTTTTACCGTTCTTATTGCTTTTCATTCACATGATAGTTAATGCATCATATTCCGCCTAAAACCAAACCACCTACTAAAATGCATGAAAATTGACTCATATAGATTGTATGTTAGTTTTCATAGACATACAGATGTCACTAAGTTTAAGCCATCACCTTAGTTTATTCATTCACGCATGCTAGATATTAGTTCACTTAAAATGAATTAAAATAAAGTTGATGGGATCTTCCTCTAAAACGGAAATTGAGACTAGTCTTTATAAGGGCAAACAACTATGAATCCCTTCTTCGTCGGTAGGCATAATATCACCCCTTCTACGTTGGGTAAGTAGTTTGTGTTGACTTAGTTTATCTCAACATTATAGTCCGAAGAGTTTCTCGTGATTATGATGGACTAAAGATAGAATTTACAGAAATTTATCGACCAAGAATTCTAACAGTAGAATTAGCCAAAAGGTTGGCTTATCAATTTCTGAGAAAATTGAGTCTTGGGATCATTTATATAATTCTTGAGGGAGGTCAATTGTATAAATGCTTGAGTCTTCGCTATATAAGATTCGCATTAAGACTTAAAATCAAAACGATGCATATGCTTATTATTTTTTATTCTTCTTTTCGCAGTGTAGAATTCATTTATATTGATAATCTTTGTTACAACAAATGGTGGAAATAACGAAATCCCAATGCCAAGTGCCACACTTGGACGCGAGTCCTGGCTTAAAGTTTTTATGGACAACATGAATCAGTTCACACGACTGAAGAATGATGGGTCCAACTTTGCGGATCGGGAGGCAAAGACTACGGAATGTCGTTGTTGTCGTTCTTGACGAAGAAGCTCAAGTACTTAATCGAGCCAATACCGGTAAACCAGGCCCCAATGCGGAGTTAACGAGTCACTTGCTTATAGTGATTTCGTCATGGAAGCGGGTGCGATAAAGAACGTACTCATCTTTGCAATGGAAACCAATTTGCAGAGACGCTTCATTGCCTAAGGTGCAAACAAGATTTTTACCACGCTCACTAACGAGTTCTCAAAAGCACCGAGAATCGTTACTTATGAGCATACATGTCGCTTCTTTGATGCGAAACTCCAAAAGGGCCAACCGGTTAGCCCACACATTCTTAACATGATTGAGAATGCCGAGAAATTGGAGGCACTTGATTGCAAAATCAGTGAGAGCATAGTCATTGACCGAATGCTTCATTCTCTTCATGATGGTTTTCGCCTTTTCAGGGCGAACTACTACATGAATGACTTGAAGAAAAGTCCTCATGAGCTACACTCACTTCTCGTACAGACCGAGAAGGATATGAAATTGAGTGGGAGCATGAAGCAGGATGTTCTCACGATTTCCAACAAGAATAAAGGTAAGGGCAAAGCTCCAGGCGACCTAACTGTAGGTAAGCCAAAGTTTAAAAAGCCAGGAAACGGTAAGAGTGGGCCTGGTGAGACTAGTGGCTCACAGGGCAAGGTAAAGAGCAAGGGCGGTGACATTGAATGCCACCATTGTCACAAGACTGGACATTAGAGGAGGAACTGTCCCGTGTACCGTGAGGACATAAAAGCAGGCCGCGTCGTTCCTGTTGGTATGTCATCTTATATTCATATGATTGAGATTAACCATGCAAGTTTCGGAACTTGGGTACTTGATACTGGTTGTGGTTCTCATCTGTGTAATCATTTGCAGGGCCTAAGAAACATCACACCTCTCGAAAAGGGTGATGTGGACCTGCGAGTCGGGAATGGAGCTAGAGTTGCTGCAGTCTCGAAGGGAACATATGTAATCCAAATCCCTAGTGGTTTTGAGTTATTTTTATATAACTGTTACTATGTACCCAGTTTATCTAAGAACATTATTTCTGTTTCCGTACTCGATAAAGACGGTTTTGCATTTTCAATAAAGGCACCTTGGTGTATGGGGGTGTTACATATACGGGACATCATCTTCATCAATAGGCATCGCCGGTCCTTGATAAGAAGTATCGCTCCTCAAATGAATTGCATTAGCTTCCTCATGAGCTTGTTTATCTTGAGGAGGAAGATTACCGGGTTTCCTACTAGAATTTTGGCTTGATAATTGAGCAATTTGATTATCCAAGATTTTGTTGTGAGCCAATAATTGAGTAATTAGAGCGTCCCGCTTCTCTGAAACAATCATATGCTATTGTAACATGGCTTTAATCTCCGACATATTGTTATTTGGAGTTTGCTGGGGAGGTGGCATCCGTTGTTGAAAGTGTTGATGCTGATTATTGAACTTTTGACCTAGCTCCTCCTTGGTTCTGCCTATTATAACTGCCAGGTGGTTGATTACCACGATTCCGAGGAACCACATACGTATTTTTCTGCGGTTGTTGTGGCTGTGGATTTTGCACATTCTAACTAGTCCACTGCAGAAAAAGATGCTCTCTAGAACTCTCATTGTAAAAATTAGAGAAAGGAGTACCTTGCTTGAAAGACTGAAAGGCATTAACTTGCTTTATTGTACTCAAACACTCAGCCGCTCCATGATCATCCATACCACATCGTGCACAGGACTCCTCCAACTGAAACATAGCATGAACCGATTGCTGATTACCGAAAGATTGGATGGTCTTCATCTCTGCAATTTGGGCAATCAATGCCTCCAGCTGGGCTGCAACTCCATTATCTGAACCACACCCCCCCCCCCCCATGTACTACCTCTGGTGTTACCATACTCAGCAGTGTGAGTAGCCATATCATCAATAAGCTTCCATGTGGTGGTATCATTGGTATTATTCTGAATCTCCCATTAGCGGCAGAATCAAGGAGAGCTCTATGATCGTCATACAACCCATTGTAAAACTGGTTGCAAATAAACCACTGTTGAAACCTATGATATGGAACATTTCGGACCAACCTCTTGAAGCGAATCCATGCTTCATTCAAATCCTCAGTAGGGCCTTGTTTGAAACTCGTAATATGACTTCTCATAGCAATAGTCCTCTGCGGTGGATAATATCTCTTGTAGAAGACAAGAGCTAGTGAATTCTAGTCAGTAATAGCATGTGCTTCCATATCTAGATCATGAAGCCACTCTGCAGCACTATCCCTTAGAGAGAAGGGAAACAAAACTTGGTTCATCTGGACTTGAGGTACTCCAGCAGTCAAGGGAATGGAGCAACAATAATCAGTGAACTTCTCCATATGTTTACCAGGATCTTCAGTAGGGCCTCCACCAAACATGTTTCGCTCCATCAAATTTATTTAAGATGGGCGAATCTCGAAAGTACCATTGTCAGCAGTGGGAAGCTTAAAAACTTTAGGAATAGAATCTCTCTGAAACTTTCGTTTATAGCGAAATGTCTTCTCTGGTTCGGATTAGGATTTACAATCTCGGACCTGGTTGACCTGGGCATACACGAAACTAACAAGAAAAGTGTGAGAACGGTACAAACGAAACAAAAACAAACAGAAAATAGTTGCCTCCCTAACAACGGCGCCAAATTTGACAAGGCTATAGTCGTATCACCTTTATCAAAGTATCCTAACTCAATACTAATAAATAGCTAGTGGTAAGAAAGGTATCGTATCTACAATGAGGCGGTAATAATCTAGTTTGCTTATGTAATAATTCGTCTTAAAGGTGGCAATTTCTTGAAAGTTTGTTTGGTTTGTCTATAACTAATTGCGAAGTAAATAAAGATGGATTCAAATATATTAAAAGAGTCTAGGGATCAAGTTCACTGGGTATGTTATCTGGGGGTGTGATTTAACTAATTAAGAGAGCAATTACGTTGTTTAAGGTCATTTGATTGATTGACTCTATGCCCTTTAGATCTAAACTTAACATGCAGTCGCTATAATTAAGCTAGTCTATTCAATTGTCGCAGTCTTAACCCAGTCGGCGTTAATCCTAATATCCAAGAATAATTAATTAACTCTGATCAGTAAATTAACTAACTAGATTCAGGATAACAATTGAACAACAACTAAAAGCAATTTAACAATTAATCAATTAGGTAAACCCCCTTCTAACAACCTAGATCCCCTTTCACCATAGATGAAGAATTTAGCTACTCATACTAATAATAATAATAACAACAATAAAGTGAAGCGAAAACATAATTAAGAGCAACAATAAGATGAACAATAATCAATTATGAAACTAGAACTTTAATTAATGAAGAAAGATTAACGAAATACTATAAGTAGCGAAGTAGATATGAAAGTAATGCGTAAATAAAGTAAATCTGAAATCTTTTAAGAATTCTAGGTGGAAAATAAGCGTAACCTAATTATTGTCTACGAACTTCCTATTTATATTACAAATAAACCGATTTAAGGAAGTTTCGCGGAAAGTAGGAAATAGTAAACACACGATCGAGTATAGCAACACTCGATCGAGTTTCCACATCATCAAGACTCGATCGAGTAATGCAACACTCGACCGAGTGACCTCAGCATTCAGCTTCTCTTTGGGTCTTCTCTTCTCGTTTCCTTCTCGATTCTCGTGCTAATCTTCTTGTACTCCGTCTTGCCAACTCCGTGGTGCTCATTGCTATCCAACTGCTCCACAAATGCATTCAATCTGCATTAAAATACCAAAACGCGGAAGTATCGACATTTCTAATATAAACGACATGTAATCAACGTAATATAACACAAAACCGTCTCAAAAGCAACTAAGGGGAGGCATACATATGTAAATAATTATGACTCATCACACATATTCGTCTTAAATAACAAAACGAATCAAATAGATGTTTTAGGGCGCAAACCCATGTCCCGTCGATGGCGTAAAGATAGAAGAGCATCTTTACAACTGTCCCCAAAATATAATAGTACGAGACCTTTAGGGAACGAAGGAGCCCAAATGTAAATCCGTAAGGGTTTGACCCAAAGCGGGTAATATCATACTATTATGGACAATGGAGTAATGGATATCTATGAAACAGATGCCCAACAAGAGTGTATCAGAGCCCAAGGTTCAACTTGGACCTAGGCTCCATAACGTACAAATGGTGAGCTTGAAGGGAGGGACAAATAGCATGCACGGGGCACGAAAGCGTTGACTCGATCTGGTAGACTTCTTCTAAATCTCGAGTTCATGGATGATACGTTTTTCTTCATTTAAGTGACGGGGCAAGGTGAAGTTAACGTACACTTTAGGCATAAAACTCCTAATTCGAGAGGAGGGGGAAAGCTTTGAGCAAGCCCAGTCCAGAGTGAATGGATAAAATGCGTAATAGGTCTAGTGGTCGCCGTAAACAGTTTGTGTACTAGAACTGTTGATTAGGTGAACCCTTATCATATTGGGTATCATAGTTCTAGTGGATCCTTTCTAGGTTGAATGTTAGTTACTCTCTTGTTCTAGGACTTCTGATTAAGTGGCGGACTCGATATAGGGTATATTGGATGTAAAGGAGTTTGATATGCATGTGTTGCATATTTCCAAGTGGGACACATGGTCATGCAAAATCAGAAGCATGTGAGAGCAATCACTTGACAAGGCGATGACATGTAGTGTAGATTGACGTGGCTAGGTAGCATGGTGTTGGTTAAGAGTCGGTTATCAAGACTTGGTGAGGTGCCTGGCTAGCATAAGACGGTCTTATCTTAAGATCTCAACACTACTACAAATGAGCACTTGGGCCACGGCTAAATTCGTGGCGCAAGTACTAAATTTTCGTGGCTAAATCATTTTGCCACGGGAATACCTTCCGTGGCGCAAGTGGCCGTGGCAAAGGGATAGCCACGGGAAAAACAAGAACGTGGCTATTATTGAATTTTTGGCCACGGATTCTCTCGTGGCTAATAACTCCCGTGGCCAAAGAAATTTCCCGTAGCGAAAAAATAATTCCCGTGGCAAACAATATATATGAAAATTAAATAAATAAAACGTAAAATAATTTATTTATTTTTCACAATGGGTATTTTATCATATACGAAACCGTGACAATCTAAGTAATTGTTTCGCTAGTTAACTTGATTCATTTGAACGTTATTTCATTTCATGAGTCATGCATTTGTGAGCATCGAAGAGGCTTCCTAGGAGGTCACCCATCCCAACACTACTCTCACCTGAGCACGCTTAACCGTAGAGTTATTTTGATGTGCCACCGAATTTGAATGCTACCTTTGTTGATATAATTAGCACTTTGAATCCTTTTAAGTTTATTTTTTTCTTTCAAATCTTACCTTTAGTACTATTTAATTACATAAATGTTACATGTTTTACAATTTTTGCGGGAAAAACATTATTTTGGCCGAAACAATTAAATTTTCGACATTAACCTCCTGATTAATGATTTTGACATCATTTTTTTTGCCCAAGTCAGTAAACCATTTTCTCCAAAAAGTAAAATTAATTGTGTGTTCCTAACATTTTTTTATTACTTTTGTTTATCGACATACTTATTTTCATTTCTCATGTACTCATTTTTTCGTATATTTTTCTTCGCAAATTCTATTGTATAACCGTTGTACCTGCGATATGAAAAATGAGACCATTTTTTGGTAAAATAATGACCGCTTTTTATAATTAAAAGTCTTTTTTCTCCAAAGTGATCACTATTAACCAAAAAATAGTCACTTTTTTACCCAAAAACCACGAAAAAGATTATTGTACAAAAGAATCGCTTCCTAAACCGATTTCTCTTTGTTATGATTTATCGTTTCTTTTCTTAAAATTTTCACATTATTTGCACATGTGACTTTAAATTATTATAATTTATATTTTTTTCCGTGTGATGCGCTCATTTTCAATGACCAATTTTTTTTCTCAGCAAGTTAAATTTTACGTAAATTTTTCACGGTACCCTCGAATTTTGACAGATTACATATGGTACCCTTTTTTTAAAGTTTTTACATATGCTACCCCCGTATTTACGTTTTTCAGTCTCAAAATACCCTTTGACAAACTTCCGTCATAACGCCGCTACTCAAATGTCTTGTGACGCCTTTTTTTGTTATCTAATACACTATCAATTCATCATCTAATAATACCTAAATCCTTATTTTGTCTAATAAACTAACATTTAGTACCTAAATAATATAACAATAACAACATAACGTACACAATTACTCATCAAATTACTTATAGGAGTAACGACGTTATGACGAAATTTCCCCAAAGAGTATTCAGGGAATGAAAAAGGTAAACACAAGGGCAACATATGTAGAAACTTAAAATAAGGGGTACCATGCGTAATCTGGCAAAATTCAATATATTAATTTTGGATTTTCAAAGATAGATGGTAAATAACTTTTTTATTCAATTTGATATGCTATATCTTTAAATGTGATACGATCATTTACGATTGTTATTCAAGATTATAAAGTTTAATTTAAAAAAGTAAAAGAAATTCACGACTTTAATAAACAGAGTATATATTAAAACAATTTTTTAAATTATCAATATTTTGAAAAACCTACAAAACATAAATGTGATCTGTAAAAAATCAAAAAATTAGACGATAAACTTTTTTTTGCTTGCATATAAGTTTATAAAATTTTAAAATTTCTTATTAAAGTAAATAAAACAATAAAAATATTAATTAAATTAATCAAAGTGTTGCTAAATTTTTATATTCAAATGTATTTTCATATTACTCCCTCCTATTCAATATAAACTTCCCTATTTCCTTTTCCGTCTATTCACAATAACTTCCCTATTTCCTTTTTTGGTAAATGTTTGTGTGGTCAAAATTTAATTGTATGGTAGGGTAGTGTAATTGTGTGGTCCAAATTTATTTATATAGTGGGTAGTGTGTTTTCTTAATTTTTGTGTCAAAATGAAATGGGAGGTTTATTGTGAATAGGAGGGAGTATTATATTTGATTAAATTTCATTCAGATTTAAGTCGGAAAAGATACTCGCCACGGGTGTTTGTTTGTTCGTGGCTAAAAAAATATTTGCCACGGAACAATTCGTGACTAAATAAAATTTCGCCACGGGTGTGACATAGGCCGTGGCTAAAATGATTATTTGCCACGGGTGTAGCCTAATTCGTGGTGGAAGTGACTTTTTGCCACGGGAAAAGTTATCCCGTGGCATAAATTTTTTTCCAAAATAATGAATAAATTTTTCCCGTGGCTAAGCAAAATTTAGCCACGAATTATGAGTTCTCGTGGCATAATTCGTGGCGCAAGTGATGATTTGTTGTAGTGCAAGGCGGAGGGATAAAATCTTCCTTCCTTTTAATCTTGGTGTGTTGATGTTGTGAATTGTGATAAGGTGAGTGTGGATGAGATAAGGGTAGGTGGAATATGTATATATGGGTTGGTGGAAGAATATTATTATCCTTATTATTTTATTATCCGTCTTATACATAACTTATAGAATACAATATAATTTATATAATTATAAAATACGGGGTATTACACCTTCCTTCTCTCGTTTGGCTTCACTAATTTCATTTCTGACCCCTCCCTGTTCTTCCTTACCCGATCCTCTTATTCCCTCTACTTACTAGTTTACGTCGATGCCATTATTGTCACCGGATCGTCTTCTTCTCACCTTGCCTCCTTTCTTCAAAGCATCAGTAATCACTTCTCCTTAAAAGATCTCGGTCCACCATCATACTTCTTAGGGATTGAGGTTACTCCCAATGACAATGGCCTTCCCTTAACCCAAACCAAGTATATAAACGACCTACTTAGACGCTACAATCTTCTTGACTGCAAACCAACACACCCACCCCTCTTACCTCATACCCACCTCTCATGAAATCCCATGTCCCGACCATCTCCAACCACCCTAACCACCGATATATTTTTGGCTCCCTTCAGTATCTCTCTCGTTCACCCGACCTGATGTTGCTTTTCCCGTTAACAAATTATCCCAATTTTTTCATGATCCGAAAGAGTGTCATTGGCCCGCGCTTAAACGTCTTTTACGGTAGCTCAAAGGGACTTCTGATCTCGGTCTTCAATGCATCCTAGTTCACCTACTACTCTTCATGCATTTTGTGACGCCGACTGAACAGGTGACAAAGATGATTTCATATCGACCGCTAGTTTTTTTGTGTATCTTGGTCGAAATCCTATTTCTTGGGTCTCGCGTAAACAAAAAACTCTAGCCCGCTCCTCCACTGAAGCGGAGTTTCGTGCCATTGCTGATGTGACAGCCGAGCTCCTATGGCTGCGTTTCGTACTTGACGAGCTTTGTATTTCGAGTGCAACTATTTCTATGATATATTGTGATAATCTTGGTGCGACCCATTATTCTGAGAACCCCGTCTTTCACTCCCGAATGAAGCACGTTACACTCTCATTTCATTTTGTTCGGGAGCATGTTCGCAATAAAAACATACGGGTTCAACATGTTCATACAAATGATCAGTTAGCTGACGCCTAAACTAAACCGTTAGCAAGGCCCCGGTTTGGTCTTCTTCTATCCAAGATTGGTCTATCCTCCGAATTGTCCAATTTGCGGGGACGTATTAAGGAAATATAATATCTTCTATTATTTAGTATCTCGTATCTTTATTATCTCGTATATACTTGTGCAATGGCCCTGTTTGGTAAACAGTGGATTAATTTCAAAATAAGTAGATTGCAAAAGCAGATTATAAATGACATATTTTATCAGAAGGTTTGACTAGCATATTATAATTAGCAGAATTAATTTGAGTGTTTGGTAATTGGCAGATTACGATTAGTAGATTGTTAGTTTTCTTTGTAAAATGGAGAAACATTTCCTATTTTACATGATATCTAACCAATATCTTTGCAGTAAGTTAAAGATATTGTAAAACAACATATTGACCCCAAATATGTTGTTTCAATATGTTGTTTACCAAACACTAAAATTAGCATATTGATTGATAAAACATGCTAAAACCCTTGAATATGCTAAAAATTAGCCAATATGTCGTTCACCAAACAACGCCAAAGTTTGTAATCTTATTATTATTTGGTGTATATTTTCTCTTATTGTTTCCTTAGTTTGTATATTAACTTTAGTATAAATAGGATGTAATTCTTTATTAATAAATCAAGCTTTTCATTCAATCTTATTCTCTTCTAAACTGACTAATTATCAAACAAAAAATTGTATTCCAATGATTAGAGAAATTGAAAAATAAAAATATTTGGGGATTTGGGGAAGACCAATTATTTTGTACTCCCTCCATTTAACTTCACACTATACATTTCTATTTTGTATACTATTCACAAGTGAGCCTTCAATTCCGATTTTCTTTTAATGCGTAAGTGAAAATATATTCATGTAGGATCTTATTTAATTCGTCTTTAGAAGTATATTAAAAATATCTAATTTTTATAATTTTTGCAAATACGTAACTAACGATATTTATCGCGTAAAATAAGCATTGTCAAACGCGAAAAATAAATGTGCAGTGGGGAGTTGAATGAAGGGAGTATGTGGCATTTATTTCTTAGAAAACCAATTGGGGACCGAAGACAATGGATACAATATTATATGCTTAGTTGTTGTCCACCTGATGTTACCTGTAGCGAATCAGATGCAAACTCGTACATATATAATGACATCTGATAATCTTAGAATGTACGTGGCAAATGGATAAAATTCATTCATTTTGTAGATATAATATTCCTAGTAACTAGTAATGTTGATTAGGTTGCATGATTCCATAGGAGAATCACATACACAACTTTTATTAATGTCCACTACATTACACTCCTGGCAACTACTAGTATACTACTATTATTTTTATTTACAATAAATTTTTATAACGGGTATATCTGTCACAAGTTTGTTACGAATTAAATATTATTCACATAGGCTGATAAGACAAAAATCATAGTGCTTAGATGGTCACATATGCATACATATCGAATCATATTATCTTGATTTACCAATTCATAACATCCGATTAATCTAATTTTAGAATATGTAGGTAAATTTTTCATCCTAATTTGTAACACAATTGAAGACAATTTTGACCAATTTCTCAGTCTCTTTCGGTTTTTAATTTCCAATTTAATACTCCCTCCGTACCAGACCAATGGTAACACTTACCTAATACGGTCGTATCACACCAATGGTAACATTACTTATTTGGCCCACAACATTACCAAATTATCATTTACCCATTTAATATTTACATAAAATGCCACTACATACCCCCCACCTACCAACTCACAATTAAACCCACAATTACATACCCCACCACCTATTTTCTTCCCTCTTTACCCCTTCTTTTACCATCTTTTCTTAAAAACCCCATTTTTTACCACGTTACCATTTGTATGGTAGGGAGGGAGTATTATAAAACTCACCTTCAATATATTCAATACAAAAATTTATTCCCAAATTGATGATTTATATTTTCGGATTAATTAGGTTTACTAGTATTGATGCCCGGCTTCGCCCGGGCTACCTTTACTCATCATTACTTTTTTTTTCATTAAATAAAATTATTTAAAGTTGCATAATCCATAAATTTATCTTTAATATATTTTTCTATGGCATATCCTAAAATTACGGTGAAATAAATTTTGAGACAAATTCATTACTCCCGCTATTACTATTTTACTCTTATTAATGAAACAATATTAATAACATTTCATTACTTGCCCGAAATCATTGTTAATTTCCCTACTCCCGTCATAATTATTGTTACTGTCAGTACTGCCGCATTAATATTGATAATTTCACTATTCCTGCCGTAACTATTGTTACTTTCACTATTGCCGCATTAATATTGATTATTTCACTACTCCCGTTGTTGTTTCTACCACTTTCACTAATCTCGCTGATAATTTCGTCACTTTTACTACTTAGGCATGCAATTTTAAGAGAATTATATATTTATATAAATATATTACATATATGTATTAAATCAAATTGAAAGAATTATGCAATATTGTATATTTTTTTTTTAAGGAAATTAACCATCTTAATTAATTATTTTATTTTAAGAAAATTGACCATGTTTTAATCTCTTACAAATGTTTAGGAAAATTACCAAGCTTCTATATAATTTAATTTTAACCTAAAC
The DNA here is from genome assembly GCF_048544455.1 of Silene latifolia. Classification (NCBI taxonomy): domain Eukaryota; kingdom Viridiplantae; phylum Streptophyta; class Magnoliopsida; order Caryophyllales; family Caryophyllaceae; genus Silene; species Silene latifolia. The sequence continues at coordinate 300,416,021 of NC_133537.1, forward strand.
TATATAATATTTGCATTGAGATCCCTTAATCGGGTCCATCACACGGTGCTATTGATTTAAAACTATATAATATAATTAACTTGTATAACTTTCTTTAATTACATTAAAGTCCCTTGGTTTCTGGATTTAATATATAGTATTGATTAGGCTGGGTATGTCTAAAGACCATTATATTATATAAAAGAATAAGAGAATCTAGATTAATCTAGATAACGTTTGACTTAAATGAGAATTTGTGATTGACGACTAGTATCCAAGAGTAATAATATAATACTTATACTTAATTATATAATGACACTAATAATAGTTGAATGAACTAGTAGTAATACATGATTCTATCTCAATCTCTCTTACATTATTGATTTCTTTTTTCTCAACAGTCACGTACATAAATTTTTTTCACAGACTCATCATGAATAAAGACTATACTTTCTCATCAAGAAGACACTAAAAGAATCTTCCATTAAAAAAATAGAAAAAGGAGAGGTAAACATGGCTGATCTAGACAACAAAGAGCTTCTATTCATTGCAGGAATTGGTCTTCTTGTAAACATCCTTCTATTTGCAACAACTTTGTTGATTTCTATGTGCAAATCCGGGACTCGAAACACTGATATTGAAGCATTACATGAAGGCCATTATGATGCTGATAATGATGTCAATGTCGGGTTATTAAAAGAAGATCATCTACAAAGATCCTTAAAAATCATTGATTTTATACCATCAATCATGTTTTCACAGATTAAAAAGGAACGAAGAGGTGGGTGTTCGATATGTTTGAAAGACGGGTTTGAAGACGAGGAATTGTGTAAGGTTCTACCAGGGTGTGATCATGTTTTCCATTCTGAATGTATTGATGAATGGTTGAAGAAGAGTCAGAGTTGCCCTGTTTGTAGGAAGGATTTTGGCAGCCTTCTTTCTCCTGTGTGATAGTTTTTTTTCCTCTTCCTGTTTATTTTCTGTAAAGGGAATCACAAAGCTTATTGCCGACAATTTAACGGATAAAACCTGTTCATTAATATCATCATTGAGTGACTTTACCCGTTACCAGGTTTATACGAAGGCTATGTCGTATTCTTCTTCTTCCAGTATAGTTGTGAGTTCATGATTTGTGTATAGTTTCTTCATGGGTTGCTCTGATTTTTGGTTTGCGTTTTCAAGTTGCGATATCGTTCATGTTTGTCATTATGGGAGAAAATCTGGAATGAAACAGTTTATTTTATTGCTAGATCATGTTCATATTTGATCTCCTTATCTTTTTGAGACTGAGAGATCAATCAAAATACATTACATCTGCAGAAAAGAGATCAACTTGCTGAAACTAAGCAAAAACTCTGTACCTACTAGGCTATTACACAAGTACTTGTAGCGAACAGGATGCAGAAATGAAACGAGAACATTATGCACAGCGTGTGTCTAGGCATATTATCTTCATGACATTAGACAAAACACAGTATCAATTCAGCAACGCTGGATAGAAGCTTCAGACTCAAAAAGAGACGAATCCAAACACCCAAGGAAAAGCTTGAAATTAAGATAGACGATTCAAAAACCCGGAAAACCACCAAAGTATTCACCAAGGAGTGAATAATCATCGATATCATCAAGGAAATCTGGATATAAGTCTTCATGAGCCCCAAAACCGAGATATTCAGGGTACGTACCGAACATGTCACTATCGTCAGAATCATACTCACTTAGCTGTTGCGGCGTTGGGAAGTAATTATCATCAGAACAGGTATCACGACCATAGTCTGCTGTGGTGTCATTAGGGTATCGTAAATGTTGGATCCTTTCACATCTTTTACCCAAATCCCCTGATAAATCTATCTGGAAACACGCACGTAAATCTAGGGATTCAAGAAGAGGGCACCCATCCAAAATTGCTTTCAAGCCTTCATTTGACATGTTGTTCCCGATTAGCTGAAGATGGCGTAGATTAGGCATGCTTCTAGATATGGCTAGAGCTTCCTCATTAAAAATGTGATTTTGTTTCTTTGACCCAATACCAGTTATGCTGAATGATGTCAATGTGGGGCAAGCGTGGCCAACAGCTTCAACCGTCTCTTCTGAGAATGAACAGATAATAATTTGCACTTCCTCGAGCATTGGTAGCTTTTTCGCAGCTTCAATCAGTTCTTCATCAGAAACATATACATAATGGGCTAGTCGTAGATGCTTAAGATTCTTGCTTCTGTTAAGATGTTAATATAAATAAAACGACAAAATCAAAGAAGGAACGCACAAAAACTCCAATGAAACGATCAGAGATTGGTATTGTAAAGAAAGCCAAACTGACATGAGATAGAGTGACAAGAGATGTCCACTTTTTAGACAGGGTAATTCGAGATGTCTCATTAATATTAACTAAAGAGCTGAATTTACATTCCAATAAGCAAATGCCACAAGCCACGCACATTTAGAAAACCAATTGAAAACTTCTTGAAAAACAAAAGAAATTTATTGCGATCATAGGTCAGTTTACAGATATAACAACCAGCATGGACAACGTCAATCACCCGTAAATGAACAATAAACCAAACTTTAGATACATGAATACACGATCAAACAACATTCCCCAGTACCTCAAAGACTTTCACCCTGATGATGGTGGGGTAGGGCGGGGTCATATACACACAATCTTATCTCGGTTAGGCTTAATCACATACTACTAGAAGAATCCCTCCCCCCTAATTTTGACTTCACATAGGCAAACTCCACTTTGAGGAGGAAGTTTCTAAGCCGCTTAGGGAGATAAGAAGGAAACACGCATCAAACAATGTGGTACAGAACAATAAGCTTTTACAAGCGAAGACCATTTTTCTAAGAAATAACTGCTATACATTAGCTGAGACGATTCTATGATTCTCCATAACCACACCCACCAGATAAGCCTTTAGCATCCTTCAGAATTCAAATACTGGTCGAAACATAGTTTAACATATAGCCTAGATGACCTACAAGTTTCTAGAGGACAATCCAACATCACAACTAGTGGCGGAGAAGGAGCTAGTAAGGGTTGTCGACCAGTTGTGAGTTGTGACGATGAAAAATACGAAATTTTACTTACTCCTCCCTTCATTCCATTGATTATATTGCCTGCTTTTCTCCATTGATTTATCCAAATTAATTGCCACGTTTGCTTTAGTGGGGAAAAAGGTGAACATCTAATATTATTCTAACTTTTAACTTTCACTTTCAAGTTACGTTTAGCACCAAAGTTGGCCACATAAACTTTCAAAGAACATGCTCCACTAGTCCAATAAATAACTTTAAATCCGGCTTCACTACTAAACACAACACTATTGAGAGACCGTCTCACGTCAGAATTGATAACCAAATTAAGCACCGCAGCACAATAGTTGTTAGTAACGACAATAACAACAACAACAACAACAATAGTTTATATACCTTTCAACGATATACACCAATGTATCATCATCACACAAATATTCCATGTAAATATCAACCAAACCACCGCCGCTTCGATCAACAGCGAAACGAGTCATAGCATTAAGATCATAAGGCAATTCCATGAAAGCATAACCACGAGGAAGGCTCATGTCGATGGCTTTGAACATTGTAGCTTGTTTGCATATTTTGCGAAACAACATACACACCTTTTGAACATTCTCGATAATGTCTATCGTCGTTAATTTTGATAAAATCAGAAACCATATGTCTTCTGGTAGTTCTACCCAATTTGGGGTTTTCTTTTTTTTCTTTCGCTTTAATTTGGTTTTGATTCTCTTCTTCTTGTTTTTCTTGTTGCGTTTGATTTCGATTGAATTTGAGGATGAAGGTTGATTGATTGATAATGGTGGTTTGGGGTTAGGGTTTTCAGTAGGATTTGAAATGGAATACATTTTGGGGGAAAAAACTAGTCGACGAATCGAATGAGGTTAGTTTTAAGAAGTACGGAGTACTACTGTTACTATCCTAAATTTAGACCTGGCAAATTGGGTCAACGGATTGGATTCGGGTCGGGCTAATTTGGGTCGGGTCATTTTGGATTTTTAAAATATTCGAGTTAGTTTGGGTCGGGTCATTTCGGGTTTACGGGTCTATTTCGGGTTTGTTGATCGGGTTGTTTCGGGTCAAGCGGATCGGGTCATTTTCGGGTCAATGATTAAGAAGGAAAAAAGACATTTCAAGTCTTTTGGCGCCAATTAAAGCTATGTTTTGTCGGGTTATTTTCGTGTTGGGTAGTTTCGGGTCGGGTCATTTTGAGTCGGGTTAATACGGGTCTATGAAAGCTCGGGTCATTTTCGGGTTGGGTCGGGTTAATTCGGGTTTTGGGTGTCATTCGGGTGCGGCAGTTCGGGTCAATTTCGGATCTCGAGTCAGCCTTTTTGGATCGGGTCAATCGGGTCGGGTTGATTTTTTCAGGTCTAGTCCTAATCAGTTTTAGTGTTTGGGTATTGATTTTGATGAGATGAGATGAGATAAATGAGCACAAATTCTCATTTGTGACGCCGATATCCGTCGTAAGCTTGCGATGGGTCGGATATATACCATATTATATGAAAATGAACCGGGTAAAGGTGCAAGTGGTTGACAGAGTGACAGAAAAAAGGAGTAGGTAGGTAAGTAGCTGAGTGTATAGTACTTGATATGACAATTCCCAATATTTAATAAAAAAAATTGTAATTAAACTAATTTACTATATTACACTCCATATGTACCCTGAAACAAGAAATTTCTCGGATTATATTTTCAACTCCATATTACAGTCCCTCAATTCTCACTTTGAAACCTCCAAAATTCATAAAATTAAAATCATTCCACCATATTTTCACCTTCTTCCTTGCAACATCATGAAAAAAAAAAAGAACAATCTCACTATAACTAAAACTATTGCAAGAAAAACCGTAACAAAGAATCTACCACATAAGAATAATAATAGAAAAATGATGTATGCAAGTGTTGAACCCAAATAAGGTATTTTAAATTTCAAAGTCCAATTTTTTATTTCAGTTTATGTGTTGTTGTTTTGGGGTCATTTTAGGGTTTGTTGTTCATTTCTTAGTAATTATAGTTGGAGATTTTGCTTGAATGTGTATAGGAGTCATAATAGGATTTGTTGTTAATTTTTTTTGATTTTTTGGTGTTTTATTTCTGATTTTTTCGTTTTTACAGATTTTTTGGTGTTTTACTTTTTGGTTTGTTTCAAATCATGCATATTACATTTCAACTTAGTTAATATGGTTCATTATATTTATAGATTTGGACACTTTGCTTACTACTTGTGGATATAACTTAGTTTAGTTGATCATTATTAATGAACATATAACTGAGAATGGTAACATATAGAATTAAACTGTCAACTCTAAGATAAATTATTAAGGATCATTGTATAGGGTACATACCTTTAGCGGAAGTAGCAGTCGGATTGTACTCCAATAATAATAATAGTGATTGATTAGTATATTAGGATCTTCTCCTCCATCTTCTAGGTTTCCTTATGATGACAATCAATGGGGCATGTCAACCTAATAACCTATTTATATAGGTTAGAAGTATTCTAGACAGGAAGAGAGACCTAGCCATAATAGAACTGTATTTGCTCCCCCCCCCCCAATCAGGCTGCCCATTGTATAATAAATAAGCCCTACACTTATCAGTACCATCACACTATGTACTTAACCGTACTGACTGAGGCAGACCTAGGCCCAATGGATCATATATAACTATAGTAGGCTTTACCGGTCACATTCAACCCGTTTTCATAAATAAGAAAACCGACTAATGAAAGTCCAAATCCAACATTCTCCCACTTGGGCGACATTTGTTGGTTTTATTAAAAGAAGTTTTATTTTACGAAAATATTTCGAAAACCTTTATTTTGTAAACGACTCTCGGGTTGAACAATATGGCCATATAAACATCTCAGTCAACAGAACTCGGTCCAATAAGCAATTTAATGTGAATCATAGCGGACATAGTACAATTAAAGTCATACAAGACCTTTCATGATCACAACACCAAAAGTTTACTGACATGAGTCCTAAGTGTGACAAAGTGTAGTGTGGTTTAGCATAATAGATCCAAACTTTAAGATGAGCATGCTTAACCACATTCGGTCACAGTCTCAAACGAGACCCACTTCTGAAGAAGTATTCCCCTTAATTACCTTAAAAGGTAATATAAAACCACTTAAAGAACATTTATACTCATTTGAGTAAACCACCATTAAGGGCAAATACACCAAAACAGACAATGGCTAAACAACCAACATCCACTACAGGACAACTCTACCCATTAAAGGGTAAAAGGCTTAGTGCATAACACTCTCAACGAGAGATAAACTGAATTATTACAATAATCATAAAATGCATTAAGCTTATAATTAACATGCATACATTTAGTGAGAATCAACATCAACTTTATTACCGGAAACATACAGTACCTTAAGTACCAAAATATCTTAACTATAACTCCCACTAATTCCGTGCATCAAAAGAAATCTCAAGATTCATATTTTCAACATGCTTTTAATAACTCAATAGACCTGAGTCTTTTAGTCAACGAGTCTGCAATCATCTCTTTGACCCAATTTCCGACTTATGAATCTTCAAATAAAACCACTTAGATTTGCTAGATTTTAAATTCTTCTTAGTGCATAAGACAAAATCCTTATTATCACACCACCAGCTAACATAAAAAGAAATCCTATACCGGATTTCATATCATCAAACACAGCCTCCAAGGTCTAATACACACTTCAGTATACATCAAATTATAAACAACACTATCATAAGGAATCTCCTACATAATGTTCTCATCAAGTCTACTTTAAGGACGACATTCATTCTTACTTAAATTGTCACTTTTAGATATGAGAGTTACACCAGCTTATTGAACATTATTTCTCCCTTAAGATAATCCTAGCTAACATTCTGTTAGACATGTCACACACAATCTTAATACCAAGCACAAAACATTCTTCCTCCAAATCGTTCATGTCAAAGACAATGAAAAGATTTGCTTTTGTGGCATGCAACAAACCAAGATCATTACTACCATGTAAAATATCATCAACATAAAGAACAAGGAATATCAATTCAATATCCTCCCACTGATCTTGTAATATATGCAAATATCATTAACATTTCAACAAGTCCATTAAACTTCAAAAACTTATAAAACTTCATATACCACTGACAAGAAACTTGTTTCAATTCATAAATTGATTTCTTCAATTTACATACCATATGTTCTTTAACTTTCTCAGCAAAATCATTCAAAAAACAACAATGAGAATATCCATTTTAATATAACTTTAAATCATGAACAATTAAAGACCTAAGAATCCTTTGAAGTAAGTGAAACTGTTTCATTTAAATTCACACCTTCTCTTTTAGTATAACCCTTTGTCACAAATCTCTCCTTAGGTTTCTTAACAACACCTTTAAAATCCAACTTTATTTTAGAGATTCACTTTACACCCGACTGGATTAAAAAAAAAAAAAACCCCACTGGAGTGACAATTAACTCCTAAACTTTATTATGTATCTTATCGATTGCATCTCATCATACATATATAACCTCCTTATGATTTATCTCCTTGCGCAAAATAAATACCTTGTTTATAGGTTATAATCTTAACTATTTCACTCAAATCATAATCAACTTCCCCGATATAGACAACAAAATCACCATAGTTAAATGTTTAATGCCTTTTTGAAAACACTTTAAAATGTGCAACAACATAAGGGTTGTGAAATAACATTATTGGTCATCATACTTCCCCCAGTAGAAAAAAAAAGAATAAATATTTTTCTAATGCATAAATAAAAGACTAACAAACTCATGATGAGACAATCGGGCCTTCTGTTACAACAACAGGTCTCTAAGCCATTGTCTAGAAATTTAACTGTTATATACTCTACAAATCTTAAACTTTAAAATTTACAGGATAAGTAACAAAGAATTTAGGAGTGGTTGATCAAAATTTCCCAGAAGGATTATAAATATAAATTCTCAACTTAACTGACAATCCCACACCCTAAACTGTTTAAACTCGATTTTTTTCTATCCATAATTCAAAAGACACTTCAAAAAAACAAATTAAAGTTGTCAGGTACTGGGTCCAAGATATATAAGACAGGTGTAAAAGCTTTACCTTAGGTAAAATCTGTTAATTTGTATCTCGAATCAAACTCTTCACCCTATCCTTCTCACTATAATTAGTTCAAGAAGATTTAACATAGTGTATATAGTCTAACAATAAGCATTCCACAAAAAAAAAAAAAAAACTCGTTTGTCATAACAACTCACCATCTCGGTTTTATCTCGCGTTCTTATTAGTCATATTGTATTTAACAAGCTCTAAACCTTGACAATAAATACCGTGAACTCAACAAGAGCCTTAGACTTACTACTTATAAGGTAAACATAACCACATCTAGAACAACCATCAATGAATGTGATATATAACGTCTTTCCACAAATAGTAGTGGTTCACTAATGTTAGTGTGAATATCTTTTAAGAATTCCTTAAAATTAAGTCCAGATACGATTTCACATTTGACAAGTACATGAATTTTCTCTTTAGAAACATGGCTAAGAATCCTATGCCATAAAATAAAAGAAAATAAAAATTCTTTGATCAATCTTCTTTTAGTCCCAACACTCTCAACATTCAAGAAAATATCATGGGAAATCAAATCCAATCCAATTAATACAAATCATCACAAAGGAAAGCATTTCCAATCATATGAGAGTTATAAAGTAATTCAACGTTTTAATTGTAAGTGACCAAACGAAATCCACACATGTCAAATTGAGAAATAGAAATCAAATTTCGTCTCATATACGACACATAAAGAAATTTTTTCTAGTGTCAAATAAAATCCTGAACTAAGCTTTAAGACAAATGCTCTGATGAAATCCACATCAAGTTTCCCGCCATTGATTGCGGACACGCTGACTATAACCTCACTTGGTGTTTATTTATTTTGGAACCCTTTAAAGAGAATACAAATATAAACAAATGATCCACTATCTAACCATCAAGAATGAGGTGACATATCTACTAAACATGATTTAAAACAAACTAAGGCCAATAAATTATCTGTCATTTTCCTTGCTAACTAGACTTTGTATTTTAAATAATTTATCAATTTATGGCCAGTCTGGTCGCAAAACCAATAGGTAAGTCCAATAGTAATACTAGATTCTTTATTACTCTTAACCACATTACCCTTAAAAGTATGACACAGACTATACTTTTGATAGAGACCAAGTTTGTGCTAAGGGTTAAACTTGTTCTTTTGGAACTTATTCTCTTTAGTGTTCTTGTATAAATGTTACCCGACTTTCCCTTCGAAAATAATTGCTTAATGAATAACTCCACAACTCCTTACTTTATCTCCTTTTCTTTTTTCAATACTCACCCATATAAAATAAGTCCTTGTCGGTCCATGTATCAGTTTGGGGCAGTAAGCTATTTTGAAGTGACTCCTTTCCGGGAAGAGATCTAAGAATTTAAATTAATGTTAAGAATTTAACCGACAAGGAATAATCTCAACAACGGGTACTCTGTCTTTAGTAAGATGATATGATATGCACTTCAATACTACTAATCATATCATACATGATTTAAATTAATGAGACCATTAATTCCCCAATTTTCAGACATCTTTTTTTTTTCAAATTCATTAGCTTCAAAACAGACCGAATCCCATTACAAAAACTCGAAATTCCCAGACATCGAATTCATCATTATCAACATAAACAATTCATGTACCATTTCCCACCTACTAAGGTGACAATCATTTTTAAGATTAACTGCTCTCATGTACGAGTAAAGGGGTTTTGTACTCCGTTTAGTCTATATATGCATATTTTAATCAAATCAACCGATGACCAATCACCTTCAACTTAACAAATTTTTTCTCATTCAGACTCGTAATAGAACAAATTTGATTGATCAAAGAAAATTTGCTAACTGAAATAATAGTTAAGGGCAAGTATTAATTAGCATGATATGGGTATACTTTCTGTATAACTTTACACAAGAATATGCTAGGGGAGTCGCAATATCCTCACAGGAATTCATATTATATTTTATGCATTCCCCTTTGGGCAGAATACACAAAACACAATAATTACCTTCAACAGGAATCATATTATATCTTATGCATTCCCCTTTGGGTAGAATATACAAGACATAATAACTACCTCCAAGTAAATAGACAAGGAAATTTCTTAAAAAATAAATCCCTTTTGGGCAGATAAATTTCCAAGAAATCAAATTATTACACTTGTATTTACTCAACCACTTACTCAAATTAACTTATACAACTTCCCCCTTTGGGCAGGAAATTATACAAACTAATTTAAGAAGCACCAACATTCCGGAATTCTTACGAATAATTTTAAATTTTAGTAGATAGCCCGCTTTGGCTAAGCCAACCACCGCAAATTAAAATAATTCACCGGAACACCACCCATATATTATAACCCATGCTATTTATGATTCTTGTATATATTTTGTAGTTAATATACAACATATAATTTAAATATGCAAACAAAGGATACTGATACAATCACTCATAGGCATACGAAATATATACACAGCTATAGAACATAGACCATCGAAGTTTCTTATTTATTTATTTCTCCGTGATTTATATTACCTTATAAATCACTGCATTCAAAGAATCAAAGTTAATGGTGGAACATACCACGAAGCACTCATTAGTGACTACTGTTTTATATCAGATCTAAAGATCAAAACATGATTAAATTTGCATGATCAATAGTTCATGTGGTCTAATGACCTATAAATACCACACAATTCGCTAATAATAGAACGAACATAAAAAACAATACTTTTTCTAAGCACATGACCAATTTTCAAACAATTGATAACAATGTCCAAACACATGTTTCGTCAAATTGCAGTGAAACAGACTTATACGAAAGTGTAATATTAGAGCATGATGGTACTATATTATCGTTGATCCAACAATAAAATATTAACTATAAACCCTAATACAATCCTGCTCTGATACCACATGTAAGATAAATTATTAAGGATCATTGTATAGGGTACATACCTTCAGCGGAAGCAGTAGTCAGATCGTACTCCAATAATAATAATAGTGATTTATTAGTATACTAGGATCTTCTTCTCCCTCTTCTAAGTTTCCTTATGATGACAATCAATGGGGCATGTCAATCCAATAACCTATTTATATAGGTTAGAGGTATTCTAGACAGGAAGAGAGACCTAGCCATAATAGAACTGTATTTGGGCCCCCCACCAGGCTACCCATTATATAATAAACGGGCTCTACACTTATCAATAATATCACACTATGTACTTAACCGTATTGACTGAGACATACCTAGGCCTAATCGATCATATAACTGTAGTAGGTTTTACTGGTCAAATTCAACCCGTTTTCATAAATAAGAAAACCGACTAATGAAAGTCCAAATCCAACATCAACAAGCTGATGGTCTTAGGGAAGTTCGTCAGTACTATAAAATGTAACCAATTATCAACTGTTTGTGACCGGTTTTTTTACTTATGTATATATGGTAACATGTTGCATTGATGTGGTGATAATTTACACTTGTAAAGTGTATTTGTGAAGTATATTTTGTGACCAATTCCTTTGAAAATGTTGCTAAATTGAGATGGTTCCATATTCTGTTTCAAAGGATACATTTGTTACTACTTGTGGATATAATTTAGTTTTATTGGTTATTATTAATGAACATATTACTGATGATGGTAACATATAAAGTTAAACCGTCAATGTGGTGAACTGTTTAGCAAAGTTGTGGATTACTCTAAAATGTAATGAGTTTTCAACTATTTGTGACCATTTCTTTCAGCTGTATTATGCTAACATTGTTCTCTTGACGTGGTGGCAGAATGTATATTTCGATATTTCCTATCCAAATGAGTTCACCACTGAATCTGAACTTGCCACTGAGGATCTAAATATTACAGCCAACGCATGACAATAAAAAGAAGTCAAAAGACTGTGGGTGATGCTGCAAAAGGTGGAGGTCGTGTTAAGAAACAGTAGTTTGGTGTTTTGAGGCACTTATTTTGGACATGCTTGATGGTTGTATTAAAACAGTTGTTAATTAAGTTGTATGTAAAACTGTGACCTGCGTTTCATGTTTTGGAGCACTTGTTTTCAATATGTTATAATTTAAATCAGTATATTACCTATAGCAATGTATTTGTTAAGTAATGTTATCATTTTTGCATAAACTCTTATTCTATTGAAATTTATAACATAATGGATAAATATGTAAACAAGTTGTTATTCTTTGTGTACTACTTATGACAGTGTATTTTACAAATTATGTTCACATCTTTTTTCAATATGTTACCATTAAAAAATGGAATTACCTGTGACATTGTATATGTTAAGTAATGTTCTAAAGTGTAGAACATGTTATCATTTTGAAGTTGGTAACTAATGTCAATGTATATGCTTATAATATTCACATCCTTATCGAATATGTTACCATTTTAAAATAGGTAACATATTGGCAATTTGTGCGAACATATTTTGGGGACTATGCCCAGCCAAAAGAACTTGTCCAAAATAAAGTCCCCAAAAATCAAACGCAAGTCATAGTTTTATTTCAAACAAATGTTTTAACACAACCATAAAGCATGACTAAAATAAGCCCCTCCAAACATGAAATTATTGTTCCTTGGCAGCACCATTTTCGCTCTCGCGTGGGTGTAGCGTTGGCGGTACTTGGATCGTAGCGCCCTTTTTCATTCTCGCGTTGGTGTAGCGTTGACTGTACTTTAGTGTAAAATGGCTACAAATTATGGAAACATGTAAACAAACTCCCGGATTCAAATCAAATCAAACATAATGTAAAATTGTAATATATTCTAACTAACATGGTAACATATTATACACATACCCATATCACCATTTGTATTTTTACATGTTACCAATTTAAGATTCTTGCAATTCTAATCAAACATATTGTACAATGGTTATATTCCTTCACTAATACGGTAATATTCTGACTAATATTATTACATATTGTAAAACATTTTGTAAAATGGCTACACCTTCTGACTAATATGGTAACATTTTAAACACATACTCTCATATTTCCATTTGTATTCATATATGTCATTATTTTAAAAACCTTTTAAATCAAATAAAATATACGGAAAATTCACGTGTTACCCTCGAACTTTGCCATTTTGCACGTGGTACACAACTTTTTAAGTTTGTGTACATAATACCCTCCATGTTTGATTTTAATGCACAACATGGTCTTTTTGTCGCTATTAGAAAACTCAATTGCGCATAACTCCAAGACCCGAATTCAGAATCGGCCAATTTTTTTTCCTAAAATGATTATCTCGTCATAATCTACGATTTAAGAAGAAGATAAAAATGTCGACTGACATTTTATAGAGTTTTTTTAACGAAAATTTCAAATCAACCATATCTTCGATCTTAAATTTCCGAATGACCATTTTCGTTATATCAATTAATAGTTCTCGAAGAGGTAATCAATTTGAAAAAAAATTAGTCAATTCCGATTTCTGGTCTATGATTTATGCTCAATTGAAAATTTTAAGAACGATAAAAAGGGTACATTGTGCTTGAAAATCAAATCTCAAGGATATCATGTGCACAAACTTAAAAAGTTGGGTACCACGTGCAAAATGACAAAGTTCGAGGATACCACGTGAATTTTCCGTAAAATATATTGTAAAATGGTTACATATCCGGACTAAGTTAATAACATTTTATATACATACAACCATGTTACCATTTGTATTCTTATATGTTACCATTTAATCAATTCTAATTAAAACATATATCGTAAAATGGTTACATACTCTGACTGATATGGTTACATTCTGACTAATATGCTTACATTACTTAATACATTTTGTAAAATGGTTACAAATTATGACTAAGATGGTAACATTATTATACACAAACATATGGGTAAATTAAATCCATATTAAGTCAATGACTTGTCAAAATTAATGTTCAACGACATGAACACAAAATGGTGCCTAATCATGTCAATATTACCAAGCACATGCAGAAAAACATTATTCATTCAACCACAAAACCAAACTACGTAACATGAACATTTCCATACCTTATCACCTAGTCCTGCCCCACCTTTCCTTTGCTAATGCCCTTGTCGCACCTTTCTTTACTAATGCTCGAGTGTACCTCTTTCTAAACTTTAAACAAAATTGATAACATATCAAACAAAACTGATAACATATACAAATTTGATAACATATAACAAACTAAATCAACTACAATATAATTTCAAACACATAAATAGATTTCAAATCCAACAAAATTAGAAACATAACCAACAGAATGATAACATCTCAATATATCAATAACTGATATCATTAAATGATAACATACCCAACAAAACTATCAACATATTACAATAATATTCTGATTTAATACCCAAAAATGATAACATAACTAATAAAATGGTAGCATATCAGTATATATCAATAAGTGAGATCACTAAATTTCAACATACTCAACAAAAATGATAACATATAAATTAAACATTCAATCAAACTAAAGTATCAACCAAACATTATTTAAATTTTTACTCAAAATTTAAAAGAAAATATAACATTATTTAAAAGAATATCAAATAATGAGAATAACGAGGGTAACATAAAATGCATTTACTAACAAAATAAAAATGTAAAAAAAATGAATGTACTAAAAAAACAAACAACCATCAAATTAAAACAAACCCAAAAATGGTCTCAAAACAAACACATAAATACGACAAAAAAAATGATAATACCTTCTCCACCATGAAAATAGAGATGAAAGATTGTTTTCTTTACCATATTTGGAATTATTGTTAGAATTTGTAACCATTTTATAAAATGATAATATATTCTTCAATATCATCACTTGCATGTGTCTTTCTAGTATTTTTTGTAGGTGATGCCCTTTTTGCTTTGGTTTTCTCTATCATGTTTGGAATTATTGTGTTAATGTTATGGTTTGGTGAATTTCGCTCGAGAAAAATTCTGCAAACAACTCCCATTTCTATCCCCGAACCCTCCTCCCACATGTCAGCAACCTTGAAGTCAATCAAATGTGGCGGAATAGGAGCCAAAGTAATCTGATCAAGAGGGATATCCATTGCCCATCTCTGCCCCCAAAAATCCGTGTTCAAACCATTTCCCACATCCGAACCCACGCCTTTTTTCAGAACATTAACCGCTTCAACAATACCTTTCCAAGTATTAGAGCTAACCTGTTTTGTCTAGAACATTTTGAAATCAGCCCTACCTTTGTAATATTTGTGACGTAAAACTCTAGCTCACAAAGCATTTGGCTCAGTTAATATCCTCCAACCAAGCTTGGCCATGAATGCCACATTAGCTTGTCGCATTGAACGAAGTCATAAACCCCCATTGGCTTTCTCATTGGTGACCATGTCCCAAGATACAAGACTTAGCCCTCGCTTGTCCTGGTCCCCCCCTGTCATAGGAATTGACGTGCCTTTTTATAAAGGTCATCACATAGAGCTCGGGCCAATTTAGCAGTTTGCATAGCATAAGAGGGAATGGCTGACAAAGTCGATTGAATTAAAGTAGCTCGTCCCGCAAGAGAGAGATTTTTAGCCTTCCAACCAGAGAGCCTTTTATCCACTTTTTGGGCAATGAATTCGAAAGTGTCCTTGGTGACACGACCATTAATCTTAGGAATCCCCAAATACATACCTATATCTTCTGTTTAATCGATATTTAATTTAGTGGTAATTGGCAAAATGTCAAAATCATTGACATTAGAAGATAAAAAAACCTTCGATTTGCTACGGCTGACCCGTTGACCCGAAGCTTGGCAAAACGATTTTAAGCAACGATTGATGGACTGAGCTTGTTCAATTGTTACCTTACCAAATAAAATTATATCATCCGCAAAGAATCTATGAGATAAAATAGGCCCCCCTTTGCTAGTCGGAAAACCTTTCCACCTATTAGCTTGACTTTCCTCTTCAATTAGCTGAGTCAACTTCTCCATATAAATCGTAAATAAGTACGGTGATAGTGGGTCCACTACTACAAATCCAGGCAACCACAACAGCCCTTTAACAACGCTTATTCACGAAAATCACCATAAGACGTTGTAGAATGGATGACGTGAATTTTACTAAACTTAATTACAACGGTTATGTGTTGTTAACCGTTGTTATTGGTTTTAACAACGGGTCAAACTTGCACAACCGTTGTTAATATAAAAACTAATAACAACAGTTTACTCTGTAATACATTATAACCGTTGTTAATAATTTGGCGCAAAATTAGTGAAAAGTAATTACAACGGTTATATTAAAACCCGTTGTTAATACTTTCTAACAACGGTTTTCTAAGGACCCTGTTAATATATTATCTAATGACAACGGGTTTATGTGTAATAACCGTTGTCAATACTTATACCATATTATATACCACACAAACACATCAGATCAGCTACAACCACAAACACAAACACACAACCACACTCTTTCTCATCGTCTCTTTCTCATCGTCGCTTTATCATCTCCGTCACTGTTGTTGTCATCGTCTCTTTCTTTCTCTAATTATCAGGTAAATATCTATCGCTTTATGGTTTTAGGTTTTGTCATCTCCGTCATTATTGTTCTTTCTCTAATTCTTTTATTTGCATGTGTTTTCTCCGTCATTGTTCTTTCTCTAATTATTATTCGCTTAATTAGTTTTTCTGCGTTTATTAGTAAAACAACTTAAATAAAATAAAACAAAGAAGATGATGGAGAGGAATGCATAAACTTAATTAATTAATATATATACATAAACTTAATGCATTGCTAAAAATACAATTCTTAGATATTCATATAGGGATGCATTCTCTTCTAAGATATTCATCCTCTCCTCCCTTGCTATTTGGAGGTTTCGTTCCGCAGATGCTATATCGTCATATAGCTGCATTATCTGCGGCTCTAACAAGCCATTTTTTTTGGCGTCCTTTAGTGTGATTCGAGCGTCCTCAAGGTAGCTCCTGTACCTCCTCTCGATTTCCAGCAACCGGTGTATGAAACTCTTGTTGTGCTCGGTCATAATGCATGTATTACGAACGATATCATTCATTGTTGAAGGAAGTTTGGAGTTTATTAGGTTTTAAAGATTTAGGGTTTGGAGTTTAGGGTGGAGATAGTGATATAATGGATTGGTTATTGAGATAATGCATGAATTTATACTTAGTAATGTGTCGTTTGAATTGTTTTTTATTTAATATGTTTAGGAAGTTGTGCCAAATCTTATAACCCTTCTCATTCCATATATTATTGTGTCCTTTCATATGCAGGGATTTGGCAGTAATAATGCATTATGCATCGGAAGCATAAAGGGGCAGTAATAATGCATGCATCTAGTAATATATAATCAACAACAACGGTTATTTAAAAAAAAACCGTTGTCTTTAGTTATAACAACGGTTTTTTCTATTGTAACCGTTGTTATAACTTTCCCACAAAAAATTAGTCACACTTTCCACAACGAATGTCTCGTAACGACAACGGTTTTTAACCGTTGTTAATAGTTTTCACATTGGGTTTCTTAGATAAACCAACCGTTGTTACAACCATTAACAACGGACGCTTTAACAACGTCCTAATTTTTATATAACAACGGTTTTTTACCGTTGTTATAACCTGTATCTGTAGTAGTGGTCACCTTGACGAATACCCCACGTTGGCACAAATGCATCAGTGCGTTCACCATTCCACAAAACACTTAGCGAGGATAACATGACACATTTCATGATGATGCGAATCATTCTC
Source organism: Silene latifolia (assembly GCF_048544455.1). Taxonomy (NCBI): domain Eukaryota; kingdom Viridiplantae; phylum Streptophyta; class Magnoliopsida; order Caryophyllales; family Caryophyllaceae; genus Silene; species Silene latifolia. The sequence goes on from NC_133537.1 coordinate 300,433,844, forward strand.
CTTGGGATCCCAATATCTATCAGAGTATGTTGTATAAATTTCCACTCAAGCTTATCATAAGCCTTCTCAAGATCAAGTTTCAAAGCCATATATCCTTCTTGCCCTTCTTGGAACGCATTGAATGTAACACTTCCTGAACCAAAATAACATTGTCCGCAATTTGCCATTTTGGAACAAAGCTAGTTTGTACAGGATTAATAATAATAGGGAGAATACTCTTAAGACAATATACAATCATCTTAGTAATGATCTTATAAGACACATTACATAAACCAATCGGGCGAAATTGAGATACCTTGTAAGGGCAATCGATCTTGGGTATTAGCGCAATGAATGTGTCACCCAAACCATCCGGAAAAATCTCATCATGTAGCACCCCAAATATCATGCGACATAAACTAGGTGAAATCGTATCCCACTGAGATTGGTAAAAAATGGTTTGAAAACCATCCGGGCTAATAATTGAGGAACACATCTGACGGAAATTCCGTCCGATGTTCTTATTTTTTGACCAATGTGACGGATTATCCGTCAGAAGTCTAGTAATTACTGACGGCTTTTCCGTCAAAACCTAATGGCGCCCTTTGGATTTTTAACGCGCCAGTATTATCTGACGTAATGTGACGGATATTCCGTCAGTAACTGACTTCTGACGGATTTTCCGTCACAATAGCGTCAATAGTTTTAGATATCTTACGGACTTCAAATTCCGTCACATTTACCGTCAGTTTTCCGCGTTTTTTTTGGTAGTGTACGGGGACATTTGATTGAGTGCACCTTGGATCTCCGTAATCGAATAATCACGGTCAAGCTTTTCTTGTTCATCGCATGTAAGTTGAGGGAATGAACCAATTGTCAACCCCGTTAAGTTACAATCGCTTGTCGAACCAGCAAAGACATCTCGAAAATATTGTAAAACCATTTGTTTAACCATCATAGGATCCCATATCCAATTATATTGGTCATCCTGTAAGCATTCAATCCGATTGTGTTTACGACGTATAATGGTGCTAAAGTGAAAAAGACGAGTGTTTTGATGTCTGTCACAAATAGCCTCCATCCTTGATTTTTGAAACCAGAGCAGTTCTTCTTCTCTTAGAACGTCATCCAGTTGCCTCTTCAATTTTAACTCGAATTTGTAGAGATAATTAGAGCCTCCTCTTGATAATCTGATTTGCAACCCAATAACCTCCTCTCAAGACTTCGTTTTTTCTCAAAAATATTATGAAACACTTCTTTATTCCACCATTGAAACTGATCAGCAAAGTGATAAATGAACGGAATTAATGGCTGATCATTCTTCCAATTAGATGTGACAAATTCGGAAAATTTGTTATGACACATCCAGGCAGCTTGGAAACGAAATGGACTTAAGACACTAGGAATAGGGGCAAACCCGTTAGTGTTCACCAAGATAGGGCAGTGATCAGATTGATTTTGGAAAAGGTGCCGTAAGGACTAAGGAGCCTTCCTCAAACATCACACGCCAACTAGAGTTAAAAATAGCCCTATCAAACCTAGCCCACTTCCTTGTAGTGGTTAAATTACCCCTCGACCAAGTGTAATCTGGTCCCAAGTAATCTAAGTCGATCCAGTTGTTTATTTCAAACCAGGAATCAAACTTATTACATCTTCATCGCATGGTGTCTCCATTACCGTTCCTCTCATGTACAAATCTCGTGTCGTTAAAGTCACCCATAGCTAAACAGGGACGATTATGGGTCCTAGCAAACATTTCAAGTTCCCTCCAGAGTTCCTCTTTTTTCATTGAATCTGGACTTGCATAGACTGCTGTGAAGAACCATGGAATTTCCCCAACCCGAGCTATCTCAACCGTAATATGTTGAGAATGGTGAATTATCGGAGTAACAATTACTTCTTCTGGCCGCCTGAAGAGCCAGATGCCGCGACTAAAACCCTCAGCCTCTACCCTCGTTTTACCACCAAAATTTATACAGTCACAAACACGTTGCACAACTTCATCACTTATGTGAGTTTCAACTAAAGCAAGAACTTGAGGATTGTTAATCCTAATTAGCGCTTTCAGCATAGATAGAAAAGCAGAGCTCGCAACACCTTGCACATTACAGGTCATAAGACTTAGGGGAGGTCGACGACTTAAATTATTAGGAAAACTAATAGGCTATCACACACCTATGCAAAGATAAATTCCCTAAACACAAATAAATGTAGTAATAGGGGTCGAACACAAGGAGACAGAAATTGCGCTATGAAATGCTATGAAAAGATTTCTACCAAGGTCAATTACGAATGGTTTGGTTTGTTGATTAGCAAATATAACAATGTAAACTATATGATAAATGGAGTCTAGGGGAGTCGGGTCACACATGCAATTGTAAATATATATTAATGCTAAACTCGGTAATAATAACATTGTCAATTGTTTAGGCTTAAAGACACCCACCTCACGATATTAGTGTCAACCATAGACCGGGTCCTAGAAAAACTCTCGTTTATGACTAGGTCGTCCTATTACACATGCTTAGTCTAATCCGATTCCGTGCCTCTCGACTTATAGAACGAATTAACAAACTTAATCAATGAGTAAGGCCTTTAAAGAAGGATTAAACGTCACGATGCAAAAATGTGATAGAAACAATTAGACAATATTATATCTACATAATTTATCATTTTACATATATTAGTTATTGCATGGCTTCCCTAGTCCCTAGACTAAGGAAAATTAGCTACTCATGTTGAAATGTAAACTACAAATTATATTGTATGAAATACTAGACATGCTTATAGTAATGATATAAACTAAGTGATGAATCATAAAAAGTAATAACAAACTATGTGATATATTAAAAGTACTAATGATAAAACTATATGATAATTAAAATAGAAATGTAAACTAATAAACTAGAATTAAAATTACCGAAATGGAAATGGAACTTGAATTAGAAACTTGCAAAGAAAAACATATGAGAACCAAAAGCTTGAATAAATAACCAAATGTTTGATAACCAAATGCTTAACAATATTAAAACTGCAATGAAAACTAAGAGAGAATTTTATGCTTAAGGCTAATAGAGAATGAAATAGTGTATAAAAGTGTAGATACCTCATTTCTGCACCTTCCGCCAAACACCCGGTGATGATTGGGCCGCATGTTTGGTACGAGGAACGATTTATGACGGTTCATAAGTTTATCGTCAAGTAATAGCTCAAATACTTGTGTCTACCTCTTGGTTGTCATCTACGCACCGATACGGTCGTTTTGACAGTAATTAGAGTTCATTTGGAGTCCGGTTCAAAAACCGCTTCATTTTCTAATAAACCGTTTTAAAATGCCGAGTCGGAATGTTCTAGAATATTCTGGATTTTCTTATTCCATAATTTAATTTTGCATCTTTTGGCAAAATATATCCCGAAAATCATATTTTAAAGAATAAGGAAGTTGAGATCTACCGCAATTCCATAAAAGAAACGCGGAATTCTTTCTTCCGCAGGAGGAAACCTCTGGGGAAAGGACGCAGCACCTGCTGCGCCTCTTTGAAGAATCGCAGCATCTGCTGCGCCTCTTCCCCAGCTCTTTTCTGCGTATTTTCAGATCTTTTCGAGATTTATTTCCAAAGTTTTAGTCATTCCATAATTCCTCCGTGTGATTAGTATAAATAGGGACCTTCGTTCCTCATATTTCTCACACGAGTGTCCGCCCTTCTCTTTTCCCTTTACATTCTAAGACCGTGCTCTAAGCTTATTGACGTTTACGTTCTTGATCAATTGACCACGTAAGCTCAGATCCTTCTGAGTACCAATGCATGACCGACCAATTTGACCAACTACACCTCAATTAATCAATCAATTTAATCTAAATCCTCTTACAAGGGCACTTTCTTCATACATTCGAGTCGAGCAATCACTAAACGTTTACTTAGTTAATCTTGTTTCGTCAAACATGTAAGTTTGAAGGTGTAAATCCCATCTTTTATTATTGTATTTTATTTTTGTACCAATTAATGTAAGGTTTACGTCAAAAATATACTTAAAACCAATTTCTAAAACCCCTTTATTAAACCGTTTTTACGAATTAACAGAAGACAGACGTTGAGAAGAAACGCAGCAACTGCTGCGCCTCTTCGAAGAGGCGCAGCATCTGCTGCGACTCTTCGAAGAGGCGCCGCAGTTCCTGCCTTTCTTCTTCTTCCTTTGTTCTCTGTTAATCCTGTGGGAATTATCTGTATGCTTCCCTTTAATTATAAGGATTATAACGAATTTATAACGATGATTACTAGTCATAAATGAAAATTACATAAACAAAAAGAGAGATTATGAAATCAACCTTCGGTCCTAGCAAAATCGGCCTAAGAACAATATCGCAATGATATTCACCTATCAGTTGCACCCAAGATGAAATGAGATATGCCCTTTTGTTCTTGCTAATATCGATCCCCAATTTTCTGTAAAATTTTTAGGTTTTTGTGTTTTTCTTTGATGAGAGGAGGCTAGGTTAGAATTAGGTTAGAAATGAATCCCCTTTTCTTCCTTATATTAACCGAAAAATAAGAGAAGAATAAGAGGGATATTTCTTTCCCTTTACTCGGTTTGACCGAGATATCCCCACAACAAATAAGGAGAAAATCTCCTTATATTAAGTTGTTATCTAAAATGTATAATAATGTGTATTATTATAAATTGTCATTTATTTTCTTCCGTATTAATAAGTCTACATACAACAGCTTGCAGTCGATATATTAATGCCGGTCTGTAATAATTTATAATGACAATATCGTATAATATATATATATATATATATTAACTATAAATATCGCATATTTATAATTTGCTTATTAAATATAACCGTTTATGTTTAATTACGAATTAACATCTTAATTCGTTTAAGCTAACATTATATACATTAATTAAATATAACTTATTATATTCAATTTACGAATTGACAGTTAATTCGTCTAAGCTAATATTATTTAATCGGCATTAAATAATCGTCTCATCAACACGTTGACTAACTGTTTAGTCATATAAGGCATCAATGTGATTACATTTCCATAACCACATCTCTCAAACACATCCTTTAGGTGTGACTTTTAGGGACCAGTTGATCACCGCCATCTGTATGATAATAACGTCAAACTTTCTAGCAAGCCAACCGTTATTAGGTAATCGTTAATCAAATGATAAAATACGAAGTATACCCTTGTGAACCTATAAGAGATTTATAAATGTTATCACACTAATTTGTGGAGGACACAAGCTCCAACAAACTCCCACTTGTCCTCACAAGTGTAAGTGCGATAACCGATTCTCATATCCTTAAATTTCTCCCACTCAATGTAAAACAATTTGCAAAATCCGTATTCACAAAGGTCGTATTTTACAAGTGATCAATATCAAGAGTGTTTTCCCCGACTAGAGAGTAACTTAACTGATAAACGAATCATCATTCGAGCATGGGCATATATTTCAGTTACAACTCCTCGAGTGGCCCTGAGAAATAACTAAACCTGATAAGGGTTGGATATTTTCCTCAACTCGAATCCTGCAGATGTAAGCACAGTATGAAATGACCCAGAAAAAATCTACTTAGTCTCCGATTCACGGCAGACCATGAGAAAGAAACCAAAGTCACCCAAAAACTGCCTTAATCTCAAGAGACAATCGATAGTCAAAAGAATCGACTCTAGGAACACAATTGACGTCCAATCCACGACCTGGCACCGAATGTTTTTAAACATTTAGGACTCCATTACGTTGTCACAAAAAATTTGTCCTAGGAGGTATCGTTATAACATCGCATCTGTGATCGATCAATCAACCGTTTGACTTATGGCTCGTTGAACCCACCATCAATCGACTGCACAATATAATAGCCAGAGTTATCAGCTCATGTAGGCGATTACGGACCAAAACAAATATAATGTAATTCAGTTCACTTTGTGGCGTTCAATGTTGTCGGTACAATCCACATGAAAAACAAAATATTATAAAAACGATGAAGTTATAAATAGTATATGAAAAAGATAATGTATCAAATACATAATCAACTACTACAACTCAGGAACACGTTTAATTCCCATGGAAATAACGTGCCCTTCATGCTTATCAAAATTCAGCGGTTTAGTGAGAGGGTCCGCGATGTTATCATCCGAAGCTATCTTGTCAATCACTATCTCTTCTTGCTCCACGTAATCACGGATCAGGTGAGCTTTCCGATGTACATGTCTAGATTTGTTGCTAGACTTAGGCTCCTTATCCTGGAAGATGGCACCTCTATTGTCACAATAGATGGTGATCGGGTCATTCGAACTAGGAACTATCGTAAGTCCTTGTAAAAATTAACGCATCCATATCGCTTCCTTTGTTGCCTCCGAAGCGGCATAGTACTCGGATTCAGTAGTAGAATATGCTTCAACACTCTGTTTGGAACTCTTCCAGCTGACCGCAGCACCATTAAGAGTAAAGACGAACCCGGATTGAGATTTTGAATCATCCCGATCCGTTTGGAAGCTAGCATCTGCGTAACCGATTGCGCATAGCTTAGTATCGCCTCCATAAGTCAATAACCTATCCTTAGTCCTCCGTTGGTACTTGAGGATGTTTTTAACAGACTATCCGTGTGTTTTCCTGGATTCTTTTGGTACCGACTCGTCATACTCAATGCATATGCCACGTCTGGACGTGTGCATATCATGGCATACATGATTGATCCTATTGCAGATGCATAAGGAACACGACTCATGCGCTCAATTCCTTCAGGCGTCGTGGGTGACTGAGACTTGCTCAATTGCATCCCAGACGTCATTGGAAGGTTCCCCTTCTTGGAGTTGGTCATGCTGAACCTCTCAAGAATCTTATCCAAATAAGACTCCTGACTAAGTGATAACGTCCGTCGTGATCTATCTCGGTAGATACGGATTCCCAATATACGTTGTTCCTCACCCAGATCTTTCATCTGGAAATGGTTCTTCAACTATCCTTTAACCGAAGATAAGAGAGGAATGTCATTCCCAATCAAGAGTATGTCATTGACATACAATATTAAGAAAACAATCTTGCTCCCACTCGACTTGATATATAAGCATGGTTCCTCGACCGATCAAGTGAAACCATACTCTTTTATCACCTGGTCGAAACGATGATTCCAACTCCGAGAAGCTTGCTTAAGTCCATAAATGGAACGCTTAAGCTTGCATACTTTCTTAGGATGTTCAGGATCTATGAAACCTTCGGGTTGTACCATGTACAACTCTTCCTCCAAATAACCGTTTAAGAAGGCGGTTTTCACATCTATTTGCCAAATTTCATAGTCATGAAAAGCGGCAATCGCTAAATTAATCCGAATGGAACGCAGCATAACTACGGGTGCAAAAATTTCATCATAATGCAATCCGTGCACTTGAGTGAAACTTTTTGCCACTAGTCGTGCCTTATAGGTATCTGGTTGCGCGTCTACAGAATGCTTTATTTTGTAAAGCCATTTGCACTGTAGAGGTTTTACCTTATTAGGTAAATCAACTAGATCCCATACGTCATTCTCATACATGGAGTCCATCTCAGATTGCATGGCTTCAAGCCATAGCTTTGAGTCGGAACAGGCCATAGCACCTTTATAGGTAGCGGGTTCATTACTCTCTAGGAGTAAAACGTCATTTTCCTTGACCATACCAATGTATCTGTTCGGAGGATTAGAGACTCTACCCGACCTCCTAGGTTCCTTAGAAATATTAACCGTATCATCAGTTGAAGGAACAACTTCCTCCATCTGTTCCTCGGTTGTTGGTTCTGGAATCTCCGACAGCTCGAAGGTTCTACTACTTGTCTTGTTCTCGAGAAATTCTTTCTCTAAGAACGTCGCACTAGCCGCAACAAAAACTAGCTGTTCGGTAGGCGAATAGAAGTAATGACCAAACGTTCCTTTTGGATAACCAATAAAGTATGTCTTTACCGATCGCGGGCCGAGCTTATCCTCGTGTCTCCACTTGACATAAGCCTCGCAGCCCCAAACCCGAATAAAGGATAAGTTAGGGACCGTTCCCTTCTACATGTCATATGGAGTCTTGTAGACAGCTTTAGTCGGACTTCGGTTAAGTATAAGAGCAGCTGATAAAAGAGCAAAACCCCACAATGAATCAGGTACTACCGTGTGACTCATCATGGATCGAACCATATCAAGTAAGGTTCGATTTCTCCGTTCGGACACACCATTTAATTGAGGTGTTCCAGGTGGAGTTAACTGCAAAACGATTCCACAGTCTTTAAGGTGTTGATCAAACTCATTTGAAAGATATTCGCCACCCCGATCTGAACAGAGTGCTTTAACTTTTCTACCCAGTTGGTTCTCAACCTTGTTCTGGTATTCCTTGAATTTCTCAAAGGACTCACTTTTATGCTTCATCAAGTAGACATATCCGTATCTACTCAAATCGTCCGTGAAAGTGATAAAATATCTATAGCCATCTCTAGCGGTAATTGACATAGGTCCACAAACATCAGTATGTATGAGTCCTAATAGGTCACTAGCGTGCATTCCAACACCTTTGAAGGAAATTCGAGTCATTTTGCCAATGAGACATGATTCACACGTGCCATATGTAGAAAAATCGAATGCGGGAATAGTCCCATTATCGACGAGTTTCTTTACACGTTTTTCATTTATGTGTCCCATTCGACAATGCCATAGATAGGTTTGATCTTTGTCACCAACCTTTAATTTCTTATTATTCACGTGTAATACTTTCGTGGTTTGATCTAAGATGTAAATTCCATTCATGGAAGCTGCTTTGCCATAAATCATTTCATTAAAAGAGAAAATACAGCTATTATCCTTTATTGAAAATGCAAAACCGTCTTTATCGAGTACGGAAACAGAAATAATGTTCTTAGATAAGCTGGATACATAGTAATAGTTATATAAAAATAACTCAAAACCACTAGGGAGTTGGATTACATATGTTCCCTTCGAGACTGCAGCAACTCTAGCTCCATTCCCGACTCGCAGGTCCACATCACCCTTTCCGAGAGGTGTGATGTTTCTTAGGCCCTGCAAATGATTACACGGATGAGAACCACAACCAGTATCAAGTACCCAAGTTCTGAAACTTGCATGGTAAATCTCAATCATATGAATATAAGATGACATACCAACAGGAACGATGCGGCCTGCTTTTATGTCCTCACGGTACACGGGACAGTTCCTCCTCGAATGTCCAGTCTTGTGACAATGGTGGCACTCAATGTCACCGCCCTTGCTCTTTGCCTTGCCCTGTGAGCCACTAGTCTCACCAGGCCCACTCTTACCGTTTCCTGGCTTCTTAAACTTTGTCTTACCTACAGTTAGGTCGCCTAGAGCTTTGCCTTTACCTTTATTCTTGTTGGAAATCGTGAGAACATCCTGCTTTATGCTCCCACTCAATTTCATATCCTTCTCGATCTGTACGAGAAGTGAGTGTAGCTCATGAGGACTTTTCTTTAAGTCATTCATGTAGTAGTTCGCCCTGAAAAGGGCAAAACCATCATGAAGAGAATGAAACATTCGATCAATGACTATGCTCTCACTGATTTTGCAATCAAGTGCCTCCAATTTCTCGACATTCTCAATCATGTTAAGAATGTGTGGGCTAACCGGTTGGCCCTTTTGGAGTTTCGCATCAAAGAAGCGACAACTATGCTCATAAGTAACGATTCTCGGTGCTTTTGAGAACTCGTTAGTGAGCGTGGTGAAAATCTTATTTGCACCTTGGGCAATGAAGCGTCTCTGCAAATTGGTTTCCATTGCAAAGATGAGTACGTTCTTTATCGCACCCATCCATGACGAAATCACTATAAGCAAGTGCCTCATTAACTCCTGCATTGGGGCCTGGGTTTACCGGTATTGGCTTAGTTAAGTACTTGAGCTTACCGTCAGCAATGGCAGCATTCCGTAGTGCTACCTCCCAGTCCGCAAAGTTGGACCCATAATTCTTCAGTCGTGTGAACTGATTCATGTTGTCCATAAAAACTTTAAGCCAGGACTCGCGTCCAAGTGTGGCACTCGGCATTGGGATTTCGTTATTTCCGGCCATTTGTTGTAACAATATTATCAAAATAAATGAATTCTACACTGCGAAAAGAAGAATAAAAAAAATAAGCATATGCATCGTTATGATTTTAAGTCTTAATGCAAAACTGTTATAAGGGAAGACTCAAGCATTTATACAATTGACCTCCCTCAAGATTTATATAAATGACCCCAAGACTCAATTATCTGTAAATTGATAAGCCTACCTTTTGGCTAATTCTACTGTTAGAATTCTTGGTCGATAAATTTCTGTAAATTCTATCTTTAGTCCATCATAATCACGAGAAACTCTTTGGGCTATAATGTTGAGATAAACTAAGTCAACACAAACTACTTACCCAACGTAGAAGGGGTCATATTATGCCTACCGACGAAGAAGGGATTCATAGTTGTTTGCCCTTATAAAGACTAGTCTCAATTTCCGTTTTAGAGGAAGATCCCATCAACTTTATTTTAATTCATTTTAAGTGAACTAATATCTAGCATGCGTGAATGAATAAACTAAGGTGATGGCTTAAACTGTGTGACATATGTATGTCTATGAAAACTAACATACAATCTATATGAGTCAATTTTCATGCATTTTAGTAGGTGGTTTGGTTTAGGCGGAATATGATGCATAAACTATCATGTGAATGAAAAGCAATAGGAACGAAAACGTAAAAACAATAAAAAGTCCTAGTGTGGCCTATCTATCAAAATGAACATAAATACAACTTTGGAATCCATCCTTGGACCCGAGAAGCTTGTCTTGATGTTCCATCTTGATCCATGTAGCGGGAGGTAGCTCCAATCTCCATCTTTAGTCTTCTCAAAAATTACAATTTAAAATTACATAATAAACCTATTTACATTCTAATTTCAAAACCGTAATAAATAAAGAAAACCAAACGGAGATACGAGATCTCAAATTACATTAAAAATTATGTTTCCATCATTACGAAAACATAATTTGACTAAGGCCACACCAGGTATTACAAATTACAACCGATTGCAAAAATATGTAAATAAATTCATTCAACGATTCATTCAACTTAAAAAAGCATCAACTAAAAAAAATTAAACATGCAAGACATAATTCTTTAATTATGTAGATTAATTTTGCCCAAACCACCTATTTAAATGATCAAATTAAATGACAATTCCTCAATTATTCACATTATTTTCAATCTTAATTCACATTAAACTTGTAATATGAATTTAATCCAACATTATTTTAAACCGCTTTAAAATAATTAGGTATCTTAATTTGTGAACCTTTTCACAACAAACTATTATACAAAATATAGGAATGATGTATAATAATTAGAGCTGGCAAATAATGACACGACACGAAAACACGACATGAACCCGACACGAAATTAACGAGTTTGGGTTGAGGCTCAATGACCCATTTATGTAAGTGGGTCGACACGAACACGACACGATATTTAATTGGGTCGGGTTTGGGTTGAGCTCTCTAAACACGAACCCGACACGAATGACCTGTTTAATAAATTAATCCTAATTTTTTTATCTTTCATCACATAAATATACTTAAAACTTTCCAAATATTGACATGACACGAAAACACGACCCGAACCCGACACGATATTAGCGGGCTAGGGTTGAGGCTTGATGACCCATTTATGTAAGTGGATTGACACGAACACGACACGAGATTTAAACGGGTCGGGTTTGGGTTGAAGGGTTTGTGACCCGTTTACATGTGACACGAACACGAACCCGACACGACCCGATCTGTTTGCCAGGTCTAATAATAATAATCATTGGCCAAAATAAACAATTTTTTTTTTATTATATATTGCTCACGGCATCCAGCCAAAATAACAAAAAAAAGTTTTTTTTTTCTTTGGCCCTCGGCAAAAACAAAAAAACAGCAATCACCCCTTTTTTATTTCGGCAATTACAAAAAAACAGAAAAAATATTTCCTTTTTTTTTCTTGGCATAACAGCAAAACGAAAAAAAACAGATTTTTTTTTTTCTTTTTGGCTCGGCAAACCCTAAAAATAGCCCTCATATTTTTTCTTGCGGCAAAAATGCCCTAAAACAAAAATTTAGATGAAGAAAATCGTTTATAGTTGCTATTAGAACAAGATTAGCATATGAATTAATGAAACATGATTAACCGTATATGCCAAAAACTATATAGCAAAAACAAATTTTTATATCATCAACATGACGATTTCCATTTACATTTTAACTTAATCTTCATTAAATCAAACATCTACCAATTCTTAATATAATCATCTACCAATTCTTCATATAATCAGCCGTTTTTTTTTTCGATTCAACAATTTTGTTTAAATTCAATTTATGAAAATCATCAAAATAAAATCGTGGCCTTGGCTCTGATACCACGTGTGGGAATTATCTGTATGCTTCCCTTTAATTATAAGGATTATAACGAATTTATAAAGATGATTTCTAGTCATAAATGAAAATTACATAAACAAAAAGAGAGATTATGAAATCAACCTTCGGTCCTAGCAAAATCGGCCTAAGAACAATATCGCAATGATATTCACCTATCAGTTGCACCCAAGATGAAATGAGATATGCCCTTTTGTTCTTGCTAGAATTGATCCCCAATTTTCTGTAAAATTTTTAGGTTTTTGTGTTTTTCTTTGATGAGAGGAGGCTAGGTTAGAATTAGGTTAGAAATGAATCCCCTTTTCTTCCTTATATTAACCGAAAAATAAGAGAAGAATAAGAGGGATATTTCTTTCCCTTTACTCGTTTTGACCGAGATATCCCCACAACAAATAAGGAGAAAATCTCCTTATATTAAGTTGTTATCTAAAATGTATAATAATGTGTATTATTATAAATTGTCATTTATTTTCTTCCGTATTAATAAGTCTACATACAACAGCTTGCAGTCGATATATTAATGCCGGTCTGTAATAATTTATAATGACAATATCGTATAATATATATATTAACTATAAATATCGCATATTTATAATTTGCTTATTAAATATAACCGTTTATGTTTAATTACGAATTAACATCTTAATTCGTTTAAGCTAACATTATATACATTAATTAAATATAACTTATTATATTCAATTTACGAATTGACAGTTAATTCGTCTCAGCTAATATTATTTAATCAGCATTAAATAATTGTCTCATCAACACGTTGACTAACTGTTTAGTCATATAAGGCATCAATGTGATTACATTTCCATAACCACATCTCTCAAACACATCCTTTAGGTGTGACTTTTAGGGACCAGTTGATCACCGCCATCTGTATGATAATAACGTCAAACTTTCTAGCAAGCCAACCGTTATTAGGTAATCATTAATCAACTGATAAAATACGAAGTATACCCTTGTGAACCTATAAGAGATTTATAAATGTTATCACACTAATTTGTGGAGGACACAAGCTCCAACAAATCCGTCCTTTTTTTTCTTATTTTCTTCTCTTCTATTCGTACATAATATCCTTAATACACATTCACAATAAATATTACGCTTTAATTCCGACTTAAATCCCTTATAATCAATATTTGCGGGTTTTCGTCACTAAATCAAACCCGGATTTTGGAGATTCGATTTGTTCATATCAAGTCTCTGGAATTCGAATTTTGTATATGCTTCCATCAGTTTATCACGTTTGTCTAATTAGTTTCCGTCTCTGTAAAAAACCCTAATTAATTTGTAATTATTTATAATTAGTTTTAACCCGTTTTAATCCGTTTTAATTTGTTTTTATCGCTTTTATGACAAATTCATATGTAAATAACCTGTTAAATCACTTTCATTCGAGTCAAATTTGCATGAATCTATACTCATTGATGATTTGACGGAGGTTTTAAATTTACGGAAGCCGAAGGTTGCTGATCCTAAGGCCAGTGTTGCAGTCCCGTATCCGGAGCGTTTAAAGAATACTAAGCTGGAGCGCAAGTTTGGTAAGTTTTTGGAGATGGTCAAGAATCTTGAGGTAACCATTCCTTTCACTGATCTAATTACCCAGGTACCCTCTTACGCTAAATTTATGAAAGACATTTTGAATCGTAAGAGAAATTTTCATGATGATGGTGCTGTTGCTTTTATGGAAGAATGTAATGCTCTTTCGCAAATTAACATACCACCTAAATTAAAGGACCCGGGTAGCTTTTCAATTCCTTGCACTATAGGTAATCACGAAATTGGAAAGGCCCTTTGTGATTTAGGGGCCAGTGTCAGTGTCATGCCATATTCTGTTTGCGAGAAGCTAAATATTGGTAGACTTAAGGTGACCGATATTACCCTTCAGATGGAAAATAGATCGACTCAGAGACCTTTAGGAGTCTTAGAGGATGTACCCGTTCGAGTGGGTAAGTTTTTTATTCCTGTCGATTTCGTTGTTTTGGACATTGCAGAGGACAGTCAGATACCTATTATTTTAGGTAGACCATTTTTACATACAGCTGAGGCTGTAATAGATGTCAAACGCGGAATCATAACCTTAGAGGTAGGGGATGACACCATTGAGTTCAGTCTTGCTCGTAAGGCGACTGAACCTGCTGATGATGATACGTGTTATTCCATTGATATTGTTGATGTGGTCATTAATTGTAATTGGAGGGAATCCTTAGCCAAGGATCCCTTAGGCGATCTAACCCATTTAGATGAGTGTGCGGATAATACTGACGGAGAATCTTTGAGGAGCTAGATGCTTTGGTAGCCTCAATGGAAAGCTACGAGCTCACGGAGGAAGAAGATGAGATGCTCATAAGCCTGGCCAACGAAAATTTGGTAAACACTTGCTATACCATTGAAGCCGATTTACGCCTATCTTTGTAGAGGTAAAGGTGCCGGAGCGTAAGCCACTTCCTCCTAATCTTAAGTATGTTTTTCTAGATGATACGGACGTACCACTATTGTTAGTGCTAAGCTTAATGATGACTTTTCTGCTTTGATGTGTGTGCTTAAGAAAACAGGAAAGCCTTAGGTTATTCTTTGGATGATATTAAGGGCATCAGCCACGACATTTGTATGCACAGGATAAAGGCGGAGGAAGGCCACAAGCCTTACGAGACGGGGTCAACGCAAGTTGAACCCGAAGATGCGAGGAAGTTGTTATGGCCGAGGTGATGAAACTACTCGATGCGGTATTATTTATACGAGTTGGCAACTCCAAGTGGGTTAGCCCACTTCAGGTAGTTAGAAGAAAGGAGGGACTACCGTGGTTAAAAATGAGAAAAATGAATTAATACCAACGCGAGTTGTGACAGGGTGGCGGATGTGCATTGATTATAGACAGTTAAGTGCCGCCACCAAGAAAGACCACTTCCCCCTCCCTTTTGTTGACCAAATGACTGAAAGACTTGCTTCTAACAAATTTTTCTGTTTTCTAGACGGATATTCAGGGTTCTTTCAGATCCCCATTCATCCGGATGATCAGAGTAAGACCACTTTTACCTGTCCACGGGGTGTTTTTGCATACCGTGAGAATGCCTTTCGGATTGTGTAACGCCCTTGACTACCTTTCGAGAGGTGCATGATGGGGATTTTTTCTGATTATATAGAGAACATTATGGAGGTATTTATGGATGATTTCTCAGTTTATGGTAATGACTTTGATCGTTGTTTATCTAATCTTGATAAAGTCATGCAGCGTTGTATTGATGTTAATATTGTTTTAAACTAGGAAAAATGTCAGTTCATGGTCAATGAGGGAGTTGTGTTAGGGCATCTGATTTCTGATAAGGGTATACATGTTGATAAGGCAAAAGTGCAGGTGATTGAGCAATTGCCTCCTCCCGTGAATGTTAAAGGAGTGAGGAGTTTCCTTGGTCACGCTGGTTTTTATCGGCGTTTCATTAAGGATTTTTCAAAAATTGCTAAACCACTTACACAATTGCTCCTTAAGGATGCTGTCTTTGAGTTTACTGATGAATGCCTTTTAGCTTTTAACAGGTTGAAGGAGGCTCTAGTTTCTGCGCCAATCATTCAACCGCCTGATTGGGACCTCCCCTTCGAGATTATGTGTGATGCCAGCGATTATGCGATTGGTGCAGTTTTGGGACAGCGGAAAAATAAAGTTTTTAATGCCATATATTATGCGAGCCGAACTCTGGATGAGGCTCAAGTTAATTATTACACCACTGAGAAGGAGTTTCTAGCTGTAGTTTTTGCCTTCGATAAATTTCGGTCTTATTTGTTAGGTTCTAAGGTTGTTGTTTATACTGACCATGCAGCGCTGAAGACTCTCCTTCTTAAGAAGGATGCGAAGCCGAGGCTTTTGAGGTGGATAGTCCTTTTGCAGGAGTTTGATTTGGAGATCAAAGATAAGAAAGGTGCAGAGAATGTGGTGGCTGACCACTTATCTCGTTTGCAGCTGACAGAAAGGGAGGATTCGTTACCCATTAATGATTCTTTTCCTGATGAGAGTCTGTTAGCTATTACTAATTCGGGGTCTTATCCACCTCCGTGGTTTCTTGATTACGCTAATTTTCTTTGTGACGGGTAAGATACCACCCGAGCATGGCGACGAAGAAGCGGTTCGCTTATGATGCTAGACAATACTTTTGGGATGATCCTTATGTTTTCAAGGAATGCGCGAGACGGTCTTATCCGAAGATGTGTGCCTCAATGGGAGGTGAAGGATATCCTAGAAGCTTGCCACTCTTTACGCCTATGGTGGTCACCATGGTCCGTCCCGGACTGTGGCTAAGGTACTCCAATCTGGTTTCTATTGGCCAACTTTGCATGCAGATAGTCGCAATTTTGTTGCTGAGTGCGATGCTTGTCAAAGATCGGAGAATATTTCAAGGAGACATGAGATGCCACAGGTAGGCATTCTAGAGGTTGAGATTTTTGATGTCTGGGGCATTGATTATCAAGGACCTTTTTCGAGCAGTCTAGTGTGGGATTAATCTGTATGAATCCCTCAATATTCAAGGATTATAACGAATTTAATGAAGACGATCACTAGTCATAAAATAAAATACATAAGCAAAAGTAAAGGATTCAGAAATAACCTTCGGTCCTAGCAAATACGGCCTAAGAACAATATCAAAGTAGATATTCGCCTATCAGTTGCACCCAAGACGATATGAGATATGCCCTTTGATTGTGCTAGAATCGACCCCAAAACTTTCTGTAAAATTAGGTTTTTTTTGTGTTTTTCGTTTTTGATGAGAGGCAAGAATGATAGTAAAATTAGGTTTAAAAATCATCTCCCTCTAACCTACTTAAACCGTGAATTAGGTTAGTAATAGGGTAGATGTTTTCTTCCTTATTTTCGGCCCATATAACCGAAACTAATAAGGATTAAAATCCTTATTTTCGGTTATTCCAAAAATGTATAAAATGTGTTAAATTGTCATCTAGTGAGGATCGAACCCATGACCTCTTGGTTTGTGTACCCTCACTATTACCACTATGACACATTCATCTTGTTGATATTAAATATAACCGATTATATTTAATTACGAATTAACAGATTAATTCGTCCAAGCTAACATTACATACATTTAATTAAATATAACTTATTATATTCAATTTACGAATTGACAGTTAATTCGTCTCAACTAATATTATTTAATCTTCATTAAATAATTGTCTCATCAACACATTGACTAACTGTTTAGTCATATTAGGCATCAATGTGATTATATTTCTATAACCACATCTCTCAAACACATTCTATAGGTATGACCTTTAGGGACCAGTTGATCACCGCCATGTGTATGATAATAACGTCAAACTTTCTAGCAAGCCAACCGTTATTAGGTAAACGTTAATCAACTGATTAAATATACGAAGTATACCCTTGTGAACCTGTAAGAGATTTACAAATGTTATCACACTAATTTGTGGAGGACACAAGCTCCAACAAACTCCCACTTGTCCTCACAAGTGTATGTGCGATAACCGATTCTCATATCCTAAATTTCTCCCACTCAATGTAAAACAATTTGCAAATCCGTATTCACAAAGGTCATATTTTACAAGCGATCATCATCAAGAGTGGTTTCCCCGACTAGAGAGTAACTTAACTGATAAACGAATTAACATTCGAGCATGGCCATGCATTTCAGTTACAACTCCTCGAGTGGCCCTGAGAAATAACTATTCCTAATAAGGGTTGGATATTTTCCTCAACTCGAATCCTGCAGATGTAAGCACAGTATGAAATGACCCAGAAAAAATCTACTTAGCCTCCAGTTACGGCAGACCGTGAGAAAGAAACCAAAGTCACCCAAAAACTGCCTTAATCTCAAGAGACAGTCGATAGTCAAAAGAATCGACTCTAGGAACACAATGGATGTCCTATCCATGACCTGGCACTGAATGTTTTTAAACATTTAGGACTCCATTACGTTGTCACAAAAAGTTGTCCTACGAGGTATCGTTATAATCTCGCATCTGTGATCAATCAGTCAACCGTTTGACTTATGGCTCGTTGAACCCACCATCAATCGACTGCACAATATAATAGCCGGAGTTATCAGCTCACATTGGCGATTACGGACCTAAACAAATTTAATGTAATTCAGTTCACTTTGTGGCGTTCAATGTTTTCAGTACAATCCACATGAAAAACAAAATATTATAATAAAACGATGAAGTTATAAATAGTATATGAAAAAGATAATGTATCAAATCCATAATCAAGTACTACAACTCAGGAACACGTTTAATTCCCATGGAATTAACGTGCCCTACATGCTTATCATAATTCAACGGTTTCGTGAGAGGATCCGCAATGTTATCATCCGTCGCAATCTTGTTTATCACTATCTCCTCTTGCTCCACGTAATCACGGATCAGGTGAGCTTTCCGATGTACATGTCTAGATTTGTTGCTAGACTTTGGCTCCTTAGCCTGGAAGATGGCACCTCTATTGTCACAATAGATGGTGATCGGGTCATTCGAACTAGGAACTATCGTAAGTCCTTGTAAGAATTGACGCATCCATATCGCTTCCTTTGCTGCCTCCGAAGCGGCATAGTACTCGGATTCAGTAGTAGAATCTGATACAACACTCTATTTGGAACTCTTCCAGCTGACCGCAGCACCATTAAGAGTGAAGACGAACCCGGACTGAGATTTTGAGTCATCTCGATCCGTTTGGAAGCTAGGATCTGCGTAACCGATTGCGCATAGCTGAGTATCGCCTCTATAAGTCAATACCCAATCCTTAGTCCTCCGTAAGTACTTGAGGATGTTTTTAACAGCTATCCAGTGTGTTTCACCTAGAGTCTTTTGGTACCGACTCGTCATACTCAATGCATATGCCACGTCTGGACGTGTGCATATCATGGCATACATGATCGATCCTATTGCAGATGCATAAGGAACACGACTCATGCGCTCAATCCCTTCAGGCGTCATGGGTGACTGAGACTTGCTCAACTGCATCCTAGTCGTCATTGGAAGGTTCCCCTTCTTGGAGTTGGTCATGTTGAACTTCTCAAGAATCTTATCCAAATAAGACTCCTGACTAAGTGATAACGTCCGTCGTGATCTATCTCGGTAGATACGGATTCCCAAAATGCGCTGTGCCTCACCCAGATCTTTCATCTGGAAATGGTTCTTCAACCATTCTTTAACCGAAGATAGGAGAGGAATGTCATTCCCAATCAAGAGTATGTCATCGACATACAATATCAAGAAAACAATCTTGCTCCCACTCGACTTGATATATAAGCATGGTTCTTCGACTGATCGAGTGAAACCATACTCTTTTATCAACTGGTCGAAACGATGATTCCAACTCCGAGAAGCTTGCTTAAGTCCATAAATGGAACGCTTAAGCTTGCATACTTTCTTAGGATGTTCAGGATCTATGAAACCTTCGGGTTGCACCATGTACAACTCTTCCTCCAAATAACCGTTTAAGAAGGCGGTTTTCACATCCATTTGCCAAATTTCATAATCATGAAATGCGGCAATCGCTAAGATTATCCGAATGGAACGTAGCATGACTACATGTGCAAAAATCTCATCATAATGCAATCCGTGCACTTGAGTGAAACCTTTTGCCACAAGTCGTGCCTTATAGGTATCTGGTTGCGCGTCTACAGAACGCTTTATTTTGTAAAGCCATATGCACTGTAGAGGTTTTACCTTATTAGGTAAATCAACTAGATCCCATACGTCATTCTCATACATGGAGTCCATCTCGGATTGCATGGCTTCGAGCCATAGCTTTGAGTCGGAACAAGTCATAGCACCTTTATAGGTAACGGGTTCATTACTCTCTAGGAGTAAAACGTCATTCTCCTCGACCATACCAATGTATCTGTCCGGAGGATGAGAGACTCTACCCGACCTCCTAGGTTCCTCAGGAATATTAACCGTATCAACAGTTGGAGGAACAACTTCCTCCATCAGTTCTTCGGTTGTTGGTTCTGGAATCTCCGACAGCTCGAAGGTTCTATTACTCGTCTTGTTCTCGAGAAATTCTTTCTCTAAGAACGTCGCACTAGCCGCAACAAAAACTCGATGTTCGGTAGGCGAATAGAAGTAATGACCAAATGTTCCTTTTGGATAACCTATAAAGTATGTCTTGACCGATCGCGGGCCGAGCTTATCCTCGTGTCTCCACTTGACATAAGCCTCGCAGCCCCAAACCCGAATAAAGGACAAGTTAGGGACCGTTCCCTTCCATATTTCATATGGGGTCTTGTCGACATGTTTAGACGGACTTCGGTTAAGTATAAGAGCAGATGACAAAAGAGCAAAACCCCATAATGAACCAGGCACTACCGTGTGACTCATCATGGATCGAACCATATCAAGTAAGGTTCGATTTCTCCATTTGGACACACCATTCAATTGAGGTGTTCCAGGTGGAGTTAACTGCAAAACGATTCCACAATCTTTCAGGTGTTGATCAAACTCATTTGAAAGATATTCGCCACCCCGATCTGAACGGAGTGCTTTAACCTTTCTACCCAGTTGGTTCTGTACCCTGTTCTGGTATTCCTTGAATTTCTCAAAGGACTCACTTTTATACTTCATTAAGTAGACATATCCGTATCTACTTAAATCGTCCGTGAAAGTGATAAAATATCTATAGCCATCTCTAGCGGTAATTGACATAGGTCCACAAACATCAGTATGTATGAGTCCTAATAGGTCACTAGCGCGCATTCCAACACCTTTGAAGGAAATTCGAGTCATCTTGCCAATAAGACATGATTCACACGTGCCATATGTAGAAAAATCGAATGCGGGAATAGTCCCATTATCGACGAGTTTCTTCACGCGTTTCTCATTTATGTGTCCCATTCGACAATGCCATAGATAGGTTTGATCTTTGTCATCAACCTTTATTTTATTATTATTCACGTGTAATACTTCTGTGGTTTGGTCTAAGATATAAATTCCATTCATGGAAACTGTTTTGCCATAAATCATTTCATTGAAAGAGAAAATACAGCTATTATCCTTTATTGAAAATGCAAAACCGTCTTTAGCAAGTACGGAAACAAAAATAATGTTCTTAGACAAATGGGTACATAGTGTGAGTTATTTAAAAATAACGCAAAACCACTAGGGAGTTGGATTACATATGTTCCCTTCGAGACAGCAGCAACTCGTGCTCCATTCCCGACACGCAGGTCCACATCACCTTTTTCGAGAGGTGTGATGTTCTTTAGGCCCTGCAAATGATTACACAGATGAGAACCACAACCAGTATCTAGTACCCAAGTTCCGAAACTTGCAGGGTTAATCTCAATCATATGAATATAAGATGACATACCAAAAGCGACGCGGCCCTGCTTTGATGTCCTCACGGTAGACGGGACAGTTCCTCCTCCAATGTCCAGTCTTTTGACAATGGTGGCACTCTATGTCACCGCCCTTGCTCTTTGCCTTACCCTGTGAGCCACTAGTCTCACCAGGCGCACTCTTACCGTTTCCTGGCTTCTTAAACTTTGGCTTACCTACAGCTAGGTCGCCATGAGCCTTGCCCTTACCTTTACCCTTGTTGGAAATCGTGAGAACATCCTGCTTCATGCTCCCACTCAATTTCATATCCTTCTCGGTCTGTACGAGAAGGGAGTGTAGCTCATGAGGACTATTTTTCAAGTCATTCATGTAGTAGTTCGCCCTGAAAAGGGCAAAACCATCGTGAAGAGAATGAAGCATTCGGTCAATGACAATGCTCTCTCACTGATTTTACAATTCGTGCCTCCGACTTCTCGACATTCTCAATCATGTGAAGAATGTGTGGGCTAACCGGTTGGCCCTTCTGGAGTTTCGCATCAAAGAAGTGACAGGTATGCTCATATGTAACGATTCTCGGTGCTTTTGAGAACTCGTTAGTGAACGTGGTGAAAATCTTGTTTGCACCTTGGGCAATGAAGCGTCTCTGCAAATTGGTTTCCATTGCAAAGATGAGTACGTTCTTTATCGCACCCGCTTCCATAACGAAGTCACTATAAGCGAGTGACTCGTTGACTCCTGCATTAGGGCATGGGTTGACCGGTATTGGCTCAGTTAAGTACTTGAGCTTACCGTCAGCAATGGCAGCATTCCGTAGTGCCGCCTCCCAGTCCGCAAAGTTGGACCCGTCGTTTTTCAGACGTGTGAACTGATTCGTCTGGTCTATAAAAATTTTAAGCCAGGACGCGCGATCAAGTGTGGCACTAGGCATTTGGATTGCGTTATTTCCAGCCATTTAGTTGTAACAGTATTATCAAAATATACGTGTTCTACACTGCGAGAAGAAGAATAAAAATAATAAGCATGTGCATCGTTTATGTTTTTAAGTCTAATGAACTACTGTCATATCGCGAAGACTCAAAACATTTATACAATTGACCTCCCTCAAGAATTATATAAATGATCCCAAGACTCAATTCTCTGTAAATTGATAAGCTAACCTTTTAGCTAATTCTATCGTTAGAATTCTTGGTCGACAAATTTCTGTAAATTCTATCTTTAGTCCATCATAATCACGAGAAACTCTTCGGACTATGATGTTGAGGTAAACTAAGTCAACACAACTACTTATCCAACGTAGAAGGGGTCATATTATGCCTACCGACGAAGAAGGGATTCATAGTTGTTTGCCCTTATAAAGACTAATCTCAATTTCCGTTTTAGAGGAAGATCCCATCAACTTTATTTTAATTCATTTTAAGTGAACTAATATCTAGCATGCGAGAATGAATAAACTAAGGTGATGGCTTAAAGACTGTGACATCTGCATGTCCATGAAAACTAACATACAACCTATATGAGTCAATTTTCATGCATTTTAGTAGTAGGTGGTTTGGTTTTAGGCGGAATATGATGCATAAACTAACATGTGAATGAAAAGCAATAAGAATGAAAACGTAAAAACAGTAAAAGTCCTAGTGTGGCCTATCCTATCAAAATGAACAATAAATACAAGTTTGGAATCCATCCTTGGACCCGAGAAGTTTGTCTTGATGTTCCATCTTGATCCATGTAGCGGGAGTGAGCTCCAATCTCCATCTTTAGTCTTCTTCGAAAATTACAATAAATAAATTTACATAATAAACCTATTTATTACATTCTAATTTCAAAACCCAAAAACTAAAGAAAAATAAAGGAGATTCGAGATCTCATAATTACATAAAAATCATGTTTCCTTCATTACGAAAACATAATTTGACTAAGGCCACACTAAGTATTACAAATTACAATCGATTGCAAAAATAAATACGTAAATTAAATTCATTCAATCGATTCATTCAACAAAATTAAAATAAAATGCATCAACTAAAAATAAATTAAACATACATGACACAATTCCTTAATTATATTGATTAATTTATCCAAACCACCTATTTAAATCAAATTAAGTGACAATTCCTCAATTAATCACATTAATTTCATTCTTAATCCATATTAAACTTGTAATATGAATTCAATCCGTCAAAATTTTAAACTGCTTTAAAATAATTCGGTATCTTTTAATTGTGAACCGTTTCACAATAACTAATTGGCCAAAATCAAAACAAAATTAAAAACCCTTTTTTTCTACCTTTTGGGTCTCGGCAAAAAGGAAAAAAACAGATTTTTTTTTTTTTTTTTTTTTTTTTTTTTTTTTTTTAAACCCAGCTTTAATTGGCTAGTTGTAAATAGCCCCAGGACTTTGGAACAAAAGATTATCCCAGACCTACACCGAGGTATTGACGGAGATTATCAAATAGCGCAGAACAGAATGAGAATGTGATACCATACGACGAGATAGAAAAAAAGACAGGGAAGAGGTTACCCACTTACCTACTCTTAACGGTCAAAGCGAGCCTCTTCATTCTGAATTAAAGAATGAAGAATTCATAAAATCTCCCAAGTAGGATTCGAACCTACGACCAATCGTTAAATGACCGCTCTACCACCGAGCTACCGAGGAACAACGCCGGACTCGATCTCATAGAATTAAATTACCGGTCTCAACCCATGATCAATATGAGCTCGAAGCTTCCTTCGTAACTCCCGGAACTTCTTCGTAATGGCTCCCTTCCATGCCTCATTTCATAGAGAACCTGAAAGTGGCTCTATTTCATTATATTCCATCCATATCCCAATTCCAATCATTTAATATCCCTTTTGTGTCATCGACATAAGAGATGTCGTTTCTAGTCTATCTCTTTCTATTTCTAGATATGGAAAGTTAAAAAATCATCATATAATAATCCAGAAATTGCAATACAAAAGAAAAAGGGAGGTTTGTGATGATTTTTCAATCTTTTCTACTAGGTAATCTAGTATCCTTATGCATGAAGATAATCAATTCGGTCGTTGTGGTCGGACTTTATTATGGATTTCTGACCACATTCTCCATAGGGCCCTCTTATCTCTTCCTTCTCCGAGCTCAGGTTATGGAAGAAGGAGAAGAAGGAACCGAGAAGAAGGTATCAGCAACAACTGGTTTTATTATGGGACAGCTCGTGATGTTCATATCGATCTATTATACGCCTCTGCATCTAGCATTGGGTAGACCTCATACAATAACTGTCCTAGCTCTACCCTACCTTTTGTTTCATTTCTTCTGGAACAATCACAAACGCTTTTTTGATTATGGATCTACTAGCAGAAATTCAATGCGTAATCTCAGCATTCAATGTGTATTCCTGAATAATCTCATTTTTCAATTATTCAACCATTTCATTTTACCAAGTTCAATGTTAGCCAGATTAGTAAACATTTATATGTTTCGATGCAACAACAAGATGTTATTTGTAACAAGTAGTTTTGTTGGTTGGTTAATTGGTCACATTTTATTCATGAAATGGGTTGGGTTGGTATTAGTTTGGATACAGCAAAATCATTCTATTAGATCTAATGTACTTATTCGATCTAATAAGTATCTGTTGTCAGAATTAAAAAATTCTATGGCTCGAATCTTTAGTATTCTCTTATTTATTACCTGTGTCTACTATTTAGGCCGAATGCCGTCACCCATTTTTACTAAGAAACTGAAAGAAACCTCAGAAACGAAAGAAAGTGAGGACGAAACAGATGTAGAAATAGAAAAAAAGTCCGAAACGAAGGAGACTAAACAGGAAGAAGAGGGATTCACCGAAGAAGATCCTTCTCCTTCCCTTTTTTCGGAAGAAAAGGAGGATCCGGATCCGGACAAAATTGATGAAACGGAAAAGATCCGAGTGAATGGAAAGGACAAAACAAAGGATGAATTCCACTTGCACTTAAAAGAAGCATACTATAAAAATAGCCCAACTTCTTATTCTGGCAATCAAGAGATTTCGAAGTTAGAAATACTTAAAGAAGAAAAGAAAAACCTATTCTGGTTTGAAAAACCCCTTCTTTCTCTTCTTTTCGACTACAAACGTTGGAATCGTCCAACGCGATATATAAAAAACAATCGATTTGAAAATGCGGTAAGAAATGAAATGTCACAATATTTTTTTATACATGTCAAAACGATGGAAAAAAAAGAATTTCTTTTACATATCCACCCAGTTTATCAATTTTCTGGGAAATGATACAAAGAAAGATTTCTTTGTCTACAACAGAAAAATTATTATACGATGAACTATACAATTATTGGATTTATACCAATGAACAAAAAAAAAAAACAGCTTAAGCAATGAATTTGCTAATAGAATTGCAGTTCTAGACAAAGGACTTTTTTATATAGATGGACTCGATAAAAAAACTCAATTATGCAATGAGAAAACTAAAAAGGAATATTTGCCAAAAATAAATGATCCTTTCTTAAATGGACCCTATCGTGGAATAATAAAAAAATGCTTTTCACCCTCTATTATAAATGAAACTGTAGTCCAAAATTGGATAGATGGAATTTTTATAAATAAGATTCATAGTATTCTTCGTAATGATTATAATTACCACGAATTTGAACAGAAAAAAGATACATTAAAAAAAAAATCAATATCAAAAGAAATTAGGCATTTCATGCCTTTAATGAGTCCATTTTCTGGGGAATCAACATTCAATCGGAAATGAATTCATTTACTTCTAGAAGAAGAACAAATTAGTTCAGAAGATCAAGAACAATTTTTAAAATTTTTAGTCTCACGGCTGGAATAAAAAAAACAGCCCAAATGTTTTACCAATTCGGCAATTTGGCAAAAAAACAGAAAAAACTTTTCTAATTTTTTTTTCGACATTTCTGGAAAAACAAACAAAAAAACAGAAATTTTTTTTCCTTGAACTCACGGCAAACCCTAAATAAGCCGTCCTTTTTTTTTTTTTTTTTCTTTTGCGGCAAAAAGCCCTAATTCAAAAATTCGATGAAGAAAATGTTTACAGTTGCTATTAGAACATGATTTAGCAAATGAATTAATAAACATGATTAGTCGTATATGCTAAAACTATATAGCAAAAACAAATTCTTGTATCATCGACATGACGATTCTATTTGCATTTTAACTCAATCTGCATTAAATCAAAATCTACCAATTCTTCATATGATAATTTTAACTGATTAAAACAATGATATGAAAAATGAAATTGGAAATAAATCATCAAGCAAAAGAAGAAAAAAACGAAAAAAAACAGGCCGAAAAAAAAAATCCTCTCGGCAAAAAAATTTTCAGCCGAAAAACCCTAATTTTTTTTTTCGAAATTCCTCATATTGTTTACATACAATTTTATGAAAATCATCAAAATTAAAATTCGTGGCCTTTGCTCTGATACAACTTGTGGGATTAATCTGTATGAATCCCTCAATATTCAAGGATTATAACGAATTTAATGAAGACGATCACTAGTCATAAAATAAAATACATAAACAAAAGTAAAGGATTCAGAAATAACCTTCGGTCCTAGGAAATACGGCCTAAGAACAATATCAAAGTAGATATTCGCCTATCAGTTGCACCCAAGACGATATGAGATATGCCCTTTGATTGTGCTAGAATCGATCCCAAAACTTTCTGTAAAATTAGGTTTTTTTTGTGTTTTTCGTTTTTGATGAGAGGCAAGAATGAGTAGTAAAATTAGGTTTAAAAATCATCTCCCTCTAACCTACTTAAACCGTGAATTAGGTTAGTAATAGGGTAGATGTTTTCTTCCTTATTTTCGGCCCATATAACCGAAACTAATAAGGATTAAAATCCTTATTTTCGGTTATTCTAAAAATGTATAAAATGTGTTAAATTGTCATCTAGTGAGGATCGAACCCATGACCTCTTTGTTTGTGTACCCTCACTATTACCACTATGACACATTCATCTTGTTGATATTAAATATAACCGATTATATTTAATTACGAATTAACAGATTAATTCGTCCAAGCTAACATTACATACATTTAATTAAATATAACTTATTATATTCAATTTACTTAATTGTGATTAATTGTCTCAACTAATATTATTTAATCTTCATTAAATAATTGTCTCATCAACACATTGACTAACTGTTTAGTCATATTAGGCATCAATGTGATTATATTTCTATAACCACATCTCTCAAACACATCCTATAGGTGTGACCTTTAGGGACCAGTTGATCACCGCCATCTGTATGATAATAACGTCAAACTTTCTAGCAAGCCAACCGTTATTAGGTAAACGTTAATCAACTGATTAAATATACGAAGTATACCCTTGTGAACCTGTAAGAGATTTACAAATGTTATCACACTAATTTGTGGAGGACACAAGCTCCAACATCAAGGTAATAAATATATCCTCGTAGCTGTAGATTATGTGTCCAAATGGGTAGAAGCTATCGCTACTCCTCATTGCGATGCAAAAGCCGTGATTAAGCTATTTAAAAAGATTATTTTCCCTCGTTTTGGTGTCCCTAGGGTTGTCATTAGCGATGGTGGAATGCATTTTAAGGAGAAACAACTTAGTGCCTTATTGACTAAATTCGGTGTCCAACATCGTAGAGGTTTGGGGTATCATCCCCAAACTAGTGGTCAGGTTGAGATTTCTAACCGAGAATTGAAAGAAGTTTTAGCTAAAGTTGTTTCTAAATCACGGAAAAATTGGAGTCTTAAGTTAGATGATGTCTTATGGGCTTATAGGACCGCGTTTAAAACGCCGATTGGGATGTCACCATTCCGATTGATTTATGGTAAGACATGTCATTTACCTGTTGAGTTGGAGCGTAAGTCTTGGTGGGCTATTTGTGATTTGAATTTGGATCCTAACCTCTTTCGTGAGAAACATATGACACAACTAAATGAGCTGGAGGAATTTAGGCTGCTGGCCTATGATAATGCTAGGATCTACAAAGAGAAAACGAAGCGCTGGCACGACAAGAGAATCATTAAGCGCGAGTTCCATATTGGCGATAAGGTACTTCTTTTTAATGCTCGTATCCGTTTATTTCCTGGTAAGCTGAAATCCAGGTGGACTGGCCCTTATACGGTCACAGCAGTTACAAAATTCGGATCAGTTGAATTGGAGACCTCATCTGGAGACCGATTCAAAGTGAACGGTCAATACGCGAAACACTATCACGGTGCAGACGAATTTGTTGGGCAGGTCGAAGTACTGTACTTTGACCCAGTTTTAGAAGCTGCAAATTGAGGTAAGAAGGTCGTGCGGGACCTCTTAAACCAGCGCTAACCGAGAGGCAACCCGGCTTGTAATTTTTTTTGTAATTAGGAACTTTACAGTTTTATTTCATTTAATTTGCATTAGGAGCTTCAGTTATTTCATTTTAATTAGCATTTAGTTTTATGGATAGACGTGCACCTTTGAGAATTTTTGCAGGTGATTAATTTTTGCAAAGTGCGTAGGATGATCTACTGAATGTTTATGAGAGAAAGACGGGAAATTGAAGTGAAAATATAAATTTTTGACGTATTTGAGATTAATTGCCAGCATATACAGTTGATCGACCAAGTTCACCAGTCGATCGACTGAGGAGAAAAAGGCAGAAGCTGTTTCATAGGGAGATTGGTCGATCGACTGGGTAAGATAGTCGATCGACCACCACGCGATATCAGAGAGCTGTATAGGGGAAGACTGGTCGATCGACTGGGCCTGATAGTCGATCGATCCCCGCGAAAAACCAGAATGCAAGTTAATAGGGAAGTTCTATTTCATACTTCATTCATTCTTTCATTCTCATTTAATCAAAAAATAGAAAACCCCTTGTTCTTCCCCTTTTCGCGATTTTCCCTGCTAATCTACCCCTTTTACTTCGATTTCTCTTGCTTAAATTCCCGAGTTCTCATCAAAGGTATGTTTCTAATCCTATTTTCGTCCTTTAAATTCGATTCTAGCTGAATTTTTATGCCCAAATTTCGAGCATTGTTACCTTATGTCGGAAAAATCGATTTAGGAAAATCGATTTGGGGTTGATTTCTTGTCGAATTTATGCTTTAATTGCCTTTGCTATCTTATTCCTTTGATTTTCAAGCCATCTTAGCAACTAGGAGATGCTTAAATCCGTTTCCCCCAAATTTTCGAAACCCTAATTTCGTGTTCAATTTCTGATTTTGTTTAGGGTTTTATAAATTGTCATTGTTAAAGGTTATGGGAAGCTAGTTGTTGATTTGTTAATTTTGTAGGAAGCAACAATGACAAAAGGGAAGCAGACGATGTTCAGTGGGCAGTCCAGTCAAGGAGCAGCCAAACGGCCACGGGGTCCGCCGTTAATGATCGAGGATACTACCGATAGTCTACCTGACTATCCGTAGGTTACTTTCTCTACCTCTACTCAGCGAGCTAAATTCATTACCTTGGTCGAAAAAATAAAAGTTTAGGCAACCCGTTTTATTCATAAGCCAACTTTAGAGAAACTAGGGTGTCTTGAATCTGTCGTGTCTCTGCTAAATGGGACAGGGATGTCGGGACTGGTGGACATGGCTGAGTTCACCTACTACACTCTTACCCTTGAGTTTTTCTCGTCTTTTGCTTTTGACCAGGATTCTTTTGAAGCTAATAGGAGTAGCTCTTGCATTTCTTTTTACTGTTTAATGTCACCTACTCCTTGACATTGGCTGAATTTCTTTGGTTATTTGGGTCTTTGTTTTGAGGGTAACACCTCGGAACCTTCGATGTGCACAGGTAATGTGGTCGTGTATCTCGGATCGAACGGCCCTAAGAGGACGGGCACTTCCGTCCACTTACCCCCTTTTCGTTATTTTTTTGGTGATGGGTAATACCATTTTCGCCGCAAGGAGTCAAATAATGTTAATACCATTGAATTGTCTATCTTGGCGGGCTATCTGAACATTGAAAGTCGGGTAGCCCGTATTTATAACATAGCTTATTTGACTGCCTCTCACTTTCACACCATAAGTGAGGGTACCTCTTTGGCCACTATTGTTTGTGGTGGGTTGGTGACTCGTATCGCCAACCGTCTGGTTCTTGTCTTCCCTCGAGAGGAGGCCCCTCTTGACCCTGACGCACGCTTCATGGACCTTGAGTACGCCAGGTCTGTGAAGTGGGTTGATACACGGGGTCGGTGGAAGATTGATTCTTCCATTTGCGACTCCATCCCCGTCCTTGGCCTCCCTCCCATCTTGCCCCTTACCATGTTTTGGGGGCGACTCGCCCGCCCTTGCCTAGCTACAGGCTCCCTATTAGGGCGGGCACCACTACTGCTAGTACCTCGAGGCGAGCTCGTGCCTCCTCTTCACAGGCCCCCTCCTCCCCCACTCTTGCTCCCACGGGTTTCCCGGCTACTTTTCGTCCCCCTACACATATTGTTATCCCTGCGGTCATGGACCAAAGGGCGGTTTCACGTGTGTTGGGTGACTTATGCAGGAGTTTTGATCAGCACATGATAGACATGGCACTGGCCATGTACCCAGTTTACGAGGAGTACGCTCGTACATGGATGCTCCCACGAGGTCCCTGGACTCACCCGTCCTTCTTTGTTCCCCCGGTGGCGGATACCCTCCTTTCGCTACGAGATCTACTCCCCACGACTACCCGCGCGCCGCCGAGGCGGAAGAGGAGGACGACTCGGAGTCCGAGGAGGATGAGGGTAGCGAGTATGATGGTGGGGACTAGACGCATTCTGACCTCCCCCATTTTTGGCTGGTTTGGGGAGGTCTTCTTTTGTGAGTTTCCGACCCATTTTTGCTAGTTTCCTTTTATTTTGTAGTTGCTTATATTCTTCCCATTATTGTTGTTGATGCTGGTGATTTGCTGCTGAGCACAATGAGGGCATTGTGCGTTTTGGTTTGGGGAGGGTATATGCATATGTCTATTGCATTTGCATTTGTTTTTTATTGCATTTCAGTCACACGTTTATTGCATTTCAGTTTGCATTTGTTTTCAATTCAAAAAAAAAAAAAAACAAAAAAATTGAAAAATTTCAAAAAATTTCAAAAATGCACGTTTATTTTAGCATATAGGTCGAGTCGGAACGGAAGGATTTCAATGATGAGTTTGCGTTACATATTGTCTCATTGCCGTTTCCTTGCACTTTGAACATTTCCAAGTATGTCACTTGCATAGTCTACGAGTTTTTGTTGGAATTTTGCTAAACGAATAGACTTGACTCAATATTGGCAAGCTACTTAAATTTCTAAGGATAGAGCTTAATAAATCGGTGACATTCATGACCGATTTCATGTAGGAATGAGACTAGTTTCTCCTTATAAGGCATGTCACATCAATTTTCATAAGCACGAGTCTAGTCTACTTGATACCTATATGCATTCGGGTCCGTGGTTTGTTGACACATGTGGTAGAGGTTCCCCTTTCTCATTTTACCCATAAACCTCACATAGCCAAATAGCTTTTTTTGTCCCATTTAGCTACATACTATACTTAGCCTACCTTATCCGAGCTAGTAATGTTAGTGTTTTGGGAATTTCTTGAATGTCTTTTGGTTATTTTGTTCTTCATGAGAAGTTGGAGGTGAAATGGTGGGAAGGAAAGAAAAGAAAAAAGAAAAAAAAAAGAGAAGACTGAACTGGGCAGAGAGCACTGGCCGGCAGGGGTGGTCGATCGACTACCAGTCCAGAAATTGAAAAAAAAAAGAAAAAAAAAGG
Source organism: Silene latifolia (assembly GCF_048544455.1). Lineage (NCBI taxonomy): Eukaryota > Viridiplantae > Streptophyta > Magnoliopsida > Caryophyllales > Caryophyllaceae > Silene > Silene latifolia. Next base: position 300,466,274 of record NC_133537.1, read on the forward strand.
AAGTCAGAAAAGAAAAGAAAGAAAATGAAGAAAAAAAAGAGAGAGGGAGATCACATGTTTAAATTGATTTTCGGATGGTGATTTCTTAATTCCCATGTGCTATTCATTTTACTTTGGGGAATTGTTATTTTTGGTAAGTGGAAGTAAGAAGTGGATTTGCTTATAATTTGGTTTAGTGGTTATTAGCTCGGCTTTACCCCTCTTTCCCAAATTCATTTTAGCCTCTTTTTACCTCTAACCTCACAATCCCAAATCGCCTCGGCATGTGTCATGGTCATTAAATGGTTGGAATGCATATGTACGGTTGTAGAGACTTTATTCATGATAGATTGCAGGCATGTTCTTATGGGGCGTAGATAGGTGAGAGTCTTATTTTTATCACTCTTCTGTCTTGCACAATATATCTTACCTTGTACTTAAATGAGCGAATGAGCGACCCGTGAGAGTCCGATATATACGAGTCTTGCAAGGTCAAAGGTTTGGCAAATTCTTTAACATGTTCAACTCGTTTGCATTTGACAAGATACTTGGATGTTAATAGATGCATTAAATTGGTTGGGTATGATGGTTTGTATTAGCTCTGAGCATGAAATCCGTTCCATTAGAGGTTTTTAGTCAGGTCATAGTGCTTGCTTGGGGACAAGCAAGGTTTGGTTTGGGGAGATTTGATACGTGCATATTCTATACACTTTATTTGCAGTTTTGGCACGTATTTCTATGCGTATTTGTTAGCTTAAAGCTACTATTTCTCCCGAAACGGTTTACTTTGGAATTTCTATGATTTATTGTAGGAATGAGTGGAAGTAAGCTAAATCAAGCTTAAATCATCCTCCGGGAGCAACTTTATGGAAACTTGGAAGATGGGAGTTCGGACTTGTTCACCTCGGGTTGCGTGCATGGAGTGAAGAGGCTATTTGGAAGAGAAAAGAAGTTACTGCACAGCGTCGTTGGTCGATCGACCAATATCCCCAGTCGATCGACCGTGGAAGTTCAGCAGAGGAGTTAGCACTGTACTGGCTGGTCGATCGACCATGCCACTTAGTCGATCGACCAGGCCGCGAACCTGTGATTTACTTTATGCGTTAAGACTTTTGAAAGCCCACTTGTAATTAACTTTTGGGGAGAACGTTTATCAGTAGTACGCAACAATAATTTAGGTTATGCTTTTCATTATTCAACAACTGAAGTTTTTAGATCTAGTTTTGGGAAACAAGAAAGTGTAGACTACGGATTTCAATTCAATTGCTTTGTTCATCAATTATTTAGTAAGCTTTAATTCAATTTCCTTCTTTTCTTATTTCTTGTCAATTTAATTCTTGTTGTTACCAATTTATATTCAAGTAATTCAGTTTTAATCCTTCATCTTAAATTCAATTTCAATCATGTCAATTTTATTCTTTGTCTTTAATTTTGCAATTGCTATAGTTTTAATCATGCATAGCTAGTTATCTTGATTGGGAATTAGGTGAGCCATGGCGTAAATTAGGGTCGATTTTATTAGTATGATTTTCTTCCATATCGATCTTATTTTCTTTTGATAAACCCATCTTGCTAGATTGAAAGATTAGTAGGTTAGGTTTTCATTAGTTTTGGAATTTCCTTTGAGCAAAAGCTTTGAGAAATTCTAGGGAATTAGAAGACCGTAAGGTTAAATTTGAGCACTGATCGAAAGGCTTGCTCATATTTCCTGAGACCGTATTACAGGACCTCTGCTACCTTTTTTTTACCTGACCTTAGCCATGGTGAACCGAAGTTCCTGATCTCCCTTTTATCTTGTTTGAGAAATTTCTTATTTTGCCAATTAGCCTTTAGAATCAAACAAATTCAAAACCCCCATTTAATTGTTACTTCAATAGATTAAAAATAGCAAATACAATTGATCTTGTCTCTCTGTGGTTCGACCCTTACTATCACTAGCTATCACTACTACAAATCCAGGCAACTACAACGCCCCTTTAACAACGATTATTCACGAAAATCACAATAGACGTTGTAGAATGTATGGCGGAATTTTACTAAAATCAATTACAACGGGTATGGTTATAAAAACCGTTGTTATTCGTTTTAACAACGGGTCACACATGAACAACCGTTGTTAATAATTTGGCGCAAAATTGGCGCAAAGTTAGTGAAAAGTAATCACAACGGTTATTTTTGAAACCCGTTGTTAAAACCTATTTAACAACGGGTGTTTTTTACAACCGTTGTTAAAACATATTTCACAACGGTTGTTGTTTAATAACCGTTGTCAATACCTTCCATACTCTAAACCACACAAACACAAGTCTGCTGCAGCCACAAAACACAAACCTTAATACACAAACACAAACCCAAACAGCGACTAAAACACAAACACAAAACACACACTTTCTCATCGTCTCTTTCTCTCTTTCTCATCGTCGCTTTATCTTCTCGCCGTCACCGTTGATTTCATCGTCTCTTTACGTACGTTCGTAATTATCGGTTTGTTTCATCGTCATTATTTTATTTTTCTAATTATTTCATTTCCATGTATGTGTTTTTATCGACCATTAGGTTCCGTTCAAAGATCTCTGCTATATCGTCATATATTCTGCCGCATTCTTGCCGCTCCGTCAAGCCATCTTCTTTGGCGTCCTTGATCGGATCGAGCATAGTAAGAGTCTTAAGAATGATATCATTCATTTTGTTGGAGTTTGGAGTTTGTTTTGAAAGATTAAGGAGAGGGTTAATTTATTTGGAGTTTGTTTTAGCAGTTAGGGTTTGGAGAATATATTGAGATAATGGAAATGCATGTTAGTTGAGATAATGCAATGTATTTATACTAAGCAATGTGTGGGTTGAGTTGTTTTTTAATTAATATATATGTTAGGAAGTTGTGCCATAATCAAGCATCATGATATCTCTCAATCCGCTTCAAATCTTATTACTAACCCTTCTCATTCCATATTGTCCGTTCATATGCACAAGTGATGGCGTAATAACTGGATCTTGATGATGACCGATCTATGGAGTTCAAAAAATGGAAGCAAATCAAACAAGCATAACTCAACACTTTCAAAATGATCATTTCATTTAATTTTAAACCAAATACATTACAAGCAATTATCGAAATCGAAGATGTATAATAAGCGGAACAACCCGGTTAAGCGTAAAAAGCGCTTCTCAACTGCCGCCACCAATCACGCCACTCCGGTATACCGCTAACTTCCGGGTCATTGGCTTCATATTTTGCAATAACAGATTGAATATATGCAAGGACACGACTTGCATGTGGAGATAAGGTTGGAAGAGTACAACTCAACATATCTCGGTTGCGAGCCAAGTTCGAAAAATGCCGACGAGGGTATGAAGATGATGATGATGATGAGGCTTTGTTGACAAGCCGGATTGCTTCACGCCTCTTAATCCAATAATTCCGTTGATGTTCAAGGGATGCTTTGATTAATGGGTGTTGATCGGCGGGAAGCCCGGCGAGAACCTTCCCATCATCTTCAATCGTTTGTGTAAGCCATTCTTCGTTGTTGATAAAATTAGGGTTCATTGCCATGTTGTTTCAATTAATGAATGTTAGTAAATGATGCTTTAATATTTATAGCTAGTCACATTTATAAGTTCCCCCCAAAATTGAGTCACACTTTCCACAACGGGTTTTTATACTTAAAACCGTTGTTAATATGTTTCACAACGGTTTCCTTAAGAAAACAAACCGTTGTTAAAACCTTTTACAACGGACGCTTTAACAACGTCCGCTTTTTTATATAACAACGATTTTTGACCGTTGTTATAGCCTGTATCTGTAGTAGTGTATAGTTTTAGTTCGGATTTATAAATTTAATTTTGATACAAAACGACGGTATCATGAGGAGCACCTAAGGATAGTTTTGCAGACTCTGAGAGAGAACCAACTTTATGCCAAGCTATCGAAGTGTGAGTTCTAGTTAGATGAGGTGGTTTTTCTGGGTCATGTGATATCTAAGAAGGGAGTATCCGTAGATCCAAGCAAGATTGAGGTTGTGACCAAGTGGGAATCACCAAAGAGTGTTCCTAAGGTTCGAAGTTTCTTGGGCTTTGCTAGCTACTACATGAGGTTCGTGAAAGACCTTTCCACTATAGCATGGCCTATGACTTCTTTGATGAGGAAAGAGATCAGATTTGTTTGGGATGAGAGTTGTGAGACGGCGTTCCAGACCTTAAAGGAGCGTTTGACCATAGCTCCTATTCTAGCTTTGCCAGAGGGATGTGAGAACTTTGAATTATATACCGATGCTTCAAAGAATGGACTAGGTTGTGTTTTGATGCAGGAACGGAAAGTTATAGCTTATGCTTCGAGGTAGCTGAAGCCATATGAGGATAACTACCCTACTCATGATCTAGAACTGGGTGCAGTTGTTTTTGCTCTTAAGATTTGGAGGCACTACCTTTACGGGGCAACCTTTAAGGTGTTTTCAGATCATAAGAGTCTGAAGTATATCTACACTCAGAAGGAGCTTAATATGCGACAGAGACGATGGATGGAGCTGATCGGGGACTATGACATGGAGATCATCTATCACGAGGGTAAGGCTAATGTTGTTGCAGATGCTCTGAGTAGAAAGAGCGTTCATTCGCTATGTACAACTATGTCTTTGCTGAAGATGAGGGATGAGATGTCCAAGATAGGGATCTTTATGATAAGAAAAGCGGATGCCATCGAGGATTTGACGATCGAGCCGGATTTGTATGAGAACATCAAGAATAAGCAAGAGCTTGATCCTAAGATCCAAGAGTGGAAGTCTAGAGTGGAGAGTGGCACAGTTTCCAGGTTTTCTATCCACACAGACGGGAGTGTTCATTTTGATGGGAGATTGTGTGTTCCTGATGATGCAGATTTGAGGAGAGTGATCCTGACAGAGGCTCATTGCACTCCTTATTCGGTTCACCCAGGTGGTGATAAGCTGTATAAAGACCTTAAGAAGACTTTCTGGTGGCCAAACATGAAGAGGGATGTAGCTAAGTTCGTGGCTAGGTGTTTCACCTGTTAGAGGGTCAAGGGTGAGCAGCGGAGACCACAAGGTAAGATTCAATCCTTGGAGGTACCTGAGTGGAAGTGGGAGTCGATCTATATGGACTTTGTTGTGGGGTTACCTAGGACACAGCAAGGTAATAACATGATCTGGGTGATTGTTGATCGGTTAACAAAGTCAGCTCATTTTGTTCCTATGAAGGATACTTGGTCCAAGATGTAGCTGGCCTTGGGTTATAGGAGACATGTGGTTCGGTTATATGGTATACCTAAGGATATAGTGTCTGATCGTGATGCAAGGTTTATATCCAAGTTTTGGCAAGAACTGCAGGATTTGATGGGTACTACCTTGAAGATGAGCACCGCTTTTCAACCTGCAACAGATGGTCAGATTGAGAGGATTATCAAGACCCTGGAAGACATGTTGAGGGCATGTGCCATGGAGTTTGGGGGAAGCTGGGAGGACAAGCTTGATCTGATCAAGTTTTCGTACAACAACAGTTACCATACTAGTATCGGGATGGCACCTTTCGAGGCTTTGTATGGCCGGAAGTGCCGAAGTCCAGTTTGTTGGGACGACAGTTCAGAGGCAGTTGTTTTAGGACCACAACTGGTACAGGATATGGTTGAGCAGGTTCGGTTAATTCGTCAAAAGATGAAAGCAGCTTAAGATCGTCAGAAGAGTTATACCGACTTGCATCGCAGAGACATAGAGTTCGCAGTAGGTGACAAGGTCCTTTTGAAAGTGTCACCTATGCGAGGAGTGATGAGATTTGGAAAGAAAGGCAAGTTGAGCCAGAAGTTCATATGTCCTTATGAGATTTTGGATCGCATAGGCGAGGTATCCTACAGGTTAGCTTTGCCACCAGCTTTGGATAGAGTCCACAATGTCTTTCATGTTTCACAGCATCGGAAATATGTGAGTGGCCCGTCACATGTACTTGAGGTTGAGAACATCGAGCTTGATGAGTCCTTGTCCTATGCTGAGGTTCCTAAGGAGATTCTAGACTGCAAAGTACGCAAGACAAGGAATGGTGAGACCGTCTTACTCAAGGTACTTTGTGTAGGAAATATCGGTATACTTCCATTAACATAATAAGGATTATAACGAAATTATAGATATGAAAACTAGTCATAAATGAAATTTGCATAAACAAAATAGAGAGATTATGAAATCAACCTCCGGTCCTAGCAAAATTGGCCTAAGAACAATATCGCAATGATATTCGCCTATCAGTTGCACCCAAGATGATATGAGATATGCCTTTTGTTCTTGCTAGAATCGATCCCTCAATTAACTGATTAATTTTTAGGGTTTTGTGTGTATTTTTGATGAGAGTGCGCTAGGTTAAAAATTAGGTTTTGAAATGAATCTCCTACTCTCTTATTATAACCGAAATAAGAGAAGTCAAGGGGAGATATTTCTTCTACTTAATTTCGGCCAAACCAACCGAAAATAAGAGGTATATTCTTCTTATTTTCGGTTTATCCACCTACCAAAATGATGAGATTAAATCTTCTTATTTTGGTAGTTTACAAAATGTATATAAAGTGTATAATTAAATTGTCATTTATTTTATTCCGTATTAACAAGTCTACACACAACAGCTTGCAGTTGATTTATTAATACATGTCAATAATAATTTATTATGACAATATCGTATAATATATACTTTAACTATAAATATCGCATATTTATAATTTGCTGATTAAATATAACCGATTACATTTAATTACGAATTAACATATTAATTCGTCCAAGCTAACATTATATACATTAATTAAATATAACATATTATATTCAATTTACGAATTGACAGTTAATTCGTCTCAGCTAATATTATTTAATCGACATTAAATAATCGTCTCATCATCACATTGACTAACTGTTTAGTCATATAAGGCATCAATGTGATTACATTTCCAAAACCACATCTCTCAAACACATCCTTTAGGTGTGACTTTTAGGGACCAGTTGATCACCGCCATCAGTATGATAATAACGTCAAACTTTCTAGCAAGCCAACCGTTATTAGGTAATCGTTAATCAACTGATAAAATACGAAGTATACCCTTGTGAACCTATAAGAGATTTATAAATGTTATCACACTAATTTGTGGAGGACACAAGCTCCAACAAACTCCCACTTGTCCTCACAAGTGTATGTGCGATAACCGATTCTCATATCCTAAAATTTCTCCCACTCAATGTAAAACAATTTGCAAAATCCGTATTCACAAAGGTCGTATTTTACAAGTGATCAATATCAAGAGTGGTTTCCCCGACTAGAGAGTAACTTAACTGATAAACGAATCATCATTCGAGCATGGCCATGCATTTCAGTTACAACTCCTCGAGTGGCCCTGAGAAATAACTATACCTGATAAGGGTTGGATATTTTCTTCAACTCGAATCCTGCAGATGTAAGCACAGTATGAAATGACCCAGAAAAAATCTACTTAGTCCCCAGTTACGGCAGACCATGAGAAATAAATCAAAGTCACCCAAAAACTGCCTTAATGTCAAGAGACAGTCGATAGTCAAAAGAATCGACTCTAGGAACACAATGGACGTCCAATCCACGACCCGGCACCGAATGTTTTTAAACATTTAGGACTCCATTACGTTGTCACAAAAATTTGTCCTACGAGGTATCGTTATAATCTCGCATCTGTGATCGATCAGTCAACTGTTTGACTTATGGCTCGTTGAACCCACCATCAATCGACTGCACAATATAATAGCCAGAGTTATCAGCTCATTAAGGCGATTACGGACCAAAATTAATATAATGTAATTCAGTTCACTTTATGGTGTTCAATGTTGTCGGTACAATCCACATGAAAAACAAAATATTATAAAAACGATGAAGTTATAAATAGTATATGAAAAAGATAATGTATCAAATCCATAATCAACTACTACAACTCAGGAACACGTTTAATTTCCATGGAAATAACGTGCCCTTCATGCTTATCAAAATTCAACGGTTTAGTGAGAGGGTCCGCGATGTTATCATCCGAAGCTATCTTGTCAATCACTATCTCTTCTTGCTCCACGTAATCACGGATCAGGTGAGCGTTCCGATGTACATGTCTAGATTTGTTGCTAGACTTAGGCTCCTTAGCTTGGAAGATGGCACCTCTATTGTCACAATAGACGGTGATCGGGTCATTCGAACTAGGAACTATCGTAAGTCCTTGTAAGAATTGACGCATCCATATAGCTTCCTTTGCTGCTTCCGAAGTGGCATAGTACTCGGATTCAGTTGTAGAATCTGCTACAACATCCTGTTTGGAACTCTTCCAGCTGACCGCAGCACCATTAAGAGTGATCGGTCCGTTTCGTATTCACAATTAAATAGATGTGGTCGTTGGGTCACGTCCGAATCAAAACACAATTTATAACTTCACAAACAACTCTACAATTAGTAAAGAGGCAAGTAAAGGTCGGATCCCAAGGGACGGAAATTGAGATGAGATTTCTATTGAAACTAGTGGTGTCTTAGGGGTGTCACAATTTGGGTTGATGTAGAAGGTCACTAAACTAAAATAGCAATGGTAATAAACAAGCAAAATAGATTAAAAGGGTTGTAAACAATTGATAAAAAGCACTAGGGTTTCATGGGGTCATAGGGGAATCATGGGAATTGATCATACAAACATGTTCTCAAATTATAAGCAAGCAATTATTGTTGTGATGGATTGAGTTGGGTTATATCTTACAATCCTAGGAAAGTTTGGGTCCCGGAGCCGAATCGATTAGATTGTACAACACCTACAAGTCGACTTAATCTTCCCTACTCAACAACATGCATGGTCTAATGAGACTCGAGTTGGTTTATGTCTTACAAGTCTCATTGAAAAGATAGGTGATGGGTAAAAATGCAAGGATTCATAGGCTCGCATTTCATCAAACATAACATGTGCATGAGTTGAGATCAAAACAAGCAAGCAAATAAATCATGAAAGCATATTAATTTAAGCATGAATCATTCCCCATGTTGGTTTCCCCTAATCACCCATTAACCCTAGCTAAGAGACTACTCACTCATTATCATGTTGATCATGCTAGCAAGGTTGTCAATCATACCAACAAAATGAAACATGATGAACAAATGAAAGTAATTAACAATAATTAAAAAGGGATTAAGAGGATTATACCTACTAATGATTCCAATAATAAAGCAAAGATAAAAGAAGTACTTGATGCTTGATTGAGAGGTTGTCAATCTCCCAATAATAACCCAAATAATCTTCAATTAACCAAAATAAAGGATGAACAAAAGAGAGATTAAGGAAATAAAACTTGTATTAAAACTTGATTAATTGTTGATTACAAAACTAAAGAGAGATTTGATTGGTATTAACTACTCTAATAATTGATAAGAAGAACATGCTCTTCTAATTAGACTAATGGGGTATTTATAGTGGAAATTAGGGGGATGCATTAGGGTTAACTAAGGGCTAAACTAGTAATTACACTTTTTAGATTGAGCAGGGAGGAGCCGGTATTTTTCGAAGGAAGGGCTTCTTTCTTTGTAGCTTGGAGAAGACGAAATTGTGCTGTACAGGAATCCGTGCGTTTTGGAGTCGGGACGGGCGGATTCAGGCGGTGGAAAACGGGCGGCTTCAGTTGAATCCGGGCGGATTTTGGTGGTGGCAAACCCGAGCGTCTTGGGATGAAACCGCACGGATTGTGCATGTGGAGGATGGCCGGATTGTAGACAAGGTCGTTAAGGGAGGATAAGCAGGGAACAAAGGACAAGTTAGGAGGGTACAAGAGTAGCTTCCAAGGAAAAGAGAAAAGAAAGTTTAGAAGAGGAACTAAGCATCAAGAAATGAAAGAAGAAGGCAAGGTACACACGAATGAGGAATATCTTCAAGGAAGAAGAAGCATTATTCAAAAGTCGAACAATTCTTCAATTCTCGGCAAAAGGCGTCAAGTCTTGATCACCACATTGGTAAGTTTACGGTTATTGATCCAAGGGCACACAAATTATTAAAGGACAATCAACAAACATGTTAGAACCTAACAAAGAGCAAACACACTACACACTACCACCTTAGGTCCTTAAGTCTACCCATCTCTCATTCATTATTCAAGGTCAAGTTCACATTTAAATTCGGGGTACACGTGTGTGCGTCGGGAGCAACACATGCTCTGATACCAACTGTGACACCCCTCGATAGGGCATCAAAATAAAAGCGGAAAATACGAGGTTTTTAAAACCTTTTTAAAAGCTTGAAGTGCAAAATCCACCATAAGCGATCAAACAAAAATGAAAAGAAAGATAATTAAGTTTTACAATTTAAAACAAGTGCGTTGGGGAAAAGATATCCCACGAATAAACACAGGTCTAACGATAGGTGAGTCTAAACAACCTATAACTAAGGTCCAAGGGTCAACGTTCTCGCTAGCTCACACGTCTTCCCATAATCTCGCATCACAAACCCGTCATTCATGTAAACATGAACGCCACAATCGGTGGGGAGTAACTCGGGGTTCTCCCAGCCACAATATGTCAAAATGCACATAAGCAAGAACTTAATTAAACATATTGATCATGCATCATACTTGAATAATATGGACAAGGGAATGTAACGATAATCATAACGAGATAGGCATATTGCATTCTTAAAGAGATAGGCATGGTACATCATATTAAACATGCATTCAAGGTAACCCAAAACATGGATATGAGAATAGGCATCGAATCATATGAAGAAGGTAAACAACGGATCAATTGAATAGAAAATACATGGATGGAAACCAATAGCCATTCCTTTGAAAACCTCTTAACAACCATAGCACGGGACGTGGCTACTAATGTCACATTCATACTTATGGCTTACATCTCACCATAAGAACGGATGGGAACATCAATCCCGGCGATCATATCGCAACTAGGGGCTTGCATCTCACCACTAGTATCCGATAGGACCAAGACTCTCACAAACAATCATAGAAGACGTGCACTCTCGTATATAAGAACACACCAATGACCGTAACAAGCAAGACATTTACAAAGGATTGACTCAAAACAAGACAAACCCCTAGACTCCAACCTCCTGGTAGGACGACGATCATAATACGGTCCTAGTCTAAATCGCCGGACTCTCGGGATGGACGACACCCGATTCGACATACAATCCCAAATCGTATCCAAGACTCGATCCATGACACCTAGCCGTGCCCCAAGGTCGAGTAACCCCAAATCGGAACAATGGTACCTAACCGTACCCCAAGGTCCGAAGAGGCGGAAGGAAGATAGCCCAACTCGGAAACAATGGCACCTAATCGTGACCCAATGTCCGAGGGCAAATAAATAAGGAATGTCGAGTAGTCACACAATGTAAACCGTCACACTCCGGTCACAAATACGAGTAACAATAGTTGCATGAACATCATGTCAATAAGCATAACCCAAATCCGAAAACATGGCACGCACTCGTACCAAAGGTCCGAAAGGGGTAAATAAGAGATGTCAACAAGCCTTAAATTAACCAATTACCAATAAGGAAGAAGATACATGCATAAATCAATGATTAATATAAGTTATAGGCGAGGAAAGACACTCAGAGGGGTCTCAGCCGGTCAGGGGGCGGCGGGTCCACCAGTGGGACTCCTAACAAACATTAAAACTTACAGGGGGTTCCCAGCCGGTCAGGGGACCGGCGGCCGGTCAACCGGTTGAGACCCATAGTTCATCTTTGAAAAATTGTAAAAAGGCCAAAAGTTACAGAGGGTTCCCAGCCGGTCAGGGGACCGGCGGCCGGTCCACCTACTGAGACCCACGACACACTTGAAAAGTGAAACAACTTACGAGAGGGTTCCCACCGGTCGAGGGGGACCGCGGCGGTCAGCCAACCTACCGAGACCCACCATTGTACGCGTGAATCGCCAAAATCGTCTCTCAAATCATTTGCAAACAACCACAAATCGTTCCACAACAATTATTTACCTGTCCTAACATGATTCTAACCATGGGAAACAACATAATTGAGATAGAAATTCAACCAATACGGATCAAAGACAATAAAGCATGGAACTTGCCATCAAACATGTGAGAAATGTCATACAAGCATTCTAATCGACAACAATTCATCATAAGTCATGAAAGACACCAAATTTAACAATCATATGAGTCTAATACTACACAAATCACACAATTTTGACATAAAGTCGAGTAACCCAACATCGTTACCTTTTAGCTCTTAATCTCTATTGTAATCGTCTCACAAGCAAGAATCCACTTCCGGGTCAACTAAACTTTCTCCTAAACATAAGAAAACACAAAATAAGACTAAGAATCAAAACTAGAAAAAGGGTACCATAGAGAGGATGGCTCGACAGCCCCAATAATGGAGGAAAGTCGGATCTTTTCTTACCTAGAAAGAAGGAGGGCGATGAGAGGAAGAGATAGACGCGAAAATCACTTAGTTTGGATAAGAATTGAGCAAGTTATGGAGTTTTTAGGGTTGAGAGGGAGATGAGTGTTAATGGTGTGTTGAGAGGAGAATTTCAGAAAAATAATGAGGGAGATGAAGTTGTGAGGTGTTAGGTGAGGGTTTTATGAAAATAAAAGAGAAGGAGAAAAGGCCCATAAGTTGTAACAAGCCCAACAACTCAAATTGAGTCGGTTTCTACTAGAAATGACGTCTCAAGCCCACTACAACTCAAGACGGGAAATATTATTATTATTATTATTATTGTCCGACCAAAATATTTATTTTGTATAACTTAAGCTTTAAAAATATAATATTTATAAAAATCATGTTTAATAATGAAATTAATTAAATTAAATAATTAAAATATAAATAAGACAATAGAACGGTTAATTGAATTATATTTGCCAAAATGGAAAATTCGCGGGTGTTACAATCACCCCAACTTTTAAAAAGTTTCGTCCTCGAAACTTGAAAATGGAAAGGGAAAGTGATATAAAAATAAAACCGAAATTTTGAAATCGGTAAACAAAACATCAAAACGTTACTTATCGTAAGAATCGAAATCCTTTCAAAGATCCCAAATAAAATTTTCCGACATAACCAAATTCTCATCAAAGGAACGAAAATGCTCTCGTTGCGCATTCAAGAACATCACATTCCAAATCGAAGATATGGTCAAAAGCAAATCATTTGTATAAATCGAAAATCAAAATACTTTCAAAAACATAAATGAAGAGTTTTCAAAAGTATAAGTCTCATCCATGGAACGAAATTGCTCTTGTCGTGCACACAAGAACGCTAACTTTCCAAGTCAAAGACAAATTTAAAACAAAAATCATTCGCCGACAAGCGTAGAACAAGTTATTAAACGTTTCAAATAACGAGTTCTAACATCCGATCAACGTCAAAATCAAAAGAAAAGGCAATTCACTCAAATTTTCTTTTGCAAGGGTCAAAATAGAAATAAAGGTTTCATTTCTAAATTAAAAAGGAAGTCAAATTCCTGAAAATATAATATTAAACTCTTGACAACGAAATCATAAGTAGATTCAAGCTAGTTATAAATTGAGCAAAGTTAAAAGTAACTCGGGTTTAGCAATTAAAATCAATAAAAGGAAGTTATACTCGTAGGACAAAGGATAACTAAATCAAATTTTCATTTTTGAACTCTTAAAATAGGTAGGGTTTAGTAAAAGTAACATAAACTTTTAACGACGAACCAAAAATGGTAGATTGAGATGTTTAGAAATTTTATGAATTGAAAAGTACTTAGATATCATGAAAACAAGATACGCTAAGAGGGTTCAAACTTAACCAACAAAAGAGATATGACGAACTTCCTAGGAGAAGAGTTGAAATCGAACCTACAAGGATATCAAAGATTGAATTTCATAGGTTAACATCAAATTCTAAAGGAGGAGCAAGCATAAACGAGGAAGAGAGGTATGAACGGAAACACTTATGGTCAAAGAGGACGGGAAATTAGGCAACAAGGAAACACTAGATACTTAAATCTCGAACAACAAAGTCATCCCGAACGGCCCGAAAACTTCCTAACCACAAAACTCATAACCACATAACTCCCAAGCATTTCCTCAAAATACCCACACTTTACTCTTAGGCTACCCCGTGGGTCAAGTAACTCCACCACAATTGTGATTCCATAACTCTCAAATATAAATCATCTATAAACGATTTCCACGAAAGATCAAACTACTAAAACAGTTACACACCTAACCAACTATCGACTACTAGGAGTTCTCACTATAGTAAAATCCTCAATCAAAGGTCAAAATCTTAAGGTCTTCATACTTTCTAACACTCCAAACCAAAATCTTATTCACACCCGAGTTCACAAGCATATATGATCGCATTCCCCAAATCATAAAGACCACCAACCAAAAGTAAATAGGTTTGTCATACAATTTTTCCTACCCAACTCAACTCAAGTTCCACTTATCCAGTTTTGACGAAATCAAGGTTCACAAAGAATCCTCAAAGAGCATCTCACTCACTCTACAACATAGCCAACAATGCCATCACTCCACTAAAGAGACAAAGAGTAATAACTAGGTCAAGAAATGATAGGAAATTTAAAGGGGATACATGAACATGACGAGGTGTGAGATTAAAGGAGTCAATAGTAAAGGTAACTAGTTAACACCAGTAAGAGACATTAGAATTAGAGAGGTATCCAAGGCAAGGAGACGACAAGTAAACTTTTATACTTAAGAAATAAATCCAATCAAGTATGAACGAAGGGAAGGAAGATGATTAAAGGTACGAGGGGGATTTTAGGGCTTAAACCACACACTTTATAAGACTTAAGGTTCTCTCTAACAAGGTCACACCTATTAGGATATTGTGCCTTCATAACAAAACGACCAAATTCCAAAACGAGGGTCAAGGCAATTCATCTCATTCCTTATATGCAAGTCTCTCTTAAAGGGTAACACCTCTATGGTGATCAAGGTAAAAATAAACGCTCGCTTAAGGGTTGATACATTGGTTAGACTCATTGTTCACCTATCCTATCACGTATTAGGGTTTCCCTAAGGTAAATCTACCACTCAAGCATAACAACATCTCTTTATCTCAAGTATTCGTCACAACCTCAATGTTTTAAAAACCAAAGAATGAATTAGCGAGGACTTCTCAACAAAATCCTCAAGGGTCAACTAATATCAAACCACATCACCACTCTATACGGGATCATTAACATCTAAAAGTGGGTTTTCTTCCAAGCTCATATCATAGATTTATCTCCGATTACTCTAAGGTAACGACACTCAACCTACTAAGCTTTCAAATCCCAAACATAAACAACAAAGCCAAGTTCTATAACTTTAATCACATAGGCAACTCATTCCTAACACAAAGAATCCGCCAATCAATTATACTCACTTGGACAAGGAACTAGGTATAAGAATCACTAAGTATTTATCATCACATTACCTAAGTCTTTCTAACATCACGACCTCTCAAAACTGGGGTTAAGGGTCAAAACACGAACAAACTCCACAAAAGCCAACTTATCCGACCGAAGTTAACATTCCATAGGGCAAAGATGAAGGTATACAAGAGGGGCATTATAAGGAGAAAAGGTACAAAGACAACTCCCAAGATATGGAATAAGAGTTGCGAAAGGCATAGAAGCACAAAGATAAGGGAACATGACAAGGTGCTCGAAGAGAGGGAGGTATCTTCAAGACGGTGAAGACATTCTTCAAGAGAAAGAGATCCATATGAAAGATGTTATGGAAGAAGAAACAAAAACGAAGAATAGGTCGGGTGGGTACCAAACTAGCTTCAAAGGTAAAACAAAAGAAAGAGTACTATCAAAAGGTCGTTAAGGGAGGATAAGCAGGGAACAAAGGACAAGTTAGGAGGGTACAAGAGTAGCTTCCAAGGAAAAGAGAAAAGAAAGTTTAGAAGAGGAACTAAGCATCAAGAAATGAAAGAAGAAGGCAAGGTACACACGAATGAGGAATATCTTCAAGGAAGAAGAAGCATTATTCAAAAGTCGAACAATTCTTCAATTCTCGGCAAAAGGCGTCAAGTCTTGATCACCACATTGGTAAGTTTACGGTTATTGATCCAAGGGCACACAAATTATTAAAGGACAATCAACAAACATGTTAGAACCTAACAAAGAGCAAACACACTACACACTACCACCTTAGGTCCTTAAGTCTACCCATCTCTCATTCATTATTCAAGGTCAAGTTCACATTTAAATTCGGGGTACACGTGTGTGCGTCGGGAGCAACACATGCTCTGATACCAACTGTGACACCCCTCGATAGGGCATCAAAATAAAAGCGGAAAATACGAGGTTTTTAAAACCTTTTTAAAAGCTTGAAGTGCGAAATCCACCATAAGCGATCAAACAAAAATGAAAAGAAAGATAATTAAGTTTTACAATTTAAAACAAGTGCGTTGGGGAAAAGATATCCCACGAATAAACACAGGTCTAACGATAGGTGAGTCTAAACAACCTATAACTAAGGTCCAAGGGTCAACGTTCTCGCTAGCTCACACGTCTTCCCCATAATCTGCATCACAAACCTGTCATTCATGTAAACATGAACACCAATCAATCGGTGGGGAGTAACTCAGGGTTCTCCCGACCACAATATGTCAAAATGCACATAAGCAAGAACTTAATTAAACATATTGATCATGCATCATACTTGAATAATATGGACAAGGGAATGTAACGATAATCATAACGAGATAGGCATATTGCATTCTTAAAGAGATAGGCATGGTACATCATATTAAACATGCATTCAAGGTAACCCAAAACATGGATATGAGAATAGGCATCGAATCATATGAAGAAGGTAAACAACGGATCAATTGAATAGAAAATACATGGATGGAAACCAATAGCCATTCCTTTGAAAACCTCTTAACAACCATAGCACGGGACGTGGCTACTAATGTCACATTCATACTTATGGCTTACATCTCACCATAAGAACGGATGGGAACATCAATCCCGGCGATCATATCGCAACTAGGGGCTTGCATCTCACCACTAGTATCCGATAGGACCAAGACTCTCACAAACAATCATAGAAGACGTGCACTCTCGTATATAAGAACACACCAATGACCGTAACAAGCAAGACATTTACAAAGGATTGACTCAAAACAAGACAAACCCCTAGACTCCAACCTCCTGGTAGGACGACGATCATAATACGGTCCTAGTCTAAATCTGGCGCGGACTCTCGGGATGGACGACACCCGATTCGACATACAATCCCAAATCGTATCCAAGACTCGATCCATGACACCTAGCCGTGCCCCAAGGTCGAGTAACCCCAAATCGGAACAATGGTACCTAACCGTACCCCAAGGTCCGAAGAGGCGGAAGGAAGATAGCCCAACTCGGAAACAATGACACCTAATCGTGACCCAATGTCCGAGGGCAAATAAATAAGGAATGTCGAGTAGTCACACAATGTAAACCGTCACACTCCGGTCACAAATACGAGTAACAATAGTTGCATGAACATCATGTCAATAAGCATAACCCAAATCCGAAAACATGGCACGCACTCGTACCAAAGGTCCGAAAGGGGTAAATAAGAGATGTCAACAAGCCTTAAATTAACCAATTACCAATAAGGAAGAAGATACATGCATAAATCAATGATTAATATAAGTTATAGGCGAGGAAAGACACTCAGAGGGGTCTCACAGTCGGTCGGGGCGGCGGCGGTCCACCGGCTGGGACTCCTAACAAACATTAAAACTTACAGGGGGTTCCCAGCCGGTCAGGGG
Source organism: Silene latifolia (assembly GCF_048544455.1). NCBI lineage: Eukaryota > Viridiplantae > Streptophyta > Magnoliopsida > Caryophyllales > Caryophyllaceae > Silene > Silene latifolia. The sequence continues at coordinate 300,484,005 of NC_133537.1, forward strand.
ACCGGCGGCCGGTCAACCGGCTGAGACCCATAGTTCATCTTTGAAAAATTGTAAAAAGGCCAAAAGTTACAGAGGGTTCCCAGCCGGTCAGGGGACCGGCGGCCGGTCCACCGGCTGAGACCCACGACACACTTGAAAAGTGAAACAACTTACAGAGGATTCCCAGCCGGTCAGGGGACCGGCGGCCGGTCAACCGGCTGAGACCCACTGTACGCGTGAATCGCCAAAATCGTCTCTCAAATCATTTGCAAACAACCACAAATCGTTCCACAACAATTATTTACCTGTCCTAACATGATTCTAACCATGGGAAACAACATAATTGAGATAGAAATTCAACCAATACGGATCAAAGACAATAAAGCATGGAACTTGCCATCAAACATGTGAGAAATGTCATACAAGCATTCTAATCGACAACAATTCATCATAAGTCATGAAAGACACCAAATTTAACAATCATATGAGTCTAATACTACACAAATCACACAATTTTGACATAAAGTCGAGTAACCCAACATCGTTACCTTTTAGCTCTTAATCTCTATTGTAATCGTCTCACAAGCAAGAATCCACTTCCGGGTCAACTAAACTTTCTCCTAAACATAAGAAAACACAAAATAAGACTAAGAATCAAAACTAGAAAAAGGGTACCATAGAGAGGATGGCTCGACAGCCCCAATAATGGAGGAAAGTCGGATCTTTTCTTACCTAGAAAGAAGGAGGGCGATGAGAGGAAGAGATAGACGCGAAAATCACTTAGTTTGGATAAGAATTGAGCAAGTTATGGAGTTTTTAGGGTTGAGAGGGAGATGAGTGTTAATGGTGTGTTGAGAGGAGAATTTCAGAAAAATAATGAGGGAGATGAAGTTGTGAGGTGTTAGGTGAGGGTTTTATGAAAATAAAAGAGAAGGAGAAAAGGCCCATAAGTTGTAACAAGCCCAACAACTCAAATTGAGTCGGTTTCTACTAGAAATGACGTCTCAAGCCCACTACAACTCAAGACGGGAAATATTATTATTATTATTATTATTGTCCGACCAAAATATTTATTTTGTATAACTTAAGCTTTAAAAATATAATATTTATAAAAATCATGTTTAATAATGAAATTAATTAAATTAAATAATTAAAATATAAATAAGACAATAGAACGGTTAATTGAATTATATTTGCCAAAATGGAAAATTCGCGGGTGTTACATAGCTAAGTGTAGGAAGGGTGAAAATTGAGCCAAGTAAGCATTTTTCCGATCCTCAAAGGCTTGCTTGTGCATTGCTTGCATGAGAAGAGTCAAATAATCATTTCTTGCTTCAACACCCTCCGGCTTGAACTCTTGGTACTCAAAAGGGTAAGGTGGTGTGACAATGGAAGAGGAGGGTATTTCAATTTCACCCTTTTGTTGTTGGATAATATACTCGGCCTCTTTTGAAAGGGGAAGTAGATAATTGGTCCGGTGGACACTTAATCGACAAATCTTTGAAGGCAAAGTGAAAGAACTAGCCTCACTAGTGAGCCATCCATACTTGTTGTCAAGAGGGTTATGGGCAACCCACTTGTACTTGTGTATCATAGTATGCATATCAACAAGATGACCACCTTCTTTTGCTTCATACTTGTTATCTTTGTTGAAGTTAGGATCAAAGTATTTAGCTAGGATAGTGACTAGGCCGCCATTCACAATAACGGTAGTGCCTTTCTTCCCACAATCAATGTTGAGCCATCTATCCACCAAAAGCCTTAAAGAGTTGAAAGGCTTGGTGTGTACTCTTCCAATGTTCAAAGCCGACTCAAGAAGAACAAAATCAAGTTTGGTGAAATGGTTGGTATCTTTCCTTGCAATGATGGTGTTTCCTATGACCTTGTGCCATACTCTTATGCCCGGATGGTGGACTAAAAGAGCACGACTCGCATGAAAGTCCTCAAATTTCCTTCCGGAAATTGCCTCCCAAAGAGGGTCGGGGTCATACTTTCCAACATTCTTAAAATAACTCGGTTCATCACTAAGACCCAAAGCTTCACCCAATTCCCTAAAGGAAATGCATCTACTAATATTAGCTAGACGAAACTCGAGGTTCTCCCTAGTCTCAACTTTGTTGACTTTCAAAGAACTCAAAAATTCCAAGGTAAGGGAGGGGTATGTCAATTCTTTTGATTCAAACAATTTCTCCAACCCCATGGCTTTGAAAAAGGCTCTAGTTTGCTCAAGGACACCCAACTTATCTAAAGTATCTTCACAAATAAACTTGGTGGATTGAAATGATTTTCTAGCAAACTTGGCAAAAGTGTCTCTATGGGTTTTGGAAATAAAAGTTACCTCCGGATAGTGCAAAAGTTGATCAATTTCCGGAGTAGTAGATGTTGTTTCTCCCATAGAAGGTTGTTGTTGTTGTTGTTGCACTTCCAAGTTTGGGTTTGCTACCACCATAGCCAATGCTTTCTTTGCTTGAAGAGCCTTTTGCCTTGATGAAAGTGTCTTTGCCTTTGGTAGCTTTGCCTTTGTTTCCTTTGTTGCTCCCTTAGTCCTTGCCATTGATGAATTAACCAAGAAAGAGTGAAAAATCTTCAATTTCTAGTGCACCCAAATCGATTTAAAGATGAAAGGCTTTGCCTTTATGAATTCGAAAATCGACTCAAAGGTTGAAGATTTTGTACTTGGTTTTGATTTTTATTGAAAAAGGAGTGATTGATTTGTTGTTAAAAGGATGTTTTGATTTGATTTTGGTGAATGTAGTTGAGGAATTTTTGTTTTTGTGATGGATAGGATGAGGGTTTTGAGGGTTTTGAGTAGTGTTATGAATGAAGGAATGAAGAAATGAATGTGGGAGGGGTTTTATAAAGCCCGAAAAATTCGAACTGCAGGGGCAATCCGTGCGGTTTCTGCTCGGGACGGGCGGATTCTGCCTTTTCTGGGTTGGGAAAAACTCGCCTAAAGACGGGCGTCTTTAAGGGAAGACGCTCGGATTCGCAGACACGGGACGGGCGGATTCTTCAGAAGACGGGCGGATTTCAGTCCAGGGATTTTTCTTGTTTTTCTCAGCCAAGAAGACGGGCGTCTTCTCTTCAAGACGGGCGGATTTTCAAAGACGGGCGGATTAGGATGTAGGACGCCCGGATTCGCTGACAGTCAAAAATTTCAAAACTTCAGCTCATTTCAGGACGTGCGTCTTCTACCCAACACAGCCGGATTGCATGAAAACGGGCGGATTCTCCTGTATCCGCTCGGATTCGACCCCTTTGTACCCGGATTCAGTTCCATCCGTGTACAATGCATATCCCTTGTCATTCTTTTATTCTTCTTTATATCTCGTGTTCTTCATTGTGGGGGTGCTACTAAGGCATGGAAAGCCTAGGCAATTGTCATCCCCACACTAATCTAAAGCACTACACATCAATTGAGATCATTAGTCCCTCCCTCACTTCTCTCAAACATGACAATTATCTTAATCAAAGTAAATAAAAATCCAAAGATGACAAAAATGCAATACAAGAATTGAAATGCGAGTTAGGGAGTTAGAAATATTTACAAATGGTGGTTTAGGGAGGACTCCACCAAACTCTCATTCTTGATGAGATGTCAAGGGGGCATGTTCAAGGTGTTGTTGATGTTGCTCAATACCTTGAAGAAATAATCAAAAGCTTGTTCATTATCGTTATAAAGCTCTTCAATAGACCTTGGCCCTTGTTGTCGGTCTTGATCGATGGCATTACCAATGTAGGGATTAAAAATCCCTTCAAATTTGTCGTCCCAAAGACCACAAACTTCGTTAAGTTGATCATTGAAAATCTCTTGATTTGATGGAGACAACTCTTCCAATTTCTTCTCTTGGCCAATGAGGCCATCCTCTTCTTCTTTGCTTGATTTTGATGAGCTTTGCAAGCTCTCCTTGTCACAATTCACTTGCTCTTTGAATGGAGCATCTTCAATTTTCTTCTTCCATTTGAGTTCCGACTTCTTCCTATCATCCTTCCGGCTATAATGATCAATCATGAAACATGGTTCATGCAAACAAGGAGCTCTCATAGTCTTGTCAAGATTAAAGGTTATGCTTTCATCTCCCACTTCTAGAGTGAGCTCACCATGTTTCACATCAATCACCGCACCCGCGGTGTGTAGGAAAGGTCTTCCTAGAATGATTGGAATGTTGGAATCTTCCTCCATATCAACAATGACAAAGTCCACTGGGATGAAAAACTTCCCAATTCGTACGGGAACATCTTCCCATATCCCTAATGGTGTCTTCGTCGATCTATCGGCCATTTGGAGTGTGATATTGGTGCATTTAAGCTCTCCCATCCCCAACCTTTTACTCACCGAGTACGGCATAACACTCACACTAGCCCCTAGATCACATAAGGCTTTGTTGATCATGGTGTCGCCAATGGTACACGGTATTGAGAAGCTTCCCGGATCCTTTAGTTTTGGAGGTGAACTCCCTTGAAGTATTGCACTACTCACCTTAGTGAAGGCGATAGTCTCAAGTTTCCGGATCGACTTCTTCTTTGTGAGGATGTCTTTCATGTATTTCGTATAGGTAACACGTGATTGATTAATTCCGTGAAAGGAATCGAGACTTCCAAATTCTTCACAATTTCCATAAACTTTCCAAGTTGGTCATCAAATTTGGGCTTGGCATGACGACTTGGAAAAGGAAGTCTAATCACAATGGGCTCCTTCTCCTTGACCTTGTCTTCATTTTTCTTTGAAACCTCTTCTTTTGATGATTCTCCATCTTTGGAGTTTTGCACAATTTCTTCCTTATCACTAGCTTCCACAACTTCATCCTCAACTTGCTTCTTTGGTGCTTCATACCTTGTACCACTTCTCAAGTGAATGGCACTAACCGTTTCATGTCTTGGGGGATTACTTTGAGGTGGTAATTGCCCCTTTTGTCTTTGTGAGCTTGAAGATGCTAGTTGAGTCAATTGGGTTTCCAACATCTTGGTGTGAGCTAGGATGTTATTGATGGTGGTTTCCTTTGCTTGACTATCTTTTTTCATTTGAGTGAAAAATTCTTGTTGATTCTTTTGCATTTGGAGGACCGCTTTTTGAACATCAAAACCTTGGTCATTTTGGTGATTGTATGGATTTTGATTTTGGTAACCTTGGTTTTGATTGTAAAAGGGTCTTTGATTTTGGTTTCTCATGGGAGGTGGGGTGTATGTTGTTTGAGGGTTTTGAACATTTTGGCTTTTGTATGAGAGATTTGGATGGAATTTGGTGTTCTCATTGTAATAGTTGGAATAAGGGGTACCACTCTTGTATGCTTGGAAAGCATTCACTTGTTCATTTGTTCCCCTACATTCACTTTGGTCATGTCCCAAAGTTCCACAATTCTCACATATCCCACTTGGGATTGATGAAGATGCCGTCATGGCATTAACATGATGCTTTGGTGATTTTGAGACTTCTTCAAGTCTAGCCATAGCTTTTTCAAACTTCAAATTGATTGTGTCAATGTGAGCACTAAGTTGAGCACCCAATTGAGTAACGGAGTCTACTTCATGCTTTCCTCCTCTAGTAGCCTTGCGAGGTCTACTATATTGTGAGTTATGGACCGCCATTTCCTCAATTTTGTTCCATGTTTGATTGTCATCAACTTCGGTGAACATTCCATTTGATCCCATGTTGAGAATGTTCCTTGAATCTTCATATAAACCGTTCCAAAATTGTTGTACCAAGAACCATTCGCTAAGTCCATGGTGAGGACATGAGCGACAAATTCCCTTGAACCGCTCCCAAGCTTCATACAAAGATTCTTCATCCCTTTGCTTAAAACCCGTAATTTGAGCTCTTAGCATGTTAGTCTTTTCCGGTGGGTAGAATTTTTTGTAGAAAGCTAGAGCCAACTTCTTCCAAGAATCAATTCCGAGAGTGGCCTTATCAAGGCCCTTCAACCATTGTTTCGCGGTGCCGATTAGAGAAAAAGGAAATAAGACCCATCGAATTTGGTCTTGAGTTACACCGGTTTGAGAAATCGCATCACAATAGTCACAAAAGGTTTCCATATGAGAATGAGGGTCTTCACTAGGCATCCCCCCAAATTGGCTCCTTTCGACTAATTGGATAAAGGTGGATTTGGCAATAAAATTTCCGGTTAGATGTTGTGGTGTGGGAGTACCATTGGGTAGGTTCTCCTCGGTGGGTACGGAATACGATGAAAACTTAGGCATTGTAGGTTGATTTTGTGGGGTATTTTGTAATGGGTTCTCCTCACCTTCTCTTGCAAAAGGGTTGATGAACTCAATAGTTGGTTGAATATCTACAACCTCACTAATACCTCTCAAATTCCTCCTAGCAAGTCTCCTATTGGTTGTCAAAGTTCTTTCAATTTCACGGTCAAAAGGTAACAAATCACCTTGTGACCTTCTAGACATGCAAAATATCAAACAACTTGAAAACAATTAGAACAAACCTTGAGGAGTTTTACTTCCCCAAGGCAAAGAAAGACACAACTAATAACAATGTAAGAAAATCTAAATCAAGTAAACACCGTCCCCGTCAACGGCGCCATTTTTGATCGGTCCGTTTCGTATTCACAATTAAATAAATGTGGTCGTTGGGTCACGTCCGAATCAAAACACAATTTATAGCTTCACAAACAACTCTACAATTAGTAAAGAGGCAAGTAAAGGTCGGATCCCAAGGGACGGGAATTGAGATGAGATTTCTATTGAAACTAGTGGTATCTTAGGGGTGTCAGAATTTGGGTTGATGTAGAAGGTCACTAAACTAAAATAGCAATGGTAATAAAAAAGCAAGATGGATTAAAAGGGTTGTAAACAATTGATAAAAAGCACTAGGGTGTCATGGGGTCATAGGAGAATCATGGGAATTGATCATACAAACATGTTCTCAAATTATAAGCAAGCAATTATTGTTGTGATGGATTGAGTTGGGTTATATCTTACAATCCTAGGAAAGTTTGGGTCCCGGAGCCGAATCGATTAGATTGTACAACACCTACAAGTCGACTTAATCTTCCCTACTCAACAACATGCATGGTCTAATGAGACTCGAGTTGGTTTATGTCTTACAAGTCTCATTGAAAAGATAGGTGATGGGTAAAAATGCAAGGATTCATAGGCTCGCATTTCATCAAACATAACATGTGCATGAGTTGAGATCAAAACAAGCAAGCAAATAAATCATGAAAGCATATTAATTTAAGCATGAATCATTCCCCATGTTGGTTTCCCCTAATCACCCATTAACCCTAGCTAAGAGACTACTCACTCATTATCATGTTGATCATGCTAGCAAGGTTGTCAATCATACCAACAAAATGAAACATGATGAACAAATGAAAGTAATTAACAATAATTAAAAAGGGATTAAGAGGATTATACCTACTAATGATTCCAATAATAAAGCAAAGATAAAAGAAGTACTTGATGCTTGATTGAGAGGTTGTCAATCTCCCAATAATAACCCAAATAATCTTCAATTACCCAAAATAAAGGATGAACAAAAGAGAGATTAAGGAAATAAAACTTGTATTAAAACTTGATTAATTGTTGATTACAAAACTAAAGAGAGATTTGATTGGTATTAACTACTCTAATAATTGATAAGAAGAACATGCTCTTCTAATTAGACTAATGCGGTATTTATAGTGGAAATTAGGGGGATGCATTAGGGTTAACTAAGGGCTAAACTAGTAATTACACTTTTTAGATTGAGCAGGGAGGAGCCGGTATTTTTCGAAGGAAGGGCTTCTTTCTTTGTAGCTTGGAGAAGACGAAATTGTGCTGTACAGGAATCCGTGCGTTTTGGAGTCGGGACGGGCGGATTCAGGCGGTGGAAAACGGGCGGCTTCAGTTGAATCCGGGCGGATTCTAGTGGTGGCAAACCCGAGCGTCTTGGGATGAAACCGCACGGATTGTGCATGTGGAGGACGGCCGGATTGTAGACAATCCGCACGGATTGTGCCTCAGCAACATTTCTTCTTCTTTTCTTCCCTTTTCTTCATAGAATCCTTGGGGATTTTCTTCGGGACTCAAGGATCCTTTCTCAACATTGCTCATCTACTATAATATGTACAAAGGCCTTCTAATCTTGTTTCTCCTTGATGCTTGGTCATTGAATTCGATCAATTTAGTCTCGTTTTGCCATGAAAATGCAAGATTCTTACTCCTTTCCTACCAAGGGATCAAAATCTCAAAGAATATGCAAAACAAAGAACTAAAGATAATAAATGACCCAAATATGCACTAAAAAGCATGGGAACAAGGCTAATTCAAGGGCTAAATATGCGCTAATTATGGTCACATCAAAGAGTGAAGACGAACCCGGACTGAGATTTTGAATCATCTCGATCCGTTTGGAAGCTAGCATCTGCGTAACCGATTGCGCATAGCTTAGTATCTCCTCCATAAGTCAATACCCTATCCTTAGTCCTCCGTAGGTACTTAAGGATATTTTTATGACTATCCGATGTGTTTCACCTGGATTCTTTTGGTACCGACTCGTCATACTCAATGCATATGCCACGTCTGGACGTGTGTATATCATGGCATACATGATTGATCCTATTGCAGATGCATAAGGAACACGACTCATGCGCTCAATCCCTTCAGGCGTCGTGGGTGACTGAGACTTGCTCAACTGCATCCCAGACGTCATTGGAAGGTTCCCCTTCTTGGAGTTGGTCATCTTTGAACCTTTCAAGAATCTTATCCAAATAAGACTCCTGACTCAGTGATAACGTCCGTCGTGATCTATCTCGGTAGATACGGATTCCCAATATGCGTTGTGCCTCACCCAGATCTTTCATCTGGAAATGGTTCTTCAACCATCCTTTAACCGAAGATAAGAGAGGAATGTCACTCCCAATCAAGAGTATGTCATCGACATACAATATCAAGAAAACAATCTTGCTCCCACTCGACTTGATATACAAGCATGGTTCCTCGACCGATCGAGTGAAACCATACTCTTTTATCACCTGGTCGAAACGATGATTCCAACTCCGAGAAGCTTGCTTAAGTCCATAAATGGAACGCTTAAACGTGCACACTTTCTTAGGATTCTCAGGATCTATGAAACCTTCGGGTTGCACCATGTACAACTCCTCCTCCAAATAACCGTTTAAGAAGGTGGTTTTCACATCCATTTGCCAAATCTCATAGTCATGAAAAGCGGCAATCGCTAAGATTATCCGAATGGAACGTAGCATGACTACAGGTGCAAAAATTTCATCATAATGCAATCCGTGCACTTGGGTGAAACCTTTTGTCACTAGTCGTGCCTTATAGGTATCTGGTTGCGCGTCTACAGAATGCTTTATTTTGTAAAGCCATTTGCACTGTAGAGGTTTTACCTTATTAGGTAAATCAACAAGATCCCATACGTCATTCTCATACATGGAGTCCATCTCGGATTGCATGGCTTCAAGCCAAAGCTTTGAGTCGGAACAGGCCATAGCACCTTTATAGGTAGCGGGTTCATTACTCTCTAGGAGTTAAACGTCATTCTCTTCGACCATACCAATGTATCTGTCTGGAGGATTAGAGACTCTACCCGACCTCCTAGGTTCCTCAGGAATATTAACCATATCATTAGTTGGAGGAACAACTTCCTCCATCTGTTCCTCGGTTGTTGGTTCTGGAATCTCCGACAGCTCGAAGGTTCTATTACTTGTCTTGTTCTCGAGAAATTCTTTCTCTAAGAACGTCGCACTAGCCGCAACATAAACTCGATGTTCGGTAGGCGAATAGAAGTAATGACCAAACATTCCTTTTGGATAACCAATAAAGTATGTCTTGACCGATCGCGGGCCGAGCTTATCCTCGTGTCTCCACTTGACATAACCCTCGCAGCCCCAAACCCGAATAAAGGACAAGTTAGGGACCGTTCCCTTCCACATTTCATATGGAGTCTTGGCGACAGCTTTAGTCGGACTTCGGTTAAGTATAAGAGCAGCTTACAAAAGAGCAAAACCCCATAATGAATCAAGTACTACCGTGTGACTCATCATGGATCGGACCATATCAAGTAATGTTCGATTTCTCCGTTCGGACACACCATTCAATTGAGGTGTTCCAGGTGGAGTTAACTGCAAAACGATTCAATAAAGGCATGGAGACTGCACCTGGAGAAGACGTTTATATCGTTGAAGACGATCTTTAGAAGTATTTGCTTAAAAAGGTAACTAGGTGTTTTCCTTTAATTGTGTTTATGCCAATTGATGCAATTAATGTGATTTAATGATTGATTTGTATGATTAGTACATGTTTTGATTGTTTATTATCATGTTAATTATGTTTTCGCATGTTCGTATATGATTTAATGTTTTAATTATGTCACGTATATTGTTTACACGTTTAATATGGGTGTCATTAGCGCAATTAGGGTTTGCGAATCGAACCCTAGTGGCGGCATGATAGGCGGCCAAGAGTTCTTTAGTTATAGCTAAAGCTAGTATAACCTTGATGATGATTCAAGTGTTATAGCTAAAGTTAATACAACTTTGGGTTGTTACTCAAGTTATGGCTGTTTGAGGTATAACCTTGGAAATATGAATTCAAGGTTATAACTGAACCTACTATAACATTGAAGTGCGAGTCAAGGTTATAGCTGTAACTAATGTAACCCTGGGATTATGGCTCAAGGTTATGGTTAATGCTAGTATAACTTTGAGTTTTGTGTTAAGGTTATGGTTGAGGTAGTATAACTTCAAGTTATATATACTGAAGTTATAGTAGAGGTTACTATAACCTTGCATCCAGAGTTCATATTATGGTTAAGGTTACTATAACATTGATAGTTAATACTTGTCTCATATGTTGTATTGTGTTCAACGTATGTGTCCTTATGGGTATGAGTCATTGATTACTTTTGTTCATATGATAAGTAGGGTAGTCAGTTATATAATCCTATGAGATGAGTCATGACGTTGTTCATGCATGTTGGTGCAGTCAGTTATACTATGCATTTGTTGGTTGGCTGGTGTATAGATGACGATAGTATCAGTTATATACTATCACTACTACAGATACAGATACAGGCTATAACAACGGGTAAAAACCGTTATAAAAACAAAAATCGGACGTTGTTAAAGCGGCCGTTGTAAAAGGTATTTACAACGGTTAGGTTATTTACTTAAACCGTTGTCGAAAGTATTCACCACGATTAAAAGCCGTTGTTGTTGCGTGTAAGCCGTTGTGGAAAGTGTTTCAAAAATTTGGTGGGAATAATATAACAACGGTTGTCATATGTATAACCGTTGTTGTAACTTTTCCTCCAAAATTGTAAAGACTTTTAACAACGGGTATATGCTACATACCCGTTGTTGAAATTTGTATTAACAACGGTTCTTTGTTTAAAACCCGTTGTTGTAACTTTCCCTCCAAAATTGTGAAGACTTTTAACAACGGTTCTTCGTTTAAAACCTGTTGTTGAATATTATGCTCGGTATTTGTGAAAGGTATTCACAACGGTTTTTTTAGTAACAGTTGTGAAAGGTATTCACAACGGTTTTTTTTAGTAACCGTTTTTATTACGAACTCCTAATGTTTTTAAAAATTAAATTTGTTTCATGCCATTCAAAAACCTCGCATATATCAAAGACACCATATACCAAACACCAAAGCATAAATCACACTTTTGGGTTCATCGAACTCAATAGATTCAATTCAACCACAATGACATCATATATATATATATATATATATATATATATATATATATATATATATATATATATATATATATATATATATATATATATATATATATATATATATATATATATACACACACACTTACAAGGAGTTAAATTTACATGAACTAATCATTCCCTAACTTCAACAAAAAATTTACTAATAAGTGATCTAAACTCGAGTATCATGCATTTCTATGTTCTAAGACGTATTTGCCCAACATGTCCCTTACCTCGTCTATATCTAAACTTTTGTCTTCTTTGAATCTCTTGTGACGGGTTGATTACATCTGCGGAAAAAACAAAGACAAGACATTATTGTAACAACATCAAATACTGCATAGCAACATCATGGTATAGCAGCAAGCAAGACAACATCAGCTCTAATTTAAAAAAAGTAATAAACACATTATTAAATACTAACCTTTTCTGGAATAAGGATATTGTAATACTACGGTTTTATGAGTCTCTGGGTACTGTATCGAGTGGGCCTTACTCTGTCGAGTAAGGGTGTTTACGATTTAAAATAGTTTCGACTGTTGGGTACTCGATCGAGTAGCCTTGGTACTCGATCGAGTAGCGGCACTCGATCGAGTACGTCGATTACTCGTCGAGTAGCCCGATTTACGGGTAATGTTTTGTCGGGTTTTGTTAATAATGCGAATTAATATATAAACACTTCCGTCACTTTCATAATACGCTTTTACAAACCTAATCACTTTCAAAAGAAATTTCAATCTACGTACTTCGCATTCATCGCATTATTGACAAATCCCGGAGCTTGGAAGGTCGAAATTCATCTTTCTTTGCATCTTTGTGATCCTTGCGTCGAGGGTAAGATCTACGTACCGAATTTGTTATATTTTATTAAGTTTCGTTAAACCCTAATTTTTGGAATTGGGGAGTTGTGTTAGTTTTATGTGGTTAGTGATTTATGTGATGTTATGTTAGGAGGAGGATTCGTAGAGGAGGCTTTTTGATAACAGCTGTTGAGATCGTCTGAATGTGTTGCTATCCAGGTAGGGCTTCCCTACTCAGTATTTGTCCCATAATGTGTTGGTGGTGATTTGTGTTTGTTGATTGTTATCATACGAGTATTGTGACGGTTGTTGGTTTTGATTGCTGTTTAGTAGTTGTGATTGTTTGTATCTGTCTGTGTTCCTCGGGGCGCATCCCTGGCTGAGTGGAGTCACTTGCGGGAGTGGCTTCACGTCCATTATTCGCCTTCTGTGGAACCCGCCACAGAAGGGATGTGCACATTAATGGATTTGGGTTTATCGCTCGACGGAGATGAGCGGGGATTAGGTGGGAACGGCTGCGGTCCCCCACTGGCAGCGTGGATTGACTGTTGCGATGGGCACTGGGGGGGCTACACACTTTAGTGTGTAGTCGATTGTGGAGTTGGTGATGGAGTTCGGAGTATATCCGTGACGATTGAGTTGTGTTGTTTGTTGTGTTGTTGGATTATATAAATTGTGATTGATTAATCGACCCGTTTATTGTTTTAAAAGCGTGGTGATCCATTCGGGGTGGTGAGCGGTTATTGAGCGGTATGAGATTGCGCGTATGGGATAGTAGGATGAGTCATCACGTGGCGATTAGAAGTCTTCATTTGTGTCGACGATGTCTTATAGCTTTGATAGTTTTATCAGTAGATCGTCTGAGAACCTTGTATTTCAGTTTGACAGTTTTGGTTTGAGACATGTAATCACTTAAATTATATTTACTTTTAAAGTACGTTTCTTTATTGTCTTATGATTATTATTGCCTCGGGTAACCGAGATGGTAGCACTTCCATGCCTTGAGTGGTCCTGGTAAGGCACTTGGAGTATGGGGGTGTTACAAAATGATATCAGAGCGACGATCCTGAAACCTGTAACCAATGAATCCAATGAACATAGGGAGTCAAATAAAATGAACCCGGGGTAGAAATTGTAGGAGCTAATGCAAAGACTTGGGAGACGTCCTAAAGTTGCGAACTCGCCCTACAATTTTGAACCGGTCACCATGGGATATGTGTCGGGATCGTTATGTGCTTATTGTGTGCTTTGTGTATCTATGTAGTAGTATGTTGTATGAATTTATGGATGCATGCATGTGGAGGATGGGGGATCTGAATTGAAAGATGATGATGACGTGAATTGTATGTTGGTTGATTGTAAAGCATGAAAGTATAATGATTGATACATGTAATTTGGCATGTTATAATTATGTAAGGAAAAGTGTTTTGTTTATATATATATATAAAGCGATGCGTAAGTATTTATGTGGTTGTTGTCGTTTTGAGTAAGAGTACAGAAAGTTGGGACTGTGAATTGAACATGTGTTGGGTGAATAGGTTGAACGAATATGGTGAATAAATATGTGGCATGATGGATGAATTAGTGGAAAAAGATGAATAATTATTGTATGATAATATGATTTATGATTAAGCATGTTACATAATGGAAGTTATTTTATAATGTTGTTATGCTAGTAACATGTGAATAGGGGACTTGATGTCATGTATTTGTGATTTTGTTTACGAAAAGTGATAGAATAAAAGCATGTGGGTAAGTCATGATTGGCAAGTTAAATAAATTATGTGCATGATGAATGTTGTTGCTTTGCTTTCGAAAATAGTAACATGTGATTGGGACTACTGGTTTTATGAGTATTGGGTTGTTTTTGTTTACCTTGTTGTCGTTTAAGTTGTTTGGAAGTAAAATCAAGTAGTTGTGTTTTTCGATTATAAAGAGGTTGTCTTTAAACTGTTATAACTTAAGATATATAAATGATTTTGATGTGATTCTAATTGGAGGTGATAGCTTGTTCTTTTACGATTCTAACTATAGGTCACACGCCCAAAACGACCAAGAAATGAGTGAGTTATGACGTTTCTAAAACCGGACGATCTTAAGAAATGCATAGACTCGATCGAGTGGCCCTTACTCGATCGAGTGCACCTTGGTACTCGATCGAGTACCCCTTACTCGATCGAGTAGCCCTGGTAATTTTTATATACGTGTCCCTGACTTTCACCTACTTGATCGAGTAAGTCACTTACTCGATCGAGTGGCCTATACTCGATCTAGTGACCCCTGTTTTGGGTCATATGCTTGTCTTTCGACTTCGTTGCATATTATGTTTAATTCAAAGGTGTTATTTTGCTTCTTTATGCATTGTTTTATATGTATGTTGATCCTGATGCGTAAGTTACCCAATCTTATGATGTAAGGAGTGGCTTTGTGGTGAGTATGAGTTCGGTGGGAGGACATGAGTTATATGTGGTTGTGATAGATAGTGGAAAAAGAAAAGGAAGATCGTTATGGCTTAATTGAGACATAGAGCATGTTTTCTGAGATGAGATCAGTGATATGATTGTGTGTTGAGTAACGTAAAAGCAAGTGAATATGGGAAAGGGATGATGTGAGTCTAAGGAACGTGAGAATAAAAAGATTAAAAGTAAGGATGTGGATAGTGGCAGCTTGAGATGTGTAAAGAATTATGGAAGGAGATGGTTAGGAGTCGTGTGGGTTAAGGATATATGTAGTGAAAGTTCATTTTAAAGGGGTTGAGAAGAGTGGTATACAATGAACTTTATGGAGACATGTCGCGAGGTAGATTTGTACACAGTGAGTGAGTTTGGGAGATTTGGTTTATTAAGAGATGAAACTACTGTGTGATTTCCTTGGGCAATTAACGGTATGAAATGAATTCTGATTTCTAGAGAGGTACAAAGGAGATGAAATTGTTTGAACAATGAACGTTGATTTTATGGATAGATTAGTGGCAAGTGTGAGTGATAGCATAATAAGAGAAGATCCATGGTAAGAAAGAGTGAGATGATATCGATATAAAATAATGGGATTTGAGTTTTGGAGCGATGAGAAGGTAATTGAAGCACTAAAGAGTTAGGTAGAAGTAATAAGGAGTTGAGCTATTAAATGGTATTGTTGAGTATAAAGAGAAAAGAAGGATAAAAGTAAGTTGAGAAAAATGTTCACCGGAATTATGTGACATAAAAGTAAGGAATCGTCGAGATGTATGATACTATCAAGAGTAAGTAAGTTAATGGTTATACAGAAGTTTCAGGACAACATGATTAATCATGAGTTTCGAGGAATTAAGGGAGTATGAAGTTGGTGGAGTATTTGCACGATACGAGATTTTTTTGGTGGAGAGTTAAATGATGATACAATTAAGGATAGTATTGGGAAGAATGTTGAGGTAATTTTGTTGATGGATTCGATGTTCGTTGTTTGGGATGTTAACCAAAGATAGGAAAGAAATCGTGATGTTTAGAGATGAGTGTAAGAGGTTTGATGTCCGGATAGTGATAATGTTATGGTTTGTGACTAGTGGTTAAGGGTGATGGTATATTAGAAAGGTAGCAATTCTAAAGGGGTTGATTTTGTAGAGACCAGATTGATATGTATGGTTGTGAGAGAGTATAAGATGTGGTTATATGAGGCGGTTGTTAGTAGTTGAGTATTAATGGTACGGTTACAATTGGCAGGGGGCACTACTACAAATACAGGCAACTACAACGGCCCTTTAACAACGCTTATTCACGAAAATCATCAAAACACGTTGTAGAATTGATGCCGCGAATTTTACCAAACTTAATTACAATGTTTCCGTGTTGTTTACCGTTGTTATTGGTTTAACAACGGGTCATACTTGAAAAACCGGTGTTAATATAAAAACTAATAACAACGGTTGAATCTGTAATACATTTTAACCGTTGTTAATAATTTGGCGCAAAATTAGTGAAAAGT
This sequence comes from Silene latifolia, assembly GCF_048544455.1. NCBI lineage: Eukaryota > Viridiplantae > Streptophyta > Magnoliopsida > Caryophyllales > Caryophyllaceae > Silene > Silene latifolia. Next base: position 300,500,428 of record NC_133537.1, read on the forward strand.
AATCACAACGGTTATATTAGAACCCGTTTTTAATACTTTTTAACAACGGTTGAAGACTCAATAACCGTTGTTATTAATGTTATGAAAATCTTAAGAACAACAGATTGCTTTATTCTGCTATACGCTACAAAACACAAACACAAGCTAATACTGCTACTATATCATCCTCCATTCCTCCCTGATCGTCTCTCTGTCTTCATCTCCGTCCTTTCGTTGTCACCGTCTTCTCTCCCTCATCGTGTTTATCAATCAGGTATATATATGTTTCTTAGCAACGCTTATAGATATAGGATTTTTTGGGTTATTATCTAATTTGTTGATAATTTAGCTTAATTGCTTTCCTGAATTTCGTTTATTTGTTTGCCTATTATTGTATTTTCTGAATTAGTTGCCTATTATTACGAATGTAGAATAATGACTCGAACTTGGATGATTGATGCAAATATGAGTGACCGCAACTACAAGGATGGTTTAGCTGAATTTTATGAATTCGTTTCGAACAATTTGAAAGGTTCTTCTAGTATTGCATGTCCTTGTGAAAGATGTGGTAACATTAGCTATATGGCTTTTCCGGACGTTAAAATACACCTAGAAAAGTGGAGATTTAGTCGATCCTATACACGTTGGATTTTTCATGGGGAATCATTAAAGGAAGAGAATAACTCTGAAGAAGATGATATTGAGGTACATGAAAGGTTAACTGATGATCCTGAGTTTCTCGAGTTTTTTGAGTTGGAAGAGTTGGAAGTAGAGAAGTTGAATGTTGGGTCTATAGATAATGAAGAGAATGATGATGAGTCGATTGCTTTTGAAGATGTAGGTGATGACACTAGTAATTGGGATGACCTTAACAACATGTATGAGAAGTTGTGTGAGTCTGAAGCACCTCTGTATCCCGGTTATAAGTTCACAAAAATGTCTATTTGTGGTGAAGTTGTATAATATCAAGGGGGCAAATGGGGTGAGTGACACGTGTTTCACTAGTTTTTTAGCCTTGATAAAGGAGTTGCTTCCTGATGGTAATGTTCTACCTGTTAAGACATATGAGGCGAAAAAACTAATAAGAGGAGTGGGTATGAAATATGAGAAAATACATGCATGTCCAAATGATTGCATATTGTATCGGAAATTATATCAAAACTTAACCAATTGCCCTAAATGTTTGGAGTGGCGTTATAAGGATAAGGAAGGGATCCCGGCTAAGGTGTTGTGGTATTTTCCATTGATATACCAAGAGTCATAAGGATTTATGCGAATCCCGATGATTCAAAAATGTTAACTTGGCATGAAACAGGAAGAATAAATGATGGAAAGCTAAGACACCCGGCAGATGGTATGCAATGGAAATCGTTCGACGCTAAGTATTCCGAGTTCGACAATGAACCTAGAAACTTACGTCTAGCGCTGTCCACTGATGGAATGAACCCACACGGAAACATGAGTAGCCAACATAGTACTTGGCCAGTAGTGTTGGCTATTTATAACTTACCTCCATATGTGTGCATGAAAAGAAAGTATTTGATGTTGTCGTTGTTAATTTCCGGCCCTAAACAACCTGGAAATGATATAGATGTATATTTGGAACCTCTTCTAGATGATTTACGATTGTTGTGGGATAGTGGGATAGAAGTATTTGATGCATATAAGAACGAAACTTTCAATTTGAGGGCGATGTTATTGTGTACAATATCTGACTATCCGGCTTATGGCGACCTTTCTGGGCACACAGTTCATGGGAAAGAGGCTTGTCCATTGTGTGGGGAGGATATCAAGTCTGAATACTTGAAGTCTTCTCGTAAGTATGTGTATATGGGAAATAGGAGGTTCTTGTATCATGACCATTGTTATCGCAAGATGCAGAAAGCATTCAATGGAAGACAAGAACTTCGTCAACCTCCTAGAATTTTGAGTGGGCATGAAGTTTATCAGAAAGTAAAGCATATTGAGATAGATTATGGGAAGAAGAGCGGCTCTAAATTGTCTATTCGTGGGTATAAGAAAAGATCCATATTTTTTGATAAACTTCCATATTGGCACGACCTATAGGTCGTGCATTGCCTCGATTTCATGCACATTGAGAAAAATGTCGTGATAATATTATCAATACCCTTCTGAATGTTCCTGGTAAAACAAAGGATAACGCCGCAGCTAGGGAAGATATGAAAATGATGGGTATTAGGCTAGAGTTGGCACCACGGAAGAGAGGTAATCGTACATTTTCACCGCCCAGACTTATACCCTTTCACGGAATGAGAAAAAGAGTTCTGTGCATGCTTGAATGGAATTAAAGTGCCACATGGTTATTCGTCGAACATCAAAAGCCTAGTGTCGATGCAAGACCTAAAACTCACCGGGTTAAAGTCACATGATTGTCACACTTTGATGCAATAATTACTACCTGTGGCTATTCGTTCCATTTTACCTGAAAAGGTAAGATATTCTATAACTAGATTCTGTCTCTTCTTCCAGTCCATATGCGAGAAAGTCATCGATCCCGATGACGCGGATTCATTGCAAGACCTCGTTGTAACCTCTCTTTGTCAGTTGGAAATGTATTTTCCACCCTCTTTCTTCACTATCATGATTCATCTGACCATTCACTTGGTTAGGGAGATTTTGTACCCTGAGCCCGTGTACTTGAGATACCAGTATCCTTTCGAAAGATTGATGAAAGTCTACAAGGACTATACATCTAATCGGTATCGTCCGAAAGGTTGTATTGCTGAACGCGCTATTTTAGACGAAGCTCTTTCATATTGTTACGCTCATCTCTCCCCTGAGGAGTTGATTGGTGTTCCTAAGAATCGTCATAGTGACTGGATGACCGGAAAAGGTATTAGGGGCCGGGTTGAAAAAATTGTGACACGTTAAAAGTTGCATTTAGCACACACGTATGTGCTAAACAATGAAGATGAGGTGCAACCTTATATTCAACAACACAAAGATGAGCTCAAATACGATCACCTAAACAAGACCGAGAAGTGGATTGCGAACGAGCATACGAAGACGTTTGCAGAGTGGTTTAGGAATATTGTCTTAGAGTGTACGGATCAAACTGGTGATGACATCTCTCCTAGGTTACTACGTCTTGGTTTAGGTCCAAATGCCAGGGTCACCTTTTACAGCAGTTTTGCCATTAATGGATATACTTTTTACACCCGCGAGTAAGATGAGTTGAGCACAATGCAAAATAGTGGTGTGAGTTCTGAATTTGAGGCAATGCACTTTGCTACTTCAAAAGATAAAAAGCCTATTTGGGGAAAATGCCTTTATTATGGTGTTATTCAAGAAATATTGGTACTAGATTACATTGATTTCACAATGCCTTTGTTTCGATGTAACTGGGTTGATAACAACCTCCATTGTGTCAGAAAGGATAAGATGGGATTTACGTTGGTCAATCTGGGTAAGGTTGGCAATAATAAGGATGATCCTTTCATAATGGCATCCCAAGCTAAACAAGTGTTCTATGTCACCGATCCTATGGATAAGAAGTGGTCTCGTTGTCTTGTCTATAAGGAGTAGAAGGAGTAGTCCATCCGATAATGGTGATGATCAGGATGTCGTTTTTGAGGGAATGGATCACTCTACCACTTTATCTTATTTCGACGATGTTGACACTGATCATGAGGACACTGAAAGCATCTATATGCGTGATGACCATGGTGAAGGTATTTGGGTTAACGAAGAAACTATGACATCCAAGAAATGTCCCCGATCCTGAGATAGTTCATCAGGACACAGTGATATGGACGACCAACATTTTGAGGCATTTTCAGACAAATAATTTGATGGTTTAATTTATTGGTAAATCAATAATGGTCATTGTTAAATAAAAATTCCCAAATTTGCATGGCATGGTAAATCCTGTAGCTTAGATATGCAAAAGTATGCATGCATCTTTGGTGTTGTATTATTTTCTTGATCTTATTATTAGATGTGGATCTTTGGTGTTGAAATTGAATAATGTTGAAGTATATGGTGCTTTCATTTGTTAAGTATGTATTGTTACAGTTTGACTGTAATGGAATTACGATAATTTTTAAAAAAAAAAAGGTTCAACAATAACAACGGTTATATTTAAATTACCCGTTGTTAATACTTTCAACAACGGTTATAGTTACATTACCCGTTGTTATTACAATCAACAACGGTTATAGTTACATTACCCGTTGTTATTACTTTCAACAACGGTTGTAGTACCCCTACCCGTTGTCATTGATTTTTTTGACATATTTCATTTTGGCGCAAATTTGGCGAAATATATTACAACGGGTATATTTTAACCGTTGTAATAAAGTTTTGACAACGGTTGACTTTTATTGACCCGTTGTTATTAACATATAACAACGGTTTTGCTTTGAGCACCCGTTGTCAATAGTTTGTCTTAATAAAAAACCAATTTACAAACACATACAGCATACCACACAAACACACACAACACCAATTCAACCGTTGGTATCCTGAGTTTATTCTTCTCTCTTCCTCGCTTTCTACATTCTCGTTGCCGGCCGTCGCCGATTTTCCGACGCCCAGATTCCGTTGACTTCCCTTAGCATCCTGCTCGTTCTCTTTATCATCATCATCATCAGGTATGTTCACTTTAATTTTGTGTTTCGTCATTAGGGTTTTAAGACGATCATCTTTTTTCTTTTTCATGCATCTGTTTGTTTTTCGTCTTCTTTGTTATCTTTATCATCCCGCATCATCTACTTCACTCCTCTTATTAGGGTTTAGGATTTTAGAAGCTCAATCTGTTGTTTTAAATTTTCATTCCTATTAGGGTTTAGGGTTTTAAATAATACTCTGCATGTACGTTGTTAAGTTGTTCATTTCCTATATCATTCATATTTGGGTTTTAGGATTATCATGGGTGAAAAACGGAAAAGAAGTCAAAAGAATAATAAGCCTGGGGATAATAAGCCTGGTGAGAGGGGTGCTACGAAGTGCCCGAAAGCCCTTGCAACTATAGCCGCTAAAGACCCGGAAATAACATGGAGCTCGAAGGGTTTCCCTACTAGTCCAAATGCGGGTTATTTATCCAGTTGGATTGGATGTTGCACAAGACAGTTTGTGCCTATCTATTTAGATGATGCTAGAAATTTGAATCCAAAATTGGCGGAGTTATACTTGGCTCGTGTAAAGGAAGCCTTTATTATACCCGATGAATGCCATGATAAGTATTTAATGCATAAGGCAGGGGATGTCCTAAGGCAGTGAAAGTGTGACGTTGCTAGGGATTGGTTGTATGTGGACAAGGCAACGGGGGAGATGCGTAAGAGCCCACCGGCAAACAAGTGTCCCACCATCAGTCAGGAACAATGGGATCTTTTCAAAGAGATGAGAACTACTGAGAAGTTTCAGGTTAAATATCCTCGCCTTTTAACGATTTACCTATCATTTTTTTAATTAATGAGTCCTTTATATAATCTTTTTATTATCTCATCTACTTGCGCTTTTATATAATTATTTGAAGGCCGTTAGCGGAAGAAATCGTGCTAACATTTCATGCAAGAAGGGGAAATGGTATGGTTCTCGAGGCGATTCTGAGAAAGATAGAAGAGAACCTCGTAAGTAGCATGCATTATTCCCCTGTAAGACTTTATTTTTTTAATCACACTTGGACTTGCATTGATACACATTTACATGTATAAATGTTACCATGTTAATGTGTAGGTGGCAAAGGGAGTGACCAAGTTGGATCGGCATGTAACTTATAAAGAAGGGCACACGCCTAAAGGATCCCGGTCGCGTGACAAATATGATGAGGAAGTGTTGGCCAACATAGTAAGCATTATTTTATTAAGACAAGTGCATTACTAACTTTATTATTTTAGTCACAAATATAATTTGAAGTTTATTTAATATATTATAGGACAACGTATTGAAAGAGGTAGAAGAAGGGAAATTCACTCCCAGTAGTCGTAATGACGTTCTTGGTAGAGCGATCGGCCGACCCGAACATCCAGGTCGTTTGAGGGGCGTCCCGTTACAGGTTGGAGTAACGAAATATTATGGGACAACTGCCCCGATAAAGAAGAAAAGGAAGACTAAGTCTGAGAAGGCTGACATGGTACCATTTATTCTATTATTTTCATTTAAGTTCAATTCACATGTTATTGTTGGGATAAAAATTGCCGACACATTATATTCTTGGCACGCACTTCGATTAATGGCATCCGTACTACTAAAGTTGAATGCTGGAGGCAAGCTTTCCGAAGAAGAAGTGGAGATGATGGAGGATGTCATTTATAAAGGGGGTAATAAGGTACAACAGATTGGTCAAGAGGCCGCTACTACCTTGGCAATACATGAGAAGGATGTATCGGTCAACGAGATTCAGAAAGATCAGGTACCTAATGCTTCTGAAGTTGTAACAACTAAAGCCGATCAGGTACCTAATACTTCCTTTCTTTTCTTTTCTTTTTTTTTTGGGTAAGATCAGAGGGTGTGTTCCCTGCCAGCTCTAATGCTATAACTTCTGACATCGTGCAATTGGTTAATTTTATTAGGTAAATAATGGGTCTGAAAAGGAGATGCAACTTAAGAAGACTACTGATAGAAAACAAAGATACATCCCCTTTAAGTCGTTCCTGTTTTGTAAGGTATGCATGAAGTGTTTAATTAGTTAAATTTATATGAATTCTATTAAATTTTGGGATATAATAATGTATGTGTATATTCTTCAGGCCGTAAACAAGAGGCCAGTTATTCTTGCTGACCCTAAATTCGAAAATCCATATGTGCGTGTTGGCCGGGGTCTCGTAGAAATGCACACCAAATCAGCAGCGTAAACTGTAGTAGTTCATGGCGAAAAACTTTTGCCGAATCATAGAAAAGTAGAGATAACTACAGTATTTCCAGGCCATGAAAACTTTCAACTGCCTGTCCCAGTTCGTGACGACATTACCATTCTGGGAGATGCGGTTGGAAGTTTCATCCAATGGCCTGAAACTCACATCTACTTGGCTCGGTCGTCTCCGCCTCGAGTCAAAGCGATTGGGGTTAGAAGAAATACCTTTATATATATGTTACATTTTTAATTGTTGAATATTTTTATATGTTAAATTTATATGTTATTTTTTTTGTAGGGAACAAAAAAGCCGGCTTTGGCGGATAATCCTAAGTCCACAGACATGCCAACTACCTGGTCGAGATAACAACTTGATGAGGTAATTAATTAACTTCTCCATTTTTATGAAAACCTCCCTTTAATTTTTTTTTGTTTCTGTATTTCTAAAAAGCATGGAAATTTTTTGTATGTAGGGGAATGAAAAGCGGCTAAGGCGGATAAGCCTAAGTCCCCGGACATGCCAACTACCTCGTCCAGACAACAACTTGATGAGGTATTTAATTAACTTCTCCATTTTTTTTAAAAACCTCGCTCCCTTATATTTTGTCTGTATTTCTAAAAAGCATGCATGGTAATTTTGTGTATGGGACAAAAAAGACTGATAAGCCTAAGTCCCCAAATCATACTGCTACTACTACCTCATCATTGAAAGAGCGGGTTGATGAGGTATTTAGTTAAGTACGCTTTTATTTTTATTACTCCAACTAGGATATGTTACCTTTGGATTTTTTATTATTTTAATTATCTACATGTGTAGGCTGGTGGTAGTAGCACACAATCAAAGAATCATTATTTCCCCGACCTGAAAGAAGTTAGGAGTTTAAACTCCTCACAATATTCTGGGAAGGATTACATGCAAAAATTAAGAACAGTGACGATGAGGAAACTGCATGAGGAGGCTGGCCGTCGCATAGCCAACGAGCAATTGATAGTTATTCCGCTCGAGGAGGATATTCTAGGGGTTGAGCGCGAAGCACTTATGTCATGGGATATGCTAGCCATTTGGGTTAGCCTGGTCCAGATTGATGTCCAACACCTATTTGTTTGGATGAAGTAAGTTTCTTAATAAATAATTTCATATTCTAATATTCTGACTACTAGATAGTGTTTTAAATACCGGAATTAATACCATAATAATGTAGGATATTGAAATTGAGAGTGATCCCCAAGAAGAAGATTCCATCTGATCAATACGAATTCCTGTGCCCCTATGTTTTATCTTTATTTATTCCGGAATTCTCGTTCGAAGATCGGGTAGATTATATTCTCAGCAATTGGCGACAACCAAGAAACTGATTTTTGCCCCTTATAATGAAAAAGGGTAATAAACAAATTAATATTACGTTTCCCCCTACAATTGCATTTTCATAACTAATATATGTACTTGTTAATAATGATGATGTCTCTTGATGTAGGACTCATTGGGTGCTTGCAGCCATCATGCCGACAAAGAAGAAAGTTTTTTGGTTGGACTCTTTACATAATCAACCAAGCGAGACTTTTAAGCGCTTGATTAATAAGTAAGTTTATAATACTGATTTATTTATAATAACATTAAGTTTCAATTTTTATTTATAGCAAAAAGCTCATTTTTGCCCCTAAAAAATGAGTTTCTGCCTCCTTTTTTTTTTTTTTAAAAAAAAGGGGCCTTTGAGAAGAGAAGAGCTAACGATCAGGATCAACCCACGAAAGATTCTGATGATGGCCCTGATTTTATTACGATAATAGGGGTACGTGCTCAAATACATTACACTAAGTGCAAAAATCTGTGTTTAATACTAATACAATACCTAAAGTTCAAGATTCTGATGTGAGCCTTCTCTCCTCTGTTTGTTTTTATGTAATAATAGGCCCCTCGCCAGCCAGATAGCATACAATGTGGATACTACGTTTGTCGGTTCATGTTGGAGATTATTGGCGAAGATATATCCTTATTCCAGAAAAGGTTAGTAATTTAATAATGTGTTTATTACTTTTTTTAAATTAGAGTTGATGTTGTCTTGCTTGTTTGCTATACCTGACGATCTTTGCTATGCAAAAGATTTGATGTTGTTACAATAATGTCTTGTCTTTGTTTTTTCCGCAGTATGTAATCAACCCGTCACAAGAGATTCAGCAGTATTCAAGTGTAGATATAGACGAGGTAAGGGACATGTTGGGCAAATACGTCTTAGAAAATAGAAATGCATGATACTCAGAGTTTAGATCAGCTTATTAGTAAATTTTTTGTTGAAGTTAGGGAATGATTAGTTCATGTAAATTTAACTCCTTGTAAGTATATATATATATATATATATGTATATATATATATATATATATATATATATATATATATGTATATATATATATATATGTATATATATATATATGTATATATATATATATATGTATATATATATATATATGTATATATATATATATATATATATATATATATATATATATATGTATATATATATATATGATCTTTCTTTGTTGTGGTTGAATTGAATCTATTGAGTTCGATGAACCAAGTGTGATTTATCTTTGGTCTTTGGTATATGGTGTCTTTGATATATGCGGTTTTTGAATGGCATGAAACAAATTTAATTTTTAAAAACATTAGGAGTTCGTAATAAAAACGGTTACTAAAAAAAAAACCGTTGTGAAGACCTTTCACAACGGTTACTAAAAAAAACCGTTGTGAATACCTTTCACAAATACCGCGCATAATATTCAACAACATGTTTTAAACGAAGAACCGTTGTTAAAAGTCTTCACAATTTTGGAGGGAAAGTTACAACAACGGGTTTTAATCTAAGAACCGTTGTTACTACAAATTTCAACAACGGGTATGTAGCATATACCCGTTGTTAAAAGTCTTCACAATTTTGGAGGGAATGTTACAACAACGGTTATACATATGACAACCGTTGTTATATTATTCCCACCAAATTTTTGAAACACTTTCCACAACGGCTTACACGCAACAACAACGGCTTTTAACCGTGGTGAATACTTTCGACAACAGTTTAAGTAAATAACCTAACCGTTGTAAATACCTTTTACAACGGCCGCTTTAACAACGTCCGATTTTTGTTTTTATAACGGTTTTTACCCGTTGTTATAGCCTGTATCTGTAGTAGTGGGGTGATGGATATGCGAATGGGAGAATATGTTATGAGGGGTATACGAGTTAAGCTCGGGCGAGAGGTAACTTTTATCAGGTGGTAACTTACGTGATCAGGATTGAGTAGGTGGACGTGATTACGGGTCTATGATATGTGTAAATGTTTGTGTGTGGTTCTGACCTCACAAGAAGTGGTATGGTGTGATAATTATAAAGTTGTTATATGATTGTTTTGTAATTTATGTTGGGTATGGTATACTAATGGAATGAGGTTCAAAAGGTAATAATTTAATTGATCTGACATGGATAGTTAAAATTGTATGTGTATTGATGATACATGTTTATTCCGTGAAATGGTAAGGACGATGTTCATGAGATTCTTGTCAGTTTATTCCGTATAATATGTTGTGTTATAATCTAGTAAAACGGTTTTGAGCGAGTTTTCTTGTTCAAAATGTCATACTGAGTCAGTGTTTATGGGAATTATATGTGATTGTGATGTTTATCGATGTGGTTGTTGTGCCTCGAGTGGTGATCCGGGCATGGTACTTCATGTTGTGATGCGGGTATTTTCGCACTACGGTGCGACTGTTGGCGGCGGTGTTACGATGCCGTCACCGGTTGTGGTGGAGTAGGCGGGATGATTATGATTCGAGTTTCGAAAGTACATACCAGTTATACATAGATTGTTGTTTTGTTTGATGTTGCTCCCTGCGAGTTTCAGTTTGTGCAGATAGACAGTTGTCTTGTTTATTGATGTTTTCTTTACCAGGTTAAGTTTGGGAATGAGGGTAGAGTATGATATGAAATAGAGTTGTATATGTTTTCGTTGTTGTCATGGTATAGTGATATTCTGTTGATGGGATACGGTTGTGAGAGGTTGTTACAACAATTTTAATCTTGTTCTAGATAAGGCTTTAGTGGACATGGTAATGGCAAGTGATTCGTAAAACATGTGTGGTAATGACCTGAAAGATGCAGGTGGTTCATAATCCTTTGTTGAGACAGTGAGTGTAGGGTGTTGGGGGAATTAGTGTCATGTTAAGTTATGTATGAGTTTTGCGGTAATGAAGGAAAGAACTTGAGGATCTAGTGTGAGTGTACGTAACGAGTGTGGATCGTGAGTTATGCTTTTGGGAGATAGGTGCTTTACATAGAGAGGTATGTTGTTTTGCAGTAATAATGGAGAGTTAGTATGGTGTTTTTGCTACGAGTTTTATGGTGTAGGTTAGGTGGTGTGCCGAATGAGTTGAGGTATGAGAAATATTTAAGTAAGAGAGCCTTGGATATATGCATGGCGAGTGTTTAGATTATAGGTGGTTGTCTTTGACATGCGGTGGTGATGAGGATAATGAGACAATATAGCTAGGATTTAGTATTAGTGAGTTACGAGGACCTAACATTTATCTTAAGAGGAGTAGGATGCGATAAAAGAGATTTTGATGGTTGTACATATGGTAGTATATTTGGAAGTAGAGTGTTGGTGTAGCATAAAGGACGGATATTTGTTTTGATTGATTTTATTAAAGGTTGTGAGTAAACTTCGAGGACGAAGTTCCTTTTAAGGGTGGTAGAATGTAACATTCCGTTTGATGCTATGAGTATCTTGATATTGGATTATCTAGTGGATGATATGTTACGGAGCTAGCAGCGTTTGTGTTGGTTGCGTATGGAGTTAGTGTTGAGAGAGATATAATGTAGTTGATACGATATCGTGAGACATGTTGTGGAGGTAGGCGTGGTTGGTGGAGTTGGTGTTAAGAGTTCATGTTTCATAGGATGAGGTTTTGTTTTGAGTTCTTAGTTGCGTTGTTGTGGCTTGGTCGAGTTGGTAGGTTTGTTTTTATGTATGGGTTGAACTTCGGGGACGAAGTTCTTTATAAGGAGGGAAGACTGTAATACTACGGTTTTATGAGTCTCTAGGTACTCTATCGAGTGGGCCTTACTCTGTCGAGTAAGGGTGTTTTACGATTTAAAATAGTTTCTGACCTGTTGGGTACTCGATCGAGTAGCCTTGGTACTCGATCGAGTAGGCGGCACTCGATCGAGTACGTCAGTTACTCGATCGAGTAGCCCGGTTTACGGGTAATGTTTTGTAGGGTTTTGTTAATAATGCGAATTAATATATAAACACTTCCGTCACTTTCATAATACGCTTTTACAAACCTAATCACTTTCAAAAGAAATTTCAATCTACGTACTTCGCATTCATCGCATTATTGACAAATCCCGGAGCTTGGAAGGTCGGAATTCATCTTTCTTTACATCTTTGTGATCCTTGCGTCGAGGGTAAGATCTACGTACCGAATTTGTTATATTTTATTAAGTTTCGTTAAACCCTAATTTTGGGAATTGGGGACTTGTGTTAGTTTTATGTGGTTAGTGATTTATGTGATGTTATGTTTGGAGGAGGATTCGTAGAGGAGGCTTTTTGATAACAAATTGTTGAGATCGTCGATCGTGTTGCTTTCGGTAGGGTTTCCTACTCGCATTAGTCCCATAATGTGTTGGTGGTGATTTGTGTTTGTTGATTGTTATCATACGAGTATTGTGACGGTTGTTGGTTTTGATTGCTGTTTAGTAGTTGTGATTGTTTGTATCTGTCTGTGTTCTTCGGGGCGCGTCCCTGGCTGAGTGGAGTCACTTGCGGGAGTGGCTTCACGCCCATAAGTCGCCTCTCGTGGAACCCGCCACGAAGGGATGTGCACATTAATGGATTTGTGTTTATCGCTCGACGGAGATGAGCGGGGATTAGGTGGGAACGGCCGCGGTCCCCCACTGGCGGCGTGGAGTGACCTGTTGCGATGGGCACTCGCGAGGGCTACACACTTTAGTGTGTAGTCAGTATTGTGGAGTTGGTGATGGAGTTCGGAGTATATCTGTGACAATTGAGCTGTGTTGTTTGTTGTGTTGTTGGATTATATAAATTGTGTGATTAGTACTGACCCCGTTTATTGTTTTAAAAACTGTGGTGATCCATTCGGGGGTGGTGAGCAGTTATTGAGCATGTATGAGATTACGCGTATGGGATAGCTGGGATGAGTCATCACGTGGCAGTTAGAAGTCTTCCGCTGTGTCAGACGATGTGTTATAGCTTTGATAGTTTTATCAGTAGATCGTCTGAGAACCTTGTATTTCAGTTTGACAGTTTTGGTTTGAGACATGTAATCACTTAAATTATATTGACTTTTAAAGTACGTTTCTTTATTGTCTTATGATTATCATTGCCTCGGGTAACCGAGATGGTAGCACTTCCATGCCTTGAGTAGTCCTGGTATGGCACTTGGAGTATGGGGGTGTTACAGATATATCTTCGCGTAATAATCTCCAACATGAACCGACAAACGTAGTATCCACATTGTATGTTATCCGGCTGGCGAGGGACCTATTATTACATAAAAACAAATAGACGAGAGAAGGCTCACATCAGAATCTTGAACTTTAGGTATTGTATTAGTATTAAACACAGATTTTTGCACTTAAGGTATTGTATTTGAGCACGTACCCCTGTTATCGTAATAAAAGTAGGGCCATCATCAGAATCTTGTGTGGGTTGATCCTGCTCGTTAGCTCTTTTCTTCTCAAAGGCCCGTTTTTTTTTTTAAAAAAAAAGAGGCAGAAAATCATTTTTTTAGGGGCAAAAATGAGGTTTTTGCTATAAATAAAAATTGAAAATGTTATTATAAATAAATCAGTATTATAAACTTACTTAGTAATCAAGCGCTTAAAAGTCTCGCTTGGTGGATTATGTATAGAGTCCAACCAAAATACTTTCTTCTTCGTCGGCATGATGGCTGCTAGCACCCAATGAGTCCTACATCAAGAGACACATCATCATTATTAACAAGTACATATATTAGTTATGAAAATGCAATTGTAGGGGGAAACGTAATATTAATTTGTTTATTACCCTTTTTCATTATAAGGGGCAAAAAAGCGACTTCTTAGTTGTCGCCAATTCTTTGAGCAATATAATCTACCCGATCTTCGAACGAATAAATCGAGATAAACATAGATAAAATATAGGGGCACAGAACTGTATTGATCGGATGGAATCTTCTTCTCGGGGATCACTCTCAATTTCAATATCCTACATTATTACGGTTAAAATTTTCGTTATTTAAAACACTATCTAGTAGTCAGAATATTAGAATATGAAATTATTTATTAAGAAACTTACTTCATCCAAACAAATAAGTGTTGGACATCAATCTCGTCTAGGCCAGCCCAAATGGCTAGCATATCCCATGACATAAGTGCTTCGCGCTCAACCCCTAGAATATGCTCCTCGAGCGGAATAATTATCAATTGCTCATATTCTATGCGACCGCAAGCCTCCTCATGCAGTTTCCTCATCGTCACCGTTCTTACTTTTTGCATGTAATCCTTCCCATAATATTTTGTGGAGTTTAAACTCCTAACATCTTTCAGTTCGGGGAAATAATGATTCTTTGATTTTGTGCTACTACCACCAGCCTACACATGTAGATAATTAAAATAATAAAAAATCCAAAGGTAACATATCCTAGCTTGCTAGTTGGAGTAATAAAAATAAAAGCGTACTTAACTAAATACCTCATCAACCTGCTCTTTCAATGATGAGGTAGTAGTAGCAGGTATGACTGGGGACTTAGGCTTATCAGTCTTTTTTGTCCCCTACATAAAATTTCCATGCTTTTTAGAAATACAGACAAAATATAAATAAAGGGAGCGAGGTTTTAAAAAAAATGGAGAAGTTAATTAAATATCTCATCAAGTTGTTGTCTGGACGAGGTCGTTGGCATGTCCGGGGACTTAGGCTTATCCGCCTTAGTCGGCTTTTTTGTTCCCTACATACAAAACATTTCCATGCTTTTTAGAAATACAGAAATAAAAAAAATTAAAGGGAGGTTTTCATAAAAATGGAGAAGTTAATTAAATACCTCATCAAGTTGTTGTCTCGACGAGGTAGTTGGCATGTCTGTGGACTTAGGCTTATCCGCCAAAGCCGGCATTTTTGTTCCCCACAAAAAAAAAATCATATAAATTTAACATATAAAAACATTTAACAATTAAAAATTTAACATATATATAAACGTATTTCTTCTAATCCCAACTGCTTTCGGCTGAGGCGGAGACGACCGAGCCAAGAAGATATGAGAATCAGGCCATTGGATGAAACTTCCAACCGCATCTCCCAGAATGGTAATGTCGTCACGAATCGGGACAGCGGTTGAAAGTTTTCATGGCCTGGAAAGACTATAGTTATCTCTACTTTTCTATGATTCGGCAAAAGTTTTTCGCCATGAACAACCACTACAGTTTCCGCTGCTGATTTGGTGTGCATTTCTACGAGACCCCGACCAACACGCACATATGGACTTTCGAATTTAGGGTCACCAAGAATAACTGGCCTCTTGTTTACGGCCTGAAGAATACACATACATTATTATATCCCAAAATTTAATAGAATTCATATAAATTTAACTAATTAAACACTTCATGCATACCTTATCGAAAAACAAGTGAACTGACTTGAAGGGGATGTATGCTGTTTTCCATCAGCCGTCTTCTCAAGTTGCATCTCCTTTTTAGACCCATTATTTACCTAATAAAATTAACCAATGGCACAATGTCAGAAGTTATAGCATTAGAGCTGGCAGGGAACACACCTCCTGATCTTACTCCCCAAAAAAAAGAAAAGAAAAATAAGGAAGTATTAGGTACCTGATCGGCTTTAGTTGTTATAACTTCAGAAGCATTAGGTACCTCATCTTTCTGAATCTCGTTGACCGATACTTCCTTCTCATGTATTGCCAAGGTAGTAGCGGCCTCTTGACCAATCTGTTGTACCTTATTACCCCCTTTATAAATGACATCCTCCATCATCTTTACTACTTCTTCGGAAAGCTTGCCTCCAGCATTCAACTTTAGTAGTACGGATGCCATTAACTGAAGCTGCGTGCCAAGAATGTAATGTTTCAGCAATTTTTATCCCAACAATAACATGTGAATTGAACTTAAATGAAAATAATAGAATAAATGGTACCATGTCACCTTCTCGGACTTAGTCTTCCTTTTCTTCTTTATCGGGGCAGTTGTCCCATAATATTTCGTTACTCCAACCTGTAACGGGACGCCCCTCAATCGACCTGGATGTTCGGGTCGGCCAATCGCTCTAGCAAGAACGTCATTACGACCATTGGGAGTGAATTTCCCTTCTTCTACCTCCTTCAATACGTTGTCCTATAATATATTAAATAAACTTCAAATTATATTTGTGACTAAAATAATAAAGTTAGTAATGAACTCGTCTTAATCTAATAATGCTTACTATGTTGGCCAACACTTCCTCATCATATTTGTCACCCGACCGGGATCCTTTAGGCGTGTGTCCTTCTTTATAAGTTACATGCCGATCAAAGTTGGTCACTCCCTTTGCCACCTACACATTAACATGGTAACAGTTATACATGTAAATGTGTATCAATGCAAGTCCAAGTGTGATTAAAAAAATAAAGTCTCACAGGGAAATGCATGCTACTTACGAGGTTCTCTTCTATCTTTCTGTAACCGCCTCGAGAACCATACCATTTTCCCTTCTTGCATGAAATGTTAGCACGATTTCTTCTGCTAACGGCCTTCATATAATTATATAAAAGCGCAAGTAGATGAGATAATAAAAAGATTATATAAAGAACTCATTAATTAAAAAAATGATAGGTAAATCGTTAAAAGGCGAGGATATTTAACCTGAAACTTCTCAGTAGTTCTCATCTCTTTGAAAAGATCCTATTGTTCCCGATGATGGTGGGACACTTATTGTCTCCGGTGGGTTCTTACGCATCTCCCCGTTGCCTTGTCCACATACAACCAATCCCTAGCAACGTCACACTTCCACTGCCTTAGGGCATCCCCTGCCTTATGCATTAAATACTTATCATGGCATTCATCGGCAATATCAAAGGCTTCCTTTACACGAGCCAAGTATAACTCCGCCAATTTTGGATTCAAAGTTCTAATATCATCTAAATGGATAGGCACAAACTGTCTTGTGCAACATCCAATCTAACTGGATAAATAACCCGCATTTGGACCAGTAGGGAAACCCTTCGAGCTCCATGTTATTTTCATCGGCTCTTTAGCGGCTATAGCTGCAAGGGCTTTCTGGCACTTCGTAGCACCCCTTTCACCAGGCTTATTATCCCCAGGCTTATTATTCTTTTGACTTCTTTTCCGTTTTTCACCCATGATAATCCTAAAACCCAAATATGAATGAAATAGGAAATGAACAACTTAACAACGTACATGCAGAGTATTATCTAAAACCCTAAACCCTAATAGGAATGAAAGTTTAAAACAACAGATTGGGCTTCTAAAATCCTAAACCCTAATAAGAGGAGTTAAGTAGATGATGCGGGATGATAAATATAACAAAGAAGACGAAAAACAAATAGATGCATGAAAAAGAAAAAAGATGATCGTCTTAAAACCCTAATGACGAAACACAAAATTAAAGTGAACATACCTGATGATGATGATAAAGAGAACGAGCAGGATGATAAGGGAAGGCAACGAAATCAAGGCGTTAAAGCGGGCGGGCCGGCAACGAGAATGTAGAAAGCGAGGAAGAGAGAATAATAAACTCAGGATACCAACGGTTGAACTGGTGTTGTGTGTGTTTGTGTGGTATGCTGCATGTGTTTGTAAATTAGTTTTTTATTAAGACAAACTATTGACAACGGGTCCTCAAAACAAAACCGTTGTTATATGTTAATAACAACGGGTCAATAAAAGTCAACCGTTGTCAAAACTTTATTACAACGGTTAAAATATACCCGTTGTAATATATTTTCACCAAATTTGCGCCAAAATGAAATATGTCTAAAAAAATAAATGACAACGGGTAGGGGTACTACAACCGTTGTTGAAAGTAATAACAACGGGTAATGTAACTATAACCGTTGTTGATAGTAATAACAACGGGTAATGTAACTATAACCGTTGTTGAAAGTATTAGCAACGGGTAATTTAAATATAACCGTTGTTATTGTTCAACCTTTTTTTTTTAAATTACTGTAGTTCCATTACAGTCCAAACCTGTAACAATACATACTGTAGCAGGAGAAGCACCATATACTGCAACATTATTCAGCAATTTCAACACCAGCATCCACATCTAATAATAAGATCAAGAAAATAAGACAACACCAGCATGCATACTGTATATCTAAGCTACATGATTTACCATGCCATGCAAATTTGGGAATCTTTATTTAACAATGACCATTATTGGTTCTATTGGCTTTTTAAAGCTACCAAAAGCTAAAGACATACAACACATCTCAAACTTGCTATAAATTCAGGCATCCCATTAGCTCCCCACAACTCACAAATAAATTAAACCATCAAATTACTGGTCTGAAAATGACTCAAAATGTTGGTCGTCCATATCACTGTGTCCTGATGAACCATCTCAGGATCGGGGACGTTTCTTGGATGTCATAGTTTCTTCGTTAACCCAAATACCTTCACCATGGTCATCACGCATATAGATGCTTTCAGTGTCCTCATGATCAGTGTCAACATCGTCGAAATAAGATACAGTGGTAGAGTGATCCATTTCCTTAAAAACGACATCCTGATCATCATCACCATTGTCGGATGGACTACTCCTTCTACTCCTTATAGACAGTACAATAGACCACTTCTTATCCATAGGATCGGTGACATAGAACACTTGTTTAGCTTGGGATGCCATTATGAAAGGATCATCCTTATTATTGCCAACCTTACCCAGATTGACCAACGTAAATCCCATCTTATCCTTTCGGACACAATGGAGGTTGTTATCAACCCAGTTACATCGAAACAAAGGCATTGTGAAATCAATGTAATCTAGTACCAATATTTCTTGAATAACACCATAATAAAGGCATTTTCCCCAAATAGGCTTTTTATCTTTTGAAGTAGCAAAGTGCATTGCCTCAAATTCAGAACTCACACCACTATTTTGCATTGTGCTCAACTCATCTTGCTCGCGGGTGTAAAAAGTATATCCATTAATGGCAAAACTGCTGTAAAAGGTGACCCTGGCATTTGGACCTAAACCAAGACGTAGTAACCTAGGAGAAATGCCATCACCAGTTTGATTCGTACACTCTAAGACAATATTCTTAAACCACTCTGCAAATGTCTTCGTATGCTCGTTTGCAATCCACTTCTCGGTCTTGTTTGGGTGATCGTATTTGAGCTCATCTTTGTGTTGTTGAATATAAGGTCGCACCTCATCTTCGTTGTTTAGCACATACGTATGTGCTAAATGCAACATTTCACGTGTCACAATTTGTTCAACCCGGCCCCTAATACCTTTTCCGGTCATCCAGTCACTATGACGATTCTTAGGAACACCAATCAACTCCTCAGGGGAGAGATGAGCGTAACAATATGAAAGAACTTCGTCTAAAATAGCGCGTTCAACAATACAACCTTCCGGACGATACCGATTAGATGTATAGTCCTTGTAGACTTTCATCAATCTTTCGAAAGGATACTGCAATCTCAAGTACACGGGCCCAAGGTACAAAATCTCCCTAACCAAGTGAATGGTCAGATGAATCATGATAGTGAAGAAAGAGGGTGGAAAATACATTTCCAACTGACAAAGAGAGGTTACAACGAGGTCCTGCAATGAATCCGCGTCATCGGGATCGATGACTTTCTTGCATATGGACTGGAAGAAGAGACATAATCTAGTTATAGAATATCTTACCTTTTCAGGTAAAATGGAACGAACAGCCACAGATAGTAATTGTTGCATCAAAGTGTGACAATCATGTGACTTTAACCCGGTGAGTTTTAGGTCTTGTATCGACACTAGGCCTTTGATGTTCGACGAATAACGATGTGGCACTTTAATTCCATTCAAGCATGCACATAACTCTTTTTTCTCATTCCGTGAAAGGGTATAAGCTGCTGGCGGTAAAAATGTACGATTACCTCTCTTCTGTGGTGCCAACTCTAGCCTAATACCCATCATTTTCATATCTTCCCTAGCTGCGGCGTTATCCTTTGTTTTACCTGGAACATTCAGAAGGGTATTGATAATATTATCACAGACATTTTTCTCAATGTGCATGAAATCGAGGCAATGCCTGACCTATAGGTCAGGCCAATATGGATGTTTATAAAAAAATATGGATCTTTTCTTATACCCACGAGTAGACAATTTAGAGCCGCTCTTCTTCCCATAATCTATCTCAATATGCTTTACTTTCTGATAAACTTCATGCCCACTCAAAATTCTAGGAGGTTGACGAAGTTCTTGTCTTCCATTGAATGCTTTCTGCATCTTGCGATAACAATGGTCATGATACAAGAACCTCCTATTTCCCATATACACATACTTACGAGAAGACTTCAAGTATTCAGACTCGATATCCTCCCCACACAATGGACAAGCTTCTTTCCCATGAACTGTGTGCCCAGAAAGGTCGCCATAAGCCGGATAGTCAGATATTGTACACAATAACATCACTCTCAAATTGAAAGTTTCGTTCTTATATGCATCAAATACTTCTATCCCTCTATCCCACAACATTCGCAAATCATCTAGAAGAGGTTCCAAATAGACATCTATATCATTTCCAGGTTGTTTAGGGCCGGAAATTAACAACGACAACATCAAATACTTTCTTTTCATGCACACATATGGAGGTAAGTTATAAATAGCCAACACTACTGGCCAAGTACTATGTTGGCTACTCATGTTTTCGTGTGGGTTCATTCCATCAGTGGACATCGATAGACATAAGTTTCTAGGTTCATTGCCGAACGGATACTTAGCGTCGAACGATTTCCATTGCATACCATATGCCGGGTGTCTTAGCTTTCCATCATTTATTCTTCCTGTTTCATGCCAAGTTAACATTTTTGAATCATCGGGATTCGCATAAATCCTTATGACTCTTGGTATCAATGGAAAATACCACAACACCTTAGCCGGGATCCCTTCCTTATCCTTATAACGCCACTCCAAACATTTAGGGCCATTGGTTAAGTTTTGATATAATTTCCGATACAATATGCAATCATTTGGACATGCATGTATTTTCTCATATTTCATACCCACTCCTCTTATCAGTTTTTTCGCCTCATATGTCTTAACAGGTAGAACATTACCATCAGGAAGCAACTCCTTTATCAAGGCTAAAAAACTAGTGAAACACGTGTCACTCACCCCATTTGCCCCCTTGATATTATACAACTTCACCACAGCCGACATTTTTGTGAACTTACAACCAGGATACTGAGAGGTGCTTGGACTCACACAACTTCTCATACATGTTGTTAAGGTCATCCCAATCACTAGTGTCATCACCTACATCTTCAAAAGCAATCGACTCATCATCATTCTCTTCATTATTTATAGACCCAACATTCAACTTCTCTACTTCCAACTCTTCCAACTCAAAAAACTCGGCAAACTCAGGATCATCAGTTAGCCTTTTGTGTACCTCAACATCATCTTCTTCAGAGCTATTCTCTTCCTCTAATGGTTCCCCATGAAAAATCCAACGTGTATAGGATCGACTAAATCTCCACTTTTCTAGGTGTATTTTAACGTCCGGAAAAGCCATATAGCTAATATTACCACATCTTTCACAAGGACATGCAATACTAGAAGAACCTTTCAAATTGTTCGAAACGACTTCATAAAATTCAGCTAAACCATCCTTATAGTTGCGGTCACTCATATTTGCATCAATCATCCAAGTTCGAGTCATTATTCTACATTCGTAATAATATGCAAACAAATAAACGAAATTCGGAAAGCAATTAAGCTAAATTATCAACAAATTAGATAATAACCCAAAAAATCCTATATCTATAAGCGTTGCTAAGAAACATATATACCTGATTGATAAACACGATGAGGGAGAGAAGACGGTGACAACAGTGACGGAGATGAATACGGAGAGACGATCGGGGAGGAATGGAGGATGATATAGTAGCAGTATTAGCTTGTGTTTGTGTTTTGTAGCGTATAGCAGAATAAAGCAATCTGTTGTTCTTAAGATTTGCATTACATTAATAACAACGGTTACTCAGTATACAACCGTTATTACAACCTAATAACAACGGGTTCTAAACAAAC
Organism: Silene latifolia; assembly: GCF_048544455.1. NCBI lineage: Eukaryota > Viridiplantae > Streptophyta > Magnoliopsida > Caryophyllales > Caryophyllaceae > Silene > Silene latifolia. The sequence goes on from NC_133537.1 coordinate 300,522,526, forward strand.
CGTTGTAATTACTTTTCACTAATTTTGCGCTAAATTATTAACAACGGTTAAAATGTAACCGTTGTTATTAGTTTTTATATTAACAACGGTTAACAACGGTTAACAACGGTTTTGAAAGTCTGACCCGTTCGGTGTACAGTTATTGCATCGAGAGGTCTGGCCAGGTCTTAGGCATATAGGCAGTGGTTATACGCAATACATAGTGTGGATGCAGTTCGTTAATCGGTCCACTGTGGGTGCAGTTCGTTAATCGGCCCATACCATTGAATGGAGGCAGTTCGTTAATCGCTCCATTAGTTAGATGCAGTTCGTTAATCGCTCTAACGGCGTTCATTCTATACATTGTGCTTTGTTGTTTGGTATGTTCTTGTATATCGTGGTTATGATGGATCTATGTTTCGCATGATGTCGTAATATGGTTTATGTCTTTATGCGTCGTCACATGTCGTTTGACTTGGAGTTATCATTTCATATGTTTGTCCTTGTCATTTTTCAATGGTAAGTTGGTGTCGAGTTTTCATAAGTATATATAGTCTCACATGTTTACTTGTTTTGCATTTCAATTGTTAATGATTGTTGATTATATTCAATTGTTGTAAACATGACTGTGATAGCATCTAGTTACTCCCGACTGATTGTCGACCCCCATTATCAGGTTGTTCAGATGTTTGCTGTTTGGATGATGCTTGCTTGGGGAATGTGCGAAGCGAGCTTAATAATAAATAAGGAGTTTGCCTTATGTTTTAAGAACCTTCGAATAATGTATTAGTTGTTTGGATTTAGTAGCGAACCGGATTGGTCAGGTGTTTCTGCCACCTTGACCCTTTTATCAGTATCGTACTCTGATATTTATTTTATATAAGTTTTTCCCTTGTTTTATAATCCGGGTTGTTACAGTTGGTATCAGAGCGAACACGCTCCCAACTCTCGCTTAATCGATAACTAAAATAAATGACTTAGTTAAACGAGTGAGAGTAAATGGGGTAGAGTGAATGAGTAGTTGTTTGGAGTGGTACTTAGGTTCTACCACTTATAACGACATTTCGTTCTTGCAGATGGTGCGCAACGGAAATGGTGAGTCTGATGCAGATCGCATCAGGAGACTTGAGGCCGCTTTGGCATCCATGGCCGAAGGTTTCACTAATCACCTCAACAAGAACAACAACAACAAAAACAACAACAACAACAACAACAATAACAACAACAACTATCCGCAGCAGACTGTGTTTGATCGCTTTGCTCGTCACCGTCCTCCTACCTATGATGGTGCGAATGATCCTACTGCCTTGGAGGCTTGGATTCGAGAGATCGAGAAGTTGTTCCTCGCTACTGGATGTCCTGAGGATTAGAAGGTGGATATTGCCACCTATTATCTGAAGGACGAGGCCGACAACTGGTGGGCTCTTACTAGAGCTGGCCTTGAAGTTCAACCAGGATATGGTTGGGCTGTTTTCTCTGAAGCGCTGAAGAAGAGGTTTTATCCTGAGGAGATGCGTTGGCAGAAGGAGCAGGAGTTCCTTCGTCTACAACAAGGTTCCATGACCGTTGAGGTGTATACTAACAAGTTCGTGAAGCTGTCACGTTTTGTTACTTCTGTGGCTATGGACGAGGTTTCGAGGACTCGTCGCTACGAGAAGAATCTAGCTCCTAAAGTCCGGACTGCTATGTCTGGTATTCCTTCAACTTCTTTTCAGCAGGCTTACGATCGTGCTCTTAGCATTTATGATTCAGTTCTTGCTACCGAGGCTGAGGAGGGTGCGAAGAGTAAGTTCGTGAAGAGGCCTTATGTTGCTCCCAGTTCTTCCCAGAAGAAACAGAAGTATGAGGCTCGTCTGTACACTCCGCGTGATCAAGGCCAAGCTAAGAAGGATTGGACTTGCTTCAAGTGTGGGAAGGGGTACCATCCGGGTACGAACTGCTTATCTGGTACTTCGCTTACATGTTATACCTGCAAGGCTCCGGGATACAAATCGATCGATTGTCCCCAGAAACCAAAGACGGAAGCACCAAAGGTTTATGCTCCAAAGACTGACCGAGTGTTCGTTATGAGTCGTGATGAAGCAGATGCTAATCCAGATGTGGTTACGGGTACCTTTCTCGTTCACTCTTTATCTGCTTTTGTGCTCTTTGATACGGGTGCATCGAGATGTCTTTTGTATCCGAATCCTTTTCTGTCCGTGTCGGACTCTCTTCTTCATCATCCGTTCATACCTCTATATCCCTTCCTACTGGTGAGATTGTTTCTTTCTCCGTTCTTTTCAAGTACGTACCTGTCAGTATCGCAGGGGCGATCGTTCCTGCCGATCTCGTCCAATTTAAACTTGGAGAGTTTAATGTGATTTTGGGTATGGATTGGTTATTTCGCTATGACGCTAGGTTCCTGTGTCATGATCAGAAGATCGTGCTTAAGAGTCCCACAGGTTTGAGGGTTTCTTATCAGGGTGTTAGGGTTACACCTACGGTCATGTGGGTTTCTGCTATGAAGATGGTTAGCATGGGTAGAAAGGGTCATCAGATCTATCTGTGCAGTGTTCATGGTGTTTCAGTTGAGCCTAAGTTAGAGGATATCCCTGTGGTTTGGGAGTTTCCCGATGTCTTTCCTAAGGATCTACCTGGTATTCCTCCTGAACGAGAAGTAGAGTTCTCGATTGAGTTGCTACCTGGAACTGGTCCCATTTCGAAAGCTCCTTATCGTATGGCACCAGCTGAGTTACAGAAACTCAAGAAGCAACTTGAGGAGATGATCGATAAGGGTTTTATCCGACCGAGTGCTTCGCCGTGAGGTGCTCCAGTTTTGTTCGTCAAGAAGAAGGATGGTAGTATGTGGTTATGCATCGATTATCGTGAGCTAAACAAGGTTACTATCAAGAATAAGTATCCTTTGCCGAGGATCGAGGATTTGTTTGATCAGCTCCGTGGTGCAAGTGTGTTCTCGAAAATCGATCTGAGGTTAGGTTACCATCAAATTCCAGTCAAGAATGAGGATATTCCTAAGCCTGCTTTTCGTTCAAGGTATGGCCACTATGAGTTCGTGGTGATGCCGTTTGGATTAACGAATACACCTGCTGTTTTTATGGATCAGATGAACCGCACTTTCAGCGAGTATTTGGATAAGTGTGTCGTGGTGTTCATAGACGACATACTGATTTACTCGAGAAACAAGGCTGAGCACGAGCGTCATCTTCATGTTATATTGGAGACTCTGCGTAAGTAGAAATGGTATGCTAAGTTCTCAAAGTGCGAGTTTTGGTTAAAGGAAGTTACCTTCTTGGGTCATGTGATTTCTGGCGATGGAGTTATGGTTGATCCGTCGAAGACCCGAGCTGTGGTTGAGTGGGAAAGTCCGAGGAAGGTGAACGAGGTTCGGAGTTTCCTTGGTCTTGCTGGGTACTATCGTCGGTTTGTTCATGACTTCTCTAAGATCGCGAGACTGATGACTCAGTTAATGAAGAAGGAATCGAAGTTCATTTGGACCGAGGCTTGCGAAGCTGCATTCCAAGAGTTGAAGAAAAGGCTGACTACCGCTCCTGTGTTGACTCTACCAGAAGAGGGCGTTGAGTTCGATGTTTTCTGTGATGCGTCGAAGTTTGGGTTGGGTTGTGTCTTGATGCAGAAGGGTAAAGTTGTGGCATATGCTTCCCGTCAGTTGAAAGTTCACGAGACGAACTATCCGACTCACGATCTTGATTTAGCAGCAGTGGTGTTTGCACTTAAGCTTTGGCGACACTACTTGTATGGAGTCTCTTGCAACATTTATACGGATCACAAGAGCTTGAATTATATCTTCACTCAGAGAGATCTTAACATGAGGCAGAGACGTTGGTTGGAGCTGCTTAACGACTACAAGGTTGAGCTGCAGTATCATGAGGCTAAGACAAACGTGGTTGCCGATGCTTTGAGTCTCAAGGTGTGTCACACCATGAGATCTGTGATGGTGTTACCTAATGACTTGAGTCGAGAGTTACAGAAGATGAGCCTTGAGGTAGTTCTTCCTGGTACTTTGGATTTGAGTGCGACCGTTGCTGAACCCGAGATTCTTCATGAGATCCGAGTTAAGCAAAGAGAGGATGAATACTTAGAAGGAGTTCGAGTTTCTATAAGCGAAGGGCGCGCCAGAGACTTCGACGTTGGACCTGATGATGGTCTACGATTCCAAGGTCGTTGGTGTGTGCCTAACTGTGAGGTCTTAAAATGTAAGATTCTCAAAGAGGCTCATAGTACTCCCTATTCGGTTCATCCTGGCGGTGATAAGATGTACAAGGATCTGAAGCTAAGGTTTTGGTTGCCGGGTATGAAGAAAGAGATCGCCGAGTTTGTGAGTCGTTGCCTGATCTGTCAGAAGGTCAAGTTTGAACATCAGAGACCTGGTGGTCTACTGCAACCCTTGGAGATTCCCACTTGGAAATGGGATTCGATTTCGATGGATTTCGTTATGGGTTTACCGAGGTTGTCGAGAGGAATGAACGCGATTTGGGTCGTGGTTGATCGTTTGACTAAGGTCGCGCATTTCATTCCGATGAAGGAGACTTGGAGTCTCGAGGAACTAGCGAGTGCTTATCAGCGTGAGATCATTCGTCTTCATGGGGTTCCTAAGGATATCATCTCCGACCGTGGTCCGAGGTTCTGTTCGCAGTATTGGAAGAAGTTGCAGTTGGCTTTGGGCAGTGAGCTTAGGATGAGTACAGCTTCTCACGCTGCAACTGATGGTCAGACCGAGCGTACGATTCAGACGCTTGAGGATATGTTACAAGCTTGTGCTTTGGAGTTCCAAGTTAGTTGGGAGAAGAGTTTACCGCTTGTGGAGTTCTCCTACAACAACAGTTACCAAGCTAGTATTCCGATGGCTCCGTTTGAGACACTTTATGGAAGAAAATGTCGTAGTCCTTTGTGTTGGGACGATTCTAGTGAGGCTATCGTTCTTGGTCCAGAGTTGGTTCAGGAATCGATTGAGCAAGTGAGGTTGATCCGTGAGAAGCTTAAGGCAGCCCAGGATCGACAGAAGACTTATGCAGACTTGCGGCGTAGGCCGATTGAGTTTGAGGTTGGCGATAAGGTTTTTCTTAAGGTTTCGCCGATGAAAGGTTTTAAGAGATTTGGGCTTAAGGGCAAGCTTAGTCCTAAGTACATTGGACCGTATGAGGTGCTCGAGAGAGTTGGCGAGGTAGCCTATAGGTTAGCTTTACCTCCGAACTTGTCGAAGGTTCACGATGTGTTCCATGTGTCGCAGTTGTGTCGTTATCGCAATGATCCTTCTCATGTTCTTCAGGCTGATGTTATCGAGGTTGAGCCTAACCTGACATATGAGGAACGTCCTGTTCGCATTTTGGAACGTCAGGAGAAGAGGCTAAGGAATAAGGTTGTGCCTTTGGTTCGGGTTCTGTGGAGAAGTCAGAAGTTTGAGCAAGAGACTTGGAAAACCGAAGCGTCTATGCGAGAGAAGCATCCACATCTTTTCGAGTGAGGTAGCTCTCTTATCAACTTTCGAGGACGAAACTTCTTTTTAAGGGGTTGGATTGTAACACCCCTAATTTCCGTAATATAATTCTATAATTTTATTTTCCCATATTTCATATTTTATTTTTCCGGGAAAATATTTGTCCCTTGTCTTTTGGGCTCGTTGGGCTCGAAAACGGTGAAGACCCGCTCCTTCCTTGGGTTTCACGTGTTTCTTGGAGTCCGGGTCAAAAACCGTCTCCATTTTCTGATAGCTGTTAAATCCCGAGTCAGAATGTTCTGGAATGTTCCGGATATTTCTATTCCATATTTCTCAAATTTTATCTTTTGGCAAATAATATCCCGTAAGATATTAAAGATAAGTCGAATTATTTCCGTCCTACCATAACTTAAACACGGAAATCTTTCTTAAGCAGGAGAAAACCTCCTGGGAATAGACGCAAGCCCAGTCTTTGCGCCTCTTCCAAGAGACGCATGTGGCTGCGCGCCTCTTCCCAGGCCCTTCTTTGCATGATTTACGTATCTTTTTTATATCTTTCCGAGATTCACTTCCAAAGAGTCTCCGAAACCCTATTCCTTCACGTGATTAGTATAAATAGGAGCTTTCGTTCCTCATATTTCTCACGCGAGTGTCCGCCCTTCTCTTCTCCCTTTGCATTCTAGACTTCGTTCTTACTAACTGGCGCCTACGTGCTTGGACTTCCGACCACGTAAGCTCGGATCTTTCCGGGTACCAGCCTCTCCGTTGCATGACCGACCAATTTGACCACAACACTCAATCAATCTAATTAATCAATCTTGTTAAATCGTTTTCCTCTTACGAGGGCACTCTTTCCTTGCATTCGCGTCGAGCATCACTAATCGATCTTCTTAGTTCTTCTCGTTCCGTCAACATGTAAGTCTGAGGGTGTAATAACCTTCCTTTTATTTATTGTATTTTATTATTGTATAAACAATTGTAAGGTTTATGTCGAAAGTACCTCATTAAAACCGATTTCTAAAACCGTCTTTAAAACCTTTTTGCGGATTTTCGGTGGATGACGTCGAGAAAGAGACGCAGCAACCGCTGCGCCTCTTCGAAGGAGCGCAGCACTGCCTGCGCCTCTTCGTGAGGGCGCTGATTCCTCGCTTCTTTTCTTCTTCCTCCGTCCTCTGTAATTCGTCTCAAATTTATTTCTTTTGTTTTGTTCGTCCGTTAATTCGTTCACATGATAGTTTAATAATTCATATGTATATTAACCATCATCATTAACATGTTTAAATAGTCATAAATCCGACTTAAATCCCTAATAATCAATATTTGCGGGTTTTCGTCATTAAATTCAATTCGAGTTTTAGAGATTCAATTCGTTCGTGTTGGGTTTCTGGGATTCATTGTTGATATATTTTCACCTGTTTAATCATTAATTCATCGTCAATTCATATGTTTAGTTAATAATTCGTTTAGTTAGTTAGTTTAGTTAATCATTCATTAACATCGACCCTTCACATAATTAATCCGTCTTATTTCCGTCTCATTCATGTTTTACTGTTTTATGACCCCAATCATATGTAAATAATCTGCTAATCACTTTCATCCGAGTCTAAAAATCGTAATCAACCCTTAAAATTAACAAATAACATTAACGGTTTGCGATTCCGCCACGCCTGAGAACTCACCCTTGGGAACAGACGCGGCAATCGCCTGCGCCTCTTCCAAAGGGCGCGATGCTCGCCGCGCCTGTTCAGTGGTGAATTTGTCCCCGAACTCTGTTCGCCTTGACCTAGTTTAATTAGCTACGTATTAATCAACTAATATCTGTATTATCACCTTCTGATCTGTCGTGTTTTATTCTTTTTTCTCAAATCATCCGTTTTAAAGGTTTTTTTCGACATAAATCGCCTATTCCGTTGTAATCAATGTAATTTTCATTATTGTATTTTTCATTATTGTATTTCTTTCATTGTTTGTATGTTTCTCACATGTAAATCAACCTTAAATCCTACTTCAACACAATTGTATGCTAATTACGTGTCAACCGACTTAGTCTAATCTCACATGCTAGGATTAATCTATTGGATGTTGCATTGCATGCATATAGCCGACGGTATATCAAGTACGAATAACTTCCCTAATCATTAGTAGAGGCCGCTATCGAGGCGGGCGGGATTAGGTGTTCGATCAAAAGAGCTTCCTAATACGTACCCTCACCCCTTACTCCAGATCTCCGTGAGCACCCGTGTTCATTGGCATCCACGAGAGTCATTCTAGACATAGAATGCTAAGGGTAACGATTGCTTAGTGTTCATGTCACTACTTTGTGTCTTGACATGACACGAGGTATTCGAACGGTTCCAATTTCCCATAAAAATTGGTGGCGACTCCATACAAAATGCAAACGCTTGTTTTCGAGCCCCTTCACCAAGCGCCCCCGTGGGCGGCCCGCTGTCCACAGTTTGGCGACTCTGCTGGGGAATATACACTTACGTGTAGCTAAGGGTGAAACTTGAACAAGGTTAGGGAATAAGTTTGTACAAGACAATTGTCGGTTTTCATAACTCGGTCTTCCTAGACCGTTTAACTCGGCCTTCCTAGGCCCAACCCAACCCATTCGACCAATCGTCCCGTCTAAACGGTCCTAATTCTTATTTGGGCCTAAAGATGGATAGCGATTGACGTCATCCATACCATGATGCTTACTCTTGTTTGTATCAAGGGCCTTCACTACTTGAGGAAATGGACTAGGAATCGGCCTTACTCTTGTTTGGCACGAGCCTCTCCACAGACTTCGGGTTTGATGGTTCGGTATGGCAACCCACCCTTTAAACCAAAACCCTTCTAAACGCACTCAGCATCCCGTTATAATGCTTGTATAAATGGGTAAACCTTATGTGATCACCATTTCTAAACAAAACCATGACGAATTTTCAAAAAATCAAAACCCGTTTTCAATCAAGGATTTCGAAATAGGGCCTTTAATTAGCACAAAATCCGGTCAAAACTCTGTCCATTTGTCGTGTCAAAATTCGGGCCACAAGCCCATTTCAAACCTCACTTCGAGTCCACTCCTACAACTACACTACAGTTGACTAGGACACACATTTTCAAAGACCTTGTCTTTCTTCAAAACTCACTCAACACAAGTGGCACACACCCACTTCACGAGTCAAAGCTTTTCCTCTTTTAGCAAGTGTGATAGAATGGTCGATCGTGTTTTGATTCGTCGCCAATCTCTTATCCAGTTTCCAAGATGCCTGGGTCAAGTGATGAAACGAACCTCCAGCAAATTCAAGAGAGTAATGATCGAATCCTAGCCGCGATAGCCCAAATGCAAATCACTCAAGAACAAACCTATGACCGCCTTGAGCTTATCGAAGGCCGTATCTTTGATGTAGAGGGAAAGCTACCTCCCCCTAAAGGTGGAGTGCTACAATTTTCCGATGACGAATCTAAGGATGAAAATCCTGTCCTAGGAGCAACCGCAGCTGAGAAAAGACTCCAATACCTAGAGGAGCAATTGATGTACCTTAAGGGGGATGACATTTACAGGGAGAACAATCGTAAGTATGAAGCCGTCAATTCCAAATTGCCCACTAACTTTAGCATGACGGATATCCCTAAGTTTAAAGGACATGAGAACCCTTTGAACCACATCCGCGCCTTCAAGGATTACATGTCTATCAAAGGCATCAAACCCGAGATGTTCTTAAGGATCTTTCCTTCATCTCTTGACACCATCCCAAAGCAATGGTTCTACACTTTAGATCACAAAAAGGTCGCTACTTGGGAGGACGCCGCAATCGAGTTCTCTAAACAATATGCGGATAATGCTGAGATCCAAGTCAACATGCGCACTCTAGAGGTTCTTACCCAAAATGACAAGGAAGGATTCACCGACTTCCTAAGTAGGTGGAGGAAGACTAGTACTCAACTAGTTGAACGCCCGGATGAGGCCACTCTTGTGGAAAAGTTTGTAGACAATCTCAAGCCCATATATGCCAACCATTTGAGATATCAAAACATCAAGACTTTCAAAGACTTAACCGTGTTAGGGACACGAATTGAAGATGACATCCGCAAAGGACTCTTGTCCAAAACGGTAGGTCGAGGATATCAAGGGTCCACAAGTCGTTCATACGGCTCTACTAGCAAGACCGACGAAGTTAACCTTCTCGAGCCATCCAAGAAAACTAGCCCACCAAGGAAGTTCACAAACCTTGGGGATACATACTCCAATGCTCTAAAAAGGCTAATGAAGCAAGGTAAACTCCAACCCATCGGGCCTACTCCCGAACCCGAAAGGAAGTCCAAATTCTGGGATGAAAACTCCTACTGTGAATACCATAGGGGCAAGGGGCATGACACAGAAAAATGCTACAAGTTGAAACACGTGCTTCAGGATATGATTGAAGATGGTCGACTTCCAATTCCACCAGGAGGTAAGCCCAACAACACTCAGAATCCTCTTGGAGTTCTAGTGATTACAAGTGACGAATCTACCTTAGATTGCTCACATCTCATTTCTCCCACCGAAAATGAAATTCATGCAATTGAGAAAGAAAGACTCTACTCTACCATCTCCCCTACCATTTCCGACTTCATCGCATGGGCAAGGAGTGTAGATAGACAAGTGTGGGAACTAGAAAACATGGTAATGATCTTGCGCAATCCCAATGCAACACCTAAAGAACGCGTACCATTGACCTTCTCTCAAAATGCCACTATGCAAGAAGTAGTCGCCGTGGTCGACAAGCTAGTCAATCAAATCATACAACTAGAAAGTGACATCATGAGAATGAAGGAACTAGCTGCAATTAATGGGGTTTGGGCCGATGACGATGAAGACGAATACCTCGTTGAAAACTCTTTGGTAAAGGAAATAGTCCAAAACGGTGAGGACCAAGATGTGGATCACCTAACTCGTTCGGGTCGCCCATATCAAAACACTACTCAAAACGGTCCAACCAATGTCATCACACCAAATGACAACGAAGATGACCCCACTGATCATTTGCTCAAGCAATTACAGAAAACCAAGGCTGATCTTTCAGTCTGGCAACTAGTGGCAAGCTCCTTTCCACACCGCCAAGCTTTACTGCAAGCTTTGGCCAAATTGAATGTAGCGCATAACTCTACTCCCGAAGATGTAGTCAACTTGGTCTTCCAAGAATCACCCAAGCTAAGTAATCCTATTACTTTCTCAGACGAAGACTTGCCACCTTTCGGCGCCAGTCACAACCTTGCCCTATACATCACTGTCATCTGTCTAAAGAAAAATGTGCCAATGACCTTGGTAGATGATGGCTCCGCGGTCAACGTCATACCCCTCAAAACGGCATACAAACTAGGCATGAAAGAGTCGGACTGGACCCCTACAAATCAAGGTGTACGCGCATATGACGGTACACGACGAAAAGTGGTAGGACTTGCTAACCTAACCATAGCAACGGGACCAATCGAACGAAAGGTTAACTTCCAAATAGTGGACATCGAAGCTTCATTCAACATACTTCTGGGAAGGCCTTGGATTCATGCTTCCAAAGCAGTAACATCCACCCTTCATCAAAAGATCAAGATCCCACTAAATGGCAAAGTCGTGACGATCACTTCGTCGCCCATCAAGGCCATAATCGAGAAGCAATCAAATAATCAAGTCCTTGCGGATCCCATATACGAACTTGGGGGCTTCCAAAGTGTAAATATCATAGAAAGTGAGTTGGCACCCTTATACTATAATCCCTACTCTAACTTGGTGGTCAACCACATACTCAAAAATCAGGGATACTTCCCTGGAATGCCTTTGAACCCGATTCGGAAGAACACCTTCGCGCCATACAAGAAAGGCAACTCATCGAGAATACCACTTGGACTAGGGTACAAACCCACAACAGAAGAAGTTCTCGAAATGCTTGCCCAAGTCCAAAATCGCAAGTATGTAGGAGTCCAAATAAGGCCATATCTCCCTACCTTGAATGGATACTTCGTTCAAGAAGGAAGTTCAGAATTCTTTCACGGATTTCCCGAACCTTGGCATTACCTTGAGAGGAAGTTAGCCGGAATCGAGATCTTTCACGATTGCTACTTCATCCCCCCAGAAACGGTTCCTACTGTCAAAACCCGTCAAGCACCTTGCTTAGACGAACAAGCTGTTAGCCTTTTGTTTGGAGAGGACCGATTTGTTAAGGCCGCGCAGGATGAGATCATTACTACGATACTTCAAGACGATCGCTTCAACCCCACCGCATTGATCACAGAAATCGACACAAAGCAGCAGAAAGGATGGAGAAAATCAATCAAATGGACCAACAATCAGGGAAGACTCTTCAAGCTCACCACTGGAGAAGGAGAGATGTTCAAAGAAGAACCAAAAGACGACGAGTTCGAATCGAATCGAGTCGGAGTCGGAGTCGAGTCAAAGTCTAGAGAAGTCATTAGAGAGTCTACTCCCGTCGTCATCCCCACTCCCTTCGTTTCTCCTAGCTTGTTTTCAAGTAGCCACAGTAGTTCGGGAAATGCCCCATTATCGTCCTTTACCGCCACTGACCATGGATCAGTTGGCTTCTTTGTTTCAACTTTACTCAAATCTTAATATGAATAAATCAGGTTCTGCTTACTCTTTGCGTTATCTTGAGTGCAATTCTGTTTATGATGATACTGAGGATGACCAAGACCCGGACTTGACCGAAATACCTCCCTACGTAGCCAAAGAAATACTACAGGAAGGGGAAGGGGGACCTGTAATTGAGGACACCGAACCCATCAATGTAGGAACCGAACTAGAACCCAAAGAACTTAGGATAGGGACTACCTTGAGCTCTACCGAACGGGCCGATTTCATAGACCTCCTAAATGAATTCAAAGACGTTTTCGCTTGGTCCTACAAAGACATGCCAGGGATCGACAGGGATATCGCCGAACATAGGATTCCGATTAAGCCAGGTTTCAAACCTGTGAAACAGAAGCTTCGACGAATGAGAACAGAGTGGGCTCTAAAGATTAAGGAAGAAGTCGACAAACAATTCAAAGCCGGGTTCATCAAAGTTTCCGAGTATTCTGACTGGGTAGCTAACATAGTACCCGTACCCAAAAAGGATGGGAGAATCCGAGTTTGTGTTGACTTTAGGGACTTGAACAAAGCAAGCCCAAAAGATGACTTCCCTCTACCTCACATCGACATATTAGTGGACAATACTGCAGACCACGCATTACTATCCTTCATGGATGGATATGCGGGTTATAACCAAATCAAAATGGCCATGGAAGACATGCATAAGACCGCGTTCGTCACCCAATGGGGAACCTATTGCTATACAAAGTAATGCCGTTCGGATTGATCAACGCCGGAGCTACATACCAACGCACCGCGACTACACTCCTACATGACATGATGCATAAAGAAGTCGAGGTATATGTAGATGACATGATTGTCAAATCCAAGGAAAGAGAGGGACATATTGCGAACCTTCGCAAGTTCTTCGCAAGGCTACGGAAGTACAACATGAGACTCAACCCTCAAAAATGCACATTTGGGGTGACATCTGGCAAACTCCTAGGATACGTCGTTAGCCAACGAGGCATAGAAATAGATCCTTCCAAAATCAAAGCTCTGATCGAAATGCCACAACCTCAAACAGAAAAGGAAGTCAGGGGATTCCTGGGAAAAGTTCAATACATAAGTCGATTCATATCGAAACTCACGATGATTTGCGAGCCTATCTTCAAGAAACTCAAGAAAACAGACCACACCATGTGGGACGATGATTGTCAAAAGGCGTTCGACAGAATCAAGGAGATATTGGCTAAACCACCAGTGCTCATGCCACCACAACAAGATCAACCTCTTGGTTTATATCTCACGGTAACCGAAACCGCCATGGGTGCCATGCTAGCTCAAACCGTAGGAAGTGAAGAAAGAGCTATTTACTACCTAAGTAAGAAGTTCTTGGAATACGAGTGCAAATACTCACAACTCGAAAAGACATGCCTCGCTCTTGTGTGGGCAACAAAGAAGCTACGTCACTACATGCTTAGCTACTCCGTCAAGATATTCTCCAAAATGGATCCAGTCAAATACCTCTTCGAGAAACCCGTCCTCAACGGACGCCTGGCAAGATGGACCATGATGCTCTCGGAATTTGACCTCAAATATGTGCCACTGAAAGTAATAAAGGGTCGCGCCGTCGCCGAATTCTTCGCAGAAAATCCCATCGACGACGCACAAACCATAGATACTTGGTCATTTCCCGACGAGGATATACTTCAAACAGATGTAGACTCCTGGGACCTATACTTTGATAGAGCATCAAACCTAAGAGGATTTGGGATAGGGGTGTTGCTCATTTCTCCTGAAGGTGAGCATACACCAATCGCTGTCAAACTCGACTTCGAGGTGACAAACAACGCCGCAGAGTATGAGGCTTGTCTAATGGGACTACAAGCGGCAGTAAGCTTAGGCATCAAAAACCTCCGAGTGCATGGAGATTCGTCACTGATCATCAACCAAGTTACAGGATCCTGGAAAATCCGAAGTGAAAGCCTAGCACCCTATCAGGCTAGGATAGACCAAGTCGCTCAATTCTTTGATCGCGTAACCTACTTACACCTACCTCGAGAAGAAAATCAATTTGCAAACGCTCTTGCGAAACTTGCATCTTTGATAAACATGCCAGATTACATGATGGAAATGCCTTTGTGTATCGAACGTCGGTCGGAGCCGGCTTATGTCCATCAAATTACCGATGAAGAAGAAATCGCACAGGAACCCTGGTTCCAAGCAATCCTGAACTTTAAGCTCAATGGCACCTATCCACCAGATATGGACAAAAGGGGACAACGAGCTATACGCCTATTGTCTTCACAATACGTTCTCATGCAAGGAGAATTATACAAAAGAACACCTCTTGGTGTAGTCCTACGTTGCCTTGATCATTCACAGGCACGAAAAGTGATGGAAGAAGTCCACGACGGAGAGTGCGGTCCTCACATGAGTGGACCTATGATGGCAAAGAAAATCACACGTCTAGGGTACTATTGGACCACAATGGAATCCGATTGCATCAAATATGTGAGACATTGCCACAATTGCCAAATCTTCGGGAACGTACAACATGTCCCTCCTTCGTTGCTCTATACGATGACATCTCCTTGGCCATTCTCCGCATGGGGAATTGACATAATCGGGAAAATAACCCCAGCCGGAACAGGAGGTCACTGTTTCATCCTAGTAGCAATTGACTACTTCACCAAGTGGGTAGAAGCGGCTTCCTACACCGCTCTTACGGCCAAAAATGTGGCAAAATTCATACAAAATAACATCATCTGTCGATATGGTTGCCCACATGAGATCATTAGCGATAATGGGTCCCACTTCCAAGCCGAAACCGAACAATTGCTAGCCAAATACAAGATCAAGCATCATCACTCCTCGCCCTATAGACCACAGACTAACGGCGCGGTAGAGGCGGCTAACAAAAACGTCGTCACGATCCTCAAGAAAATGACTGACAATTATAGAGACTGGCCAAACAAAATACCCTTCGCTTTGTGGGGGTATCGAACATCCGTTAGAACGCCCACTGGGGCTACTCCTTTCTATTTGACTTACGGCATGGAAGCCGTACAACCAGTTGAGCTAGAAATACCATCTTTGCGCATCCTCCTAGAGAGTCAAATCCCGGAGGCCGATTGGAAGAAAGATAGATACGAAGAACTCATCCTCCTGGATGAACGTAGGCTTCGTGCCTTACATAATGTCCAAACATATCAAGCACGTATCAAACGAGCTTTCAACAAAAGGGTTAGGCCAAGAAACATCAAAGAAGGAGACTTAGTACTCAAATCGGTTAGAGCTCTTTTACCTGTCGACCCGAGGGGAAAATTCAAACCTAACTGGGCCGGACCATATCTAGTCAAATCAATACTCCCAGGGGGTGCGGTTAGAATCACGGACCTAGATGGGAATGAGTTCTCAAACCCCACAAATCTCGACCAACTGAAACGATACTATGCCTAGAATAGAATAAAAACGCGCCTCGCGTAAACCTAAGTGTCGCTCTTGTGGCACTAAATAAACGGCCCCTGGCCCATTTGAATGTCACTATGCGCTTGCATCTTGGCAAACTTGTCATCCTCATATCATCAAACAAACTAAATTCGCACCTCCAGAGTAAGCAAAAGCTCATGCTTATTTTCCATGTTCATTACAAGCTCTTGCTTCGAACAATTATTCTTTTACATTTACTCGAACTACGCGCAAGGGTTTGATTTCGCTTTCTCTAAGTGAATACGTAGGCAATCCTTCACGGGATTCAACCCACCATTATATTTAAAATGTAAATAGAAGGACATTTGCATTGCATATGAAATTCGACAAGAATAATTAAAGAAAATCACAACGGTTTCATAACCATTTAACCTTTTTATTTCATTCAATTTCTCATAATAATAATACGACAAATAATAAAAATAGATTAGGCTAGGATTCTAAAAATCCCTCCTTTCTTATTACAACAATAATAATAATAATTAAATAATAAATAAGACTTGGGCTATTTCTCCATCTTTCCCTTGCCCTTGTCGTTCTTGTCATATTTCTTGTCACGACCTCGAGCCGGGCGCTCTTGCACCACTTCAGACCTAATAACCAACGGTCTTTCTCGAGGCCTGACTCTTCCATTCTTGCCAACCACCATCTCTGCGACAGGAGTAGTCTTCGATTTCTTCGAAGGATGAATGACTTGGAACCCGGCTTCTTCTTCTCCTTCTGTCAGATGCTTCTCCTTCTCTTTCTCTCCCTCGCGCATCTTGTAGTCAACGGGCTCGCGCTTCCTCAGTCTTTCGCGCTCTTCCGAAGTTGCAGCTTTCCTCCACCTCAGATAAGAGTCCGACACCCACAAGGCATTGGAGGAAAAGTTCAAGAACCACATGTTTCTTTGGGCCCATTTCATAGCCCACTCTCTTCGGCTCTCTGTAGTAAGTGCCATAGCAGTTTGCGGAATGGTGTCAAGCCTAGGAATCATCTGCTTCAACCCAACTTGCCTCATCAATCTCTCAGGGAAGATGCATGTCATAAACTCCAATCCAGGAATGCGCACGGACCTAGTGGGATCCAAAGAAGACACTCCAGTGACAGACTTGAGGTGCCACCACGGAACGACCCACCTAATCAACGGGCCATCATCATTCTTCAGCTTGTTCTTCCAATAGTCGCAGACCCGGGTGAAGTCCACCATGTACAGCCGTGTCCTCATCGAAATCATACGGGCATGATAGGAAAGTGCATGAACTGGGGGCTCGAGCAGTCGGAGCCGTTCCATAAGCCAAACCTACCAAAAAAACAGGCATTAGACATCGAAAAAAAAAAAAAAAAAAAAAAAAAAAAAAAAAAAAAAAAAAAAAAAAAAAAAAAAAAAAAAAAAAAAAAAAAAAAAAAAAAAAAAAAAAAAAAAAAAAAAAAAAAAAAAAAAAAAAAAAAAAAAAGGTGTCTTTTACCTGTAGGATAACGGGACTTCCCAAGAACGGCAGATCACGGTTGGATTTCCTATTATCCAAACCCA
This sequence comes from Silene latifolia, assembly GCF_048544455.1. Taxonomy (NCBI): domain Eukaryota; kingdom Viridiplantae; phylum Streptophyta; class Magnoliopsida; order Caryophyllales; family Caryophyllaceae; genus Silene; species Silene latifolia. Next base: position 300,539,515 of record NC_133537.1, read on the forward strand.
AAATGATCTCCCCTAAGCATAGACAAGCTGGGCTCCTGCGCAGCTCCATTTGCTCAATGAGGCCCAGAAGACGAGGATCGCCTCTCAAATCTTCATCAACATGTCCCTGGAAGACATATACATGAAGCAAACAGAAGCCAAATGCCCTCCTCCTAGCAACATAAGAAACAGTAGGGTCGGCCCTGTTGACGAATCGGTCTATAAAGTCCAACATTCTCACGCCTTTCGGGGTAACTAAGCGATCTACCTCAAGTCTAGTAAGTCCAAGCAAATCTCTAAACTTACTCTTATACCCTTGAGCGGTAGAAGGGATGGCAGGTAAATGTTCGGGGTCCCACCCGCCAATAGCAGCAATTTCCTCCGGAAAAGGACAAATATCACCTCCTGGGAACGCAAAAACATGATAATTTGGGTCCCAATAATCAAGGCAAGCATCCAAGAACGGTTTCACAACCTTAATGAGTTTCAAACTCAATAACGACCCAAGGTTATAAGCACCCATATCGTGTTTCTCAATGTTCGAAAACTCATTAGTCCATTCCTTCAAGCGAATCTCCAAAGTATTCATGATGATAATTTTCTCTTGAAAATTTATTGGGAGTTTTTATGTGTGAATCGACGAAGAAGAGACGGAAGAATTATATAATTTAGAGCTTCGTCGACGCTTCTATTTATACTAATTGCTGTTTCCAAAAATCCGTCAGAACCGACCTGCTTGGGAACAGGCGCGGCACTTGCGCCTCTTCAAAGGGACGTGACTCATCTGCGCCTCTTCCCAGCCTCACTTCGTGATTTCCGCGTTTGGATCTTTCCTAATTCTATAAACAAATAATTTCCTATTCCTACGGGATTTTATTTTGGTAAATCCGAGAAATTTACCATGCTTCAGGTTTCCTTAATCCGCGGACGCGCATTTCGAGGCGACATCGACATTTTCCGCCATTTTTCTCACACTTTTATATTTAGTTTTCATTTTAATTCTTTTTTATTTCAACATTTACTTAGTCATTTCATTTTCTTAATTTCTATTTTTTTCCATTTTCTAACTTATAGATTTCTCTTTTTCTTTTTTTTCGGGGGTAACCCTCCCTACCGTCCGGTCATTTCCGGCAAAATTTTTGCATTTTCACGTTCTTTCGAGTCTCGTTTTGCACTAATTAAAGGCCTTATGTGAATATAAAATGTATGTGTTGCGTGATTTTCTATGTAAATTTCGGCAGCATGACGGCATAAACCGTTGTCTACCAAACCCGTTCAAAAGCTAACCTGCAGGTACAAACAACACAACCCAGCAGCAAAAGGCACTCAGGCCGTCGTATATACAACAAAAAAGGCAAATGTACAAGCAAACTGGGGGCTTCGCCCCAAACAGGTCCAAATATCCAAGTAAACTGGGGGCTTCGCCCCAAATAATTCCAAAAATCCAAGCAAACTGGGGGCTTGCGCCCCAAACAAGTCCAAAAATGTTCAAAATCAAGTCTACAAAACCACGCAGACTACTGCTGGGCACCCTCTAGCTCGGCAACCCTCGCCATAAGAGCGGCAATCTCGGCGTCCCGAAACTCGAGCTCCCTCGACAAATGAGCCGTCTCCTCCCGAGACTGGGTCAACTCTCGCTCCAGCTCACGATCGGCCTGTGGACAACAAGAAATTGGCTCATGTCAATCAATTCAAACAAAACTGAAAAAACCAAAGATCAAGGGAAAACAAGTGAGGTTCATACCTGACGACCCCGACCACCGATGAGTGCCTCGATGGCCGTAGCTCGTAGCCGGTTGGCCACCCTCCATAATGCCACGAACCGAGATGGCGCGACCTACATTTCAAAAGTAATTCTCAGCAAAATTGAACAAATTCAATCAAATGTGTTCTTACACGAAAACTATGCAAAATGGGAACTCACCCTCCGAATCAGATGCTGCCAGTCATCTAGGCCAGCATCCGTCACAGCCACGTCAAAGTCACGTAGCTCGGAGATCGTCGTCCTCCCAGTAGCGTCAGTGTACTCAAGGGTCTCGGGGTACTCTGGGGGCTCGATGCCCGCCGCCTCAACCTCCTGCAAAATGGCCCTCGTTAATCGATGATCTTTCGTCGCGATTCTCGAAAATCAAAATCCAACAAAGATACTCACCACTACCGGCCAATACGCCAACCTCCCGTAAAGGAACGCCGAGTAGTCCTCGTCAGGGAGAAGAAGGTCGTCGCCACTAGCACCAGCCAAGTCCGCCTCCCTCTCAGCCTCAGAAGGCTCCCTAAACATCGTCCTAGGAGGATCAAAGGGAACCGTCAACGCGCCCCGAAAGCACTGACGAGCTAACCGCTCGCCCAGATACCACACAGGACCCATCGACGTCCACAACAGCAGTCGACTCGAGCTCCTAGGTCGAAGGACCTCAGCGACAAAAGGAGGCGCTCCAGCGTACTCCGCCCAAGGTCTGGGCACCCACTGCGACAAAATAAAGACAAAGGTCATTCCTATGATCAATTAAAACAAAGTATAAGAAGGTGTGAATGAATACAAATGAGATACTCACGCTGCTCAGCTGAAGAGCGTTCACATCCCGCCGGTAGACATTGTGAGAAGAACGCTTGCTCTTCGTCCGGCACATGACCCAATCCCTCACCACGGGGTAGGCCCTCTCCAACGGCTCCGTCCTCTTGGGCGCGAGGCCCGGAAAGTAAGAGTACACCCACGCCTGCAAAACAGAATAGTCAATGACGATCTTTCGATCTTTGATAAAAGAAAGGAATTTACTTTGGTCTAAAGGAAGGTTCATACCTCCAACAGTAGCCCAGGTCCGACAGCGCCAGGAGAAGTCCCCTTCTCCATCAACTCCGGACGAACCATGGCCCTCATAAAGCGGATGAGGACCGCAAAACCAGTGATGACCGGTCCCAACGCCCTAGGGAACTCAGGTCAGAAAGAAAGGGGAGAAGCTTCGTCGACAGCCTCTCACCCTTGTCTCCGAGGTAAATCGAAGACAAGAACCACCAAAGCCACAGACGAGCCCTCTGCTCGGCTGTACAAGGAGGAGGAGCCGTCTCCCTCCCATCAATCACCACCGATGCCGGGGTCTTCCCCGCAAAGTAGTCTCGAACGTAGGTACTGGGTACCAAACCCGGCACCGCAACAGCCTTCGGCGACAGGTTCCAGCCGATCAACCTCCTCGCCTCGGCCGAATCCGCCCTCATGCCGTCCTCCGGCCACACCATCTCCTCAGTCCCGCACGGCAGACCAGAAATCATGCCGTAGTCCTCCAAGGTGACTCCCACCTCACCAAAAGGCAGGTGAAACGTGGAAGTCGTATCCCAAAATCGATCCAAGAAAGCGCGGACCAGGCTAAGGTTGGCCCGCAACTTCCTCTTCACGATATCCCTCCAGACCTGAACCAGAGGACCGAACGCTCCACGCTCGATCATGGCCCTCTCCTCCTCCGATGCCGCTCGTAATGCTCCATCGTTGTCGTATACCGAGAACGACCGGATGTTCCGGCCTCCTATTATGATTCGAAATAAAGCTATCTTTAGTTTTGAGTAAATTTAAAAGAAATTTGAACAAAAATAGAAAAGGATAGGTAATGAGTTAGGGAATTCCTATTTACCAAGCTCTTCACCGTCCTGTAGGATAAGTGACCCTCTGCAGCCCACACAAGGTGCCTACTCTCCCAGGTCTCAGCCCACGCAGGAGCACCTCTCAGCTGACGACCTCCTCGTCCGAGGTGGGCCCGTCTCGGAATTTCCTCCTCATCAGCGGCCTCCTCCTCGGGAACCTCGTCCGCAGCAGCCATCACCGCAGCGGTGAAGGCCTGCTCCAAAGCCTCCTCAACAACAGCGGCGTCTATGTCCATGGGATCTCTCCCAGAAGTAGAAGCATCGTCACCTGCAAACATTAAAGCGAATTCAGGCCGCGTCCCATGACGACAAGCCTTTGTTAAAGAAGTTTTCGAGCCTTCAAGGCCCCGGAATTCCCCATTTCTGGCCATCCTTGGCCATATTCCCACCAATTCAATCACTCATGTGATGAATTGAGTCAAGTCAAGTCAAAGTCAAAGCCTAGTCTCGGGTTCGAGTCGAAAATTCGGCAGCATTTCGCTATAATGGCGGTTATGCCCTAAAAAGTGTCCCGAAAAAGTTGTCACAAACCAAAATTCCAAGATGGTAGAAAGTTTACCCATCATCCAAGGGTCCCAAATATCAAATTTCATCACAAATGGACAATCCTAAGGCCATTTTCGAAGCAATTTACGATCTAGCTGTGAAACCGTCTCAAAATTCGCTCAAGGGCTCAAAACTCGATGAAAATTCAAAGTAAATACATGGTTATGTTCCTAACATTACCTATTATCCATTTCTAGCATCAATTTGGCAAGACAAATCCATTTGGGGGAAAAGCCCCAAATTTTCGATCAAAAGGGTCGAAAACCCTAATGTTCGCGGCTCAAAATTCAACAAATATGGAAGATTAATGCAAGATTAAAGCACATACCTCGATTAGTCATATTTTAAGCAAGCTTTTGAATCCAACCTCGACGAAAATGGTGAAGATTTGAGAGAGAATGGAGTGATTTATGTTTCGAATATAATGAACATAAACCTTCTGACTTTCGCGTTTTTACGCGGAATTGCCAAATTGGGGAAAAGACGCAGCAGGTGCTGCGCCTCTTCCAAGAGACGCAGCTCTTGCTGCGCCTCTTCCTTTGTTTCCCTCCATATGGATTTTCAAAAATCCGTTATGAGTTCGTTATTCGTGGGCCCATCTTTGGTGCGCCTCTTCCTCGATGACATTTTATCATTTTGGTCCGTTTCGACGATTTCCTTTCGTTCTGGCCGATGTTTTATCCAGCGCGACAGTATTTTGCAGTGTTGTCCGAATTCATTTTATCCCGCGCAGCAGTATTTCGCAGTATTGCTCAATTTTTATGTCCAGCGCAGTAGTATTTTGCAGTACTGCTCACTCAAGACTTTCTTTCGTGATGATTAAGATGTTCCTAGTCGTCTATCCCCAGCACAGTAGTATTTTGCAGTACTGCTCACTCAAGACTTTCTTTCTACGACGATCAAGATGTTCCTAGTCGTCGGCATGTTCCCCAACCAGAGTCCGCTTGAGACCAACGCAAGCAGATTCAACCTCCAAATTTCGCCAGAGTTCGCTTGAGACCAACGCAAGCGGATCCCCAGCAGTTTCTACCGACGTCCTGCTGTTTTCAATATCTCTTGTTCCCCGCGAAGTTCGATTAAATCTCAGGTATGATCTCTTCTTATGGCTGGCGAGCTTCCTTACGTAGTCTAATGGACTTTAAACGACCCTCCCCGATAGTCGACAGACTCTAAAATGTTCCCGACGATAGGTCCTTGGCTCAGACCCCTTGAGCCGCCTCGCGTCGCCATAGTCGTCAGGTTGTAATCTTCGATTGACCTGATGGCTATACTTTGACTTTCGCCTTGTCCAAGCCTCAGTCAAAGTGGGGGCTCAGAGACACCTCGTTTCGCACCCTCGCAAAACCACCCGGTGATGATTGGGCCGCATGTTTGATTCGCGGAACGATTTGTGACAGTTCGTAAGATTATCGTCAAGTGATTGCTCAAATATTAATGTCAACCTCTTAGTCGTCATCTACGCGCCGATACGGTCGTTTTGGCAGTAATTAGAGTACATTCGGAGTCCGGGTCAAAAACCGTCTCCATTTTTCTCGATATTTTGTTAAATCCCGAGTCAGAATGTTCTGGAATGTTCCGGATATTTCTATTCCATATTTCTCAAATTTTATCTTTTGGCAAATAATATCCCGTAAGATATTAAAGATAAGTCGAATTATTTCCGTCCTACCATAACTTAAACACGGAAATCTTTCTTAAGCAGGAGGAAACCTCCTGGGAATAGACGCAGCAGGTGCCGCGCCTCTTCCAAGAGACGATGGGCTGCTGCGCCTCTTCCGTGCCCTTCTTTACATGATTTACGTATCTTTTTTATATCTTTCCGAGATTCACTTCCAAAGAGTCTCCGAAACCCTATTCCTTCACGTGATTAGTATAAATAGGAGCTTTCGTTCCTCATATTTCTCACGCGAGTGTCCGCCCTTCTCTTCTCCCTTTGCATTCTAGACTTCGTTCTTACTAACTGGCGCCTACGTGCTTGGACTTCCGACCACGTAAGCTCGGATCTTTCCGGGTACCAGCCTCTCCGTTGCATGACCGACCAATTTGACCACAACACTCAATCAATCTAATTAATCAATCTTGTTAAATCGTTTTCCTCTTACGAGGGCACTCTTTCCTTGCATTCGCGTCGAGCATCACTAATCGATCTTCTTAGTTCTTCTCGTTCCGTCAACATGTAAGTCTGAGGGTGTAATAACCTTCCTTTTATTTATTGTATTTTATTATTGTATAAACAATTGTAAGGTTTATGTCGAAAGTACCTCATTAAAACCGATTTCTAAAACCGTCTTTAAAACCTTTTTTGCGGATTTTCAGTGGACAGACGTCGAGAAAAGACGCAGCAACCGCTGCGCCTCTTCGAAGGAGCGCAGCACCTGCTGCGCCTCTTCGTGAGGGCGCCAGTTCAGCTTCTTTTTCTTCTTCCTCCGTCCTCTCGTAATTCGTCTCAAATTTATTTCTTGTGTTTTGTTCGTCCGTTAATTCGTTCACATGATAGTTTAATAATTCATATGTATATTAACCATCATCATTAACATGTTTAAATAGTCATAAATCCGACTTAAATCCCTAATAATCAATATTTGCGGGTTTTCGTCATTAAATTCAATTCGAGTTTTAGAGATTCAATTCGTTCGTGTTGGGTTTCTGGGATTCATTGTTGATATATTTTCACCTGTTTAATCATTAATTCATCGTCAATTCATATGTTTAGTTAATAATTCGTTTAGTTAGTTAGTTTAGTTAATCATTCATTAACATCGACCCTTCACATAATTAATCCGTCTTATTTCCGTCTCATTCATGTTTTACTGTTTTATGACCCCAATCATATGTAAATAATCTGCTAATCACTTTCATCCGAGTCTAAAAATCGTAATCAACCCTTAAAATTAACAAATAACATTAACGGTTTGCAGTTCCGGCTTCACAGCCAGAACTCACCCTTGGAACAGACGCGGCAACTGCTGCGCCTCTTCCAAAGGGCGCAGTGCCTGCTGCGCCTGTTCCAGGGTGAATTCTGTCCCTGAACTCCTGTTCTGCCTTGACCTAGTTTAATTAGCTACGATTAATCAACTAATATCTGTATTATCACCTTCTGATCTGTCGTGTTTTATTCTTTTATTCTTTTTTCTCAAATCATCCGTTTTAAAGGTTTTTTTCGACATAAATCGCCTATTCCGTTGTAATCAATGTAATTTTCATTATTGTATTTTTCATTATTGTATTTCTTTCATTGTTTGTATGTTTCTCACATGTAAATCAACCTTAAATCCTACTTCGACCCAATTGTATGCTAATTACGTGTCAACCGACTTAGTCTAATCTCACATGCTAGGATTAATCTATTGGATGTTGCATTGCATGCATATAGCCGACGGTATATCAAGTACGAATAACTTCCCTAATCATTAGTAGAGGCCGCTATCGAGGCGGGCGGGATTAGGTGTTCGATCAAAAGAGCTTCCTAATAAGTACCCTCACCCCTTACTCCAGATCTCCGTGAGCACCCGTGTTCATTGGCATCCACGAGAGTCATTCTAGACATAGAATGCTAAGGGTAACGATTGCTTAGTGTTCATGTCACTACTTTGTGTCTTGACATGACACGAGGTATTCGAACGGTTCCAATTTCCCATAAAAATTGGTGGCGACTCCATACAAAATGCAAACGCTTGTTTTCGAGCCCCTTCACCAAGCGCCCCCGTGGGCGGCCCGCTGTCCACAGATAGTATTAGTTATATACTATCAGAATGAACTAAGGCTACCCTTCAGGGATTTGTTATGGTCTATGTTCGGGATTGGTCAGAGACAGTTCTTTAATCGATCTGGTCCCCGTGTGTCGTTCGGTGTACAGTTATTCCACCGAGAGGTCTGGCCAGGTCTTAGGCATATAGGCAGTGGTTATACGTTATACATAGTGTGGATGCAGTTCGTTAATCGGTTCACTGTGGGTGCAGTTCGTTAATCGGCCCATACCATTGAATGGAGGCAGTTCGTTAATCGCTCCATTAGTTAGAGGCAGTTCGTTAATCGCTCTAACGGCGTTCATTCTATACATTATGCTTTGTTGTTTGGTATGTTCTTGTATGTCGTGGTTATGATGAAATCTATGTTTCGCATGATGTCGTAATATGGTTTATGTCTTTATGCGTCATCACATGTCGTTTGACTTGGAGTTATCATTTCATATATTTGTCCTTGTCATTTTTCAATGGTAAGTTGGTGTCGAGTTTTCATGAGTATAGATGGTCTCACATGTTTACTGGTTTTTCATTTCAATTGTTAATAATTGTTGATTATATTCAATTGTTGTAAATATGACTGGGAGAGCATCTAGTTACTCCCGACTGATCTCTATAGTATGTGCCAATGCAGTCTGAGGAACAGTGTCAAGCTTAGGGATATTCTGCTTAAGGCCAACTTGCCTCATCAATCTCTCCGGGAAGATGTAGATCATGAACTCCAAACCGGGAATGCGAACTGACAGAGTCGGGTCTAAAGATGAAACGTCGGTGACTGACCTGAGATGCCACCATGGCACAATCCATCGGATCAAGGGACCTCCTTCATTCTTCAACTTGTTCTCCCAATATTTGAAAACCCGAGTGAAGTCCACCATGTAGAGCCTGGTTCTCATCGCAATTGACCGAGCATGGTATCCTGGCACATTAACTGGGGGCTCGATCAATCGCAACCGCTCCATAAGCCAAACATACAAAGGATGACGGGAATTAATGCCCATATGGCCAACCGAAAAAAAGAAGATAAAAAAACGAAAAAAAAAGATAAAAAAAACGAAAGAAAAAAAAAAAGGTCGAAAAAAAATAAAGCGGGTTCTTACCTGCAAGATAATAGTACTTCCCAGATAAGGAAGCTCGCAGTTGGCTTTTCTGTTGTCCAGCCCCAGAATGATCTCTCCTAAGCAAAGGCACGCTGGGCTCTTGCGCAGCTCCATTTGTTCCACTAGGCTCAAGAAACGAGGATCCCCTCTCATCTCTTTGTCAACATGCCCTTGAAGGACATAACAGTTAAGTAGACAAAACCCGAACGCCCTGCGTCTCGCAATATATGAAATAGAAGGGTCTTCCTTGTTTATGAATCGATCAATGAAGTCAAGCATACGGACTCCTTTTGAGGTCACAAGACGATCGACCTCAGCCTTAGTCGGTCCCAACAAGTCTCTAAATTTACCCTTGTACCCTTGAGAGCTAAAAGGTATAGCGGGAGAATTTTCTGGATCCCATCCCCCAATAGCAGCTATTTCCTCCGGGAGAGGACAAATATCGCCTCCAGGAAAGGCGAACACGTTGAAATTAGGATCCCAATATTCAAAGCAAGCATCCAAGAAAGGTTTCACTATTTTCACCAATTTCAGACTCAAGATCGATCCCAAATTAAAAGCACCCATGTCGTGTTTCTCAATATTTGTGAACTCGTTCGTCCACTCCTTGAGACGATTTTCAAAGACGTCCATAATTTTGATTTTATGAAGATAAGAGAGTTTTTATGAGATATACGGAAGAAAGATGGAGGAATTATGAGAATAAAAGCTTCCCCGACGTCTCTATTTATACTAAAAGTTGTTTCCTAATTTCCGTCAGGTCTGACCAGCTGGGGAAGTGGCGCAGCATCTGCTGCGCCTCTTCGAAGAGTCGCAGCTCGTGTTGCGCCTCTTCCCCAAGCTGATTTCCGTGATTTTCAGCTTTGGATCTTTCCTAATTTATTTCGGCTATAATTTCCTATTCCTATAGGTTATTATTTTGGTAATTCCGTCTAATTACCAAATTTTATGTTTGCTAATTTTTCGGGCACGCTTTTCGAGACAACATCGACATTCTCGCCAAACGAGCACACTTACCCATTTCATTTTATTTTCTTTTTAGGGGAATCATTTCACTCCTCATTTCACATTTTATCTCAAACTTATACATTTCTTTTTACGTTTTTTTTAGGGGGTAGACCTCCCTACCGTCCGGTCATTTTTTCCCATTTTTGGGCACTTTTTGTCATTTTCGCTCATTTCTGGGCAATTTTTTTTTCATTTTGCGCTAATTAAAGCCACGTGTATATTATGTGTTCTGCGTGTAATTCTGTGTAAATTTCGGCAGCATGACGGTGTAAACCGTCATCTACCAAACCTGTTTTTAAGCTAACCTGCAGGAACAACATACAACCAGCCTTTATATATACAACCAAAATCCAACAAGTACAACCAGCTGGGGGCTCTCGCCCGAAACAAGTTCGAAAAGTACAAAACAAGGTCCAAAATGTACAAGTATATACAAGACAACCAACAGCAAAAAAAAAAGAGAGAAGCAAGCAAAAACAGCTACTCCTGGTCGCCACTCAACTCAGCTACGGTCGCCTCGAGGGCGGCGATCTCAGCGTCCCTAACCTCCAACTCCCTCAACAGGCGATCTGTCTCCTCCTGGGACTGCGGCAGCTCACGCTCCAGGTCTCGCTCCCTCTGCAATTGATAAATAAAGTCTCATTTCAGTCATTTCATTCAACCATTTCAAACAAATGCGAGTAATTACAACGAAATTCAAAATAAAGAGAATGAGAGGTTCATACCTGTCGTCCTCGACCACCTGCAAGTGCCTCGATGGCCGTGGCCCGCAGTCGGTTCGCCACCCTCCACAGCGTCACATGCTGAGATGGCGCCACCAACATTTCAATAAACAAAAAGGTTTTCAAGAAAAAAAGACCATGTATTCTTATACAAGTAAACAAGTGTACTCTTATGCAGTAAAGACAGCGAGAGACAGCCGAAGCTGAGGGCTTACCCTCCTAACCAAGTGCTGCCACTCCTCCAGGCCAGCATCTGTCACCTCCTCACCGAAGTCAGGGCGCTCGGAGATTGTCGTCATCCCCGCCGCGTCAGTGTACTCAAGGGTCTCTGGGTACGCTAAGGGATCGTCGCCCGCCACCTCGATCTCCTGCAATGTTCAAATGAATAATTTTTCGACGATCATTCGTCAGTTTGTCAAATTAATTCAAAAAAAGGAAGGAAAAATACTTACCACAATCGGCCAGTACGCCAGCCTCTGGCGAACAAACAGAGAGTACCCCTCACTAGGAAGGAGAAGAGCGTCACCACCAACGTCCGCCAAGTTAGCCTCTCTCTCAACGTCCGAAGGCTCCCTAAACATCGTCCGGGGAGGGTCGATAGGAACCGTGAAAGCGTCTCGAGAGCACTGGCGAGTCAAACGCTCGCCCAGGTACCACACTAGTCCCATGGACGTCCTCAGCAGCAACCAACTCGAGCTCGTAGGTCGAAGGACCTCAGCCACAAAGGTCGGAGCGCCAGGGTAGTCCACCCAAGGTCTGGGCACCCACTAAAGACAAGAAAACGAAAGGTCATTCCTATGATTGGTTCTAAGCGGGAAATGGGTCATCCTTATGATCACTTCTAAAAGCAATAAAATAAATAAATAAAAAGTGATTGAAGATACTTACGTCACTCAACTTCAGGGCATTCACGCCCCGTCGACAAACATCGTAAGAAGAGCGCTGGCTCTTTTTACGGCACACCACCCAGTCCCTCACAACTGGGTACGCCCTCGGCTCTAGGTCCGACCTCTTGGGCGCGAAGCTCGAAAAGTAGGAGTACACCCACGCCAGTGAGGACATGAAGAAGTAACGGTCTTTCATAATACAATCGATAATGATCTTTCATGATTCGATAAAAGTAAAAGAAATACATGAAGAAGTAACGGTCTTTCATAATGCAAAACGGAGGTTCATACCTCCAGCAGCAGCTCAGGACCGACAGTAGCAGGAGAAGTCCCCTTCTCCATCAGCTTGGGACGAACCATAGCCCTCATGTAGCGAGTGAGGACCGCAAAACCAGGAGTAACCCAGTCAGTCCCAACGACCTAGGTCACTCAGGTCGGAAAGGAACGGAAGAAGCTTCGTCAACAGCCTCTCCCCCTTGTCTCCAAGGTAAAGCGAAGACAAGAACCACCAGAGCCACAGACGAGCCCTCTGCTCCGCAGTACAAGCAGGAGGAGCCACCTTCCTCCCATCCATCGTCACCAACGCCGGGGTCCTACCTGCAAAGTAGTCCCTGACGTAAGTGCTCGGCACTAAACCAGGAACGGTGGCAACACGCTCTGCCAGGTTCCAGCCGATCAGCCTCCTGGCCTCGGCCGAGTCCACTCTCATGGCCGTCGACGGCCACACTACAGCCTCTTCACCACACGGCAGACCATAAATCATGCCATAGTCCTCCAGAGTGACCCCGACCTCCCCGAAAGGCATGTGAAAGGTCGAGGTCATGTCCCAGTACCGATCGAGGAAAGCTTGAATCAGGCAAAGGTTAGCCCAAAGCTTCCTTTCCTTGATCGCCCTCCATGCTCCCACCAAGGCTCCGAAGGCTCCCAACTCGATGATGGCCTTCTCCTCCTCCGTCAGTTTCCCGTAGGCCTCCATCATCGTCGTGTAACCAGAAAAGGACCGCAAGTTCCCGGCCTCCTATATCGATTCGAGAAAATGTTATCTTTAGCGCAAAGCAAATGAGAAATAAAACGACAAGTGGATAAGGAAAGGTCATAGGAAATGGCAAGTTCAAAATTTACCAAACTCCTCGCCGTCCTGTAAGACAGGTGGCTCTCCGCTGCCCAAATGAGATGTCGACCATCCCATTTCTCAGCCCACTCAGGTGCCCCCACTAGCTGGCGACCACCTCGTCCGACGTTGGCCCGCCTCGGGACCTCCTCGACAACCTCCTCGAAAACCTCCTCGAATACCTCCTCAAGAGTACGAGAGGGGTCAAAATCAAAGTCTAAGTCCATGGGAGCCCTCCCCGATGTAGAAGGAACGTCACCTGCAAAGTCAAAAGTAAATTAGGCTGCGTCAAGTGACGACAAGCCTTGATAAGGTGGTTTCAAGCCTTTTTGAGCCCTGAAAAGGGCGTTATATCGCCATCTCTGGCCATTTATTTCGAAACCCAATCACTCATGTGGTAAATTGGGTCAAGTCAAGTCTAAGTCCAAGCCTAGTCATGGGTTTGAGTCGGAATTTCGGCAGCATTTCACTATAATGGCGATTATGCCCTAGAAAAGTGTCCTGAGAAAGTCATCACAAATCAAAAATCCGGCATGATAGGAAGTTTAACAGTTACAGAAGGATTCCAAAAATCAAATTTCATAAAAAATGGGCAATCCTAAGGCCATTTTCGAAGCGATTTTCGAAACAGCTGAGAAACCGTCTCAATTTCACTCAAATGCTCAATGCTTGACGAAAATTCAAAAAGAATACATGGTTATGTTCCTAACATTGCCAATTATCCATTTCTAATATCCATTTTACAAGGCAAATCCATTTGGGGGAAAAGCCCCAAATTTTCGAAATAATTGGGTTGAAAACCCTAATTTTTTGATCAAAAATCAAGCCAATACACGAATTAAATCAAGAATGAGGCACATACCTCGATTAGTCATGATTAATGGAAAGATTTTGGTTGGAATTTGAGAGAGTTTTAATAAAATTTGAGAGAGTTTGAGAGAGTTTTAATAAAATTTGTGAATGAAACACGGCTTTCTGTCGAGTTTTACTCAGACAAGGACGAACTCGGGAAAGGACGCAGCATCTGCTGTGCCTCTTCCAAGAGTCGCAGCTCTTGCTGCGCCTCTTCCCCAGTTTCCCTCCGGTTCAATTTTCAAAAGTTCGTTATAAGTTCGTTACTTGTAGGCCCATCTTTGGTGCGCCTCTTCTCGAACACCATATAACATATATTTGGTCCATTTGACATTTATTCTTTGTCCGGACCCATATTTCGAGCAGATCAATGTCGCATATTTTATCTTGACGGTCGTGAATCGTCGCGATATTTCATCAAGACTTCGCTTGCAACAGCGAGCGGATTTCGCCTTTTCATCCACCGAGTGTCCATGACAACCGATTGTACTTCTCGAGAGACGGAGTTTGTTTGGAAGCAGACACCAGCAGACACTGGAAATAATCCAATCAAAGATAAGAATCATCAACATATTCCCCGACAAGAGTTCCATGGAAGCCGACGCAAGCGGATTCCCCCAGCAGTTTCTACCGAAGCCCTGCAGTTCTCAATATTATTCATTTCAAATGATACTTTCAGACAACTTTCAAGTAACCTTCAGAATTCCTGTGGCCCCTAATGCCTTCAGACATCAAGTTATCTTCAGACCAAAGAGTTTTCCAGAAGCGTCTTCAGTCTCGTTTCACCCAGGGGTGTCTCAGGTATGGCTTCTTCTTATGGCTGGCAAGCTTCCTCACGTAGTCTAATGGACTTTAAACGACCCTCTCCGATAGTCGACAGACTGTAAAATGTTTCCGGCGATAGGTCCTTTGCTCAGGCCCCGTGAGCTGCCTAACGTCGCAATAGTCGTCAGGTTGTAATCTTTGATTGACCTGATGGCTATACTTTGACTTTCGCCTTGTCCAAGCCTCAGTCAAAGTGGGAGCTCTGTAGATACCTCATTTTTGCACCTCCCGCCAAACATTCGGTAATGATTGGACCAATGTTTGGTACGCAGAACAATTTATGACAGTTCATAAGTTTATCGTCAAGTGATAGCTCAAATACTTGTGTCTACCCCTTGGTTGTCATCTACGCGCCGATACGGTGGTTTTGACAGTAATTAGAGTTCATTTGGAGTCCGGGTCAAAAACCGCTTCATTTTCTAATAAACCATTTTAAAATGCTGAGTCGGAATGTTCTAGAATATTCTTGATTTTCTTATTCCATAATTTAATTTTACATCTTTTGGCAAAATATATCCCGAAAATCATATTTAAAGAATAAGGAAGTTGAGATCTACCGCAATTCCATAAAAGAAACGCGGAATTCTTTCTTCTGCAGAAGGAAACCTCTGGGGAAAGGACGCAGCACCTGCTGAGCCTCTTCGAAGAATCACAGCATCTGCTGCGCCTCTTCCCCAGCTCTTTTCTGCGTATTTTCAGATCTTTTCGAGATTTGTTTCCAAAGTTTTAGTCATTCCATAATTACTCCGTATGATTAGTATAAATATGGACCTTCGTTCCTCATATTTCTCACGCGAGTGTCCGCCTTTACCTTCTCCCTTTGCATTCTAAAACCGTGCTCTAAGCTTATTGACGTCTACATGCTTGATCAATCGACCACGTAAGCTCGGATCCTTCTGAGTACCAGTCACGTTGCATGACCGACCAATATTACCAACTACACCTCAATTAATCAATCAATTTAATCTAAATCCTCTTACGAGGGCACTTTCTTCATACATTCGAGTCGAGCAATCACTAAACGTAATCTTAGTTAATCTCGTTTTGTCAAACATGTAATTCTGAGGGTGTAAATCCCATCTTTTATTATTGTATTTTATTTTAGTACCAACTAATGTAAGGTTTACGTCAAAAATATACTTAAAACCGATTTCTAGAACCCCTTTATTAAACCGTTTTTACGAATTAACAGAAGACAGACGTCGAGAAGAAACGCAACAACTGCTGCGCCTCTTCGAAGTGTCGCAGCATCTGATGCGCCTCTTTCTGAGGCTGCCGTAGTTCCTACTTTTCTTCTTCTTTCTTTGTTCTCTGTTAATCCGTCCTTTTTTCCTTTGTTTTCTAATTTTCTTCTCTTCGTTCCTCCATATTTGATATATCCCGTCCCGTTTTTGAAACTTACGTCCCCGAACGGGGTTTTTGCATGGGGAAGCGTTATTTTTTCTCATTAAGCCTCCTTTAATTTTCTTCATTTTCACCTATAAATCACAAAACAAAACACCGTCAAGTCTAGTAATTTATTTCTAATCTACGAAAAACAGTAAATTGCGGAAAATTAAAAACAAAAATAAATAAAAGCAAATAAAAAGCTTGGGTTGCCTCCGAAGAAGCGCTGGTTTAACGTCCCACACGACGTAAGAAGCTATTTGATCAAGTTTCATCATTGAGCTCGCTACCATCCGAGCTCTATTTCATAGCTCCCTTTGCATTCCGCAACCATTTGAAATTTTTCCTATAAAATTTCCCTTTCCTTTTGGCACTCTTAGTAATAGTGCCCTTAGCATCGTTATCTACAAAACAATTAACACCAATATCTTCCTCCAATGGATCCATCAGTAAGGATTCAAGTGTAGTAGAGGCATTAGAAGAGTCCACAGTGCTAATTAAATAACAAGACTCTTGTAACATTGGGCTTCTAATGGTGTTGTTCTTACTAAAGGTAACCCGGTCATCACCCACCTCCAACGTCAACTTCCCATTTTTCCCATCGATTAGTGCACACACGGCGTGTAAAAATGGCCTACCCAATATAATTGGGGTTTGAGAGTCCTCAGCCATATCAAGGATGAGGAAGTCAACGGGTATGAAAAACTTGCCAACTTTGACGGGCACATCTTCTAAGACACCTAAAGATCGCTTTAAAGAACGGTCCGCCATTTGCAAAGTAAAACTAGTGCATTTTAAAGCACCCATGTTAAGTTTTTCACAAATGGAATAAGGCATGACACTTACACTAGCACCTAGGTCGCAAAGGGCCTTATCAATGGTATATGTGCCTATAGTACAAGGAATAGAATAACTACTGGGGTCCTTAAGTTTTGGGGGAGACTTGATTTGTAAGAGTGCACTACACTCTTCGGTAAAAGCAATGGTCTCAAACTCATTGAAGGATCGCTTCTTTGAGAGGATTTCCTTCATAAACTTTGAGTAGGAAGGGACCTGGGTAAGTAATTCAATAAATAGGACGGTGACTTGCAAATTCTTAACAACTTCCAAAAACTTACCGAACTTACCTTCCTTCTTGTGCTTTGTGAGACGGTGGGGAAACGATACTTGAACAACTTCCTTTGGAGGAGCATCCTGCACATCTTTCTCTTTCTCTTTCTCAATAGGAGCATCCACCTTCTTTGAAATGACATCACCCTCCTTAGCATTAGGAGAGACTTCTTTTTCAATAATCACCTCATTACTCTCTTTGGTATCAAGCTTACTATTTCTCTTATGCCACAACAAGCGATGAGGGAATGGCACACGATCCCTAACAAGAGGCTCTTCACTAGCCTTCTTTTTGTCATTTCCCCCAAGCTTGGGTTTTTAACAACCACTTCGTCATCCAAAGTCATGGATGGCCCATTATAGCTTGTGGTTGCGTACCTTGGGCTGGTAGTTGACCGGTCTTCCTTGAAGAGCTAAATGAGGCTAGTTGAGCCATTTGTTGCTCCAACATCTTAAGTGCAGCTTTATGAGCTTAATCACTCTTTTGGATTTGAGCCAAAAATTCCCTTTTCATTTGTACCATCAAAGCCTCAAGTTTACCTCCTCCTTGGTTATTTTGTTGGCCATTTTGTGGTGGACCTTGATTTTGTTGGTAATTTTGTTGAGGTGGCTTTTGTTGTTGGTTTTGACTTTGATAGCCCGGTGGGGAATTATACTTTTGTTGTCGTGGAACGTAAGCATTTTGATATTGTGGTTGAGGTTGAGGGTTAAGCACATTATTACTTCTATAAGACATATTCGGGTGAAATCTTGAATTCGGGTTATAAGTATTTGAAAATGTACCCGGTGGATATGAATTTTGTCTAAAAGTTTGATAAGCGCATACCTCTTCCATAGTAGCTTGTCAATGAGTGGCATAATGAGCCGCACCTCCGCAACCTTCACAAACAATGATTTGACTAGTAGAGGACACGTAATTGAGTTGTTGAAGAGAATCCCTAGCATCTCGTTCCGCCAATTGTTGTTGGAGTAGGGCAATTTGAGCTAACAAGACGGGATTTTCGGAGGATTCTTCTTTACCTTTGAGTGGCACACATCGGGAATTGACATATTGCGCGTCATGGATCGCCATAGATTCGATTGTGGCATGACAAATATCGGTGTCACTTTGATCAAACTGCCCATTGTTGGCGGAATCTAGAATCCTTCTGGACTCGGCACAACATCCATTATAGAATGTTATAGCTAGGAACCAAGCATCCAACCCATTGTAGATACCTCATTTCTGCACCTCTCGCAAGCCACCCGGTGATGATTGGGCCGCATGTTTGGTATGCAGAACGATTTATGACAGTTCGTAAGTTTATCGTCAAGTGATAGCTCAAACACTTGTGTCTACCTCATAGTCGTCATCTACGCGTCATTGCGGTCGTTTTGACAGTAATTAGAGTACATTTGAAGTCCGGGTCAAAACCGTCTTCATTTTCTAATAATCGTTTTAAAATGCCGAGTCAGAATATTCTGGAATGTTCCGGATATTTTTATTCCATATTTTCAATCTTTAAATATCTTTGGCAAATTATATCCCGGAAATATTATATAAAATATTAAGGAAATTGAGATCAAACCGCAATTTCATAATAGAAACGCGGAAATCTTTCTTCCGCGGGAAGAAACCACTTGGGAAAGGACGCAGCAGGTGCTGCGCCTCTTCCAAGAGACGCAGTGGCTGGTGCGCCTCTTCCCTAGTTCCTTTCTGCGTATTTTCAAATCTTTTCGAGATTCACTTACAAAGTTTCTCCGAAACCGTAATGCCTCCATGTGATTAGTATAAATAGGGACCTTCGTTCCTCATATTCTTCACGCGAGTGTCCGCCCTTCTCTTCTCCCTTTGCATTCTAAAACCACGCTCTTGCTTTTGGCGTCTACGTGCTTGAACTTTCGACCACGTAAGCTCGGATGTTTCTGAGTACGAGCCTCGTTTTGCATGACCGACCAATTTGACCAACTCCACATCAATAAACTTAATCAATCTTGTTTAATTTCCTCTTAGAGGGAACTTTCGTCGTACATTCGAGTCGAGCATCACTAAACGTTAACTTTGTTAATCTCGTTTCGTCAAACATGTAAGTCTGAGGGTGTAAATCCCATATTTTATTATTGTACTTTATTTTTGTAATCATTATTGTAAGGTTTACGTCGAAAACACATTCAAAACCGATTTACAAAACCTTTATTCAAACCCTTTTTAACGGATTAACGGGTGACAGATGTCGAGAAGGAGCGCAGCAACTGCTGCACCTCTTCCTGAGGCTGCCGCAGTTCCTGCTTTCCTTCTTCTTCTTTCGTCTTTTGTTATTTTCGTTTGTTTATTTTTGCTTCGTGTTTGTTTGTTATTATTTCCTCGTCATGATAGTTTTAACGTATATTTAATTAATTATTTATCATCATTAAATTCCCGACTTAAATCCCAAGTAATTCATATTTGCGGGTTTTCGTCATTAAAATCAAATCCGGGTTTTAGAGATTCGATTCATCAATATCAAGTCTCTGAAATTCATCTTTTGTATATTTTCATCTGTTAGTTATCATCATCGTCATAATCAGTAATTTAGTTTAGCATTGATAACCTAATTAACCTATTTAATTTAATTCATTATTAATCCTCGTAATTAATCTTGTAATTAATTCTTCCTAATTAGTTTTATCTCATGTTCTATTGTTTTCATGACCAATTAACATGTAAATAATATATTAAACCACTTCTATCCGAGTCAAATATCAGTAATCGATCGTTTAATTCACCAATGAACATTAACGATATGCAATTCCGGCTTCACAGCCAGAATTCACCTCAGGAACAGACGCAGTGAGCACTGCGCCTCTTCCAAAGGACGCGGCACTGCTGCGCCTGTTCCGGGTTGAATTCTGCCCCTGAACTTCCGTTGTTGCTTTGACCTAATTCGTTAGTTTACGTATTAATTAACTATTACTTGTATTATCACCTAATAATCTATTTGTTTATTTATTTTCCCTTTCTTTTCTAAAACCATCCGTTTTAAGTGTATTTTCGACGTAGATCAATTAACCCATTGTAATTATTGTAATTTTCTTTGTTTTTCTATTATATTCTTTATTATTTATTGTTTGTATGCTCTCACATGCAATTAACCTAAATTTCTACCTCGACATTAATGCATGTTAAATTACGTGTCTACCTAAATTTATTGGATGTTGCATAGCATGCATATAACCTTCAACATATCGAGTATAGACGATTTTCCCTAATCATTAGTAGAGGCCGCTATCGAGGCGGGCGGGATTAGGTGTTCGATTAAAAGAGCTTCCTAATACGTACCCTCACCTCTTACTCCAGATCTCTGTGAACATCCGTTTTTATTGGCATCCACGAGAGTCATTCTAGACATAGAATGCTAAGGGTAACGAGTTCTTGGTGTTCATGTCACTACTTTGTGCCTTGACATGGCACGAGGTATTCGAACGATTTCCAATTTTCCACAATAAATTGGTGGCGACTCCACAAATGCAAAGTTTGCTCGTTTTCTACCCGAGCGACCCCCGTGGGCCCGCGTCCACATTTTGGCGACTTCACTGGGGATTAATACACTTACGTGTAGCCAAGGGTGAAACTTGAACAAGGTTAGGGAATAGTTTATACGAGACAGTTGTCGGTTTTCAGAACTCGGTCTTCCTAGATCGTTTTATTCGGCCTTCTTAGGCTCAACCCAACCCATTCAACCAATCGTCCCGTCTGGACGGTCCAAATTCTTATCTGGGCCTAAGGATGGATAGCGATTGACGTCAACCATACCATGATGCTTACTCCTGTTTGTATCAAGGGCTTTCACTACTCGAGGGAATGGACTAGGAATCGGCCTTACTCCTGTTTGGTACGAGCCTCTCCACAGACTCCGGGTTTGATTGTTCGGTATGACAACCCACCCTTTATACCAAAACCCTTCTAAATGCACTCAGCATACCGTTATAATGCCTGTATGTATGTATATACGTGATCACCATTTTGTAAACAAAACCATGACGAAATTTTGTAAAATAAAATCCTTTTCAAAATGTAAACATTTTTCAAAATAGCGCAAAATGAGTCAAAACTCTGTACAAATATCGAGTCAAACTCCGGGCCTAATACCCATTTCAAAACCTGTGCAAAAAAAAAAAAAAAATACTCCCTCCATACCAGACCAATGGTAACATTGACCGTTTTGCCACTATTCATGGTCATAGGGAATCTTCGATATTATTCTTAATCTAGAAGATAAAATATAGTCAAGTGAGATCTTGTTTGATTTATCGTCATGAATGCTATAAGAATATCCAGTTTTTATAATTTTTAATAATGCGTAACAAAAGATATTTATGTTGCAAAACGTGTCTCGACAAGTGTGAAAAAGTCAATGTTACCATTGGTGTGGTATGGAGGGAGTAACAAAAAAGTCCAATAAAAAAACGAAAAAAGTACAAAAAAAAAAAACAAAAAAAAGTCCAAAAAAGAAAAGAAAAAAAAAACCAAAATAATTTTCAAACCATGTAAATGTGAATATGTAAATTCAATTGGGCTAAGTTAGAGTCAAAATTCAAACCGGCTATGTCCTAGTCGGAACTCTGTCGAGTCATGAACCCGTCTTCCTTTACATTTTGGGTCTTTTCAAAATTCAAGTCAAGTCCTAAGGTGTCACGCCGTCATTTTGGACCCCCTACCCCAATTCAGTTAGGATCTAAACATTTCCACCCCTCGACTCACACACTCGAGGCTAACACATCGAGTCATTCCAATATCCGTTTCTTGAATTCTCCTAATAACACGTTCGGGACACACATACCCGAACCTCGAGTCAAGTCTGTCTTAAACACATGTCTTAGAATCAACACGTGTCATCAATCCCGTCAATAAGGTCAATCATATAAGGATCACTTCGTCAAAGTTAACACTCGAGTCTAAAATTAAAGTCAAGCACCGTGAATTCAAACACGAGAAGTCGCTCACAACGTTTCACGAGTCAAGTCTAGATTTGTCATCTTGTCCCTTCCTTTGTTTGTTGCCTTGGTATGCGTGATCCCATGTCGAATCGAGTTGTAATGCGCGTCATTTCTGTCGAGTAGGAATCCAACAAGTTCCGTCAATCAGCAAGGTCACGAAGCAGCTCAAGCCACATTCACCGTGTCTCTCCAAGACATTTATACCATGGTCCTGCGAGTTCAAGCTACAGTGGAAAATTTGAGCATTCGCGTCCTCACCCTTGAGAATAGGATGGCGGAAAGGAACACGCCACCTAGAGGGCAAGCTTCCGATGTCACTTTCTATTGAGCAATTCGAGAAAATCGACCCTCTTGGGTCTAATATCATTAAACATGACCATGAAGAATCATTCCTAGACTGTTCTCACCTCCTCGCTCCTCATGATAACGAAGAAATCAATGTCCTCGAAGGCGAAGATATCCAAAGTGGAATGCTCCTGCTTTCCATTGCCTTCAACAATAAATTTTCCAAAATAGAAGGAGCTATTGATAGCCTAAACTCTCGGCTTTCCAACATGGAGAATCAGTTTGCTGAAATGGGTAAGAAGCTTGATGCCCATTCTCTCAAAAATGAAAAGTGTCCAGACAAACCCTCAACATGACAGTCCTAAAGCAACAAATGTGCAACGTATCTCTAGTTCTTCATATCCAAGAATCAAATTCAATAAAGGCAACCTCATGAAGCCTTCGTTAAAGAAACCTAACAATTCTCTAAGGTCATTTACAAAGTCTTTCGACAAGAAGGATGCATCCCCTAGGAAATTTACCAACATTGGTATTACATACACCGATGCCCTTCAGAGACTCATAGAACAACGAATGTTGAAACCTATCGGTCCTACACCAGATGCAGAAAAGAAGTCTAGGTTTTGGGATGAGAATTATTATTGCTAGTATCACAGGGGCAAAGGACACGATACTGAGATGTGCTATAAGCTCAAGCATGTCATCCAAGATATGATCGAAAGTGGGAAATTGTCCCTCTCAACCTTTACCTCACAAGGCATATTAGGCAATCCACATGGATATGCCACTTATCAGGAAACTCTTCTTGACTATTATCCTTCCAATGTTCCTAATAATGAGGACGAGGTGCTCAAATGGATGAATGCTCAAAGACAGATGCCGAAGCCAGTTGCCACAAGAGTAAATGTTCAAGCGTGGACCGATGATTACGAGTCTGGATCCGAAATCGAGTCAAAGTCCGAGTCCGAGTCTTAGGCTTTCTTTCCCATAATTGTTCTAGTATCTTTCTCCATTTCCATTTCTAGTGACAACCTGGGGGCTGTCCCACGAGTCATGTGTCTTCTCGAGTCTATGTTAAATACATTTATTCTTCATTTCAATAAAAGTACAATTTTCAATCCACATACTCTATCTTATCTCTTCCTTTATCCTTTTCCTGTGACAACAAGAATTGATTTGAGATATTTTAAAATGAACAAACAACAACGCATGTCAGTCGACATGAGTGCACTTAGACGATGTTCCATTCCATGTTGTAGAGGACCTGAAACTCCGTGTTCTTTTCTTACCTATTCCATGTCTGGCAATAGAAACCTTGCAATAATCCCAATTTAGGACGAGCCTATCTCAAGAGATTCTAGGACGAATCCAGACCATCTCCCTTGTTAACAATCCATGACGGAAGGCAAGCCCATTCCCCATAAGAAACAACCTGTTTACTGGAGACTAACCCGTTGCACACCAAAGGTGCTAGTCTGACCCAAATCCATGGTAGCAAGCAAATCCAAGATGATACGAGCCATGATCAAAGACAAAGGCTCAATCAAAGAAATGACCAAGATCAATATCCAGGACAAAAGAGTCAAAAGAAAAGGCTCAATCAAACAAGTCAATGTCTATATCCAAAGTCAAAGTTATCTTCAAAACCCGAATCAAGAATCTGAACCAAAAGCCGAGATATGTTCTAGACAAAGAATCTGAGTCCAAATCAAGAACAAGCCTGAAATCAAATGCTAAACAGGATAATGCTGAACTCTATCAAGACATCGATGAAGATGGTTAGCTAGCACCCTCGCTTAGCCTTTCACACATCACACTCTAAGTCCTTCTCGAGACCGTTACAAGGAGATAGTTAGGAATTTTGAGAATCATCTCAAACTCGCCAAATATACCCATGTTTTAGGGCCAATACATGGAAACTTGATCCCACGTCATTTTAACCTACCTTTATGTGCTCGGGCTACAGCAAGCCAAGAGACTCCATTTCCAAGCCATATCACAAGCCATGATCCCATCGAGCCTTAACTCCACAAAATCAAGCTCCAGAGATTTGTTCATCAAAGCCTCTTATTTCCGAGCCCCACATTCCAAATATCCAATCCAGTTTCACCTTGACCCATACACGGAGTCTTCGAATACTTTGCTACATAGAACGGGACATACCCATATCATCCTTAGGGTCCACCGAGTGCGCTCACATGACAAGGAAATTTTTCCAAAATTAGTTATACCTCTTTGGTCTATGATCAGAGGGAGTTATCTCAAATCAATTCTTCGAGTCACCAAGGGAATATTACCCTTGTGACCCACGCACTTTAAGGTCCTGACAACATAAGCTTAGGCACACATCAGAACTATGATCTGGTTTGATTTCACCTCTTCAGGTGGATACGTAAGCAGTCCTTTCTTATACAAGAAGGATACAACCACAACACCCAAATAAAATTAACCAAACCTCAGAACTACGATCTGGTTTGATTTCACTTCACGTGAATACGTAGGCAGTCCTCATGGACACAACCATCCCAACTTTCAACCTCAATTATCAACCATCCCAATTTTCAACCTTCCAACCTCAAAACATCCCTTCCACAACCAACACCTCTTTACTGGGGGCTCCTTTTATTCGCCCAGTCTCCTTTTTTACCAAATTCCAGAGTCATCTTCTCATCGTAGGGGCTTCTTTTCCGAGATGCCACCCTTATTTTATTCTCCTCTCTAATTTGAGTCTAGCTAGTGCTCGGTCCAGGCGATGGCAAGATCTTAGATCGATTCTCGAAGTTTATCGTACCTCAAAAGGAGTCTCTTTTACAGCAAACAATGTCAAAAGATGTCTAAGTAGATAGCTGATCCATGGCTCATGCCTTTATATGTCCCCATCGTTCTCGCAATTCTTCTACCTTGGGAATAATATGCGTTGTCACCCACACTTGGCTAGGGGTTGCGCATACGTAGGTAAAGTCTGTCAAGGTCATCCCTCGTGTCGCGTCAAATCTAAGTCAGTGTTGCGTCAGTCTATCGTCTTGCATCCTAGTGAGTCGATGTTGTGTCAAGTCCTGTGACTAAATCCCATTTGAATATGCATAACGCATTACAAACGATAAATTTCTTTGAGCAAGTTTTAAATAACTTTTATAAAGAAACAAATTTTGAAAACCTATGTGTTTCCTCATGTTTATGTGCTATTTTTCTATTAGATTGCGTTCTTGTGTGGCCACTAACCATGCAGGTAAGTATCAGAAGCAGTACTTTACCATGACTTCGCTTGCAACAACGAGCAGGTTTTCTTCGACGGTGTTTCAACACACCTCAATTATTTTTTCCAGCGAGAGTTCAAGACAGCCAATTGTCCCTCTCAACACTTGGAGTTTAACCTCAACCTCAAGACTTTGCTTGTAACAACGAACGAATATTCTCTAACAGGTGTTTCGACACACCTCAATTATGTTCCCCCAGCGAGAGTTCAAGACAGCCAATTGTCCCTCTCAACACGTGGAGTTCATCATCAATCTCAAGTTTTGCCGAATTTTGTTTGAAGACCGACCCAAGCAGATTTCTCCCAGCGGTTTCTTCCGACGTCCTGCTACCCTCAACATTATGGTTTCCTCACGGAGTTCAACAAAGGTGTCGTTCTCCAGAAGTTCCCAAACCAGCGCCTCCTTCCTTAGGTTCGTAAACCCAAAGTTAGGATTCTTACCCTTAGATTCTTAGATCCCAAAATGGCTTCCTTTAGGTTCATAAGCCTTTAAGCTCCCACACGAATGTCCTTAGGTTCATAAACCCATAAATCCTTTTGGAGTTCTCATACCTCAAAAAGCTTAAGCGCACGCGTTTAAAACAAGAATTAGTAACCCAGCAGTTCCTAAACTTAAGCCTAGGATCCCAATTCCTCTTAGGTTCATAAGCCTTTAAATTCCCATACCAGCCGTCCTTTTAGGTTCGTACACCCAGGTTCATACGCCTAGCTCTTTATGTTCCCAAAGTCCCTAGAGTTCATACACTTCTATCCTTAGGATCATAATCCTTTAGGATCGCCTTTTCCATTTAGGATCATAATCCTTTAAGATCACCTTTTTCCTTAAGGATCATATTCCTTTAGGATCACCTTTTCCCTTTAGGATCATAATCCTTTAGGATCATCTTATATTAGAGTTCCTACACCCAAACTTTGGTTACCCCTTAGGTTGAACTTATATTTGGCCTCCTTCCCGTCGATGTTTTCCTTTAAGGCCCCACACCCTAGCACAATCCTTACATATCTTTTAGGTCTTACCCTCAGCTTCTACGCACCTCCGGAAACATCTCAAGAAAGAAGTCTCAGGTATGGTTTCTTCTTATGGCTGGCGAGCTTCCTTACATAGTCTAATGGACTTTAAACGACCCTCCCCGGAAGTCGGCAGACTCTAAAATATTCCCGACGACAGGTCCTTGGCTCAGACCCCTTGAGCCGCCTCGCGTCGCCATAGTCGTCAGGTTGTATTCTTCGATTGACCTGATGGCTATACTTTGAATTTCGCCTTGTCCAAGCCTCAGTCAAAGTGGGAGCTCTGTAGATACCTCATTTCTGCACCTCCCGCAAGGCACCCGGTGATGATTGGGCCGCATGTTTGGTACACGGAATGATTTATGACAGTTCGTAAGTTTATCATCAAGTGATAGCTCAAACACTTATATCTACCTCATAGTCGTCATCTACGCGTCATTGCGGTCGTTTTGACAGTAATTAGAGTACATTTGGAGTCCGGGTTAAAAACCGTCTTCATTTTCTAATAACCGTTTTAAAATGCCGAGTCAGAATATTCTGGAATGTTCTGGATATTTCTATTCCATATTTTCAATCTTTTAATCTCTTTGGCAAATTATATCCCAGAAATATTATATAAAATATTAAGGAAATTGTGATCAAACCGCAATTCCATAATAGAAACGCGAAAATCTTTCTTCCGCAGGAGGAAACCACTTGGGAAAGGACGCAGCAGGTGCTGCGCCTCTTCCAAGAGACGCGGTGGCTGCTGCACCTCTTCCCCAGTTCCTTTCTGCTTATTTTCAAATCTTTTCGAGATTCACTTCCAAAGTTTCTCCGAAACCCTAATGCCTCCGTGTGATTAGTATAAATAGGGACCTTCGTTCCTCATATTCTTCACGCGAGTGTCCGCCCTTCTCTTCTCCCTTTGCATTCTAAGACCACGCTCTTGCTTTTTGGCGTCTACATGCTTGAACTTTCGACCACGTAAGCTCGGATCTTTCTGAGTACCAGCCTCGTTTTGCATGACCGACCAATTTGACCAACTCCACATCAATCAACTTAATCAATCTTGTTTAATTTCCTCTTAGAGGGCACTTTCGTCGTACATTCGAGTCGAGCATCACTAAACGTTAACTTAGTTAATCTCGTTTCGTCAAACATGTAAGTCTGAGGGTGTAAATCCCATATTTTATTATTGTACTTTATTTTTGTAATCATTATTGTAAGGTTTACGTCGAAAACACTTTCAAAACCGATTTGCAAAACCTTTATTCAAACCCTTTTGAACAGATTAACGGGAGACAAATGTCGAGAAGGAGCGCAGCAACTGCTGCGCCTCTTCGAAGGGACGCAGCACCTGCTACGCCTCTTCCTTAGGCTGCCGCAGTTCCTGCTTTCCTTCTTCTTCTTTCGTCTTCTATTATTTTCGTTTGTTTATTTTTGCTTCGTCTTTGTTTGTTCTTATTTCCTCGACATGATAGTTTTAACATATATTTAATTAATAATTTATCATCATTAAATTCCCGACTTAAATCCCAAGTAATTCATATTTGCGGGTTTTCGTCATTAAAATCAAATCCGGGTTTTAGAGATTCGATTCATCAATATCAAGTCTCTGAAATTCATCTTTTGTATATTTTCATCTGTTAATTATCATCATCGTCATAATCAGTAATTTAGTTTAGCATTGATAACCTAATTAACCTATTTAATTTAATTCATTATTAATCCTCATAATTAATCTTGTAATTAATTCGTCCTAATTAGTTTTATCTCATGTTCTATTGTTTTCATGACCAATTCACATGTAAATAATATACTAAACCACTTCTATCCGAGTCAAATATCAGTAATCGATCGTTTAATTCACCAATGAACATTGACGATATGCAATTCCGGCTTCACAGCCAGAATTCACCTCAGAAACAGACGCAGTGAGCACTGCGCCTCTTCCAAAGGACGCAGCACTGTTGCGCCTGTTCCAGGTTGAATTCTACCCCTGAACTTCCGTTGTTGCTTTGACCTAATTCGTTAGCTTACGTATTAATTACTATTACTCGTATTATCACCTAATAATCTGTTCGTTTATTTATTTTCCCTTTCTTTTCTAAAACCATCCGTTTTAAGTGTATTTTCGACGTAGATCAATTAACCCATTGTAATTATTGTAATTTTCTTTGTTTTTCTATTATATTCTTTATTATTTATTGTTTGTATGCTCTCACATGCAATTAACCTAAATTTCTACCTCGACATTAATGCATGTTAAATTACGTGTCTACCAACTTAGATAATTCTCACATGTTAGGATTAATTTATTGGATGTTGCATTGCATGCATATAACCTTCAACATATCGAGTATAGACGATTTTCCCTAATCATTAGTAGAGGCCGCTATCGAGGCGGGCGGGATTAGGTGTTCGATCAAAAGAGCTTCCTAATACGTACCCTCACCCCTTACTCCAGATCTCTGTGAACATCCGTGTTCATTGGCATCCACGAGAGTCATTCTAGATATAGAATGCTAAGGGTAACGAGTTCTTGGTGTTCATGTCACTACTTTGTGTCTTGACATGGCACGAGGTATTCGAACGGTTTTCAATTTTCCACAATAAATTGGTGGCGACTCTACAAATGCAAAGCTTGCTCATTTTCTACCCGAGCGACCCCCGTGGGCCCGCGTCCACACCCATGATGTGGGCATTGTCTTTGAAACTCTTTGTACCTCTCCCAAGCTTCATATAAGCTCTCAAGAGCTTGTTAACGGAATCCGGTAATTTGGCTCCTTTAGGTTTGAGTTTTCTCCAGTGGAAAAACTTTTGATAGAAAGCAAGAGCCAATGTCTCCCAATTTGTGATTCCCATAGCGGTGTGATCAAGGCTATTAATCCATAGCTTTGCCTTGTTCTTGAAAGAGAAAAGGAAAAGTATTTCCTTTATTTTAGCTTGAGTGACGCCCGTTTGTCGAATCATGGAGCAATAATCGCAAAAGTTTTGCACATGCAAATTGGGATCCTTCAAAGGACTTCCCCCAAATTGCTTCCTCTCCACAAGGCTAATGAAAGCTGGCTTGATCTCGAATTCCGGCGCGGTAATTTGAGTAGTTGTAATACCGGCCGGAAGCATAGCCGCGGTGGGCTTTGAGTGATCGGAAAGTTTCACCATCTTTTTAGTAGGAGATGGTGGTGGTGGTAGTGGATATGATGAACTAGAAACCTCCTCTTCTTCAAGAGCTTTAAGATCGTATAAGTAAGACTTTCTAGTACTTTTAACTTGCATGGGAGAAGCGGTTTCTTTCACTTCTTTCCAAAGACGTCATCTTCTCCGAAAGGTTTTCTCGGGCTCGGAATCCGTTAAAAGCAAATCTCCACTACGAGAAGACCTGGGCATAAGACAACAATCTCTAGAAAATGATAAGTAACGGTCTCAAGGAAAAAGTGTTCCTTAAGACAAAAGAAAACAGGATAGAAACCGACAAATCTAAACGCAATAAAATCGTGCTCCCCGGCAACGGCGCCAAAATTTGATAGGCTATCGCACACCTATGCAAAGATAAATTCCCTAAACTCAAATAAATGTAGTAATATGGGTCGAACACAAAGAGAGGGCGATTGCGCTATGAAATGTTGTGAAAAGATTTCTATCAAGGTCGATTACGAATGGTTTGGTTTGTTGCTTAGTTTGTTGATTAGCAAATATAACGATGTAAACTATATGATAAAAGGAGTCTAGGGGAGTCGGGTCACACATGCAATTGTAAATATATATTCGTGCTAAACTCGGTAATAATAACATTGTCAATTGTTTAGGCTTAAAGACACCCACCTCACGATATTAGTGTCAACCATAGACCAGATCCTAGAGAAATTCTCGTTTATGACTAGGTTGTCCTACTACACATGCTTAGTCTAATCCGATTCCGTACCTCTCGACTTATAGAATGAATTAACAAAACTTAATCAATGAATAAGGCCTTTAAACAAGGATTAAACGTGACGATGCAAACATGTTATAGAAATAATTAGACAATATTATATCTACCTAATTTATCATTTTACATATATTAGTTATTGCATGGCTTCCCTATCCCTAGACTAAGGAAAATTAGCTACTCATGTTGAAATGTAAACTACAAATTATATTGTATGAAATACTAGACATGTTTATAGTATTGGTATAAACTAAGTGATGAATCATAACATGTAATAACAAACTATGCGATATAATAAAAGTACTAATGATAAAACTATATGATAATTAAAATAGAAATGTAAACTAATAAAATAGAATTAGAATTACCGAAATGGAAATGGAACTTGAATTAGAAACTTGCAAAGAAGAACATATGAGAACCAAAAGCTTGAATAAATAACCAAATGTTTGATAACCAAATGCTTAACAATATTAAAACTATAATGAAAACTAAGAGAGAATTTTGTGCTTAAGGCTAATAGAGAATGAAATAGTGTATGAAAGACGTATGAAAGATATCCCTAATGACGGATTAAGGCTCCTATTTATAGTAAAATAGGGGCAAAACATAAAGGTCCAACAAGGGGTCAACCCCGATCGGGGTTGCCAGCCCCGATCGGGGGCATGGGTTTCCGGCTATTCTTCTTTAATTCTTGCTTTAATGCTCCAAGCAATCCCATGCAACGTAATTAAGCCTTCTTAATAACCTGGTTAAATGTGATATTTAGAATCCAGAGAATATTCTAAGAATGCTTAATTGACTTGGTCTTTGGATTACTTTTTGGGCTTGACTTTATATGATCACTTGCATTTATCAATCCATTGCTCCATACTTTCTTCCTTGGGTTTGGAAACACATCTTCCATGGTCGTGCTTGGTCCATCTTGTTTTCACTTAGCTTAGTGAACTTGGTGCTTGCTAATGTGATAGGAAAAAGCCTCTAAATGCTTAGATTCCTACAAAATGCAACAAATACAAACAATACACCTAGAACACAAAATTAGCTCACAAATATACTAATTAAAGTATGATATGCAATCAAAACCGAGCTAAAATGAGGGGTAAAAGTATATATAAAATTAACACATAAAAAACGATCCATAAAGTTAAAAGGTGTGTGAGAGACCGAGGATAAAAAAGCCTCAGATAATTTGTTGAGAATTCTCATCACCTGCAGGGTGATTCTGACTTCCTAGAATAGGTCCGGTTCAATTATTCTTGGAGGGAGGAAGACTTCTATCTCCAGTTCCATCTTGTGCGCCAACGGTAATGCTGTGGCCATCATTGTTCCTTCTGTTAGTGATGTTATGAAGGGGAATTGGGATGGAGGTACGAATGTGTGGTGAGTTGATAGGATTTAGAGCGGGGAGAATATCGGGTGGTTCGTATTTTGGAAGGGTCGGAACAATGGTGGGGCGGCTAACCTTCTTATGAATGTTGCGAGAAACTTTGCACGCAAGAGGTTTTTTCTTTTATGAATCTTTTTTCGAATTTTTTGGAATAGATAAGCGAGGATTATGTTTTGTGATTAATGATAATGGTAGCGGAATAGTAGGGCTTGCAACTGCTGAATTTTTAGAAATTGATTGGGGGTGAAATTTTATTAAATTGATAGGCTCCACGATATTCTCCACAATATTCTCCACTAAAATAGAAGATTTCCTTACCCTAGGTTGCTCAAAAGAACGAATAATGAGATCTTCCAAATTATTGGAAACTTCCCTATTGACTGTCAAATTTTCATTCAAATTCGGGATATTTTGGCTGTTATTATTCTGATTTTCCGAATTAACGGAGATTTTGTTTAAGGATATAGGACTTTGAGGGGTTCCATGGTCCATCTCTGCATTAATGCCTATGGGATTTACCTGTAACTTGGACGGGCTAATAACTCGAACACCAACCTCCCTATTCTCCAGATTATTTTGGACTAAACTAGCATCCATTTCCTCAACCACAAGGGCATCAACACGTGACCCTGAAAGTTTGGTGCACGCTTCAGAACTTGGACTTGTTGGACCATCTGCGTTTTATCACCACCCACTTTGTCTGTGTCTTCTTTGTTCACTCTTCGTCTAGTCAGTTTCTTAACATGCATCCATGATTCATAAGCATCATTAGGTTTTTCACTATCAATTGGCTCATTGAGATTAATAGTTTGATTCATCTCTGTATACAAAATCCTAGGCCCTTGTTCAGTAAATAGGGGGCATTTAGCATCAACATGTCCAAGTTTACCACACTTGTAGCAAATTTGGCATAAACCCTCATAGTGAATAATCCAAACCTTCCAATTCAGTCGAAACTTTGAGAGAAGCTATTTGGTAAGATCCACCTCAACACTCATCCTAATGAACTTTGCGTTGGTTTGTCAATGCGAATAACTTTGCCAACCTTACTACCAATTTTACGTAAAATGTCTTCATGGTAGTATTCGACCGAAAGTTAAGGGATACGGATTCATGTCCTCAAGTGACGAATGGGTTCATCAGTGCCAATGAAATTAGGTACCCACTTACGAATCGTAAGGTAATGATCGCCTATCGTCCATGGCCCTTGAGTCAACACAAAATCATAATCCTCTTTGTTGGTAAACCTAGCCACATAGTAAGAGCATCCAACATCGGTGAGTATAA
Source organism: Silene latifolia (assembly GCF_048544455.1). Classification (NCBI taxonomy): domain Eukaryota; kingdom Viridiplantae; phylum Streptophyta; class Magnoliopsida; order Caryophyllales; family Caryophyllaceae; genus Silene; species Silene latifolia. The sequence continues at coordinate 300,572,512 of NC_133537.1, forward strand.
GTCCTCCTTTAATTGACCATTTCCTCTTAATTTGTCGCAAAAGCGAGAAATACCCTATATTTTTGTCAAACATTTCGATAATAAGGGAATCTTTCCAATGACTATGAATTCTCATTTTCTCCTCCTTCATCAAAAGAATGGTGGGGCAGGCAGGGTACTTAGCATGGCCTTTATCTTCCACATCGTCATCAGAAACATCGTTATAAATGGCATTGTTCAAGGCAATATAGTCAGTGCCTTGATTGATTGCAAAAGAAGGGGAACTTCCATGATTAAGTGAATCCTTGTACGAGATTCGATTCATAGGGGGATAAGTAGCATTCCTCATAATATTTTCAGGAACCACAGATTGATCCCAGAAAAGACTATCCTCCAAAGAGTTAGCCTCTTCTGATTGTTGCATCTTGCATTTCTTCGTGGAACGATTGAGTTGATCATTTTCAGGGGAAGAAGGGAAATTTTCAGAAGAGACCATTTTTTTTTCCTTCAATGAGAATTGTGTACGGATTGAAATTGTAATGTAAAATTGAAAAGATTGAGACTAAGATTATAGGAATTGGAGCTAAAAAATTAAGCTATGTAGGGAGATTAACACTTATCAATTCTGTGTTAAATACTTTACATAATTATTGGGCTTCTATTTTCTTGATTCCAAAGGGTATCATCAAAAAGATTGAGGCAGTTAGTAGGAATTTCCTATGAGATGGAGGCTCTGAATATCATCGGGCTCCTTTGGTGTAATGGCATAAAGTATGTTGTAGTAAGAAGGAAGGTGGTTTGCGAATCAAAGAAGCGGGGGTTGGAATCTTGCAACAGTGGGGAAACTGGTGAACTAGATTTACACAAAAGCTGATAGAGTGTGGGTCGGTGCAGTGGATAGATCATGTGTATTTGAAGGGCAATGACTGGAATTCATATCATCCTCCTCTTGATTCTAATTGGAATTAGAGAAACATACACTACGCCGAATCTGGCAATCAATAAGGAGCGTATCACAACGGTTTAATGCATCTAATAACGACACTTAGATTACCGTTTTCCAAATATTGACGAAAACCTAGACCGCGATAATGAGAATAGCGGTTTCCCATGAAAACCGTTGTTATTATAATGTGACAACGGCTACTTAACAAACCGTTATCAAAAACGTTTTAACGGTTTCCAAAAGCTCGTTATAAAATCACTCTTATCAACGGTCGTTAGACAACCGTTACCAGTTTAAGAAAACGACATTTCGAAAACCGTTACTAAATTAACACCAGCAACGATTTGTGGTTCCCGTTGTTATGTTATAGATACGGGTTTCTTGTAACCGTTATCATTTTTAATTATGAAAGAACGGTTTTTCAATTCAAGCGTTGTCACTATTTGATTAGATTTCTCAGTTTGACCACTGGTCGGACTAAGTCTTTTCGGTAACTTGTCGTTAGGAGCACCTAGACCAAAACACAATTTATAGCTTCACAAACAACTCTACAATTAGTAAAGAGGCAAGTAAAGGTCGGATCCCAAGGGACGGGAATTGAGATGAGATTTCTATTGAGACTAGTGGTGTCTTAGGGGTGTCACAATTGGGGTTGATGTAGAAGGTCACTAAACTAAATAGCAATGAAAGTAAACCAGCAAGATGAATTAAAAAGGGTTGTAAACAATTGATAAAAAGCACTAGGGTGTCATGGGGTCATAGGGGATTCATGGGAATTGATCATACAAACATTTTCTCAAATTATAAGCAAGCAATTATTGTTATGATGGATTGAGTTGGTTTATATCTTACAATCCTAGGAAAGTTTTGGTCCCGGAGCCGAATCGATTAGATTGTACAACACCTACAAGTCGACTTAGTCTTCCCTACTCAACAACATGCACGGTCTAATGAGACTCGAGTTGGTTCATGTCTTACAAGTCTCATTGAAAAGATAGGTGATGGGTAAAAAAAATGCAAGGATTCATAGGCTCGCATTTCATCAAACATAACATGTGCATGAGTTGAGATCAAAACAAGCAAGCAAATAAACCATGAAAGCATATTAATTTAAGCATGAATCATTCCCCATGTTGGTTTCCCCTAATTACCCATTAACCCTAGCTAAGTGACTATTCACTCATTATCATGTTGAACATGTTAGCAAGGTTGTCAATCATACCAACAAAGTGAAACATGATGAATAAATGAAAGTAATTAGCAATAATTAAAAAGGGATTAAGAGAATTATACCTACTAATGATTCCAATAATAAAGCAAAGAATAAAAGAAGTACTTGATGCTTGATTGAGAGGTTGTCAATCTCCCAATAATAACCCAAATAATCTTCAATTACCCAAAATAAAGGATGAACAAAAGAGAGATTAAGGAAATAAAACTTGTATTAAAACTTGATTAATTGTTGATTACAATATTAAAGAGAGATTTGATTGATATTAACTATACTAAAGATTGCTAAGAAGAACATGCTCTTCTAATTAGACTAATGGGGTATTTATAGTGGGGATTAGGTGTAGGAATTAGGGTTAACTAAGGGCTTAAATGACGATTAAGTCCCTACTTAAGGAAACGCCGGTATTTTTGGAAGGATGGGCATCTTTCTTGAAGCTTGAAGAAACAGTTGTCTTTGCCTTGGAATCCGTGCGTCTTAGGCTCGGGACGGCCGGATTCGAGGGTCTCTGCCCGGGCGTCTTTGGGAGAAGACGGGCGTCTTCTGAAGCTGCTGCCCGGGCGTCTTGTGGAGAAGACGCTCGGGTTGTGGTGGTGGAGGACGGGCGTCTTCAGGACAATCCGCACGGATTGCTGGACAGTCTCATTTCTTCTTCTTTTCTTCCCTTCTCTTCATAAAATTCTTGGGGATTTCCTCGGGGATGCAAGGATCTTTTCTCATCATTGCCCATCTACTATAGTATGTACAAAGGCCTTCTAATCTTGTCTCTCCTTGATGCTTGGTCATTGAATTCAATCAATTTAGTCTCGTTTTGCCATGAAAATGCAAGGTTTGCACTCCTTTCCTACCAAGGGATCAAAACCTCAAAGAATATGCAAAACAAAGAACTAAAGACAATAAATGACCCAGATATGCACTAAAAAAGCATGGAAACAAGGCTAATTCGGGGACTAAATATGCTCTAATTATGGTCACATCAAATATCCCCAAACCGAACCTTTGCTCGTCCCGAGTAAAGTGGTGACAAAGACTAGGACCATTATTTAAACTAACCTAATAACATAGCCGATATGAGACAATTAGCGGGTCTCACTCCGTCCCTTCAACTTACAACAAGACAACCATGAGGTAGGATGCCTTCTTGCAAGGCAAGGTGGGTCTTGTCAAAATGGCGACACATCCAAACATTAAAGCACACAAAATCAAATAATGGATGCATCTACAAAAGAATAGCCACTTTCCTCATCTAAGTGGCGGAAATTATCTATAAGGGAAGCAATTCAAGGGTACACACTCCTTCATAGATGTAATTTGTTCAAACTACTAAGCCTAGAAGGATACCAATAAATCACCTCCAAATTGTGTCAAGCTAGGGTACCTTTGTCCTCAATCGTTAAATGCTTTTGTCAAGAGTAGACTCCCTATGGTGTTAGAAACACTGGAGGATCGCGGAATTCCCCCTCTTGCCTAGACAATAAGAAGGGACGTCCCCTCTCTACCATGCACAAAAATGGATACGATGGATAAAGGGATCAATAGAATTTGAGTTTCACTTTGGGAGTTTTGCTTTGTTGTTGTTTTTCCCCCCAATTTCTTGTGGCATTTGACATTTGAGAACACTTTCTTGCCATTTCTTTTTTATTTTTGGCATTTCAACGCTTGACAACTTTCAACTTTTCTTTGCATTTTTTTTGAACATTTTCAAAGTCACCCCATATGTAGTGAGGGTGGCTTATATTTGAAGCTTTAGGAGTTCTATTTTTGCTCCTCTTTTCATTTGATGCATTTTTTTTTTTGCAAACTTTCTTTCACTTTTCATTTCATTGAACTCAAATTGATTTCTTTTTGTGCCCATTCCCTTTTGTTGACAAAAATGTGGTAGAACATGGATGGATGTATGGATGGATGGATGCATGGTTTCAAGGGTCACCATGGAATAAACGGTAGCCAAAGAGTTAGCACACCACAAGGTACTCTTGACTAGGCCTTAATCCATGGGTTAAAGGATATTAGCATGACACATCCTAGGGTGTTTTACAAGTATTCTAACAAGTAAAGTCTTAAGAAGAAAAAGCATCTACTAGGGCCTATATACACTTGTCGAGCTTCCCAAAAAGACGGTTTCACAAAATTTTTCTAACATGCAAACTACATGCCATGATGCAACTAACATATAAACATCCTAATGCGAATGATTCTACCAACTAATATGACATATACACTAAATGCAAGTCCTAAGTTCACATTGTTGTACCGCATCAATCAAAATAAAGCCACATATTCATTAACATAAAGAGGAAAAAGGAGATTGGAAAGATCATACCATGCGGTCTTCAATATCCTCATGTCTCGGATGTGGCGTAGTCGATCAATGTGAACAAGGGTAAAACAAACAAACACAATATATACAACGATATAAACATGACTACGCTACAAAGGAAATGAACTTGTTTTTGGTTTTCCAATTTTTCAAATTTTTATGGTTTTTTCGAAATTTTTCAAATTTTTGGATTTTTGAATAAAAGTTAAGTTAGAATTCCCCATCCCCACACTAATATGGGCATTGTCCTCAATGGCCAAAATGATGGGAAATCATGCAAGCATGATGCATGAATTCTACACTAAATGCAAGCTACACTAATCTACACTACATGATGCATGGGTTTTTGTTTATGACGGAGAGGATAATTTAGATTACCTCCCGTTGTGTATGCATGTACTTCCCCAAACCGAGTTAGACATTATTTCTAATGTCCTAAGGTTGGGTGTAGTTCATGCACACACGATGCAATGTATGAAACTAAATTTGTCATTTTGGATTTTCAAAAGTGGGAACAATAAAATAAGAACACCTCAATGGGGCCGAGGTGTTAGTCCTCTATGTTGCTAGGACTACTCCAACCATGATCAAGATAAATAAATAAAACAAAGAGAGAAATAGACAAACCTCAAGAGGGTAGGAGCCTCCAAAGCTTGCTAATCTTCCATCATATCATCACTATCATCATCTTCCTCAATAGAAGTGGACTCATCACCACTTCCCTCTTCACTTTCTTGTTCACTTTGTTCATCATCCTCTTCTTCTTCTTCACTAGCCTCTTCATCAATGCCATCAACAACCGCATCACCGACAACCTCATCATCACCCGGAATCTCACCCCTAGATGCACTCGGAAAGAAGACTTCCCTATCCGCCCAACTAGGCAAAGGACATGAAGGATCAAGTAGTCCTTTCCTAGCTAAGTGAAGGAGGGGCGGATATTGGGCTAAGTAAGCATCTTCCCGATCCTTAAAAGCTTGCTTGTGCATCTCTTGCATAAGAAGAGTCATATAATCTTTGCTTGCTTCAACACCTTCGGGTTTGAACTCTTGGTACTTGAAAGGATAGGGTGGTGTGACAATGGAAGAGGAGGGCATTTCAATTTCATCCCTTTGTTGTCGGATAATGTATTCGGCCTCTTTTGAGAGGGGAAGGAGATAGTTGGTCCGATGGACACTTAAACGACAAATCTTCGAAGGCAAAGTAAAAGATCTAGCCTCACTAGTGAGCCATCCATACTTGGTGTCAAGAGGGTTATGAGAGACCCACTTGTATTTGTTTATCATAGCATCAATATCAATGAGATGACCACCCTTTTTCGCCATATACTTGCTATCCTTGTTGAAGTTCGGATCAAAGTATTTAGCCAAAAGAGTGACTAGACCTCCATTCACAATAACGGTAGTGCCTTGCTTCCCACAATCAACATTTAGCCATCTATCCACCAAAAGCCTTAGAGAGTTGAAAGGCTTGGTGAATTCCCTTCCAATGTTTAAGGCCGACTCAAGAAGAACAAAATCGAGCTTGGTAAAGTGGTTGGTGTCTTTTCTTGCAATGATGGTGTTCCCTATGATCTTGTGCCACACTCTAATGCCCGGATGGTGGATTAATAGAGCGCGACTAGCATGATAGTTCTCAAATTTCCTTCCGGAAATCGCCTCCCAAAGAGGAGCGGGGTCATACTTGCCAACATTCTTGAAATAACTATGTGAATCATCAAGACCCAAAGCTTTACTCATTTCCTCAAAGGAGATGCGCCTAGTAACATTAGCTAGGCGGAACTCGATGTTTTCCATGGTCTCTACCATTGTAACTTTCAAAGAACTCAAGAATTCTAAGGTAAGGGAGGGGTATGTCAATTCTTTTGTTGCAAACAATTTTTCCAACCCCATGGCTTTAAAGAAGGCTCTAGTTTTCTCAAGGATACCCAACTTATTCAAGGCATCTTCACAAATAAACTTGGTGGATAGAAAGGATTTTCTAGCATACTTGGCAAAAGTTTCCCTATGGGATTTGGAAATGAAAATTTCCTCCGGATAGTTCGAAAGTTGAGCAATTTCCGGAGTAGTAGAAGTTGTTGCTTCCAAGGGGGGTTGTTGTTGTTGGACTTCCAAGTTTGAGCTAGCTACCGCCATAGCCAATGAGGCTTTCTTTGCTTGAAGGCTCTTTTGCCTTGTTGATAGTGTCTTTGCCTTTGGTGCCTTTGTTGCTCCTTTTGTCCTTGCCATTGATGCTTGAACCAAGAAAAGAGTGAAAATCTTCAATTTCCAAGTGTACCCAAATCGATTTTAAGATGAAAGGCTTTGCCTTTATAAATTCAAAAATCGACTCAAAGGTTGAAGATTTGTTGCTTGGTTTGATTTTTGTTGAAAGAGGAGTGATTAATTTTTGTTAAAAGGATGTTTTGATTTGATTTTGATGAATGTGGTTGAGGAAATCTTGTTTTTGTGATGGAGAGGATGAGGGTTTTGAGTTTTGGGGTTTATGGGTAGTGTTTTGAATGAAGGAATGAAGAAATGAATGTGGGAGGGGGTTTATGAAAGACCCGAAAAATTTGAAATGCAGGGGGAAGATGGGCGGCTTTCCTTCGGGACGCCCGAATTCTGTCTGTTCTGGGTTGGGAAATTCTCGCCTAAAGACGGGCGGCTTCCAGCAAAGACGCTCGGATTGTTCAGCTGCGGGACGGGCGTCTTTCACTAAAGACGGGCGGATTTCTTTCCAGGGATTTTTCTTGTTTTTCTCAGCCAAAAAGACGGGCGTCTTCCCTTGAAGGACGAGCGTCTTTCTGAGGACGGGCGGATTCTTTTGCAGGACGCCCAGATTTATTAACAGTCCCAAAATTTCAAAAATTCAGCTCATGAAGGACGGGCGGATTCGGACCAAGACGCCCGGGTTGCCTGAAGACGGGCGGATTCTCTTGAAAACGCTCGGATTCTTCCCCTTTTACCCGGATTCAGTTCCATCCGTGTACATGCATATCCCGTGTCATTTTTCATTCTTCAAAATCCCATGTTCTTCATTGTGGGGCACTACTAAGGCATGAATAGCCTAGGCAATTGCTATCCCCACACTAAGCTAAAGCACTACACATCAATTGAAATCATTAGTCCCTCCCTCACTTCTCTCAAAAATGATAATTATTTTGATCAAGGCACAAAAATCCAAAAATGACAAAAATGCAATATAAGAATTAAAATGCGAGTTAGGGAGTTAAAAATATTTACAAATGGTGGTTTAGGGAGGACTCCACCAAACTCTCATCCTTAGTGAGATGTTATGGGGGCATGTCCAAGGTGTTGTTGATGTTGCTCAACACCTTGAAGAAGTAATCAAAATCTTGTTCATTGTCATGATAAAGATCTTCGATAGATCTTTGCCCTTGTTGTCGGTCTTGATCGATAGCATTACCAATATAGGGATTGAAAATCCCTTCAAACTCATCGTCCCAAAGACCACACACTTCATCTACTTGATCACTAAAGATCTCTTGAGTTGATAGAGACAACTCTCCCATTTTCTTTTCTTGGCCAATGAGGCCATCTTCTTCATTGCTTGACTTTGGTGAGCTTTTCAAGCTCTCTTTGTCACAATTTACTTGCTCTTTGAATGGAGCATCTTCAATTTTCTTCTTCCATTGGAGTTCCGACTTCTTCCTATCATCCTTCCGGCTATAATGATCAATCATAAAACATGGTTCATGTAAACGGGGAGCTCTCATAGTCTTGTCAAGATTGAAAGTTATGCTCTCATCTCCCACTTCTAGAGTGAGCTCTCCATGTTTCACATCAATCACCGCACCCGCGGTGTGTAAGAAAGGTCTTCCTAGAATGATTGGAATGTTGGAATCTTCTTCCATATCAACAATGACAAAGTCCACCGGGATGAAAAATTTCCCAATTCGCACGGGAACATCTTCCCATATCCCTAATGGTGTCTTCGTCGATCTATCGGCCATTTGGAGTGTGATATTGGTGCATTTAAGCTCTCCCATCCCCAACCTTTTACTCACCGAGTACGGCATAACACTCACACTAGCCCCTAGATCACATAAGGCTTTGTTGATCGTGGTGTCGCCAATGGTACACGGTATTGAGAAGCTTCCCGGATCCTTGAGTTTTTGAGGTGAACTCCCTTGAAGTATTGCACTACTCACCTTAGTGAAGGCGATAGTCTCAAGCTTCTGGATCGACTTCTTCTTTGTGAGGATGTCTTTCATGTATTTCGCATAGGCCGGCACGTGATTGATTAATTCCGTGAAAGGAATTGAGACTTCCAAATTCTTCACAATTTCCATAAATTTTCCAAGTTGGTCATCAAATTTGGGCTTGGCTTGACGACTTGGAAAAGGAAGTCTAATCACAATGGGCTCCTTCTCCTTGACCTTGTCTTCATTTTTCTTTGAAATTTCTTCTTTTGATGGTTCTCCATCCTTGGAGTTTTGCACAATTTCTTCCTTGTCACTAGCTTCCACAACTTCATCCTCAACTTGCTTCTTCGGTGCTTCATACCTTGTACCACTTCTCAAGTGAATGGCACTAACCGTTTCATGTCTTGGGGGATTACTTTGAGGTGATAATTGCCCCTTTTTTCTTTGTGAGCTTGAAGATGCTAGTTGAGTCAATTGGGTTTCCAACATTTTGGTGTGAGCTAGGATGTTGTTGATGGTGGTTTCCTTTGCTTGACTATCCTTTTGCATTTGAGTGAAAAATTCTTGTTGATTCTTTTGCATTTGAAGGACTGCTTTTTGAACATCAAAACCTTGGTCATTTTGTTGATTGTATGGAGGTTGATTTTGGTAGCCTTGGTTTTGGTTGTAAAAGGGTCTTTGATTTTGGTTTCTCATGGGAGGTGGGGTGTATGTTGTTTGAGGGTTTTGAACATTTTGGCTTTTGTATGAGAGATTTGGATGGAATTTGGTGTTTTCATTGTAATAGTTAGAATAAGGGGTACCATTCTTGTATGCTTGGAAAGCATTCACTTGTTCATTTATTCCCCTACATTCACTTTGGTCATGTCCCAAAGTTCCACAATTCTCACATATCCCACTTGGGATTAATGAAGATGCCGTCATGGCATTAACATGATGCTTTGGTGATTTTGAGGCTTCTTCAAGTCTAGCCATAACCTTTTCAAACTTCAAATTGATGGTATCAATGTGAGCACTAAGTTGAGCACCCAATTGAGTAATGGAGTCCACTTCATGCTTTCCTCCTCTAGTAGCCTTGCGAGGTCTACTATATTGTGAGTTATGGACCGCCATTTCCTCAATTTTGTTCCAAGTTTGATTGTCATCAACTTCGGTGAACATTCCATTTGATCCCATGTTGAGAATGTTCCTTGAATCTTCATAAAGACCATTCCAAAATTGTTGTACCAAGAACCACTCGCTAAGTCCATGGTGAGGACATGAGCGACAAATTCCTTTGAACCACTCCCAAGCTTCATACAAAGATTCTTCATCCCTTTGCTTAAAACCCGTAATTTGAGATCTTAGCATGTTAGTCTTTTCCGGTGGATAGAATTTTTTGTAGAAAGCTAGAGCCAACTTCTTCCAAGAATCAATTCCGAGAGTGGCCTTATCAAGGCCCTTCAACCATTGTTTCGCGGTGCCAATTAGAGAAAAAGGAAATAAGACCCATCGAATTTGGTCTTGAGTTACACCGGTTTGAGAAATCGCATCACAATAGTCACAAAAGGTCTCCATATGAGAATGAGGGTCTTCACTAGGCATCCTCCCAAATTGGCTTCTTTCGACTAATTGGATAAATGCGGATTTGGCAATGACATTTCCGGTTAGATGTTATGGTGTGGGAGTACCATTGGGTAGGTTCTCCTCGGTGGGTACGGAATGTGATGAAAACTTAGGCATTATGGGTTGGTTTTGTGTTGTATTTTGTGATGGGTTCTCCTCACCTTCTCTTGCAAAAGGGTTGATGAACTCAATAGTTGGTTGAATGTCTACAACCTCACCAATACCTCTCAAATTTCTCCTAGCAAGTCTTCTATTGTTTGTCAAAGTTCTTTCAATTTCACGATCAAAAGGTAACAAGTCACCTTGTGACCTTCTAGACATGCAAAATATCAAACAACTCGAAAATAATTAGAACAAACCTTGAGGAGTTTTACTTCCCCAAGGCAAAGAAAGACATAACTAATAACAATATAAGAAAATCTAAATCAAGTTAACACCGTCCCCGGCAACGGCGCCATTTTTGGTCGGACTAAGTCTTTTCGGTAACTTGTCGTTAGGAGCACCTAGACCAAAACACAATTTATAGCTTCACAAACAACTCTACAATTAGTAAAGAGGCAAGTAAAGGTCGGATCCCAAGAGACGGGAATTGAGATGAGATTTCTATTGAGACTAGTGGTGTCTTAGGGGTGTCACAATTGGGGTTGATGTAGAAGGTCACTAAACTAAATAGCAATGAAAGTAAACAAGCAAGATTAATTAAAAAGGGTTGTAAACAATTGATAAAAAGCACTAGGGTGTCATGGGGTCATAGGGGAATCATGGTAATTGATCATACAAACATGTTCTCAAATTATAAGTAAGCAATTATTGTTGTGATGGATTGAGTTGGTTTATATCTTACAATCCTAGGAAAGTTTGGGTCCCGGAGCCGAATCGATTAGATTGTACAACACCTACAAGTCGACTTAGTCTTCCCTACTCAACAACATGCATGGTCTAATGAGACTCGAGTTGGTTTATGTCTCACAAGTCTCATTGAAAAGATAGGTGATGGGTAAAAAAAATACAAGGATTCATAGGCTCGCATTTCATCAAACATAACATGTGCATGAGTTGAGATCAAAACAAGCAAGCAAATAAACCATGAAAGCATATTAATTTAAGCATGAATCATTCCCCATGTTGGTTTCCCCTAATTACCCATTAACCCTAGCAAAGTGACTACTCACTCATTATCATGTTGAACATGCTAGCAAGGTTGTCAATCATACCAACAAAGTGAAACATGATGAATAAAGGAAAGTAATTAGCAATAATTAAAAAGGGATTAAGAGAATTATACCTACTAATGATTCCAATAATAAAGCAAAGAATAAAAGAAGTACTTGATGCTTGATTGAGAGGTTGTCAATCTCCCAATAATAACCCAAATAATCTTCAATTACCCAAAATAAAGGATGAACAAAAGAGAGATTAAGGAAATAAAACTTGTATTAAAACTTGATTAATTGTTGATTACAATATTAAAGAGAGATTTGATTGATATTAACTATATTAAAGATTGCTAAGAAGAACATGCTCTTCTAATTAGACTAATGGGGTATTTATAGTGGGGATTAGGTGTAGGAATTAGGGATAACTAAGGGCTTAAATGACGATTAAGTCCCTACTTAAGGAAACGCCGGTATTTTTGGAAGGATGGGCATCTTTCTTTGAAGCTTGAAGAAACGAAGTTGTGCTGCCTTGGAATCCGTGCGTCTTAGTCTCGGGACGGCCGGATTCGAGGGTCTCTTCCCGGGCGTCTTTGGGAGAAGACGGGCGTCTTCTGAAGCTGCTGCCCGGGCGTCTTGTGGAGAAGACGCTCGGGTTGTGGTGGTGGAGGACGGGCGTCTTCAGGACAATCCGCACGGATTGCTGGACAGTCTCATTTCTTCTTCTTTTCTTCCCTTCTCTTCATAAAATCCTTGGGGATTTCCTCGGGGATGCAAGGATCTTTTCTCATCATTGCCCATCTACTATAGTATGTACAAAGGCCTTCTAATCTTGTCTCTCCTTGATGCTTGGTCATTGAATTCAATCAATTTAGTCTCGTTTTGCCATGAAAATGCAAGGTTTGCACTCCTTTCCTACCAAGGGATCAAAACCTCAAAGAATATGCAAAACAAAGAACTAAAGACAATAAATGACCCAAATATGCACTAAAAAACATGGGAACAAGGCTAATTCGAGGACTAAATATGCTCTAATTATGGTCACATCAACCACTGCATGCAAAACTTTATCAGAACTTTAATAAATATTCAATTTGACCAATAATATTTAATTTGACCAAAATAATTCTATAAATATGTCTTCATAATGTTTTAGGTCAAAATCTAAATTATCAAACATTTACTCTTAAATTTCTCTCTACATTTCTCTCTAAAAACATATGGCTGGTGTATCGGAGCTACAATCACGTAATCGTTACGCACAGCCTTTTACTTGCATTCTCCATAATCTTCCGGTTCGTTATGATGGGAATGGAAAGGGTTTAAACCCTAATTTTGGGTGGTTGACGCAAATGCTTCATGACTCCGGTTTCACTGCGATTAAAAAAGTGTACCCTGTGTCTTCAAACAAGCAAGGTTTTGTAGGCTTCGCTTTTATCGAGTTTGACGAAGCCAACTGCAATGATAGTTTTCGTCAGGCAAGAACATTAGGGGCTAGATTTGCGGGGAAAGATGCGGGGAAAGAGGACTTCTATTCGGATGCTAAACAAAAGGGCCCTTATCTATGGGTTGCGAACCATGTTGATCATCGCCTACAAACACATTACAGGAGGCTTCACATTCTTGCCACCGTACCTATGTCATGGGAGAAAGAGGCCATTCCACCTGCGCTGCCTGCTGATGATGAAGAGTTGATCTACGTCTTGATCTATGCCAAAATTGGGCATGAAGACTATCTTAATTCTTCATCAGATTCTAATTAAGTCTTTAATTATTATCTGACATTATGAGTTGTATTTTGATTATGGTGGTTATTTGAATTAAAGTTTAATTATTTATGTTATTTGTTACTACGTTTTATTTAAGTCCTTACACTCAAATGCAATCCACCAAATAAAATATTATAATGACTAACTTTCTATTTATAATAATAAAAAAGAATGGAAACGGCATAATAAGATAATAAGAATTGGAACCGTTATAATACACTACTACAAATACAGGCTATAACAACGGTCAAAAACCGTTGTTGTATAAAAAAGCGGACGTTGTTAAAGCGTCCGTTGTAAAAGGTTTTAACAACGGTTGGTTTTCTTAAGGAAACAGTTGTTAAAAATATTAACAACGGTTTTAAGTATAAAAACCCGTTGTGGAAAGTGTGACTCAATTTTGGGGGGAAAGTTATAACAACGGGTTTTAATATACAAAACCGTTGTTATAACTAAAGACAACGGGTTGTTTGTAAATAACCGTTGTTGTTTGTTCTTAAAAAATAAAAAAAAAATTAAATTAAATATTACTAGATGCATGCATAATTACGGCCCGTTAGAATTCCGATGCATGCATTATTACGACATCTTTGTACATATGAACGGATAATATGGAATGAGAAGGGTTAGTAATAAGATTTGAAGCAGCATTGAGAGATATGATGATAATTATGGCACAACTTCCTAACATATATATTAATTAAAAACAACTCAACCCACACATTGCTTAGTATAAATACATTGCATTATCTCAACTAACATTTCCATTATCTCAATATATACATCTCCAAACCCTAACTGCTAAAACAAACTCTACTTAATCTTTCAAAACAAACTCCAAAAACTCCAACAAAATGAATGATTTCATCCTTAAGACTCTTACCATGATCGAGAACAACAAGCGACTTCATCCGCCGGTTCCTCCATATTGAGGAAAGTTTCAGGAGCTACCTTGCGGATGCTCGATCCGCACTGAAGCACGCCAAAGAAGATGGCTTGACGGAGAGCGGCGGCGATTGCGGCTATATGACGATATAGCAACTGCGAACGGAACCTCCAAATAGCCAAGGAGGAGAGGACGGATACGATAGAGCAGAATAAGATCCTCTATGAAAATATAAGAATTGCATTTTTATATATGTAATTTTTTTTTTTAATTTATGTATTTATAAATATATATATATATATATATATATATATATATTAATTATGTTTATCTTGCTTCTTCATCTTGCTTCTTCATTGTTTTACTAACTAATTATGCGAACAATACTTAAACAAATAACATAATGGTCGATAAAAACACATACATGCAAAAGAAATAAATAGAAAAAGAAAATAATGACGATGAAACTAATAAAGGATTTGCGAGATTTACCTGATAAATACAGAACGTAATAGACGATGAAATCAACAGTGACGGCGAGAAGATAAAGCGACGATGAGAAAGAGAGAAAGAGAGAAAGAGAGTGTGTGTTTTGTGTTTGTTTGTCTGCTGTGTTTGTGTTTGTGTATTAAGGGTTGTGTTTTGTGGGCTGCAGCAGACTTACATTTGTGTGGTTTATAGTATGGAAGGTATTGACAACGGTTATTAAACAACAACCGTTGTGAAATATGTTTTAACAACGGTTGTAAAAAAACACCCGTTGTTAAATAAGTTTTAACAACGGGTTTCAAAAATAACCGTTGTGATTACTTTTCACTAACTTTGCGCCAATTTTGCGCCAAATTATTAACAACGATTGTCCATGTGTGACCCGTTGTTAAAACTAATAACAACGGTTTTTATAACCATACCCGTTGTAATTGATTTTAGTAAAATTCGCGCCATACATTCTACAACGTCTATTGTGATTTTCGTGAATAATCGTTGTTAAAGGGGCGTTGTAGTTGCCTGGATTTGTAGTAGTGATAATAATAAGACAAAATGACAACGGTTCTTTGTTAAGCCGTTATCATATTACATATATCAACAACGGTTATTTTAAAGCCGTTGTCATATTACACCAATTAACAACGGTGTTTCTTAAAACCGTAATAAAAACAGATCCACTGTGAAAACTGAAAAGTTTGTGATTTTACTTTACCAATGCATGTCGTAATTATTGGTTGTTTGACCATTATTCACCTCATACATGCTTGCACAATTACAACGGTACTTATAAGAACCGTCTTAGATTATGCAACTCTAAAAATAAATGAAATTTCAAAGGTATTAATAATAGAATGATTGATGGTGAACAAGTCATCTTTAGTGCCGCCGTCATTAATCTTTATAGCTTAAAAAAGGTAATCTCATTTTCATAGCTACTGGTTTATATATGGGTTGTACTTGGATGATTGATGGTGAAATTGGTGATCCCATTTATAATGATGGAATTGCTGAATTTTACAATTTTGTTAGTTAAAAGTTTTATCTTCACTCATCAATCCCCTGCCCTTGTAATAGATGTGGTAATATTAGGGTTTTGCCTATCCCAGATGTCAAAATACACTTAGAAAAGAATAGTTTCAGTAGAGATTATAGGCGTTGGAATTTTCATGGAGAATTAGAGGATGGGGATGGGGAATTTGATGTAGAGGTAAATAATCATACACCTGAAGCTGCTGGTTTAGATATAGGGGATGGGGCATATGATGTGTGTGTAAACAATCGTTCATCTACACCTGCAGTTGTTTTAGGTGAGAAGTTTGCTGAAGATGATGGATTTGATGATTTTGAAGCTACCGGTGATAGGGAAATAAATGCTGACGATTTAATTGAGAACTTGCGTTAATCTGAAATGCCTTTATTTACTGATTGTAAGAAGTATACCAAATTGTCCGTGGTGGTAAAGTTATAGAACTTGAAGGGGGCAAATCGGTGGAGTGATAAGAGTTTTACGGATCTTCTAACTTTGCTATGTGACATGCTTCCTGACGGTAATGTTCTTCCGAGTCGGACATATGAGGCTAAAAAAATGATTAGAGAATTGAGCATGGAATATGAGAAAATACATGCTTGTCCCAATGACTGCATATTGTACCGTAAAGATTATGAGAAATTATAATATTGTCCGCGCTGCTCTGTATGGCGTTATAAGACTAAGGAAGGGATCCCAGCTAAGGTGTTGTGGTATTTTCCAATAATACCAAGATTCATAAGGATTTATTTGAATGAAGAAGATGCAAGAATGTTGACTTGGCATAATAGTGGAAGGATTGAAGATGGAAAGTTAAGACACCCAGCGGTCATGATGCTCGTGCAACTTTATAGCGGGTATGCGATTAATGGGTACACTTTCTACACCCGCATTCAAGATGAGGCGAGCACAATGCAAAACAGTGGAGTTTGCATAGATTCTGAGGCAATATACTTTGCTAGTTCAAAGGATAAAAATCCTATTTTGGGTACAATGTAATATTATGGAGTTATTCAAGAGATATTGGATTTAGACTACATGGATTTTGAGATACCTCTATTTCGGTGCAAGTGGGTTGACAACAACAATGGTGTTAGAAAAGATGATTTAGGATTCACATTAGTAAATTTTGACAAGGTTGGAAACAAGGACGATCCTTTTATATTAGCGTCACAAGCAAAACAAGTGTTTTATGTTACCTATCCTATGGATAAAAAGTGGTCAGTTTTTCTATTTTGCCATCGCAGAATTCCAGATGATGAAGACGTCGAATTTGAAGGACTTGATCACAGTGCTATATCGCAATATGGTAATGATGTTGAAAATGTTAACATTCCAAACATATATACACGGGATGATCATGATGAAGGTATTTGGGTTAATTAAGAGACTAGAAAATCCAAAAAATGTTCCCACAGCCGTGAAAATATCAGCAATCCAATCAAGATATCTTACGTCATGTGTAATTATTGTCTTCCTGTTATATATCAAACTGTTGTTGTAAACTTTTTTTGTTGTTGTAGTAGGCGGGTTAGGGAAAAATCGTATCAAACAAAATGAATTACTAAATAAAA
Organism: Silene latifolia; assembly: GCF_048544455.1. Lineage (NCBI taxonomy): Eukaryota > Viridiplantae > Streptophyta > Magnoliopsida > Caryophyllales > Caryophyllaceae > Silene > Silene latifolia. Next base: position 300,589,639 of record NC_133537.1, read on the forward strand.
CGGTTATACCTAAACCGTTGTTCAGGACGTGTACAGTTATAACGGTTCAGGCCGTTGTTATCTATATGAAAATGATGCTTTATTTCTTGGCAGTAAAATCAAACAAAATGAAATATAAATTAAAACGGTTATACCCAAACCGTTGTTCTGGACGTGTACAGTTATAACGGTTCAGGCCGTTATGTATATAAAAATGTTGCTTTATTTTTTGGCGGGAAAATCAAACAAAATAAGAATATTGCAGACAACGGTAATTTCTAACCCATTGTAGATAGTACTAATCAATTATGGTTTCAAACAAAACCGTTGTCTGTTTGGAAACAAAATATAACGGTTTTTCTTATACCGTATTTATTACTTTCCAATAAACAAGGTCTTGCAAGTGTTGTATTATTCACACATATATACTCTAAGCTTCCCCTCCTCCACATAATATTCTCAAACATTGAGCTTCCCCTCAACCACCAGCCTACCCCATCGCCGTCGTAGTCATCGTCATCATCACCGTTGCCGCCGCCAGATAAATCCGGATTCTCCTCTTTAAAGAAGTAATAAAACCTCCTCTCTAGAGATTTGTTTGTTATTATAAGTATGCATTGTTACTATTTGTTTATTAATTTATGCTTTAGATATGGTCGAAAACCGCAAAAGAAACGATGGAAATTCGTCAGGCGACGATTCAGGTGATGAGAATAATTTGCAACACACTGCGGGTCGAATGCGCCACAGGGTTTCCCTAGAAGAAATAAATTCAAAGATACCTAATCCTTTACAATGGGATAAAGATACGAGGCTGCCATATCGTGAGTATGCCGGGTATTTTGCGAGTTGGATTGGTTGTTGTGTAAGACAGTATGTGCCTCTCAGTACGCCGCGTATCAGTGAACTGAGTAAAATACGAAACACCATGCAAATAAACAGAATAAAGGTATGTATATACAATAATAAATGTTTTAGCTGAAATTAAGTTACTACTTGATATGTGTATTAGCTGAAACACTTGTACCAACTATTCTCATCATATATGCATTTAGCTTACGTTGTCCCCGAAATGTATGATAAGTACCTAAAAAAAGACAGGGGAAGCCCTCAGATCTTGGAAGTTAAAGATTGCTGAGAACCACTTGTTCAACAAGGAAACCGGGGAGATGAACAAGAAACCACCAAAAAAGAAGTATCCATATGTCAGTCAGGACCATTGGGATAGCTATATCGCTTATAGGCAGTCTGGCAAGTTTAAGGTAACTTAATAATAATAAGTAAAGAAGTATACTTAGTTTAGTGTTTGATCATGCTTACGTTTCTTGATACAATTTATTTGATGAAGGCTATGAGTGAGAGGAACAAGGCGAACATTTCAAAGAAAAAGATCGTCTTTTAGCTCCCGAGGTGGTTATAGATTGCTTAAGAAGAAACTTGTAAGTACATAATTCTTATAGTATTAGACTATTAGGTGATGAATGTTATATATGTTCATAGTAATCATACATATTTTGAGAGGATATCAAAGTGATGAATGAATTGTAGGCAAAGCTTGGAAAATTTAGTCGTCACGACGCTTGGGTGGAATGTCACACTCTTATGTGCAATGGCCTGACAAACTCATCAATGTTGTTATCCCCGAGGTATCTATATGCAGACGCTAATTATTACTTGTTCTTTAAATATATTAGGGTACGAATATTAACATATCGTAAGTAATTTAATCTTTACATTTGCAGAACTTAAGCAAAGCCATGATTGCAGCTAAAGCAATTACTACTACGTTAACGAAAGTTGTTGCAGTCAAGCCTGCTTATGATTCTTATTATGAATCGTGTGAATATAAGAAAAAGATGAAAAACTGCTTCGCTGAAGGCTTTGCACAACCTAGCTGTAAAGAGGTCACCTACAGGTGATGTAGTCATGATTAACATTGAAAAGGAAGTTATGGGCGCACCTGATATAACCATACTGGACCCGAAGCAACTGATGTAATTTGTCGACCTTGACAATTTAGATGCTGTTCACATTTTGATTTGGATGAAGTAAGTTTTATTAATAAAACTATTTAGTCATTTTCATTTACGAATAATGATGTTTGTTTAAATTATCAATTACAATAACAATCTTCGTTCTATGTGGCGTTATAGGTACCTCAATAATCAGTTCGCTGAGTGGAAGGTCCCAATTCACGCCTACGAATTCTTGAGTCCTAAGACGTTCTCTGTGCACAGAATTTCATATGAAGAACAAATCAATAGTATCGCTCGTCGGTTGATGTCGTCCAAAAAACTATGGCTTGCCCCCTACAATGAGAATATGTATGTATAGTACGTGATTATTGTAATGAATCACGGTTCTATAAATTTATTATTAACATGCTTAAATGCGTGTAAATGAACTAACAGTTCAATGTCCCAAAATGAATAGGAAGCATTGGGTGCTACTGGCAATCCAAGTAGAAACAAAAACAGTGTACTGGATTGACTCTCGCGAAGGTAAACCCTCTCACAGTTGTGTAAGGATGATAACTGAGTAAGTTTACAACCTTCAATAATGTCATTTGTTATTATATGACTTGAGCCATATATATGCAAATAATAATGGCATGTCAGCATGTGTGTATATTTATGAATTAGTGTTTTTGAAGCAAAAAAAAGATTATGTCCACTTGGGAAATATGAAAGCAACACTGATCACAATTTTATCACGCCAATAGCAAGTGTATTCTTAATAATTACTCGTATCATTTAATTAACGTTTATGCGAGAGGTTGATTATCTAATTCAGCTGATTTGTGTGTGATTTATATAATAGTCTCTTAAAGCACCAGACGACAAACAATGCGCCTTATACGTTTGTCAGTCCATGAGGAAGGTTATCAACGGAAAACTTTCTACCATTCCGATACGGGTTAGTGTGATTTAAAAACTATTTCAGACGTAAATTGAGTTCAATTCTGTATACTTCCATGTATTATATCTATTTTGATTATATATATTTTGATTTGTAGTTTCCACTAATACTGAACAAAGCCCCAGAATATTCGCTAGAGGACATCAATCAGATGAGAAATATGTGGGCCAGTTATGTTGTTTCATTAGCGGAGTCTCAATAGTTTGCTCATGCTTTATGTACGTGTGTGTGTGTGTGTGTGTATATATATATATATAGAGCCAGTGTGTATTGGCTTCTTTTGTTTTTTTGAGGAAGTTGTGTTTTGGCTTTTGATCATCCGGTTTGTACTGTTTTGAAACTGGGTTTAATTGATCACGGGGTGTAAAATTTTGATGCAAGATTGAATTTTTGCAGTGCACAACTGCTGGAATACTATTTTCAGCAGCAACTGAAAAATAGCATTCCAGCAGCTGCTACAAACGCTGCTGAAAAAATAGCATTTCAGCAGCTGCTAGAACAAGCTAAAATCATTTTTTTAAAAAAAAAAAAAAAAAAAAAAAATTAAAAACGGTAACGATTAAAAACAACCCATTGCAAACAATTATTTGACAACGGTTTTATTTAGATAAATAACCGTTGACATCTTTTCCCTCCCATTTAAACCGCCAAAAATATAAGATAACAAACGATAACCGTTGTCGAGTTCAAAATGTTAAAAACGGTTTATTTAAGAAGAACCGTTGTCAAAGTTTCATCAATTGATAAATATAACAACGGTTTAGCACGCAATAAAACCGTTGTTAAATTTTGACATTTAATTAAATAAGATAACGAAATGAACCGTTATCATATATAATATTTAACAACGGTTTTGGAACTACTAAACCGTTGTCAATAGTAAACTAGGACAACGGGTTTGAAACCGTTATTAATATTTAATAACGGTTTCTTAAAAGTATACCCATTGCCATAAACATATTTAACAACAGTTTTATAACGGTTCTTGAGTTGTGATAACGGTATTATAGATCCGTTATTGATGTTATATAACGGTCGCGTGTTTGTATACAATCGTGGTATATATTTAATAACAGTCGTTGCAATAACGGTTCCGTGTTTCTATTTAATAACGGTAATTGCATTATTTGACCGTTATTGAAGGTCTTATTTTGCGTACTGATATGTAAGGCTAGATGTTGTATGGAGGATGCTTACCAAAATGACTTGTCACTTGTGGGTTCAGTGAAATTCTTAAACCCCTAATTAGGCCTCGTCTGTTCATCAAGGAATTTAACTGACATCGGAATATCCAATTCATGTGAATTATTTTCCTGTATACAAATTCACGTGAATTCGGAAAAGTCGTTTGGTTGCGCATGTGAGAATTGAATTCTACCGGAGTTGTAAACTACCTATTGGGTGGGTTGGGTTGGGGGGAGAGGGGGGGGGGGGGGGGTTGGTCATTCAATTCCCCAGTTATGTAGGCATTCAAAACTTCTTGGAATATTTGTTTTCGGTTAAATATGAAAATATCCATTAATAAACAATAAAGTACATCACCATACATAGATTTGTGTAAGCACACTACATAAGACATGTATACCTCAAGCAAGTAAGTGAACCTCTCTTACCCATGCCTTTTCCCGACTAAGCACCTTGTAAATACTCAGTAATTGTAGTCTAAATTGCAAACTATCATGGATTCGCTTAACTATGCACCTTGGGTGTTGTACATAGTTTCAAACCCTGCATCACTGCTACTCTCCCAAATTTAATACACTAACACTACTACAAATCCAGGCGACTACAACGCCCCTTTAACAACGCTTATTCACGAAAATCACCATAAGACGTTGTAGAACGGATGGCCAGAATTTGACTAAAATTAATTACAACGGTTATGGTTCGATAACCGTTGTTATAGGTTTTAACAACGGGTCAAACATGCACAACCGTTGTTAATAATTTGGCGCAAAATTGGCGCAAAGTTAGTGAAAAGTAATTACAACGGTTATTTATAAACCCGTTGTTAATACTTTTTAACAACGGTTTACTATGGACCCGTTGTTAATATATTCTGTAATGACAACGGGTTTTTGTTTAACAACCGTTGTCAATACTTTCCATACTATAAACCACACAAACACAGATCAGCTACAGCCACAAAACACAAACATAACACAAACACAAACATACACAAACACAAACACAAACACACACTTTCTCATCGTCTCTTTCTCTCTTTCTCATCGTCGCTTTATCATCTCGCCGTCACTGTTGGTTTCATCGTCTCTTACTTTCTCTAATTATCAGGTAAATATGCATGGTTTAATTTAGGTTTTGTCATCTCAGTCATTATTTTTTTTCTCTAATTATTTCATTTGCATGTGTTTTTGTTGATCATTATGTTCTTTCTCTAAGTATTATTCGCTTAATTAGTTTTGTCACTGTTGTTTTTCTGCGTTTATTAGCTTGTAAAACAAATTAAATAAAATTAAACAAAGAAGAAGCAAGATGATAGAGAGGAATGCATGATAAACTTAATTAATTAATATATATATATATATATATATATATATATATATATATATATATATATATATATAAATACATAAATTAAAAAATGAATTACATTGATAAAAATGCAATTCTTAGATATGCATAGAGAGTCTTATTCTCTTCTATGATATCCATCCTCTCCTCCTTTGCTATTTGGAGGTTTCGTTTAGCAGTTGCTATATCGTCATATAGCTGCAACAACTGCTGCTCTGTCAAGCCATTTTTTTTGGCGTCCTTGAGTGCAGATCGAGCTTCATCTAAGTAGCTCCTGAACCTGTCCTCGATGTCCAGCAACCGGCGGATGAAACTCCTGTTGTACTCGGTCATAGTAACAGTCTTACGGATGGTATCATTCATTGTTGATGAAGTTTGGAGTTTGTTTGAAAGATTTGGGGTTTGGAGTTTGTTTTAGCAGTTTAGGGTTTGGAGATAGTGAGATAATGGAATGGATGGTTAATTATTGAGATAATTCATGAATTTATACTAAGTAATGTGTCGTTTGAGTTATTTTTTAATTAATATTTGTTTAGGAAGTTGTACCATCATAACTGCTTCAAATCTTATAACCCTTCTCATTCCATATATTGTCCTTTCATATGCAGGGATTTGGCAGTAATAATGCATGCATCGGAATTATAACGGGCCGTAATAATGCATGCATCTAGTAATATATAATTTAATTTTTTTTTTAAAAATAAACAACAACGGTTATTTAAAAAAAAATCGTTGTCTTTAGTTATAACAACGGTTTTTTATACTGTAACCTTTGTTATAACCTTCCCACCAAAATTTAGTCACCCTTTCCACAACGGTTTTTTTATACTTTAAACCGTTGTTAATAGTTTTCACAACGGGTTCCTTAGGAAAACCAACCGTTGTTAAAACCTTTAACAACGGACGCTTTAACAACGTCCGCTTTTTTATATAACAACGGTTTTCAACCGTTGTTATAGCCTGTATCTGTAGTCGTGTAAGCATGGCTATGGTAGCTAATATGATTTTCTTTTTCAGCATAGACTTGCATCTCCAATTTAGGCCCCAGCTAGGCACGGTGCCAGTGAAATGAAAACCCAACCAATTCTCTAACAACCACATAAATTGCTTGCTGTAGATGGATTAGAAAAACATATGCTTGTGTGTTTCTTGGCCATTATCACACAGATAACCCACTCCATCATTGACTACCCCAAAATGCAATAACTTGTCCTTCGTGAGTAGCCTGTTTTGAACATATATCAAGCTTATAAAGTTGATTTTAGGTAAGCACAGTCTATTCCAGGTATAAGGAAGCCATGTAACCTTAACATGCTCACATACCAGCCATTGATAAACTACCTGCACAGAGTATTCCTTCTGTAACCAGTCAGTAGTCATGAAACCAGTTAGCAATTTATCTTTTCACCTTGCATAGTTGCCTCCACTAGAATTAATGTTAGGTTCATAGCTCCACCACTCATGTTGCTTTATGTATATGTGATGAACCCATTTAACCCATAAACTATCCTTCTTCTGAGCAATCCACCAGGAGTACTTGCCTAATACTGCAACATTCCAGAGGTAACAGTTGTTGAGGTCAAGGCTCTCTGCTTCCTTTGGTAAGCAACATTTATCCCAAGCAATAGCAGGCACTTTGTGAGGTTCTTCAGAGCCTGACCATAGATAGCTTCTGCAAATGTTTTCCACTTTTTGAATAATTCCTTTTGGTAACAAGAAAATCCTGGCCCAATAGTTATGCAATTGGGTCAAGACAGCCTTAACCAAGAGATATCTGCCAGCATAGCTTAACTGTTTAGCTCCCCAAAATCTTTATCTTTGCTACCAACTTATCTACAGTCATATTGCATTCCTGATTTGAGAGCCTTTTATAAGAGATAACAATACCAAGATACCTGAAAGAAAAAGTGCCAGCTTTGAAACCAAATAACCTTAGTATTTTAGTAGCCTCTGCAGCAGGAATACCATTCATGTACATATCTGATTTCTCCCTATTCATATAAAGGACAGAAGCTTCAGAGAAACTAAGGAAAGCTCTAATTATAGTCTTTACTGAACTCTTATCCCCCTACAGAAGATAAGAAGGTCATCTGCAAAAGCTAGATGACTAAGCCCCAATGGTTTACATAATGGGTGAAATTTGAAATCAGGCTTATGAGTGACCAAATCCAAGATTCTAGTCAAGTATTCAAGGAAGAGTGTGAAAATCAAAGGTGACATGGGATCACCTTGCCTAACCCCTCTCTTACCTTTGAAGAAATCAAACTGAGAACCATTAAGGGAAAGTGTGTAAGAGGGGGAAGAGATTCACCGTATGATCCAATTGATCATTATGCCAGGGAACTTAATAGCAGAAACCATGTCCTCAACAAAGGTCATTGTATAGAATCATAAGCCTTTATTAAATCAATCTTCATCATCATCCTAGGAGAGCAACTCTTTCTGTTGTATAACCTGACCAGATCTTGGCAAATGAGAATGTTGTCCACTATGTCTCTCCTAGTTATGAAGGCACTTTGATTCTTACTCACAAGATCAACTAAAACATCATTCATTCTATTGCATATAACCTTGGAAATTAAATTATACAGTACATTGCAGCAGGCTATAGGCCTGAACTCCATCACAGTAGTTGGGTTGTCCTTCTTAGGGATAAGAGTGAGAATAATAGAGTTGACTTGCTGTAGCAGTTTTCCATGCTCAAAGAATTCCAGAACTGCCCCTATTACATCTTCTCCTATGATATCATGAGCATCTCTAAAGAAACTAGAGGAGTACTCATCTGGTCCTAGAGCTATCTCTGTAATACTACGGTTTTCTATGTCTATGGGTACTCTATCGAGTGGGGCTTACTCTGTCGAGTAAGTATGTTTTTACGCAATACAGTAGCTGACCTGATGGGTACTCGATCGAGTACGTGGGACACTCGAACGAGTAAGGGGCACTCGATCGAGTAAGTGCGTCTTACGGGTTATTTTAGCCGGGTTTTGTTAATAACACGTGATTAATATAAAAGGTTTCCTTCATTTTCTTTAATCACTTTTTCACCTTTCTAAAACCTTTCAAAAGAAAAGAAGTTACGTAGTTCTCTCTTGTCGCGTTGTTAGCAAATCGCAAGGGCTAGGATCGTCGGATTGTCTTGTTCTTTACGCCGTTGTGATCGTCGTGTCAAGGGTAAGCTTCTTGTATAATTTTTATAACGTTTCGTTGAGTTTGGTTAAAACCCTAATTGGGTAGTTTTGGTGGTTTTGGGTGTATTGTGTGGATTTGGTGGTAATTGTATGTATGTGTGTTATAGGAGGAGGATTCGTAGAGGAACGTTACTGATTAGATGCCGTGACGATCTTGTGGTTGCTATTCCAGGTAGGGTTTTCCTACTCAGTATTGTTTACATGGCTTTATTGATAATTGATTGTTGGTAGTAATGTATATCATATCGGTATTGGATTTGGTGATTGTTGATTGTATAATTGGTTGTATAATTATCTGTGGTTTGCGAGGTGCGTCCTCGGCTGAGTGGAGTCACTTGTGGGAGTGGCTTCACGCCCTTAATTCGCCTTCTGTGGAACCCGCCACAGAAGGGATGTGCACATTAAGAAACTTGGGTTTATCGCTCGGATGAGATGAGCGAGGCTTAGGTGGGAACGGCTGCGGCCTCCCACTAACGGTGTGGAATACTTGTTGCGATGGGTATTCTGGCAGGACTACACACTTTAGTGCGTAGTCAGGTGTGTGGGGTTGTGAAGGAGATTGGTTGTATAGTTTGGATTGTATATTGTTGCAGCTGTGTTGTTTTGTCTAACCAGTACTAACCCCGTTTAATTGTTTTTAAAAACTGTGGTGATACATTCGGGAATGGTGAGCAGTTATTGAGCAGGTATGAGTTGATGCGCATGGGATAGCTGGGTTGAGTCACCACGAGCTGTTTAGAAGTCTTCCGCTGTGTCATAAATGTTCTTTTACATTGTTTTAGTTGGTTTGGCAGTTTTGAGGAACATTTGTATTTACTTTATCAGTTTTGATTTTGGACTTGTATCGCGTTAAACTTATTTAATAAAGTATGTTTCTTTATTGTCTGTTTGATATACATTGCCTCGGATAACTGAGATGGTAGCACTTCCATGCTTTAACTGGTCCTGGTAAGGCACTTGGGGTATGAGGGTGTTACAACCTCTATAGGGATAGAGAACAATGCTTATTTAACCTCAACAGCAGAGACAGTTTGGATCATTGCTCTAGCTTACTCAACATTCACAAGTTTCCCTCTCCTAACCACTCCAAGATTGACTCTGTTAACCTCCACTATACTACCCAACAAAAATTTATAATATTCTATAAAAGCTTGTTCAATGTCTTCATTTCTTGTACACATGACACTATGTCTATCAGTGATAGATAAGACTTTATTTTTTGCCCTTCTTGCTTTTATAGAAGTGTGAAAGTACTGGGTGTTCTCATCATTGCACTGCAACCATTGAATTTTAGATTTCTGAGACAAAAAAGAGTTTTTAGCCTCATCTAGCTCTCTAAAAGAGGCAGGAGCAATCCTCTCCTTATCCTGAAGTAAGCCATTTTGTGGATCCTGATGCAATTTGGTCTGGATTTCCTCCGGCAACACCTTATCCACCTTAGTAGTGTTGATAATATCCCCATACCCTTCTTTGTTCAACTGTCTTAAAGGAGCCTTGAGCCATTTTAATTTTTTAACAACCTGAAACATTAGACATCCATATACCTGCCTATACCAGACCTGCTTAATAATGCTATGGAAACTTGCATTCTTGCCCCACATATTAAAATATCTAAAGCTATTTTTCCTCCTGTCACTATCCTCCCAAAGGCTCATAATGCATGGGCTACGATCAAATAAACCTTATGACAGAAAATTAACAATACCAGAAGGACCAGAGAGGATCCAGTGATCATTAGCAAGAACTCTCTCAATCATGCTAAAAACCCTTGCATCCCCCTCTTGATTTTTATTCCAAGTATAGTAAGCTCCATTTATCACTAAATCATACAAACCACACTTATCTACACATTCTTGAAACTCCTTGATTTCAGCTATAGTCACATTAGAACCTATTCTTTACATTGTTGAAGTCTCCCATCACTAACCAAGGCCAGTTACCCTGGAATGCATTAAGGTGAGAGATACCCATAAAGGTTTCCTATCTACCTCCTTGTAACAACCATACACCGGGGAACAAGTCCATTTAAAATCAGTCTGAACATGGACAACACTGAAATGAATAACCTACAGCTCATAACTAATCTCAGTCATATTGAACAACTGAGGGTCCCAGATAAGCCAGATTCTACCACTGTCTCTCACACAATTATTGACAATATACTTCTAATTATTTCTAAGCCTCTTCTTGATTGATATTTTTTGTCTTAACTCTAGTTTCTATAATTCCAAATAATCCTACATTATTCATATGCAGCCGTCTTTTAACATCCCCCTGTTTATTCCATTTATTAAGGCCTCGAACATTCCAAAAGCCAACACTAACCATAATGTGATTGGATAGTTGATTAGCCTTTACTAATGTTATTCATTAAGTTCTTCTTTATGGAATAATTAAGCATATCCATAAACGAAGGACCACTCTGAATATTACCATCTCCTTTCCTTGAAAATCTGTGTATAAACCTGGCAGGTGATATAGAATTCAGCATGGAACCCTGAAAAGGCATAGGAGTTTACCACAGCAGCTGGATCAATTACAGGTAACACAGTTTCATCCTTTTGTGACACTTGATCCTGCATGACCTGTGATCTGGCTAGCATTGGGCCCTTCTCCTTAACCTTCCACACTTGCTTAACATGCTTCTTCACCCCCGCAACAGGTTTCTTACATTTCCAAGTTTTATGGCCAATCCTCTTACAAGTGGAACAAACATATGGTTTCCACTCATAATGGACCTACAGTTTCTGGAAAACATCCTTCTCATCCAGAAATTCAACAAAACAGGGAGATGCTGCCCTAATTTAACCTCCGCCATGTACCTAGCATACCCTAGGAATTCTTTCTCTTGAGTTGCTTTGTCACACAGTATTGGTTTTCAAACAAGCCCAGCAATCTTAGGCAAAGCTAATCCCTAAAATTTCAGTTCAAAATCATAAAAACGTATCCATACAGATACATCATTAGGTCTCTCTTTTTCCAGCTTCGAATCAGGCACCTAATCTTTGATTATAAAAGGCTTATTATAAAAAAAAAAATAGGACCAGATTAAGGTACTGCATTCTTATCTTCTACTTTTTTGAATCTAATCAAACAAATTCCATTTGGTTGAAACGTGACTTTATCTATCGATTTCGATTTCCAGATTCTGCGTACAAAACCACCTAACATAGAGCCAAAAGGATTTGCACCAAGCACATAGCAGTAAATCGATGTTGATCAGAAGTCCAACTCACTTTGAATATCTTCAGACGTAATTTTCAGAGTGGGAAGCTTACTAGATTCTGAGATGCGCAAATGATTCCTTCTCCGGCCAACCTCCTGCCATTCCTCATCATCACCCATTACTACATTCTCCACAATCACTTCCAGTTCTTTATTCAGGTTGAAAGCTCTAAGTTCAGCCGCCTTGGCGCTTTCACCTTGACTCATTGTCGAAACAATTTCACTCAATTCTTTACTATTTGGAGTATTAGTACTATTTTTTGATTTATTATTAGATGTAGTATTATTTTTTGATTTAATTGGAGTGTTACTAGGGGACGTAGTCTTTCTGCTTCTCGCCATTGCAGAAGAAACAAAGAAGATTATAGAGGTTTTCTCTCTCTAAAACAATTTTCTCTCTCTAAACAACTAGTGTTGTTTTTAATTTAACTTCTTCTTGGAATATTGAATAAAAATTGGCAACAGAACATCCTCCCCTTTTTACAATTCACGAGATTTTGAATTTCCCATGAATTGAAAGGGCAATCAAGTTATCAAACAAGGCATTAGACTCCTTTAATTAGTTACTAAATTATATTAATTTAGTTGTCTTGCATGCATGAAAATATTAAACTAAAATAAGTGAAGGGAAACTATTTTCCTTACATTGGTGTAAATGGCAAAGAACACAATAACTATTGTTGTTGTTCTTGAGCTGCAAATATAAATTGAAGATCTTTTAACCTTCCAAACTTCGAAACTAGAAAGCCTCATTCAAGCTACACCCAATATTTGCCCTAAAAACTCTAATAATATTAAGGGTTTGTCTACATGGTGACCCTGAACTTTTTTAAATCACACATGGTAATCCTACAAAATAGAAAAAGTTTTTGGTAACCCTGAACTCCCTTAATGTCAATTAGCGTGACCATTAACTCTAATTCCGTCTAAATGAGACGTTAAGTGTCCAAGGTGGCTAATGACATGGCTTATTTGTGCTGATGTGGCTCTTATTTGCTTGACTTTTTGTCGACTTACCATTTCCCTCCAATTTCCTCAAATTTTCCCTCCTAATCCCCTTTTATTTATAAGCTTTGTTCTTCATTTATTCACTCGTCCTTCATTTCTTCTTCTTCTTCTTCTTCTTCTTCTTCTTCTTCTTCTTCTTCTTCTTCTTCTTCTTCTTCTCTTCTTCCTTCTTCCCGCTTCTTCCTTCTTCGTGCTTCTTCCTTATTTCTGCTTCTTCCCTTTTCTTCTTCTTCTTCCATTTAATAAAACCAACCTAATTTATGTCTTCCTCAAATTGGAAAAACGAGCCAATAGTAGGGATGAAGTTTTTAACCAACCTTGCAATCGATGTCGGAAAAATGCGGTCATCAAAATCTTTGGGTCCGCAAGCAACCCTAGAAAAGCATATTTTAGATATGAAGATTGCAATATGTTTGTTAGTTTGATAACTAACAATCATGTGATTTTTAACAATGGGGGATATTTGAAGAACAATTTCGATGATGAAGATGTTTCAAGTGCTGTTGTTCAAGGGAGAAATAAAGATATTCAAAACTTGAAGAACGATTTAGTTAAATTAGCAAATGTAATGATGTTTTATTTAAGTTGATTGCTTTTATGTTTATGGTTCTTGTAATAGCTTTCATGATTAAATTGTAATTTTCTGGGTTTTAATGAAATAAGGAATGCAAATTTGGGAATGAAAGCAAAGATTTATTGCACTTCTAATTTTCTGATTCATGACAAAAAAAAAGGGTTACAACTTGTAGTTCAAGTGATGATTGACATAGTCTTTGTAGTTTAAGTCTAAAACTTTCACCAAAAGGAATAGTAATCATATTACAAGGTCATAAATGACCATACATAACAGCAAAACAAGTCAGATATGACGAAACAAAATGTTGCAATAGCTGATTTAGTTGCTTCATTTTGATCATTAAATCACAGCTTCTTCAAAAAGTATTCTCCCTTTTTTCTGCAAATATGATCCATCTTCATTTTGACGTTGATGGCAACTTCCTTTTCCTCCCTCTCTTCTGTGGTCCTCGACTAGTTGAAGCCCGACTACCCATTATTAATGCCTCCAAATGGTTCAATGAAGTGGCATTCATCCTTGATGATGATGTAACACCCCCATATACCAAGGTGCCTTACCAGGACCACCTAATGCATGAAATGCTACCATCTCGGTTACCCGAGGCAATGTATATCATATAGACTATAAAGAAATGTACTTAATTAAGTAAATAAGTTTAAGTGATTACAACTCCAAAACCAAACCTGTAAAGTAAAAACAAATGTTCCAAAACCAAGTCAACTGAAAAGAAAACTAAGTTCATGACACAGCGGAAGACTCTAGTGACTCATGGTGACTCCATCCCAGTTATCCCTCGCGCAACTATCTTATACCTGCTCAATAACCGCTCACCATCCCCGAATGGATCACCACAGTTTTTAAAACATTTAAACGGCGTCAGTTACTGATTACACAAAACACAATACATAAGATACAACACGGAAATTACCCAAACTCCGTCGCAACTCCACACACCTGACTACACACTAAAGTGTATAGTCCTGCCAGAATACTCATCGCAACAGATATTTCACACCGCCAGTGGGGGACCGCAGCGGTACCCACCAAATCCCCGCTCATCTATTCCGAGCGATAACTCATGTTCCTTAATGTGCACATCCCCTCCTGTGGCGGGTTCCACAGAGGGCAAATCAAGGGCGTGAAGCAAACTCCCGCAAGTGACTCCACTCAGCCGAGGACATGCCTCGCGGACCACAGACAATTACACAACCAATTATACAACAACAACACCAACACAATACCAATACGATAAAGATCAACAATAAACACAACCATCACCAACAACTATGTAATCAATAACCGAGTAGGGAAAGCCTACCTGGAATAAGCAATTCACCACGACCGTCACAAAGCAGCTATTCAATATTGCTCCTCTACGAAACCACCTCCTATAATCACATAATCATACCATTACTATCTAATACACATCATACTCCAAAAATCCTCCAACATACCCAATTATGGTTTTAAACAAAATCAACGAAAAGATATAAAAACTATACAAGGATCTTACCCACGACACGACAACCTCAACGGCGTAAAGAACACGACGATCCGACAACCCTAACCTTTGGGATTTGATAGCAATGCGAATAAAGGAAGTAACGTAACTTGTTTTCTCTTGAGAAGTTTTAGAAAATATAAAAAGTGACAAAGGCACTGATGAAATAATTTAAATATCAATCTCACGTTGCTAACAAAACCCGGCTAAAACAACCCGCAGAACCGACTTACTCAATCGAGTAAGTCACTTACTCGATCGAGTGACCCTTACTCGTTCGAGTGCCACTCTTACTAGATCGAGTACCCATCAGACAGTATACTGTTTCATAACAAAACTCACTTACTCGACAGATTAAGTTCTACTCGATAGAGTACTCAACAGCATAGAAAACCGTAGTATTACAGATGATGTCAGACCTTGATTGTTAGGTGTAGGATTGACTGGAGTAGAAGCTTGGGTACTCATTATTAATGCCTCCAATTGATTTAATGAAGTGGCATTGATCCTTGATGATGATGCCTGACCTTGCCTTGAAGTCTTTGTGACTTTGTGACTAACCTTCCCTTGAAGTTGCCCTTTTTCCTTTGCAGTGTAGCCCTCATTACAAGTTTTGGAGTTGTGTCCCATGCATCCACACTTCCTGCAGGTAATGACTATGGATCTTTTTCCTTTTCTCTGCTCACCTGGCTCCCTTCTCCTGTTTCTTGCTGGTCTACCAATGGCCCTTTTAAGTGGTGGGAGTTCTAATGTAGCACATCAAAGGTTAACCATTAAGCTGAGTCTGCAATTGGGTGGATATTTAACCTATATGCTTATCTATATCTCCTCACACTGAACTACTCATTAACCTCTTCATCCTCGAAATTGTTCTTCAAATATCCCCCATTGTTAAAAATCACATGATTGTTAGTTAACCAACTAACAAATATATTGCAATCTTCATATCTAAAATATGCTTTTCTAGGGTTGCTTGCGGACCCAGAGATTTTGATGACCGCATTTTTCCGACATCGATTGCAAGGTTGGTTAACAAACTCCATCCCTACTATTGGCTCGTTTTTTCAATTTGAGGAAGACATAAATTAGGTTGGTTTTATTAAATGGAAGAAGAAGAAAAGGGAGGAAGAAGAAAAGAGAAGAAGCAGAAATAAGGAAGAAGCGGGAAGAAGAAGAAGAAGAAGAAGAAGAAGAAGAAGAAGAAGAAGAAGAAGAAGAAGAAGAAGAAGAAGAAGAAGAAATGAAGGACAAGTGAATAAATGAAGAACAAAGCTTATAAATAAAGGGGGATTAGGAGGGAAAATTTGAGGAAATTGGAGGAAAATGGTATGTCAACAAAAAGTAAACCAAATAAGAGCCACATCAGCCCAAATAAGCCACGTCATTAGCCACCTTGGACACTTAACGTCTCATTTAGACGGAATTAGAGTTAATGGTCACACTAATTGACATTAAAGGAGTTCACGGTTACCAAAAAGTTTTTCTATTTTGTAGGATTACCATGTGTGATTTGAAAAATTTCAGGGTCACCATGTAGATAAACCCGAATATTAACTAGATATTAATTATAACTCACCCTTAAATAATAATAATAATATTACTACACTAGTAATATTTGATGTATACTGTTTTATTTGAGTTTACTTGTGTTTTGATGAAGAAAAGATGAAGAAAAATATGAACAACTATTGTTCTTTTTTTCTCTCTACCAAAACTTGTCAATGGGGGGCTCTTTTAGAGGATTTTGGTCTTCTTAAATCATCACATGCAAGATGCTCTACTTGTATGAGTGTATATGTTAAGTTGTGTGTGAGAATGATTAACATCATTAGGTTTATGGACGAAATAGGCAACTTAGGACAAGTGTCCTAAAAGCCAGGGCTGAGCAAAACCGGATATCCGATCCGGATTTCAAAACCGAATCGGATACCTGAATTTAAAATTATCATTTTTCGTGATCCACGTCCAATCCAAATAATTCGGATATGCGAAAATCTGGAATCCGAAAATTCGGAAATCCAGATTTCGGAAACCAGATTTAAAAGTAGAGTAAAAGTTCCACGGAGCCTGGTATCACTGTATCAGTGGTATTAGGCTATTGCAGACTAAAATAAAGGCAATTTCGGTCCATTTCGTATTTTGCAACCCACTAAAAAAATGTAACGTTTTCGATCGCATAAATTACAAGTCTCGATCGCATAAATTACAAGTCTTAATTGCATAAATTACAAGTCTTTATTACAAATTTCAAAACAAGTCTAACAATCAGGTAAACTAAACATTAAGTTTCAAAACAAGTCTAAAAACCACATCGGGCAAACAATTTCAGCACGTGCATTCAACTATCATCAACAGCGATCTCAGGTTGCCGCAACACCAAGTCTTCCATTCCTGCCATTTTTATATTAAAAAACACAATTAGTACGAGTTTTCATTTCTGCCATTATATACATTATAAAGCTTTAATAAATACTTTATAAGAAGAGGAGAACAATGAGACAAAGTATGAGCAAAGACATGTACAAGACTACAAGGAAAAATGATGTAGCACTATGTAGAATGTTACCTACTAGTAACTTCATTACTTAAATCAAATTTAAATAATTTTTCATAAAAAAAAAAAAGATAGAAACCAAACGACAGGTCAGAGTAAAAAATGGACTCGCCTTCTTTCATTCTCTCCATGTCAAATAATATGTCTTCAATGCAAAGTGGGGTACCGAAAGAGTGGAGCCAATCTAGTGCGCATAAAAGAGCCTCCACCATTCTTGGAGACAAACAGGTACGGAATGGATCAAGAACCCGACCCTCGGTGCTAAAAGCGGACTCTGAAGCCACCAAAGAGACCGGAATGACAAGTACATCGCGGGCCGTCACAACAACTACGGAATATCATTTTTGGTTATCCTTCCACCATTCTAGGATATTAAAAGATGATTCCCTACTTTCTCGAGGATTATCCAAGTATTTCTCCCATTCTGTTTTTTTCCCCCACATCCCCATCACCCATTTCCATTTCAAACTCATTATTCAAAAGAGTACCAAAGTTAAAAGTATCATCTTGTTTTTTATCCTTTGCATGAACGCTAGTTCTGGTGGTGTTAATGGAACTAGAAGAAGAGGCACCTCCCTTTGATTGAGGAATAGAAGAAGAATACTCCTCAAATAAGGATTGGAAAAAGTATTTGATATTCAAGCTTAAAAGTTTACCTTTTTCTTTACCATATGCTTTCTTCACCATCCACTCCACACAAACCAACTTCCATCATTGGTCAAGTATTTAATAATATAAATAAAAGCAAATTTAAGTTCTCTATCTTACCCCAATACTTGTCATACTTGACCTTCATTTTAGATGCCATTTTTCTAATGTCGCCATTTTTATGAGTGAGATGCTTAGAGAGCACCTCACCAACACCAAATATCACCTCAACATAAGAATTACTAGTGACATAAAGAGAACCCGGCATTTTCAATGTGGCATCATAGAAAACTTTCAAAAAATGTAACAAGGAAGACACTTGCTTCCACTCCTCAGTCGTAACATCATCACCATGCTTGCTCATTTCATTTTGGAGAGTGGAGTCTTTTACATGTAAAAGGCCAAATGTCTTCTTAAACTTTAAAGAAGACTCAAGCATCAAATAAGTGGAGTTCCATCTAGTCTCGACGTCTAAACATACACTACTTTTACTTGTTATTTTCTCCTCTAACACAAATGCCTCAAATTTTTTCTTTCTAGCGGGTGAGGACCTTCCATATATACATAAAGCACGAATTTTGGTAACTGCTTTTAAAAGATCTTGTAAGCTATCTTTAACCACTAAGTTTAAATTATGGGCAGCATATCTCATTTGTAAATACTTTCCTTGCATTAAATCACTTTCAGAATTATTGAACTTCCTCTTTAAATAATCAACATCAACATCATTAGAGCTAGCATTGTCTACCGTCACAGTCAATACTTTTGTCAAATTCCATTCAGACAAACACTTTTCAACTGTTTGACCAATTATCTTTCCCGTATGACCAGAAACTTGACAAATGTTAATGACTCATTTATGCAATTTCCAATCACGATCAATGAAATGAGCAGTTAGACACATATAGCATAAGTTTTGACCAGAAGTCCACAAATCAGTAGTAAGACGCACCCTAGAAGACATAGTTCCAAAGAAATCATGCAACTTATTCTCCTTTCCTCAATGAATAAACTGTAACAATCTTTAGCAACAGTAAATCGAGAAGGAATGGTAAATTGAGGATTCATAACTGCGGAGACCAACTTTCTAGTAGTACATATCACGATATAATTGAACCCCTATTGTATTACATATCACACTCTCAAATTCATAACTGCGGAGACCAATGTGGTAGTACTACATCCACAACTCTATCTCACAAAATAATACTCCCCGAAAAACCGGCTTTCAATGGGCAACCTCGTCTCTCTATCTCACAAAATAATACCCCCCGAAAACCGACGTCAGTACAATGATGTAACTATCGTTTATTTGCACTTATACATAATTACTCTCAAGTAGTTTTGCCACCAAACATTACTATAAATTTTTGCTAGATACCTTTCACCGTTCAATCTACAACTTTCTATCACTTAAAGTTGTCACTCAGCATCCATAGGTTGTTTCGTATGATCCATTCACTCAATTCAAGACTTGGTATAAGCTAACTCTCTTCCGAGTACTTCCAACTCTCAAACATAAGCTATCTAAAATTCTATACTACAACCATTCATTTTAATCCTCTAATGCACCAGCGCTTCTAGACAGCGAAGTAATACTCCCTTGATCATAAAATACTACTACTAGTGTAAAAGGTTCCTCCCTCAAAAGTCCATTGGTCCGCTATTGCCTTTTTTATATCCCTCAATCTTCATGCCTTACCTTGTCAACATACACTCATATACATTCCATTTCCGTTCACTATTTCCTTATTCACAATACTTACATCACTACTTAACCAAGCCCAGATCAATTACCAATAATCATTTAGAGTTGAGACCAAAAGCATTCTCATACACGTACTTACACGACTCGACTGCACATCAAAAGAATAGGCTCACATCAACCCTAGTAAAACACGTGTCTCACGTCCATGACCTTCGAGACACATATGGATATATGAACTTAAGTGAAATTACACAACCCGATGACTCTAATTCAGGACAATACACAACAAGTTAGTGGACACACCAAGGTTTTTGACATAATTGAACCAATGACGAAACATGAAATCAAAACTTGGCATGAATGTTGGTATATAAAAAAAAATTCGAAGAAAATGTAAGACAAAATTTTCCAATTTAGGACAATATATTGCATTATTAACAAAATTGTTGTCTTAGGGGACAATTAAGGCACAAAATCAAAATTTGAGCATCAACACTATAATTTTTCATACATAGCACCATTAACAAAGGTTGAAGCAGCACTACAAGACAATTAAGCCATGTTTCCAATTCAAAAATCAACATTTAGTGATGTACATGTGAAGTCTCAAAAAAATTTGGTCTAAAATTTAAGACAAAATTTCCGTTTTAAGACAACTCCATGCTTTACTAACAAAGAAGATGGTCTTACAACACAATTAAACCAAGTTTTTACACATGAGAAATCCAAAATTTGGGCATGAACACTCTATTGTTCAAACTCCTACGAAAGGGTTTTGAGACAAAATTTCCACATGCAAGACAAGACCTACCACTAACAGCAAAGGTTAGGCCTTTGTTGATCATTTTAAACCAAGTAGCAAACACAAAATGAAATCATTGACTCAAGAACACACATTTTCGAGTTGATAAAATTTGGGGCAAAATTCAACATGAAAATATGATACTTGGCAACAACAATGATGTAGAAAGTTAATTACTACCATGAATTAAATAAAAATATGCAAATACACTAGTAGAAAAAATCCCTATCACGATGCGGTTATCGTGGAGGTTCTAATAGAAACGACGTGAAAAGCCCAATAAATTAGCGGGAACTCAAATTTTTTGTATGTAGGAGGTCTATTGTGGCGGTTTATGTAAGAACCGACGTGATAAGTGATACCTTTTATTGCGGTTTCAAATAAAAAACGCCACTATAAGTCAATTATGGCGGTTGTATTAACAACCGACGTTAAGAATGACGCTAAAGGTTAATACTAAGTTACAATTTTTTAGGCTAAAAAACCGCCATTATATGTTTTTGTGTCGGTTTTTAATTAAAACCGACTTTAATAGGAAAAAAAACAAAAAAAAAAACCCTCCAAAACCCATTTACAGTAGTTCTTTCGTCTTCTTCTTCATTTCCCCAACCCCCAAATTAAACCTCACAATCCTTCAATTCAATCATCAACTCCAACCGCCAACTCCATTTTCTCATGCCACCCGACAACCATCCATTTCCTTCTCACGCCGCCCTTGATAACCGTCTATCTCCTTGTTGTTTCCGGCCACACCGCACATTTTTCGACTCAATTCAATCATCAATTCCGATTTCAACTCAGGTAACCCCATTTTTCTAACTCCCCTCTCTATACTACTCCCATCTCTATACTACTGATTATTTCAGGCCACCATCATCTCTACTCACCCCACCGTCGACAATCACTATCCTAGCCAAGTTGAACTCCGTCTACACCTCAATTTCAAGTTCGACTCTTCATGTTATCAAAATCCATTTGGGACTTCAGGTATATTTCATTATCTACGTATTCGATTTTCAGTTTTCTATATATTTTGATCAAATTGAATTAGATATTCAGTTTGGAAATCTTTCGTTGGTTTTTCGGTGTCAACTGTCAAGCCGTCTTAAATTGATTCTAATACTGGTTTGAAATTACGAGAAGTGTAGTATTTTATTTTGAATTTAATATTGTGGATGTATCTGATTACAAGATCCATGGTTTGAATTTGGTTGATTGTGTATTTTAATTGATAGAGAACAACTAATGTTGTGATTTTAATTGATAAAGAACAGCTAAACCGCCTTTGACAACCAAGATTATCCTATCATCTGCCATTCTTCTTTCCCTTTTACATGGTATAATTTCCAACTTGAATCATTTCAATTTAACTAATTAGGGTTTTTGGGTAATTAATTTTTTGATTCGAAATATAGAAATTAGATTGTTGTGTGATTTTCTACTGTTATATGAACTTAAATATAGCATACTTTCTGTTGCATTATAAGTACTAGGGTTACACTGATTAGATTTGATTATTAGGGTTGATAAGATTTGGGGTTTTTACTTCAATATGAACTAGTTGATTTATCTATCATTCTGTTTGATTTTGCAGAACTTAATGGCATCGTTTTAATTATTTTGGCATGTATAGATTGAGCCTTGAGGTGGAGGAGGAGCAAATCTAGTTACTGGCCCGTCATACAAATAAACTCAGCGAGTTAAAACTGCGTGAAGTAAGTCCGGACTCTACAGAATCTTCACTTCAATTTATATAATCTTCGCTTCCTGCCTTTTTTGATGGACTGTTCCAGTGTTGCCACCCTGATGTGCTGTCAATAACAAAAAATTTACATAATTTGACTAACCAGGTATGCTATTTTGGATTACTTGTTTATATGGATTATAGTTTAAGGTAAAATATGACCCGAGCTGAACTGGTGTAACTTGCTGCTTACATATCTTTCGAGTAATAGAATCCAGGAGATCGCTTTGGTGCATTTTATTTTCTGGATCATTCATCACACCCTAATCCTGAAAGTATTAACCAAATCCAAGTACCCGACAAATATTTCCACCATAGAATACATCATTTTCCGAAACTGATGGCTCTTATGTTTCCATTATTTTCCCATACATCTCCCTAGAACAAATATGTCTAGGAGATTTTTTGACACATATCTCCCTAGAAGTAATCTCTTTGTTGTTCCTGTTTTCTATAGTCGATCTTGAATATCCTGAAGCGCAAAGTGCACTGCAAAGCATCCCCTGAGAAGCATCGAAATTGAGAGTGTCGATTCCACAAGTTTTCTCTCGGAACCATCAGAGTTTGAGATCAGGTTAAGACTCTCTTGGTTTGAAATTTAGCTTATAGGAATCTCAAATATATGTATCCACTATGATTTGATTATCTATCAATTTTCATTGAACATTGCGTAGAAGTTAGAAACCCATTCCCGCTACCCTTATAGAACTGAGCCACAATCGAGGAAAACTTGTTAAGCAAGTTCATATACGACATGTTGCGGCTAAACTTATTCTGCTAACTTATCCTCTTCAGGTACTACATACGTAACTCGCTGCCCCATTATGCGTTTTTTTAAGGTGTATCAAATACTCCGTAGTTGTTTGTAAAATTGTTGGTCTCAAAATGACGAGTATTTCTTAAGGATGCATGTGTCATTTTATTGTCTATTGCAGGAATGCAACAATATCTAACCCATGTAATGCACTTATTACCTAAAACGAACACATCTCCCAAAGTTGTTAAAAGGTGAGTATATATAATGACCTTTAACTATAATATACTTACAATCCAGCTTGCTTGATTCTTTAAATTATTGTGAAATTGTCAAATCTTGCAGGATTTACAACAAATAGAAGCTAGCTGGTGTTTGTCAAATGTGTTGTTGATTGCATTACAAATATAAAAGGAGGCAAGGAATTTGCTAAGAATTTGTGTTTGCTGCGCGCTGCTCTGACTTTCTTCTCCTAAATCATATTACGTTTGACTAGGGTCGAAATCAAAGCAAGTAGAGTGCTGATTTCGAAAAGTGATACCTGCTTTTAATTAAAATAACAAATAAAAGAGATAAACTAAACAGAAAAGAGATCAACATGATAAAATTGGCTACATAAATAATATTTGTTTCTAGGAGTCTGTTTAGTATTTCTGCTATGGGTTGCCGATAATTGCGAAGAACTCATATATTCTATGTTGTAGATAGCTTTGGTTTTGGCATTACCATATGTTGCTAGATAACTGATCCGGATGATTATGCATAGGCGACCTAGAAATGGTGCTAGGTAACTGACCCGGCTGGTATTGTTATATTGTATACACTTCAGACCATTGTTGAGGTTTGGCATGTTGATTGTAGCTGTTTTTTGAGAAGGTGTTTCTTAATTCCGTTCTTGGTATGGTTTATTTATCTAGTTGTAGATTTATATTCTTACTAATTGTCCTATTTATTAACTATAGCTTATGGCGGAATCAACTATGTCAAATGGCGATATTTATGAGATCAAAGAAGACTGGCTAGGAAATTGCAACCCAAAAGGAAGCCTCACAATTGTCTCACCACTGTTTTACTGTAAGTTTCAGGTTATATCTTTGTTGCAGTTGTTTTTATGGTACCAATAGGTTGATTATGATTGTTCATGAATGCATTCTATTTAACAAGGTTGATTTTCTTATATTAGTATGTGTCTTTTATGAAGTCATTGCGCATTTGATTTAATGCTAATTATAAGGTGGATTGATAGTTCCCTAATTATAATGTCTTATGTTGATTTTAATAATGCTGAGGTGGTTTTTCTTACTATTGGTTTGCAAATTTATTATTGCAGATTAAATATTGTTGATTGACGAGATAAAAGATGTCAAAGAGGTGTAGTCTATCAAAAGTTTAGAGAACATGTAATGTTGATTAGTTTATTAATTAAGACGTGTATGTGATTATTTATACATTTGGATGTATATTTTTTTAACATTAGCAATACTAATTTGTTGGGTCGAAGTTTGTTGGTTGCCATTCTTTTTATGTATTATTTGTTCATTTTGCTATTTGGATTGTCAAATCTCAAGGATATTGCTTCCAAAATTTTGGTAGTAAATAATTTTTTTTTAAAAATAACTACCTGTGGTGGCGGTTCTTCAACAACAAACAATCGTCGTTATAATTACCTTTAATGGTGGTTCTATACCAACAACAGACGTTATAATTACCTTTAATGGCGGTTTTGTAACAATAACCGTCGTTATAGAGAACATGTAATGGTGTAATGATATTATTGATATACCTATAGTGGCGGTTCTGAAACAATCACCGCCACTATGAGTGAGTTATAATGGCGGTTCTTTGTCTAACAACCGTCGTTTTATATAAGCCTATAATAGCCATTTTGTTTAAAAACCACCATTGTAGGTAAGCTATAGTGGCGGTTGTACAACCGTCGCAAAGTCTAAACAACCCCGTGATATACGGCGCAACCAAAATTTGTAAAAACCGCCACAAAAAGGTCATCTATGACCGCCACTATAGGGGTATTTTCTACTATTGATAATTGACAAAACTTGAAGGAATTAGTGTAGATCTAAACAAAATCAAATTGAAAGAGAGCCTCACTTACATGGTTAAATTAGCAAAAATTAAGGGAGTAAAATAGAGTAGAAAACTTGAATCCAAGCAACAAACAACAACAATGAAGTTTTTGAAAATTTTTAAAGCGGTTTTGGTATTTTTGTTTGGGAAATGGTGAAGGAATGAAAGAGGTAAGAAAAGATAGGTTAATAATACAAACCTCACGAAATTTACAGCCCACAAAGTGACACCCGGTCGAGCTCAGAGTCCACTTGGACGAGTGACCCATTTTCAAGAACTTTTCAGTTTCTTGAAAATGGTCCACTCGGTCGAGTACTAGGGTTCACATCGGTCGAGTGACTGGTACTCGGCCTAGTACAAGCTTGTACTCGGTTGGGTGCCTCTCTATGGTTTGCAATTTCCGAGTAAGAAATACTACTCTTATACTAGCGACTACTCTATTATCAACCATTACTAATCACACTCTAACTATGGGACTAACAAGCATCAAACAACAATACGATATAAATCCAAGAACGGGACTATTGTCCCTCTTGCCAAAACATACTAATCACTCGCAAGCATGTTACACTTATCAATATACTCATCCAACGTTCACATGTTATCATACACCACACAAACAAATACTTTATGCAAGAAACTTAGCAATAGTCATAACACACATGTAATCACACAACATTCCATATAACGTTCTCCCATACTTGTAACTACCCCCGTAGTTTACCGACCAAGACAATAGGATCTGGTTTTGAGATGAGAGCGCCTACCCATCCAAAGTCGGCCTCTTATTGTACTCATTACGGGTTCATTTTATTAGACACACCTATGTTCATTTTGGTTCATTGGTTTAGGTTCCAAAATCGTCGCTCTGATACCACTTTGTAACACCTCCTTACCCAGCCAAGGTAATTGGGAGATGTTACCATCTCGGTTTCCCGATGCGGTGAATTAGAGTTAAAATCAAGAAACATTTTATATAAATAAAGTATTTAGTGAATTAAATAACCGTAAATGAATAAATGAAATAACAGGTACAACTCATGATTACTATACTCTTCTAATGAAATGACACTCGGCTCCAACTCCAAGGCTCGACCCATCTCCCACGTGACATCAAATTAACCTGTAAATGACTGCTCCCCATATGATCGGAAATATCATATGGATCGACACAGGCCACACCGAAAATAGGTGACAATTTACACACAACCCACACACATCAGTTTCAATAAATAAACATAAGACACGACACAACATATATAAGTATGCAACATGACAATAATGTGAATGAGACACTATTATACAATCACCACACCGGTACCGGGACACGCCCAGACGTACCCACAACCACCGGTGCCAAGGACACGCCCACGACACCGCACCTCACAAATAGGTACCAGGACATGCCCAGACGTACCGGGTCTAAAAGCTAACCAGATCCCCTGTCAAACGTCGTGTCTCAACCACACGTGTCCCTCCGTACTCAAGCCATTAATGTGCACATCCCTCTTGGAGTGGGAAGCTTCAAGAGGCGACTCAAGCGTAAGACGATCTCCCAACTTCTTTACGCCTCCTCAACAACAAGTAACCAATCATGATCCACCACGTCCTCCAATATACGAGACAACCACAATAATGTAAGATACCACATAACATGTCAATTACCGACTCATCATGATGCACGGTCCCAAATACGATATGAATTCCAATTCCTCAATATTCCGACTCATCAAGTCGCCTTAACCAATATCATGTTATAATGCATTTCTAGTAACATATGAATTTACGACAAACATGTTATAATGCAATGACTACTCATTAACGGCTCACATGACCATCCAAATATATTGAAACCGTGTAGGATTAACCTACCTTTTAGCATACTCCATAAGCAATCCAATTAAACAAATAAGCGAATATACTCAAGTGTGCTCCTCCACAAATCTGTCACCTCAAGATTTTGAGACGGGGGGACAAAAGTTTCCTTCACTCTTCTAATCTCTATTTAAAATTTTAGGTGAGTTGTGTGGATGAGTTGTGATAATGGGATAAGGTGAGGTAGATTTTATAAGATATGGTGGGTCGTAGTATGGTAGATGGAGTATACACACATGTATTATGTATTATTATTACTATTACTACTACTATTACTACTACTACTATTACTATTACTATTATTATTACTATTATTATTACTACTACTATTATTATTATTATTATTACTATTACTATTACTACTATTACTACTATTATTATTACTATTATTACTATTACTATTATTATTATTACTATTATTATTATTATTATTATTATTATTATTACTATTATTATTATTATTATTATTATTATCATCATCGTTATCTTATTATTCCGTCTTATAACATAACTCATAGAATAAAATATAATTTTATAAAATACATTTATCCATTTACCGTTGAGTAGCCTTTGAACAAGGTAATAAAATACGGGGTATTACATTTTTTCCGGATTTCGGATCGGTTTCGGAATAAAAATTGGATCGGATATTTTTTTGCTCAGCTCTACGTAAAAGCTCTACAAAAACCGGCCTATGTGATGTTTAGGGTCTTATTTTGACTTTTGACATTTGTCCCACAAATGCTTATAAGTCATATATGCTTAATTAGCTTATATAATTAAGTATTAATTTGATCATTTAATAATTAAATGATACAAATTAGTAAATAATATACACTTAACTTTTAAGTGATATTCGACTATTATATCAATATATAATGGGTCTCATAAAATCCATTTAGCTAATTTACAACTTCTTATAACTTTAATTAGCTAATTAATTATCTCCACCTCACAATGTACACCAAAACTGTATTAATACTAATCAAATATTAGTAAATAATACAAATTTAGACAATTAACATTTAATAACTAAATTTCATCTTATTTAATCATGTTAAAATAAGATACTCTCTCCATACCACACCAATGGTAACATTGACTTTTTCACATTTGTCGAGACACGTTTTGCAACGTAAATATCTTTTGTTATGCATTATTAAAAATTATAAAAATTTGATATTCTTA
This sequence comes from Silene latifolia, assembly GCF_048544455.1. NCBI lineage: Eukaryota > Viridiplantae > Streptophyta > Magnoliopsida > Caryophyllales > Caryophyllaceae > Silene > Silene latifolia. The sequence goes on from NC_133537.1 coordinate 300,617,932, forward strand.
TAGCATTCATGACGATAAATCAAACAAGATCTCACTTGACTATATTTTGTCTTATAGATTAAGAATAATATCGAAAATTCCCTACGACCATGAATAGTGGCAAAACGGTCAATGTTACCATTGGTCTGGTATGGAGGGAGTATAAAATAGTCGATTATCGTATAATTAAATAATAAATACACTTGGCTTGAGTGTCAAACTCATTATCAAAACTAAAACTCACTTGACTAACTTTTAGTCAATATATTCAAGGGACTAATTTATCTGTATCATATACAAATTATTAGTTTTTCCATTGGGGCTTCGTCCTATATGTGTGACCGAAAGGGATCAGTCGAACGCCGCGCCATCATACGATAGTAACATCAAACCCTAGTTAGCCGATCGTTACCGGTTTACGTTGATCACCTGACGAGTATAAACAATATGTATTTCGGTTATATTCCTTTAATGAGATTTAATAAGTAAACGGACTATTTTAGAGGACACTTACTGTGCTCCAACATTCAGGACCCAAAAGGTTATTCTATTGGATCAGGTTATCACTAGTTACAGGGTATACACGTACACCATTATGTTCACTGGTATGGGGATGTTTGGGACGGTTGGTGTACCCTAAACAGTCCTTTGTTGACTGCTTAATTATGAATGAGGCCTTGAACACAAGAGAAAAATTGTGTCACATTGGTCTGTGCAGTACGGACAAGTGTATTCTCTGTGAATAGAGAATAGAAACTCATACACATTTATTTGAAGAATATCAGCATAGCATCAGAATAATTGGCAGTATTGAGAAGTGGCAATAGCTGAGATTGCTAGGGGCTCATCATCATCAGAATAACTCTAAATGATATAGTCTTCCTTTAAACTACTTCCTGTCAACCAATAGTATTTGGGTATACTGAAATTAAAACATTAAGCACATTCCCACGGTGCATTCAACTCGAATACTCAACCTAAATTCCAACTCATCAAAATATGATTATAATCAAGTTCTTAAAAGTGCTATCAAACTTCATAATTTGTCACATTTCCGACAATATTTAAACATAGCTATTTGATGTAGATACACCACAAAATATAACGAGACTTTCAACATATCACTATTCTCAACACCACCATCATTCAAAATCGTCCTCGCCGAAAACCATATTTGCAACCTAGGGGTGATCCCCCCATTCCCCCCACCCCTGGTTTGGCCTGTTTATTGTGTTCTTGTGTCTCTTGTGTTTTGTCTGTGTCGTCCCTTAGTTCGGCCTTTGCTTGTATGGCGGTGGTCCTGGGAGGTGTCGTTTGGTGAAATTGGGTGTCTTTTGCGGGGTTTATGTTTAGTGCTCCACTCCTTGTTCTTTGCTTTTTTATGGTAGGGGTCTGTGTGTGTTGGCCCTTGGCTGGTTTCTAGCATGTTGGTGTTATTTCGACTTTTGGGGTGGCTGTGGTCATGAGGTTTATTTCTTTTTCCTGGGTTTGTTGCGAGATTTTTAATTGGTTCTCTCTTGTGTTGGTTGGATGTGTTTTGCGAGTGCGAGACTGATTTGGTATGGGTTTGTAGTGGCCTTTTCGCTCCGTTTTTCAATTGGTTTTCTGTTAGACGTTTGGAGGGCTATTGTTTTCTTATGACCGCCTCTGGTGAACCGTTATGGGTTGGTGTCGTGGTAGGGGAATCGTTGGGTTGTGTCGGTATGAGCCCGGTGTGGAGTTGGTTGGTATTCTTTGTGGTGGTTTTATCTTCATGAAAGGACTTTGTTGGAATGTCAGGGGATTTAATAATCCCCTTGCCCCTACAATCGCTAAGACTAGGGCGCTTCTTTCGAGTACTTATTTTGACTTTGTTTTCTTAGCTGAGACAAAATGTAAAGTAGCTTTAGTTGATCCTATGTTTCGTTCTTTTGGGTTTTCTCGAAGTTTTGGTGTCGATCTTTGATGAAACCAAAGGAGGTCTCTGGTTTGGTTTTAGACATGATGCCAATTTTGAATGTCTTCTAGCATGTCAAAACTTCATTGTTATCAAAGTCACGCAATGTAGCGGTAGGTTCTGGTACTTATGTCTTATCTATGGCGAACCAGTCACCCATAAACGTGAAGCGGTTTGGAATGATCTTAGTGAATGGATTCGATCTTTTGACAACCCTTTCCTTCTTATAGGGGACTTTAACCAAGTTGACTATCAAGAAGATAAATGGGGAGGTAGTAAGGGTCGGATTCCGGGGGCTGCTCTGTTTAATAAATGGAAAGCTGAGCATCTTCTGATGGATATTCCGTATAAGGGGCCTAGGTTTACTTGGTGCAACAAGAGAGAGGACCATAGTGTAGTGTTGGAACGACTTGATAAGGGATATGGATCGTGGGATTGGAATGATATTTTTCCGAATTCTGGTGTTACTCATCTTCCTATTCAAGTTTCAGATCATGCGCCTATTATCTTTGAAACAAATTTAATTACTTGTAATGGTAGAAGACCTTATCGTATGGAGGCTTGGAACCTGGATTATGAGGAATGTATTCGCTTGGTTCATAACGAATGGACTGAGCCTGTCTCAGGCTCTGCCACCGTCAGAATGATACGTAAGTTATCAAGAGCTAGAAATTGTATGCGTCTTTGGTCTATCTCCAAGAGGAAAGAATGGAATAAGAAATGGAGTGATTTTGATGACAATTTGGTCGAGGGGCTCCACGAAATTGAGACGAAGGGAGTGACTCGAACTTTCACCACTGCATTTGCTAGTCAAGTGGAGTATGCTAAAGTCTCGGCTAAATATTGGAAACAAAGGGCCAAGATGAAATGGAACATCGAGGGAGATACATGCTCCAAGTACTTCTTTAATTGGGTTAAGGGTAGGGCTGGCAGGAATTACATTGCTGGGATTAAAATGGATAATGGGGAGTGGAATTTTGACGGTGAGAGTATTAAGGGTTTATTTGTCCAATTCTACTCTAGACTCTTCCGGGGAAGGAGCAAATCAGATCAATTTTGAGGAGTACCGCCCCTCTTTGTGAAAGATTTGTTCGAGTATTAATAAAGAGTTCCTTTCTCGATGATAGAGATGCTCTTGACATTCGCTTTACCCCTAAGGAGGTTAAATCAAATTTGTGTTTCAACTTGGTCCGTTAAAATCTCAGGGACTGATGGTATTCCTGCTATCTTCTTCCATAAGTGTTGGCATTTTATTAAGCATGATGTTGTTGGGGAATTTGTCTTGGCTATCCTCAATGGTAATAGCTCACGAATTTCGAACAAGACTTTCTTAGTTCTTATCCCGAAATCTAGTGCCCCGAAACTTGATTGATAACTTCCGGCCGATTAGCTTATGCAATGTTATAATGAAAGTCATTACTAGATGTATTACTAACCGATTGAAAAAGTACATGGGAAAACTAGTGGGTGACTTTCAAAATGCTTTTGTTCCTGGGAGGAATATTGGTGATAATATTTTAATCACAAATGAAATATTACACAAAATTTCTTCTTCTAGAAGTGGTAGGATGGGTAGGATGGCCTTTAAAGCTGACATGAGTAAAGCCTATGATCGATTGGACTGGAACTTTATCAGAGGTACGCTTCTCTTGATGGGATTCCCTCCTTATTTCATTCAGCTGATTATGAAGTGTATCACAACGGTGTCTTATGAAATTCTGGTTAATGGAGTTCCTTCAAGACGTATCCACCCGAGTTGCGGCCTTCGTCAGGGCGATCCTCTTTCCCCTTATATTTTTGTTCTGTGCACGGAAATTCTCTCGTTAAACATTCTACGCATGGAGAAGGAGGGGATTATACGAGGAATAAAGATCAGCAGAAATAGTATACCTATCTCCCATATGCTTTTTGCGGATGATTCTATGTTTTTTATTGAAGGTAATTCTAAGAGTTGCGAAAGCCTCGACAAAGTTATTAAGGATTATTGTCATGCCTCCGGCCAGGTTATTAATGATAATAAGTCCTCTATGATGTTAAGTTCGAGCTCTAGTCTGTCCTTTGCTCGAATTTGCTTGAAAACCTTCAATATACCGTGTGGCACTAATTTGGGATCCTACTTGGGTATTCCTACGGACGTGGGACTCTCGGGTGAGCATAAAAGTAAAAGGGAAATTTTTGAGTTTATCATTGATAAGGTTAGGAAGCGATTATCTTCATGGAATTGCATTCTTCTATCACCGGCGGGTAGATTGGCTTTGATTTCTTCTGTCTTGTCCTCCCTCTCAGTTTACTTTCTATCGGTATTCAAAATACCGGTAAGTGTGACAAAAAGATTAGATGCTATTTTGTCACATTTTTGGTGGGCGGGCCATAAGAAATCTCCCTCTATTAGTTGGTGTAGTAGGCTTTTCCTAAGTCAACCCAAAAGGAATGGTGGCCTGGGTATTAGACGTATGAAGGAGTTCAATCAAGCACTCCTAGCAAAGATTGGATGGAGAATGATCACCCACCCAGATTCTATTCTCTGTAAGTCTATTGGTGCTAAATATGGCCTAAGGTGGTGTGATGGTGATCTGCTCTTTAACGATGGCAAGAGTAATTCTTCGTGGGGATGGAAAGGTATAGTTTGGGGCCTTCAACTCATCAAACCCCTTTTAGCGTGGAACTTCTCCCCATCTTCTGACCTTGGTGTCCGGAATTGAAATGGGTTCATGGAAGTGCCGAGACCACGATGTGTTGAGATTCTTACTGATTCACCCAACTTGTGTAATTTGAGAATCAAAGATCTTATTTGTGAGCGCAACAGGTGGGACCATAGACTTGTGTCTATGTCTTTTGACGAAACGTCCATTAAGAACATTCTTGCTATTCCTATTCGATGCTCTGACGGCAGCGACACTTTCTATTGGTCTGCCTCGTCATCTGGGAATTACTCAGTTAAGATTGGCTATCACATTGCTCTTCAAAACCACTTTGGAACTCTTGACTTCCCGAAGGACCGATCAAGAGTTCTGCTTTGCATATATGGGTGTCTTTCAAAAAATCCTTTGGAACCCGGGACCGAAAATTTGGATCATTCTTTTATGGAAACTCCTCACGGAATCGTTGCCCACTGGGGAAGGATTCCTAAGGAGAGGCTTTGATGGCCCTTTTACTTGCGTTCTTTGTGATTCACAAGAAACGGAATCACCGGAACACCTGTTCCGGGACTGTTCTTTTGCTAACAGAATTTGGGCTGGAAGTCTCCTGGGGATTAGGGCACAATCAGGGGATAATTTGAGTCTCCGGTCTTGGGTTTGCAATTGGCTTTCTGTTCTTTTTAAGGCTGATAATAAGATTGAGGCTTGTCTCTCCTTTTTGTGTACCTTTTGGACTATTTGGGTGGTAAGGTGCAGAAGGATTTTTGAGAGTACCGAGTGCTCTCCTATTGGTGCTATCTTCCTTTATCAAGACTCCCTTAACCTAGCTCTTTCTGCTGAAGATGGGAAACCGGGGTCCATGGCTATCCTAACACTGATGGAAGAGGACTTGACTAATCTTAGGAATGGAGAACCCTTTCCTCTGATTCAGAGTTCTGTGAGTTGCTCTCGATCTCATATTTATGTGGATGCGGCGTGGTCTAAGGAGCTTGCGGCTGGGTTTGGCGGATGCATCCTTTTTGATAATGATATTGTTTCTGAATTCTGTATCAAAGGAATGGCGGAGAATGCTGAACAAGCGGAAGCTTTGGCAATCAGGGAAGCCTTAAAGTGGGCGCTCTCGCGTAACATCCTCCATGTTAACATTTTCTCTGATTGTCTTCAGGTTCTTGCCCAAATCCTACGGCTATCTCAACTCAAACATTGGACAAGGAACACTATTGACGATATAACCGATCTAGCGGCAAACTTTCATTGTGTTACTTTTGCTTATGTTCCTAGAATTTGTAATAAAGCCGCTCATAGGATAGCTAAGCGTGCTATTAATTTGTAGGTCTCGTTAACCCGATTGTCAAAAAAAAAAAAAAAAAAAAAAAAAAAATCGTCCTCGCCCCATGTAACTTATCACTTAAATTTTATCTCTTTCTTACATAAAAATCCCAAAATAATAAATCGTCTCATAACTCCTGTGATGGCCCTCTGCTTGCATTTGTTTATAATACCTCCTTATAAGCTTTCCTTTACTAACCCCCACAATACCTTGTATCACATATCACATACTACATATTACAACAACCTAGTTATTACTTCTACTTAACCTTTACATACCTCAATTATTTTCCCATCATTTCAAGTCCAAATCACCACAATTTGTCTATCGTAATTCCTAACTCATAGCAATAATCTTCCATAACAGACCATCCAAATCTCGCCAAAAAATTCAAATAATCAATAATTATTTAACTTGATTAGTTACACCTTCCTCTTACATAACATCACTCATAACCATGAAGTTAACCCGTACCATCAACCTACTTGACTCAAAACTTTACACTAAACAGGACGACAATAATCAATTTTGCATTCTAGCAGATTCACTTTGGACCCCTTTAAGCACACTATTACTTCCTAGGTCACAAAATAGTACTTTCTAGATCACAAAATATCAGTACCTTTACAGCAGGTTTTCTTCACAAACTAGCATTTAAATATACACATCCTAGTTTTCTCGTGTTCTAAATTACCAACAACTATATAACTCATTCAACTCAATAGTCTCAAAATCACAATATTTACATCATATTTAATTCTATAACTTCAGAGTTACTAATACATACAGATATAACTGCTCATACGCCATCTTTAAATCGCTCATATTACGTACTGTACATGCAGAACTATACGCAGATGACAAGATTGGAAATAACTGTTTTGCTGGCAACGTAGCTACGAAAGTTTACGCATGTACTTTATCAGTCTCAAATCATATGCAACAATGGTTTATACACTTCCGAAGCGTCAAACAATCCTTATTAATGTCTTTACTGTCACATGTTACATTATATTATACTTTCATGCAATTCTATTATTTTCCATAAGTACAATTTGTATCATATTAGACAATTCACACGTGTATACCAGCATAATCTTAAATCGTAAAACACATGATGCAATTCACCTTATTATTTGTTTATTTCTCATCATAAATAATTAACTTTCAGTGCTCATATAATCACATTTTCACAATTCCGTCACTATCGTATCCTTTTCTTCATTTATCAACAATCTCATCTCATACACTTCTCATTTCCACCTTCCAGTACAATTTACTTCGTACCATATACGAAATTCCAACATTTTCACATCATACCTCATAGTATACATCATTCATAATAAAATACCACATAACCATCCACTCTATCTTCCCACGCTCCTTAATTCTCACCGCAATATCCGGTTCGAACTAATAGGACCATAACTTAGATTAAGGAAGTCTCCCTAACCAAGTTAAAAAGGGCTCTTAATAGTTCTACCCGGTGTTCATTTTATTTAAGACTCATCGTATGTTCATTGGATTTACTCGTTTAGGCCTTAGGATCGTTCGCTCTGATACCACTTTGTAACACCCATTAAAGCAGGAGCCTTTAGCAAGACATTCCCGATTAAATAAGGTTATTACCATCTCAGTTTTCCGAGACAATGTATACCAAATTGAAACAAACAAGGTACTTTAAATATAACAACTAACTTATTACACTCGTCCAAAACGATTACAAGTCTTAGTAAAACAACTTATAAAATAATGTTAAAATATCTCAACTAAAACTGTTTGACAAAGTGATAAACTAGGTGAGGCTCGTCTACTCCATAATGCAACTCAGCGTCCCACTCGAGCTCTGCACACAGCAACACCAGCAACGAAATCTTTAAACTCTTAAACCTGCTTTATTACCTGCTCCTCATTCAATCGGAAATCATTGAATGGATCAACAAAGGCCACCCTGGAAATAGGTGACAATTTAGACAAGACGACACAAGTCAACAACATGCCGGCAATGATAATAATTAGACAGTTTCACAATACTAAGCAACATCACAGGCACGCAGCCTTTTGTAACCGTGTACTCCCTATGGTTAATTTACTTCCCCGTGCCTTGCCTACTAGTTTTTCAGGTCCAGAACCGCAGCTGTGTCTGACCTATCAATATTACAGCAGGTCCACAACCGCTGCTGTGCCTGGACTACCAATATCACATCAGGTCCACAAGCGCAGCTGTGCCTGGCTCACCACTTCTCATAGCAATGTTGCCCCGCAGACAACCAACATAGTTAATAAAGTGCACAACTCATAACAACATTAACCAGAAATAATTACCGAAACTGCCATTCACAAAATACACTCAGTATAAGACCGCTGCAATATTTTATAATTGCCATAAGCTCATTATAAACTCAGTATAAGACTGTCACAATATCAACTATTGCAATATAACTCAGTATAACAAATGTCCAAAAACTTAATACGCATTAACGTCACACGAATAAACATTTAACATGAGTTGAGTAGGAGAATCCTACCTCATCAATACTCCGATCACAAGCAGTCAATTATGATCCTTCACAAATACATCACCTACGTAACATAACTATGTATAATTATCACTTGCTCAATCAATTAAACATTCACATAACTTAGATTCATCATGACTTAATAGTAATCTCAATTTAAAGACCAGACACGATTTTTTCCTGACTTTCCACCACAGCACAGACTAACTATAAAATACATAACTAATTCCAGAAAAATAGATTCGATGCAAGACCAATTAGGTTGGAACCTAATGACCCTTAGCTCCAACTCTCATCTAAAGTAGTTTTCCCAAATTCCAAACTTATCAAGAAGACCGATTTCCAAAAGCTGACAGAATCCGGCGCACAAAAAGTAACGATTCATAAAACGGAATTAAAACATCATTTTTGGGAAATTCTAAATCTTATTGTCATGTAGACTCTTCAAAGATGATTTATGAAAAAGGTCTCGTACTCGATCGACATCTAAGTGAGGATTTCAAACCATTTTCCACAACACAATCAGATTCACGGACTTTTCGGCGACAAGTTCATAAATTAATCACACAGGACAAACCATAAGGAATATGGCTCCGAAATTTGATAATCATAAACTAGACTTGAAATAAACCATAGTCTCTTCCCAACTTTTTCGCAAAAGACGAGGTTAAGACAGAGAAAACAATCGAACAACACAACCTAATAAATCTGTAAATTGCTGTAACTATTCTAATCATACTAATCTTAATTGATGATGATGATGTTGTTGATGATGAGCGACTCTCTAATTATATTAAGATAACATAGAATTATACATACAGATTAACAAGATGGATGTTCGTGAAAAAAAACCATATCAACTCTGCCTCGAAATCTGTCTGTCTCTCTCTCTCTCTTTGTAGGGTTTTTGTCTTATTATATGAGTGAAAGAGTGATTAAAAGACTAGAGTGAATAAATTAGATGCCTTATATACTCCGAGTCATAATTAAACAACTTAAGTAGTAAACCGACACTCAAGTCTCGACCCTTCTCAGCTCGGCCTACACGGCCTAACTACACCATCAACTCCCGACTCTTAAACATGCTTAATAAGTCATATACGATGTAAGATACGAATTCAATTATATAAATTTACGGGGTAGTACAGAGGGTTTGAAAAATGGCCAAGATGGCATGTTGGTATGTCGTTTGGCTGGAACGAAATAAGTGCAGGATGGACCAGAAATTGACAAGGCCAGAAATAATAATGATTGAGGTGAGGAGGTTGGTACACACGAGTTTGCAGCAGTGTATTCAGCAGCCTGTTAAGAGGGGAGATAAGATTTGGCTACAAAGTATTGGCATTGTTATATCTTGATATATTATAGTTTAAGTTTAGATGTTTAAAAAGAACGATGTAATTGGTCGATTATTAATGAAAAATTCACATTTTACCAAAACAAAAAAATTATCTACCTCATCACAACGTAACTGTTTAGGCTAAAATCCGCATCTTAGCCTAGTAAGAGCAAGCCCATCTGTTCTCATTTAAGGATCTGGGCTGTGGAGGTAGATCAATCTCGAGGAGCCCAATAACGAGTAGAGCATGTCTAAGGAATTGGGCTGATGGAGGAATATCACGTTTGGAAAGCCTTCAGGGAAATCTTAGGGAGAATTCAGGGAGATCAGGGAGAATGTAGGTAGACGACCCGTTATGGAAAGAGTTGCAGTAGAAGTAATATTCCTTACCATAAACGAGGTAGAGCATATCTAGGGTTCCAACCCTATAAATAGTCGAAGGAGCAATCAAGAAAGGGCATTCAAGATCTCACGCATACACGCAACATATTGTGCTAGCTAGATTTACATTCCGTCTCCATTGTACTCATTCTCCTATTATCGAGATAATGCAATATTTGGAAGGGTGTCGTGCCTTCCCGCGGTTGTTTCCCACATTGGGTTTTCCGCGTCACCAAATCTCACGTGTCAACCTTTACTTACGTACTTAATTCTTTTATTTGGCACTAAGCACGACCATACAACCAATACGCAACGAGTAAGACCGCATTGACCTCATACAACCTAATCCGGTAAAAATTACCAAAACAGTTTGGCGCCCACCGTGGGGCATTTTGGTCGCCAATCGTTGATTAACTCGGACGTATAATGGACAAACAAGCATCAGCAGCCGTGTCAGGGAGCGGTCAGCCGTCGATACCACCCAATCCAGTTCAAAACCCAGTATTAGCGGCACAAACTCAGGCCCCCGGACACACCCCAAGAACCACATCTGTGACAAAAGTCACTCTACCTCCCAAAACTCTTGCTGTAGAGGCCCAACCTAGATCAGACAAGGGCATAACAAGTTCAGGCCTTACTCCACCACTTTTGATCCAATGCAAATCCTGCTTAGTGGTATGGAGAACCTTCAAAAGGTCATGGAAGATATGCGAGAAAACCAGAGAAAGCGGGTGAGTCAAGCAAAGAGAAGGGACGGGGAACTCAGGCGCGAGATAGACTTTAGCAAAGCGATCCAAAGACACCCGGCCAACACGGGGAATGAAGGTCGGGCCCCAATAGTGGATCTTACCCGGGGGCATCGGGCAACAGGAGTCAGCTTCGACAGATACCAGCCGAGCTGGTAACAAGACTAGACCTAACAGCAGTATCAGCCGGAGAAAGGATAACCCCACAAGGGTTAGGATATCTCACACCAGATAGCTGGCAGCTAGCCAGCCGCGTGGAAGCATAACCAGGTAACCTCTCAGTTGATAATTTCGTGGTAACTAACCAGACACCTGGTTCAGGATCCGCAGGTAGCCCGCAGGTGACCTGGCATCAAGGAACACCTGTTACTTCAACACCATTAGCTACCACGCCGCATCAGAACCTTCAAGAGTTCGGACACAAAGACACCAAGTCGCCAGCGGCGAGACAGATGGACCCCAGACTCAGGAAGCCTGACCAACCAGCAGTACCTGGAGCTAAGGGAGATGCTGAGTAGGGTCCCAGGATTGCCACCTCCACTTGAGAAGGCAGCGCCGCATAGTTATGCTGACTCGCCATTCGTGGATGCTATATCCATCGTTGCCATGCTAAAGGGATTCACAAATCCAAACATGACCCTCTTTGATGGCACTACAGATCCCTTTGAACACATGAGCCAGTACAAGCAGAAAATGATGACAGTAACGGTTGTAGGACAAGTAAAAGAAGCCTGTATGTGTAAGGGATTTGGATCCATGCTGTCAGGGCCAGCACTCCGATGGTTCGTAAGCTTGCCTAACAGTCAATATCCACGTTCCCGACTTGGTAAATGCATTCCCTCGACCATTTGCAAGCGGCGGAAGCCACGAAGCATGCACGGGGAGACTTGTACTGCACTGAATTGTTCAGGGAGCTGGAGAGACCATTGGAGAGTACAACACCAGATTCAACAATGAGAAGGTGGCATTACAGGAGTGTGACGTGTCGACGGCAGTGGAAGCCTTCAGGAGGGGCCTCCACCATGAATCTGACCTGTACAAGCAGCTAACTATGCACCCTTGTCATAGTTTTGAGGCAATACAAGAAAAGGCAGCGGCTGCGATCAGATTAGAAGAAGATATCCTAGCCAGAGCCAGCATACCAAGTACACCAAGCATATCCAGCACATCGGCCATGGAAAAGTCAAGTAGGAAGCAATCCATCGGCAAGAAGGATGAGAGGTACCGGCCATATGGTAGGAGAGTCAACAGAGTAGACAACAGAGAAGAGAATCAGCAGCTCCCTACACTGGCGGAGTATGGATTCACAACCGGCGTCGAAGGAATCCTGAAAGCACTCAGAGAGATGGGAGACAGGGTAAGATGGCCCAGGCCACCAGTAAAAGAACATGCATGGCGAAAGGACAGCAAGAAGACGTGTGAGTTCCATCGTGATATTGGGCATAACACAGAGGATTGCTACACACTACGCAGGGAGATCAGACGCCTGTATGAGCAGGGAGACCTGAGCCACCTATTACCACGTGGAGGCAAGCAGCAGGATAAGGTAGGCTCTACGAAACCTGCAACTCCACCCAAATGCACCAAGATAATAAACGTGATAACAGGAAGCTCAGACATAAATGGATTAACATATTCAGCAGCCAAAAGGTGTGCTACGGAGACTAAGGGAGACAGACCAGAAACTTCTTGTAGAATTTCTCATAGTGATCTACCTGCGATTGCTTTTGACGAAGGAGATATACGTGACGGGCAGGAGCATCATGACGCACTTATTATAACTCTGTCAATGGCCAACTGCACAGTCAGAAAAGTCTTGGTGGACACTGGTAGCTCGGTCAATTTGATCATGCTAAAAACTATAGAAAACATGGGGTTCAGCGAGAAGGATTTGCAGAAGAAGACCATCCCGCTAGTAGGGTTCAGTGGAGATACAGCCAGCTCATTGGGCGAGATAGTGATCCCAACCTACGTGGGAGTAGTCAACAAACAGGTCAGGTACTTAGTCATAGATGGACCCTCTACTTACAACGTCATTCTTGGAAGACCATGGCTACACCTTATGAAGGCAGTTCCCTCAACATACCATCAATGCATAAAGTTCCCCACGCCATGGGGAGTAGAAATAATACGAGGAGATCAGGAGGAAGCTAGAGGTTGCTACAAGAAAGCGCTAAAGTGCACTGCCAGCCCCATAGCATAGCAATTACAGAAGCAGCACGTCCAGGATGAATACATTAAGCCTCCGGCTGAGGAGCTAGATCAGATCAACCTGGACGCGCTGCACCCGGAGAGGACCGTGTTAATTGGAGTTGGATGCACAGGAAGCCTAAGGCAGCACCTAATCAAATTCTGGCAGGCTAACATGGATTGTTTCGCGTGGTCGCATGACGACATGATAGGGATAGATCTGTCCATCATAACACATAAACTCAGCGTGGACCCAAAATTCAAGCCCATCCAGCAGAGACGAAGAAAGTTCGCGGCTGAGAGAAATAACGTGATCAACCAGGAGGTAGACAGCCTGCTAGCAGCAAACAAGATACGGGAGGTGAAACACCCAGAATGGTTGTCAAATGTGGTGGTAGTACCCAAGAAGAATGGAAAATGGAGAGTATGTGTGGACTTTACAGACCTCAATAAGGCATATCCTAAGGACCCCTTCCCGCTACCACACATTGACGCAATGGTAGATGCGACAGCTGGATATGAAATGTTAGCATTCCTGGACGCTTGGAGTGGTTACAATCAAATTAAGATGGACCCTGCAGATCAAGAGAAAACATCATTTATGTCTGAAAGAGGAATATACTGTTACAATGCCATGCCCTTCGGTCTGAAAAATGCAGGATCCACATATCAAAGGCTGGTCAACCGTATGTTCAAAAAACAAATAGGAAGGACCATGGAAGTATACATTGATGATATGGTGGTAAAATCAGAGAAAGCTACGGATCACATGCAGCATCTGGCAGAAACATTCAGCACCCTCAGAGAATACAAAATGAAGCTAACCCCGTCTAAGTGCACCTTTGGAGTTTCCCCCGGTAAATTCTTAGGCTACATTGTTACTAAAAGAGGGATAGAAGCCAGCATCGAGCATATTAAAGCCGTATTACAGCTGGAGTCACCAGCAAAACCAAAGGATGTACAGAGGCTAGCAGGCAAGGTAGCAGCTTTGAGCAGGTTCATCTCAAGATCCTCAGACAAGTGCAGACTATTCTACGATATATTAAGAAAGAGCCAGAAGTTTGAGTAGACTGCAGAACACGAGAAGGCATTCAGGGAGCTGAAGCACTACCTCAGCACCCCGCCACTACTATCAAAATCGAAGCAAGGAGAACCATTGTATCTATATCTAGCTATCACGGAGGTAGTAGTAAGTGCAGTTCTAGTTAGGGAGAAGGATAAGGAGCAAAAGCCAGTCTACTACGTAAGCAAGTCTCTGCTGCCAGTAGAGACCAGGTACACATCTCACGAAAAGTTAGTACTAGCACTGGTAGTTGGATCTTACAAACTGCACCCCTACTTTGAGTCCCACACCATACATGTTGTAACCAATTACCCATTGAAATTCGTAATGAGGAAGCCTGAGCTGTCAGGCAGAATGTCAAAGTGGTCCGTACATCTTAGTGGATACGATATCAGGTATGATCCGAGAACAGCAATAAAGTCGCAGGCACTGGTAGACTTTGTGTCAGACTTCAGCCCAGCTATCCAAAATCTGGCAGACGAAGAGATCTTAACCTTCAAAGGGAACAAGGAGGCATAAGTTTGGCAGATGCACATCGATGGAGCCTCCAACCAAAGGGGGGCAGGCGTAGGACTAAACATGCGTTCACCACAGGGGGACCTGATAGCACAAGCAGTAAGATGCGAGTTTAAGGCAACCAACAATGAAACAGAATACGAAGCCTTAATACTAGGAATGCAGCTAGCTCTGGAGTTGGGAGTCAGGAACCTACAAATATTCAGTGAGTCTTTGCTAATAGTTAACCATGTGAACGATGAATTTATAGCCAGGGACTCATAGATGATCGCCTACTTAAAGATAGCAAAGGAGCTGAAACAGAAATTCAAAGATTGCAAGCTCAAGCAGATCCCCAGAGACCAAAATATGGAAGCAGATGCCTTAGCAACTCTGGGGGCAACCTTCAAGCCAACCGAGCTGTCCAATATCCTCATCGCGCATATGCTGGAACCTTCTATCCAAAAATTAGAAGAGGTGGACAGGGGAGAACTAGAGAACCAGCCGGATGAGGTGGCAGCTCAGATAACTACAGATGGCCAGGCAGCTGCCCATCCAGACAACCAATTAGCCGACCAGACAGCTAACTTGAGCCGATGATGATGACGGTGACGGTCGGATGACCGGACCGGGCGGACACCCTGCCTAGATTGGTTGCGGCACAACAAGCTGCCAAATGACAAGAAGGAAATAAGAGGTTTCAAAATGAAAGCCTCCAGATTCATACTGATTGATGATGTACTTTTCAGAAAATCATTGGCAGGACCCTACTTACGGTGCATGGATAACCAAGAAGCACAGACTGTGTTGCATGCCCTCCACAGTGGCGAATGTGGAAACCATGCAGGGGGCAGGAGTCTGTCAAATAAAGCTCTCAGACAAGGCTACTTCTGGCCCACAATGAGGGCGGACTCAGCAGAATACGCCCGCAAGTGTGATGTGTAACACCCCGGCCCAAACCGGGTCGGGAGCGGTTACTTATGATAGCTCACCAGGCTGTGTACATGGCCCACAGATCAACACGGGTCCTTTATAGCGCATTTTGTCCTCACTCATGCGCATCCCGGAAACCTTCCCAGGAGGTCACCCATCCTAAGACTACTCCCAGTCAAGCACGCTTAACTTTGGAGTTCTTTCGCATGGATGACCATAAAAGAAAGTGCACTTTGTTAATATGAGTAGTACTTCCAATCCCTTTAAGCACTAGTCATTTAAGCCTATAACTGGACCTCTTCAATTAACGTGGGGTGTTACAGTCACCCCCACTTGAAGAACGTAACGTCCTCGTTGCGCCTGGGAGCATAACCGCTAACCCAGAATCCTCCCCCGCTAGGTGTGTGATCACAATGGAGCGTATAACCACTGCCTCCAGGAGCGTATAACAACTGCCTCCGATCACCACACGGTCGCAGGGTTGCTCTGATACCACTTGTAACACCCCGGCCCAAACCGGGTCGGGAGCGGTTACTTATGATAGCTCACCAGGCTGTGTACATGGCCCACAGATCAACACGGGTCCTTTATAGCGCATTTTTTCCTCACTCATGCGCATCCCGGAAACCTTCCCAGGAGGTCACCCATCCTAAGACTACTCCCAGCCAAGCACGCTTAACTTTGGAGTTCTTTCGCATGGATGACCATAAAAGAAAGTGCACTTTGTTAATATGAGTAGTACTTCCAATCCCTTTAAGCACTAGTCATTTAAGCCTATAACTGGACCTCTTCAATTAACGTGGGGTGTTACATGATGCCTGCCAACACTCAGCGCCAATGATCCATCAGCCGACAGAGCCCTTACACCCCATCATTTGTCCTTGGCCATTCATGACATGGGGAATGGATATAGTGGGTCCTCTGCCTAGAGCCACATGAAACAGAATATGGATGCTAGCAATGACAGATTATTTCTCCAAGTGGATAGAAGCAGAAGCATTCACAGAAGTAAAAGACAAACAGATCATCTCTTTTATTAAACGAAATATCATCTGCAGGTTTGGTATCCCATCAGAAATCATATATGACAATGGATCACAATTCATCTCAAACGATGCCGAGGGATACTGTGCCAGATGGAACATCACCCTAAAGAAATCAGCACCCAGGACTCCAAAATCCAACGGGCAAGCTGAATCCAGCAACAAAATAATCATGGATAACTTGAGAAGGAGGCTACAGGAGTTAGGAGGAAAGTGGGCAGATGAATTGTCACTAGTATTATGGTCAGACAGAACGACACCAAAGACAGCCACATGCCAAACACCCTTCAGCCTGGTGTTTGGTGCGGAGGCAGTAATTCCATCAGAGGTTCTAGTTCCAACCCATAGATATGGATGTATGACAGGGGAACAGAACAATGTAGATATGGCCAGGAGTCTGGACACGGTAGACGAGCTGAGAGCAAGTGCGAAAATACGTCTGGCTACCTACAAGCAGTCAATCGCCAGAAGCTACAACAAGAATGTAAAAGTCAGGCTCCTGGAGGTAGGAGACATGGTTCTCCGTGAAGTATTCCAAAACACCAAAAATCGAAAGGCAGGCAAATTCGCCTATAAATAGGAAGGAGCATACCAGGTAGAAGGAGTTGTTGGCCATGGTGCGTACAGATTAATGACTATGGGCGGTCAGATCATACACAAACCATGGAACATACTTCACGTGAAGAGGTATCACTTTAAATAATAAGTAGAATTTATTGTACAGAGTAGTGTGTTAAGAAAAGCCAAGAAAAAAAACGATAGTAGGCATACTACCAATTTCTTGTCAATTTCTTTTATTTTATTTTATTTTATTTCTTTCAAACTTTAAAACTGTTGGAGTCGTGTGGTCTGTAAGCTTCCTGGGACCACAATTGCTCTGGTACCCCATGAGACAGCATCAGGTACTTCACATCGCTCTGATAAATCTCCTATTTTCAGGCTTCTTTAAATGCATCACTCTGGATTCTAATATATATGGTACATTGAAAGGGTATCTAGCAGGACTGTCAACTGCAAACGTGGGGTGACAAGGCACACGACACTCTAACATGCCTAACCTACATTTCTCCACTAGGAGCACCCTCACCAGGCGGCCTGTGGAACATACGAAAGGGAGCCTGGCTGACAGCTGAAAGCTTATCCAGCTACCCCTGATACCACCCCCTGGACGTAGCTCGCAATAAACGCAATTAATCAGGGCCCCAGCATGCATGCACACACATATGGAGTGTAGGGATCTCTGTGCTACCAGAATCCTGCAACGTTCCATCGGTCCTAGAATGACGCTAAACTTACCTAAGGTACGCCTCCGTTGGCTTTAAATATGATGAACACATATTGCGTCATGAACAAGGTTAAGTAGTCAAGTGCGGCATACACCTAAATCAGTCACCAGACTGACACGGCAGCTAGCTGAGTCTAAATCAGCCTCCCCAGGCTGACACGACTGGTCTAAATCAGCCTTAAAGGTTAACACGGCCACCCCACCTACAATGCGGCATACGCCTAAATCAGTCAATAGACTGACACGGCAGCTAGCTGAGTCTAAATCAGCCTCCTCAGGCTGACACGACTAGCCTAAATCAGCCAACGGGCTGACACGACAGCTTCCTAAGCTAAGTGTGTAAAATAAAACGCATAAGATATGATAGAACTTGCCAAACTAGGTCAAGGGGCATTTCAAAATTGGCCTGAAAGTACGGCCCCAAGTGCAAACCTCCACCACGGCGGCAAAACATAAGTCAGAAAAATGTTTAAAAATCTTACAAGTCTGTACCACACAGGGTCAGACCACCATCCAAAAAGTTTGAAAATAAAAACTTTAAACTTTAGGTCACATTGATGACCTCCACTTCCGGCACCTCTTCTGCCTCCTCCTGCTAACTTCCCATTTCAGGTACAGGACCAGCTTGCACGCCCTCGGCAACAGCTGCCTCCTGAGCTCCCACAGCAACATCAGCCTCTTGAAATAAGCCAGCACCTCCAGCCACCGTCTGCTCCGCCAGTGCAGGAGAATTCACCTCGCCAACCTCAGGCATCAGCACACTCAAATCAGGTTGGACGGGGTAAAGGGGCTTCAGCTGCCTCTCCTCCTCCTCCTCAATGGCCTGCTGGATTGGACCCTCCTCAAGAGCAGCATGCATTCCGCTAATCTTTCCCCGCCAGGTAGCATAGGCGACAATATTGGTGGCCAGGGAGATCAGCTCGCTGATCTTCTCTTCAGAACGCTTGAGAGAATCAGAAAAGGTATTGCACACCTCCTGAGTACGCGCCAGCTGGTCAGCACCCTCCTTCAGCTTTTTCTTGGCTCTAGCAAGCTCGGCTTTTAGCTCTACCACCCGTCCCCTCAAGTCAGCACGTTGTCGCTCCGATTCGATAATGGTTCGATCGGCTCCCGATTTGGCTGGTGGCCCTTGTGATCGCGATCCGGACCACGTTGATCATTCTCCTATTATATAAGGCTGACTGGAAGGCTTGCAAACAGAAAAAGCAAGGATCAGCAAAATTGACATAAATAAAATCAGGGCAAGTAGCAGATGGAGAATACTCACCATGAAGGCGTTATGCACATCGTTCTCTGCCATCTCTTCTGGCGAGAACTCTGAGAAGACCTCCAACAATGGGAGAAAGAGGATCTGGTCGATTTCGGGCCAGTATGACACCTTATCAATGTTTCCAAAGCCCTTAAGAAAGTGGGCGATGATGCCACCACTGGCAGCAGTAGGAGGACTAGCAGGTGGCGTAGGAGGATGACGGGACAATGGGCTTACTTCTAAAGGTTCAGAGCGCATGGCACTAGAATAAGTAGGAGGGGATTGGAATGAAGCAGGAGGGGCACTCTATTGGAGGCAGAAGCTACGTCAGGGCTCGCGGCAGATCTCTTTCTTTTAGCACCCTGAAGGATGGCCTCCAAAGGGTCAACTTTTGAACCTGCAGGCAGCTAAAGTTTCGGGTGTCAGAAGCACCAGATAGGCAGCAAGATTACATACAAGCAAAGATAGCATGAAGTGGTTTACCAGAAGACATGTTGAGGGCTTATTGTTGTGGATTGGAAGAGGAGGCAGGTGAGAAGCCGAGCAGCAAGTCAGGGAACTTTCTCTCAGACTGGGGGATGCAGAACAACTTGTTGCGAGCGGATATTGGGTCGCCCAGACGAGTCAGGTAGCAGGGACCTACACGAAAGTGACAAAGTAAGCCAGTAAGCATTAAGATGAACAAATCAGGCGTCAGGAGAGCCACTTACTCGAAGTAATGACCCATTTCTCGAAGATGTAGTCAGCAGGCGGCTGGATAGAAGTCGTCCTCACATAGAAGAAGTCCTCAAACCACTTCTCGTCCCTGGATTTTGACACATGCCTGAAGGGGGTCTCACCAGAGCCCCGGAAGGAAAATTGGCCTCTTCCCAGAGACCTGATATCATACATATGGGCCAGATCGCCCAAGGAGATAGAGTTGCCGGTGTTCTAGCTAGCGGTCAGAGAGTAGAGGAGAACCCTCCAAATATTGGCAGAAATTTGTGCCATGGCAAAGTTGTTGGTGCAAAGGAAGTCTTGCATAAGTTTTGGGAAAGGAAAACGAAGGTCGTACCTAAACGGATAAAGGTAAAAGCAGACCCATCCCGGCCGGATGGCATCCGTCTTCTGACCCGGTTCCGGGATAGCGATATCAACCCCATCGCCAAGACCCAGTAACTCTTTTATTAAAGGAATGTCACCGGAAGTGAGAGAAGAGTCGCAGTCGTGAGGGTATACGAAGAGATTTCGGGAAGGGAAGACGGGGTCTAGGTTTTGGTCGATTGGGGCAGAAGTCGAAGCGGTGTGACGGGTTTTGCCCATGGTCGGAGGAAAAGAAAAAGAAAAGATTAAAGAGAGGTGGTAAAGAGGAAGTACCTGGGAGAGCGGCGGCGGAAATGACGGTGAAGTTCGGCAAGGGAGAGCGAAAGGGAGAAGAAGAAGGGTTTTGAGAAGATGGGAGGGTTTAAGTTTTGAGTTAATGAATTGGGGGTGGGGGGTTGAGATTATAAAGGAATAGAGAGGGAAGGGGGCACGAGAAATGAGAGAGGGTAATGATGAGTGTTTGGGAAGTAGTGTGGATGGCGGCGCAGGATTTTCAAAAGACAAAAATGTACGTAATTCCTTATTCGACGCCTCGAGACGTATCTCACAAGGAATTAGGGGCAAACTGTTTGGGCTAAAATCCGCATCTTAGCCTAGTAAGAGCAAGCCCATCTGTTCTCATTTAAGGATTTGGGCTGTGGAGGTAGATCAATCTCGAGGAGCCCAATAACAAGTAGAGCATGTCTAAGGAATTGGGCCAAGAAACCAGGTGACGAAGGAGAAGCCCGCTGATGGAGGAATATCGCGTTTGGAAAGCCTTCAGGGAGATCTTAGGCAGAATTCAGGGAGATCAGGGAGAATGGAGGCAGACGACCCGTTATGGAAAGAGTTGTAGTAGAAGTAATATTCCTAATCATAAACGAGGTAGGGCATATCTAGGGTTCCTACCCTATAAATAGTCGAAGGAGCAATCAAGAAAGGGCATTCAAGATCTCACGCATACACGCAACATATTATGCTAGCTAGATTTACATTCCGTCTCCATTGTACTCATTCTCCTATTATCGAGCTAGTGCAATATTTGGAAGGGTGCCGTCCCTTCCCGCGGTTGTTTCCCGCATTGGGTTTTCCGCGTCACCAAATCTCACGTGTCAACCTTTACTTACGTACTTAATTCTTTTATTTAGCACTAAGCACGACCATACAACCAATACGCAACGAGTAAGATCGCATTGACCTCATACAACCTAATCCGGTAAAAATTACCAAAACAGTAACTTTAAGTCTCACACATAAAGAGTTTTCTCAATATTATACTTTATCACAAATAAAAAAAAGCGCATGAAAATAAAATGAATTAAGAGCTCATAATTTAAGAAAACTTTCAATTAAATTAACACTTCATGGATTACAAAGTCTAAATTAAACCCCTCTCTCCACAATCCCTCTAATGTGTCATTATGTACCGCCAATTAATTTTAAAGTCAGTGATTAGCAACCAAATCGCAAATATCTCAAAGTGCGAATAGCCGAATAATATTCAATCTTAAACTGGTGAGGAAACACCGATGAAATAGAGATGATACGTAGACATAGTTATTGCATGCAATTTGCATTAAAACCACTCACATGCATTTGTTCTTCATGCCGTATATTTCCGTACACATCGAAACTTCCTAAATCTGTCTTACTACTCATCTCCGTACATTAGGGTATTTGCACCGTTTTTATTATACTCCCTCCTATTCACCATTTTCTTCCCTATTTCCTTAAACAGATTATTCAGGTTTTCTTCCTCTTTCCTTTTTTGGAAAATTTTTACTCTTATTTTATTCATTCCTCTCTCCTATCACCAAACCCCACTCAATTCACAATTCCTTATTTAATTCTTATTTATTCATTCCTCTCTCCTATCACCAAACCTCACCCAACTTACAATTCCTTATTTAATTCTTATTTATTCATTCATCTCTCCTATCACCAAACCTCACCCAACTCACACAATTCATACTTTATTCCCCTCCTAAAATCTTGTGCCCACAACAAAGGGGAACAAAATGGAAAATAGGAGGGAGTATATACAAAACGCGTCTCTAATTAATTTATTTTTCATACACTGAGGTCACTGACAATAATTAACTAAACAAAATAATGACAGAAAATCATATTATGAGCTAAAAGTGGGATTTCAAGCATTTTTTATATAAATAAAATATCCACCGACAAAACCCCATAACTATATGTTTTCCTATAAAACGTACGTACATAATTCAATCTATGATATCGTATTGTATACTCATAATAATAATTACTCAGCTTAATTCTCTTAAAAGGAGTAAACACAAAGTTATAAATGGCAAAAATTATAATATTAGTACCTAATGTTTTGTTTTGGAATTATTTGTTGTTGTTTTTGGGAATAGTCTTTCAAAGTGTCCAATGTCGTAAACCTAACCATTGGCGTAGTGGTCATGCAACTTTCTATGGCCAAAACCAAGCCCCAGCCACACTTGGTACGTTTTTTTCCCTACTTGGAATCAGTGGCGAAACGAGGCGGGATGAAAATGTTAAAAACATTTAACGATTTTCTAGCTTACTCGTTTAAATTGCGGAGTATTTTCTCTGTCTCAGTGGGGGAGTTAGGAGAGGGCTAGCAGGAGCACTCGTCCTCGCAGGAGGATGAATTTTTCAAAGTTCTTAGTTAAAATTTTGAAATAGTTTTCGAGTTTTCCGTTTACCATTATCTATTCGTCCTCGCCGATATATTTAAAGCCTCTATTGAGTTCAAATCCTAACTTCGCCACTGCTATGTCCTAATCAATTTGTTTGTTTTTTTTTATTATTATTTGTGAGGAATATTCTAATTAAAAGTAAATAAATGATTGAAATGGAGGGAGTACTAATTTGTGTCCTCGAATTATTTGTCCATCTAACTTCAAATTCTAATTTTTCAATTGCTTTGAGTAGTGTGTGTATATATTTGCAAAAGTTAAAGTGTGTCATAATATCACAAGTCTATTTAGCGGAATTAACCTTTTTGTAGGCATTTTGAGTTTTTGACAAGGAAAGTTACATTTTGTTGTGTACTAATATGTTGTGACGGTTAAATAGGGGGAGCATGTGGGTTCGACAACACAATCCATGCGGGGTTTGGGGTCCATACAACGGCCTTAAGCACAGCCATGTTCAAGGGAGGTCAAGCATGTGGCGCATGCTACCAAGTTAGGTGTGATTATAGGGCTGATCCAAAGTGGTGCCTTCGCTCGGGGAGCATCACCGTGACCGCTACCAACTTCTGCCCTCCAAACAACCATGGAGGATGGTGCGATCCACCCCGCCACCACTTTGACATGGCCATGCCTTCCTTCTTTCGTATCGCTCGACGTGGCAATGAAGGCATTGTCCCTGTCCTTTACAAAAAGTACGTATACATATGCCAACGACGACATATTGACATTATTGCCATTCATTTATTTACTTTTTAATTCTTTGTGAGATATATATAATTTATTCAAAAGTAAACAAATGGCTGGAATGAAAAGAGTACCTTAAAATGTTCTAATTGATCTAACTTATATTATTGTTGATGACAAACACATAGG
Source organism: Silene latifolia (assembly GCF_048544455.1). Classification (NCBI taxonomy): domain Eukaryota; kingdom Viridiplantae; phylum Streptophyta; class Magnoliopsida; order Caryophyllales; family Caryophyllaceae; genus Silene; species Silene latifolia. The sequence goes on from NC_133537.1 coordinate 300,641,684, forward strand.
GTATCATGCCGTAGGCGAGGTGGAGTTCGATTCACAATGAAAGGGCAAGGCAACTTCAACATGGTGATGATCGCCAACGTTGGTGGGAGCGGCAGCGTGAAAGCGGCATCACTAAGGAGCTCCAAGACTAAGAGATGGGTGTCTATGTCCAGGAATTGGGGTGTAAATTGGCAAAGCAACACCGATCTTAGAAACCAAGGCATCTCTTTTAGACTCACTTTGGTTGATGGCAAAACCAAGTATTTTTACAATGTTGTTCCTTCATCATGGAACTTTGGACAGACTTTTAGTTCACGTAATCAATTCTTCTAGTTACCCTATATTTCAATTTTCAAATAACTACTAGGTAGTATCTCGCGCTTCACGCGACCTGTTTGTATATTTTGCAATTGATATATTACAATTAAGATTTACTAATAAATAAATTAGATTAACTTTTCTCAAATCTCCCTTTTTTAGGTTTATTTTCAAGGTATTTTCAAATAAAAAAAAATTTAATTATAAATAATAAGTGATAGCTAATTATGCATGATCAATGTTCTATAAATGAGCTACACTCAATATGTTACCGTTGTGTACACACATACTCGCTATTATAGTGTACATATATACATACTCGTTATTATTGCGTACATACATACTTAGTGGTGGAGCTAGGGAGCGCCCCTGGCGGTCGAAAATTTCGAAGTTTTTGGTTAAAATTTTCCAACATTTTTCGAGTCTCCCTTAACCCATTACCAGTTCGCCCCCGCTGAAATTTTTTGCCCCCGCTGGGGTCGATTCCTGGCTCCGCCACTCTACATACTCACTATCTATGTGTGTACATACATACTCGTTATCAGTGTAGTCATATATACTCATTATCGCACTATTTAAACTCTCTCAAAATCTTATATGTATATGTATTTAATTTATAGCTTGCTGATCACATTATAGGAATTTCTCTTAATAATTGTCTTAATTTTTTTTAATAAATATAACGACTCTAACAAATATATTTTTCTTGATGAATCTAATTGTCTAAGTTTTTTACTTTTTAATCATGTTTTATAACTTAAATGTAAAGCATTGTGAGACATTTAGTTAAACCATCTTTATATATGGAATTATATCAATAAATATAATGGAAATGAATCTTTTGTAATAGTATTGTTGCTTATTTGGGTGCCACTTTTGGATAGCTCAACGTAAAAAGCTAGTACTCGACATGTACACTGTCGTCAATGCTATAAACAAAAAATGAATATTTTGTAATACTCCGTAGTATCTAAATATAGCTTTAAGTAGCTGAAAAAAGAAAAAATTACGGCTTTGATATTCCTTAAGCGAGTTTATTTATTTGTAGAGAACTGGAAATCGTAATACTTTATAACAAAGCCAATAAGTAGTACTTCGTATGAAATAAAAAATGCAAGAACTTATTTAACCGTACGTAGTAAGTACTATTACCAATATTGTTGGCTTCAATTACACTGATATTGTTATGAAGTCATTCTTCATAACCTTTGAAATAAATTCAAATGATCCTAATGAAATTATAATCTTAAGAAACATACACTATCAAAATAAAGATCCTAAGTAAAAATATATAAACTCAATTTACAGTAGTAAGCACGTTATGTAAGTTTCCATAGTCTAAAATTAATATTTTCTAGTCTCATAATGAACATGTATAAACTGAATGCGGAAGCGATAAAAGAGATCGATTACTTACCTCCAGCCATTGCTTGAAATAATTGATCCGTCTTAATGAATAACCCAATTTCTTATGCCCCAAATCTGACTTGGCTTCCAAACTCTCAGCCTCACAATTTAGATGGAGTATTTTCTTAATGAGGTAGACTTGGTGAACCTTAATCAGAATAAATATGTTCCCTTATATAGACTCTTGCCATCAAAGAGTCAACTGATCTTGAACAGTTTCCTAAATTGTGAGTGGTAACTTATAGGAGACAATAGTGGAAACAAAATTCTAGGCAAATTCCACCATACAATGGACCATCTTAATTTCCATAAAATAACTTAATTAAATATTAATATAGTACTTATTTGATTTATGGAAATATCTTACATTCTCCCACTTGGTCCATTTAACAAGAGACACAACATATGGATCATGGCGACGAATTCTCTTAGAGCAAGAATTAATCTTCCATGTATCACAATATATCAAGTCACTCACACCACACACATTTAACTTAATGAGTAAACCCCATGTTTACTCGAGGTTCAAACAAAATGATATTTCTCAACATAACTTTAATAAATATGCGCATATAAATCCAAAAGAGAAAATATCCAACTTAATAAAAGTTTCTTACAAAAACTTAATGAATGTACTACATAATAGAACCAAGTCCTATTCTCACTACATGATCCTTGAAAGACTTAATTGACATGCCTTTAGTCAAGGGATCTGCAATCATCAACTCTGTGCTAATGTGTTCAATGATCACTTCTTTTTCCTGAACACGCTCTTTTATGGCTAGATACTTTATGTCGATGTGTTTACTTCGACTTCCACTTTTATTATTCTTAGCCATAAACACAACAGCTGAATTATCACAATACATTCTTAGTGGCCTACAAATAGAGTCAATAACTCTAAGCCCAGATACGAAACTTTTCAACCAAACACCATGTGAGGTAGCCTCAAAACAAGATACGAACTCAGCCTCCATAGTAGAAGTAGCTGTCAAGGTTTGTTTCACACTCCTCCATGACACAGCTCCATCAGCTAGCATAAACACATATCATGATGTGGATTTACGTGAATCTATGCAACCAGCGTAGTCGGAGTCGGAGTAACCTACTACTTCAAGATTCTCAGTCCGTCTAAACATAAGCATGTAATCCTTAGTACCTTGAAGGTATCTCAACACTTTCTTTGCAGCCTTCCAGTGATCAAGACCTGGGTTACTCTGATATCTTCCTAACACTCCAACCGCATATGCAATGTCGGGTCTAGTACTGACCGAGCATACAAATAATGCTACCAACAAGCGGTGAAGCATATGGAATATTCTTCATTTGTTCTCTTTCAATGTCATTTTCGGGGCACTTTGGTCCAAGCGTAACCGGTCACCTTTCACAATTGGTACTACACTTGGTGAACAATCTTTCATCCTGAATCTTTCAAGTACTTTATTGATATAGGCCTCTTGAGACAACCCCAAAATTCCTCGAGATCTATCTCTATGGATCTTAATGCCAATGACATAAGATGTCTCACCCATATCTTTCATATCAAAATTACTTGAAAGGAATTGTTTCACCTCATGTAGCAACCCTTTATCATTGGTTGCTAGCAAAATATCATCCACATACAACACTAGAAAACTAACTTTACTCCCACTGACCTTAAGATATATACATTGATCCATTATATTTTCTTTGAAACCGAATGAAGAAATAACTTCATGGAATTTCTTATATCATTGTCGGGAAGCTTGTTTTAAACCGTATATGGATTTATTCAGCTTACAAACCAAATGCTCACCATCTTTAGAGAAGAATCCTTCAGGTTGTTTCATATAAATCTCTTCCTCTAAATCACCATTGAGAAATGCTGTTTTCACATCCATCTGATGTAACTCGTAATCAAAATGAGCTACTAATGCCATGACAATTCGAAAAGAATCTTTCTTTGATACAGGAGAAAAAGTCTTCGTGTAGTCGATTCCTTCCCTTTGAGTGAATCCTTTAGCAACGAGTCTTGCCTTATGTCTCTCAATGTTTCCAAGTGAATCTCTTTTAGACTTATATACCCACTTGCACTCAATAGGTTTTACACCATCAGGCAATACAACGAGATCCCAAACTCCATTAGATGCCATAGAATTCATCTCATCATTCATAGCATTCATCCATAAGTTTGAATCTGTAGAACTTACGGCTTATGAAAACGACATAGGATCATTATCAGCTCCAACATTATAATCCAATTCTTGTAGATATACTTCATAGTCATCAGGAAGAGCCGATCTCCTTTCACGAATAGATCTTCTTAATGGAATTTGCTCATCCTCATGGTGAACCTCTTCCTCATTATGATCTACCATATTTTGATCGACATTTTGTGGAATTTCTATCACTGGTTGTGTAACACTCGATTGAACTTGAGGAGTGTGAATGACAACCAATTTGTCACTTGAATCAGAGGGTGGAACTTCATGATGATCCCTCTCTAGGACAATGTCCTGAATTAGGTCACTCCCACTGATCAGGTCATTCTCAAGAAATTTAGCATTTCTTGATTCCACAATCCTTGTACTATGAGATGGACAATAAAACCTATAACCCTTAGACTTTTCGGCATATCCAACGAAATACCCACTAATAGTCCTTGGATCAAGTTTCTTTTCTTGTGGATTATACACTCTCACTTCCGACGGGCATCCCCAAATGCGTATATGTCTCAAACTCGGTTTCCATCCTTTAAATAGCTCAAAAGGTGTCTTAGACACAGCCTTGGAAGGAACCCGATTTAATATATACGCTGCCGTCTTAAGAGCATCAACCCACAAAAATGAAGGAAGTTTAACATTACTTCTCATACAACGCACCATCTCAATTAATGTCCTATTTCTCTTTTCTTCTAAACCATTCTGGTCTGGAGAACCAGGCATAGTGTATTGGGCAAAAATCCCATGCTCTTGAAGAAATTTAGCAAATGGACCAGGTGATTGTCCGTTCTCATTGTATCTACCATAGTATTCACCACCTCTATCAGATCTCACAATCTTAATGTGCTTACCGCATAGGTTCTCTACTTCAGCCTTAAACAATTTAAAGGCATCAAAAGCTTCATCCTTGGAACGAAGTAAGTAAAGATACATATAACGTGAGTAATCATCAATAAAGGTGATAAAATATTTTGGATCATTAGCGTTCATGTCCGGACAACAAATATCCGTATATACGGAAATTCGTATAGGATATCCGGAAATCCATATAATTAAATTCGTATAGCGTATCGGATACGTTAATAAAACCGTATCGTATAATTTTGCTCAGCCCTATATTTGAGTATGTGTAAACGGACAAGTACATAGAAAGAACATTACCTAATATTTGAATATATGAATATATTTTTGGGAAAAGTACGTTGCAATACTTGACAACATTGACCCAAGTTGTCCAAAGGGGCTAACTTGCTTCTTTAAAATATATTCCCTTATACTAATTATTTATTTACCTTGTTTAAAATACCCACCATAAATAACTTTAAAAAAAAAAAGGTAAACTAACGATTGAGACAAATGAAGTACTTTAAGACAATACTCAGAATCTTCATTATGCTCTATCTTGAACATTCACATCCAACATTTAGATATTACTAGTTGGTTGCACCGCGCGCTTCGCGCACGGTCCCCCAAGATATTTTGATAGTTTACGTTTTATGTGCATGTTAGCGTCTTTTTTTTTGTGCGATTGTATGTACATATGGAGTGTCGCTTAGATTGAAACTATTGGTGTTGTATTATTTTGATGGTTGAATTGATTGCAAACAAAATTACAAACCATCATAAATAAGTCGTATTTAGTTCGTATTTAGTTTGCTAAGAGCGTGCATATCAGAATATGCATAAAATGGCTATAACTGGCTCCCTTTCTCGCACTAACTGGCTCTCTCCCTCTCAATTTGCATAAAATGAAACAAAGATTATCTCTCCTCCTTATATCCTCTTTGCCATTTTGCACAAAACCCAAGCAAATCATATCGCTTCCTCCCTCCATTGTTTATCCTTTCCTTTCTCATTTCCCTTCTGCCTCTTTCTTCGTTAATTCTCCTTCACATGAGCCTCTTCCTCCATCCACTTCCATTTTTCTTCTCCCTCTCGTTCTCATTCCCTTATCTTCTCGCTTAAAATCATATGAAGGTCAATGAGGCTACTCTTTCTCCTTCCCTTTACCTCGCGCCTTCTCCTTTGGCCCATCCCTTATCCTCTTACCCCTTTTTTGCGCCTTTCCCTCACCCCGCTTCCGTTTTCCTTCCCCCCATGCTTCCCCTTCCTCTTAGTTTCCTCTTCCTTCTCTTCCTCCTAAACTTTTTCCACGAGATGCAATGTCGAAGAAGAGAACAATTATGCATATATAATACTTCTAGACCGTTACTAAGTTACAATCACCCTCGTCTTTCCCCTTCTCATTCCCGCCGCTCTCAAAAATTGGGTCAAAAAACAATAAGATTGTGTAGTCAACTCTTTTTTTATATTAAAATAAATACTTAAATCTTATAGAACTTTCTGAAAAGTTGTGAAAAACTCACTTTGAATTATGTTGAAGTTATTGGATTTCCAAACATTATGTCCTCCTCGTACTTCCATTTCCTTTTCTCTTATTGTGTCCATTATCCTCATTCTCCTCATCTTCCTATGCTTCCTCCTCCTTCAACTGCCTATACAGTCTCCTTCTCCTCCCTCACCCCCTTCCTTTTATCCAACACCCTCCTTCACTCTCAATCTGAACCAAACAACGCACACACGGTCTCATTCCTTTTATCCCACCAGCTACCTCTATCAATCTTAATCTGCCTAAAATCAAGCGCAAATTATCTCTCATCCCCCCTTTTCCCGTCATTTTAAACAAAACCAAGCAAACCATATCATTTTCTCCCTCATTGTCTCTCATTTTCTCTTTCTTTCCCTTCCGCCTCCTTCCCCGTCATTCTCTTTTACATGAGCCCCTTCCTCAATCCGCTTCCATTTTTATTATACCTCCTTCCCCTTTCCTTCTTACAAATTTATCGATCTTAAGAATTATTCTTTTCAGCTCAATAACTTTGTAGTTTAGCTTGGAAATGTTGTTAATAAAGCTCAAACCATTGTGACAAAGCTTAACAACATTGAACATGTTTGAACATTTTGTATATACAACCAATAGTATAATCTATTGACTGATAAATTCAGTTCAACTCCTATAAATTCAGTTTTGAAAAGTTCAGCTACTTTTATGTTATTATAGACGCATACCCGTTTTCTTATAATGATGACTTTTAAAAATACTACGACTTCCATTCCAGTCAATGCCTAAAAAAAATACTACATTAATTATATATCTCGTGCGTTATTCTAAAAAAAATACGTAATTTATTTTCGCAGTACGGATTTTACTTAACGCAATACTTTTTGCACGAGTCTTTCCATTATCATACCCCTAACAAAAAAAATCTCTAAACCTAATTATTTCATTCCTAATGCTATAACCTTTCAAATTAGGATCTTTCTTTCAATTCTAGATGATAATTTCAACCTGAAACATGTATTTAATCAGGTAATTGCAAATTATTTATAAAAGGAATGTTGCTTGTCTTATGTTTTACAAGATTTACCCTAAAATGAGTTTACTTTTGACAGTTACAAGATTTACCCTAAAATGCGTGTTGCTCTGTTCGTCGTTATTCACCGATCTTCTACTTAAGACAGTTTACAAGGTGACTGCAATATTTACCACGTACAGAGTGTGCTAGTAGATTTTCATGAATAAATCTAAAGTGTAAAATAGTCTCTAAACAAGATTTTCCATCAAATTAATCATAAGCTGGTAAGTGGTTAATTCTATTCCCCTTTAGTTATGTAAAACACGTCTAAACTGTGTCAACTCCATCATGAAAGATGCTCTTTAGTTGCGGACATTGGAGTGGCATATCCGGAGAAAACAGACCACGGTGTTGCACTCTTACAGTCCTCAACTTCACTCTAAAGTGAAACTTTGAAATAAAAGAACCACTAAACTATAGAGCTTTTGTGGACATTGGAGTGTACCCTTATTTTAGGACAACGTTCTTGTGTCTTGAAATTAACAAGCCGAGTTCGACACATGGAGAAACTAATGTCAGTGTCGAATTTGGTGGCATATTTGGAGTAACTAATTGCCAAAATTCAAGTAAATAGTCGGGTATGACACACAGACACATACTCGTGTTACAAACTTGTAGATGTGTCCAACATAGTTGTCGAATGAACATCATTATAATAAATTACAGATCAATGAGTGGCCGAAGATCTCAAGTTCTTCCCAGATAAATTTGCAGATGTGACTAACCTTGCAGCTTTGGAAATCCTTTTGATATGGATCTCCATGCTTTAGGAATTGGGTAAAGCCATTGTGTGATGACATCTCTCTCTCAAACCAGAAAGTCGGCCAATGGAATCGTGAAGGCATGATTCACAAGACTAAAGGTACAAATCTGTTCCTTTATATAGCAACTTTGCTTGACTCGAAGAGATGAGAGTAATACCAAACAAAGAAATCAGGTATTAATTTCAACAACCTGGTCGTCTATAATAACAACAGCAACAGCAACAGAAAAAAGCCAAAGAAAACGGCAAAAACCTTGTCACATAAGATCAGATTTTGACCGAAAATTCAACCTGTTGTTTCTAACCAACGTATCTACAATGTTTTCGTGTTTTAAAAAGACATGCGAAAAACAAGGGGACTTATGAAAGCACACATGTTCTCTTAATACCCGTCGAGTCCATCCTCACCAGTGCAGCTCCGAGCCTCGGCCACAAATGAAGAATAAGAATCACTTCCAGAAACTTCCCATATGGTTTTGAGCTGATATTTACATCACTAAACCCTTGAAAGGAAATGTATCAAGAATAGAACCTGCAAAGGCATGCGACAAAGGGTGGAGATCTAGGATCAATTTTGCTTCAGTGTAAATGCCTCCGTTTAGAGATTATTATATATGGAATACTCTGTATGTTATCAGCTAGCTGTATTTGTAGTTTGTGCTCTTTATTATAAATAAAACATTTCTCTCTCTTAAATTCATGTTCTTTAATTATGTTTTCAATTATATTATGGCAACGAATGAACAAACCAATTCCAAAATAAAGTGTCACACCGAAATCTAATACCAAGATGTACATAAATGTAAACAATTGAAATAAAGACTCACAGTAATGAAATTCCTCGAGTTTTGGCCATTGGCTCTATGATAATTGTTGATATTGGGTTCTTGTTTGGGGTTGGATGTCGCAATTTCATCTTTACCTTTGTCGATACCATATGGTGGATCGATAATTTTTTAGGGCCACGGAGGAGGTTCCTTAACCACCTGTCCTCCTTGAGAGCTAAACAGGTAGCCTAAAGAGCTTTGTCCACCTCCAGAACTTCCACCTCTACTCATGGCTGCTTGACAAAATTTGGAAACTATGACAAAGGAAGGTAGAATACACATGTTACTATATATATTTGCAACTATTCAGGTGTATACCCCAGCTTTCTACTCCGTACAGTGACCCCATATTAACCATACCAATTAATGGAAGGGGAACATGTTTTTATCAACTTGTTTTGACTTTTGACGTATGGACCAACTTTCCTATAGCTTATGATGTACTCATACTTTCATAGTCATCATGGAGTATAATTGTATAAGTTGGTCTTCAGTGTAATGGTATTTATAATGCGGTTTCGAAATAGACGAGTACTAAACCTTGTTCATATGTGACATCGGTCCATGACTCCAGGTCTTAACCGCACATTAGTCTATTCCTAATATCAACGATACCCGATGCCTATAGAAACACTTATTTTCTCATGGCGCCAAAAAATGCCTGCTACACTTTTAGTAGTTAGTTATATGGATTCTATTAACCTTCGGTTCTATTTTATATTATACAGTATGCTATAGAAAAACAACATCAACAATAACAAATCACACGACGATAAGACTATTAGAGACACCATATATAATGAGTTTGGACTTAGGTTACTTTGTGTAGTAACAAGCCATGTTAAGACGATCTTTCACCACCAACATACAACAATGGCGACATTATGATTAATACAATGACTTGTAAATGGAGGAATAAGGAAAGGGTCGATCAGTCAAATTAACGTAGCATATGCATGCCTGTATTAGCAGTACATATGCTGTCTCCAGAAGACCCAAATTGAATATTTCGTTGAGAATTGCGTCAAATGACTACTATTGAGTAGATTATAGTAAAAAGGTAAACAATACTTCGATGAACCATTTTGCTTTATACCATTATTATAATTAAGAACAAAAGAAGTGTATATCTCCTATTCTGCATCCTCATAAATGAAAATTATAAAATTGATAAGAGTTTAAAAAAAGAAGCACCATGTTGCAATCGGACTAAGAAAGATCGTCTACAATGACCATTATGATAATAACAGCAGTAACAGGTATGTACAAGCCCAATCATCAACCATCAGCCATCAAATTGCGAAGAAAATAAGTAATTCTAGTATTTACTGTCTGACACATTCAATCACAATCTATGATATTCTGGGTCGACTCAACTGCAAGGCACGCCACAGTGTTAGAATGTCGGATACAGTTATTTATGTGAAGCTTTTAGTTTTTTGGTCGATAAGGAAGTGTTGCATTGTCGTGACGTGTTAGACACATGACTAAAATGGAATGTCGTAGTAACACGGGTCACAACATGATACTGATACATAAACCTAGCTACAATTCCATGTCCAACTTGATCAACTAAAAACCATAATAAAAAGAACCAACCGAAAAGTTCAAAAAAGTGAGGGACAAATTGAGTCACAATCTTTACTCTCACTAAACATCAATTGGCTTCATGATCAAGACAGATGATTTAATTAATAACGCAAAGAGGGAAAATTAAGCGGGGTTAAATCATCTAATGTGACACTATAGCTTTCAGAAAACAGAGCAAAATTTATGTGTAATTTAGTTTAATGCTCAAATTGGACCCTCTCAACCTCAGCAATGGTGGAACAACCGAACGAGGCATAGGTTAAGAGCAAGCAAAGCAACTAAGAGCAAACAAACAGTGCAGTGAAGTCCATCCGATTAAAGTCAAACAGAAATAAATAATTAAAAATTGAAAGGTTAATTGAAGATGGCGTCATACCTGTGAGGTCGAATGATGAAATTGATCTTGCTAAGCTGGTTGCAATCCAAGTAATCTACCATATGCAATCACGCATGTTAGGACAATTAGCTTAGTAATAATCAAATTGATCAAGTATATTTTATTAATCTCTTTTTAACATACCTTAAAATCCACCCAAAATACATCCAAATTAATAAATCACACCTAAATGAAAGAAATTAAATTAAAACCTGAAAAAAATAGCATTAAATCTTCAGATCAAGAGTCTAAACCCTAACACAAATCCAAAATAAAATCAAGGAAATGGATGACAATGGATACTCGCAAAATAAAAACAAGAGAGTTAACCTGAAACCGTCATCGCTGATACCTTGTCTTCCGATATTGATTCTGATGTCTCCGTTTGCATGGTTGAGGTCACAAAATTCAGTAGAGGTTGTGAGAGTGAAAGTAAAGGGAAAAGGTGGAGGTCTGTGTGGTTGGGGAAAAAGCGGAGGAGAGAGCAGGAAATGAGTGGTGGATAAAAGCTCACATTTTACCAAAAAAAAAAAAAATGAGTGGTGGATAAATGAGGAGAGGCAGTGATTACCACACATGAGAGAATTAGAGAATAGAGGGCATGGATGAGACTTGAGAGGAATGAACGGGAGGATTGACAGTAGAGTCCAAATCAGTGAGGTCCAAAGACTAATCCGCACAAAGCAGCCCAACCCAACTTGTGACACTATTCATTATACAAGTTACTATTCATTAGTGAATAGTAACATAGTGCTCACACTTTTAGTATAAGGTGAAAGATACATGTGTAGGTCAGGTTTTTTTTTTTTTTTTTGAGGAAAGGTCAGTCACTGTGGCATGGACGCGTTGTAGTGCAGAAAATTTCGAAAAGCTAGTTACATATCTCAAACCTTTGCCACCCATATTTATCAGCTTGAATTTGGCAATAAGTATGGCTATTATTGCAAGGAGTTTTCGTTGATCTCATCAATTCTTATGTCCTAAGATTCTTGCTGGTCTCCAAATAGGCTTGTAATGCATGCACAACCACCTTATTTGGATGAAACCTCAGCTGTACTCATATCGGGGCAGTTTGATTGGTTTGATTTTATTACCGTATATGGACTTATTTAGCTTACAAACCAAATGCTCACCATTTTTAGAGAAGAATCCTTCAGGTTGTTTCATATAAACCTCTTCCTCTAAATCACCATTGAGAAATGCTGTTTTCACATCCATCTGATGTAACTCGTAATCAAAATGAGCTACAAACGCCATGATAATTCGAAAGGAATCTTTCTTTGATACAGGAGAAAAGGTCTCTGTATAGTCAATTTCTTCCCTTTGAGTGAATCCTTTAGCAACGAGTCTTGCCTTATGTCTCTCGATGTTGCCAAGTGAATCTCTTTTAGTCTTATAGACCCACTTGCACCCAATGGGTTTTACACCATTTGGCAATACAACGAGATCCCAAACTCCATTAGATGCCATAGAATTCATCTCATCTTTCATAGCATTTAACCATAAGTTTGAATCTGTAGAACTTACGGCTTGTGAAAATGACATAGGATCATTATCAGCTCCAACATTATAATCCAATTCTTGTAGATATACTTCATAGTCATCAGGAATAGCCGATCTCCTTTCACGAATAAATCTTCTTAATGGAACTTGTTCATCCTCATGGTGAACCTCTTCCTCATTATGATCTACTATATTTTGATCGGCATTTTGTGAAATTTCTATCACTGGTTGGGTAACACTCGATTGAACTTGAGGAGTGTGAATGACAACCAATCTATCACTTGAATCAGAGGTTGGAACTTCATGACGATCTCTCTCCAGGACAAAGTCCTGAATTAGGTCACTCCCACTGATCAAGTCATTCTCAAGAAATTTAGCATTTCTTAATTCCACAATCCTTGTACTATGAGATGGACAATAGAATCTATAACCCTTAGACTTTTCGGCATATCCAATGAAATACCCACTAATAGTCCTTGGATCAAGTTTCTTTTCTTGTGGATTATACACTCTCACCTCCGAAGGGCATCCCCAAATGCGTATATGTCTCAAACTCGGTTTCCATCCTTTAAATAACTCAAAAGGTGTCTTAGACACAGCCTTGGAAGGAACCAGATGTAATATATACGCTGCCGTCTTAAGAGCATCAACCCACAAAAATGAAGGAAGTTTAACATTACTTCTCACACAACGCACCATCTCAATTAATGTCCTATTTCTTCTTTCTGCTACATCATTCTGCTCTGGAGAACCAGGCATAGTGTATTGGGCAACAATCCCATGCTCTTGATGAAATTTAGCAAATGGACCAGGTGCTTGTCCGTTCTCAGTGTATCTACCATAGTATTCACCACCTCTATCAGATCTCACAATCTTAATGCGCTTACCGCATAGGTTCTCTACTTCAGCCTTAAACAATTTAAAGGCATCAAAAGCTTCATCCTTAGAATGAAGTAAGTAAAGATACATATAACGTGAGTAATCATCAATAAAGGTGATAAAATATTTTGGATCATTAGCGTTCATGTCCGGACAACAAATATCCGTATGTATGATTTCTAATAGGCTAGAACTCCTCTTTGCACCTTTCTTAGACATGTTAGTTTGCTTATCCTTAATGCAACTAACACAAGTATCAAAATCAGTAAAGTCTAAAGTATCAAGTAATCCATCTTTTACTAATTTTTTTTACCCTCTCAATGGAGATATGTCCCAATCTCCGGTGCCACAAAATAGAGGAATTCTCATTCATAATACAACGTTTTAAACCAACATTGACATTCATAGAATTATGAGTAATATTATTTTGCAGTTCAAGACGATATAAATTATCAGACAAAATAGCATAACCAATAATTTTAATTTCGAGAATATCGAATCCAGTCCGAAAAATTAAAGGTAAAACCCAAAGGTACAAGTCTTGATACTGAAATCAAATTTCTAGAGAAATTTGGAACGTAAAATGTCTTTTCCAAATGCAAAATAAAACCACTACTTAATATTAAGTTGCATGTCCCAATGGCCTCCACATGTGAACTAATCTGGTTTCCTGAATAGATTGAAAGTTCACTGCCCACTGGTTTCCTTAGGTTTGTCATACCCTGCAAGGTATTCGAAACATGGATTGTAGTTCGTAATCAATCCACCATGTATTATGATTAACATTAACCATATTAGATTCATAACAAACAAACGCATGAAAATTACCTTTCTTCTTTAGCCAAGCCTTAAACTTAATGCAGTCTACCTTCATGTGTCCCTTCTTTTTACAAAAGAAACACGTAGACTCCTTCTTAATGGCCGGCTCAGCTGAAATCTTTCCCTTTCCCTTATCTTTAGTGTGACCCTTTTGCCGCTTTGAAGAAGAAGCAACAATAAGGTTCACCTTTTCACCTTCCTCCATTAACAGTCTGCCCTCCTCTTGAACACATATGGCCATAAGTTCATTAATTGACCATTTATCCTTATGTGTGTTGTAAGAGATCTTAAAAGGAGCATATTTTGGAGGAAGAGTGCATAAAATGAAGTGCACAAGGAAAGTGTGTGACACCCTCATTTTTAGCATTAAAATAAACACGTAAATTCTACAGAAAAACTGACAGGATATGTTTGTAATTGGTTCAACTAGATAAAACCTGTAATTTTTAAAACTTTTCTAAACCATTCACAAACATTCCCAAATGGAGAGTGCCAAAACCTGCAAATACTAACAAACTAATTTACATAACCATGCTAAAGTCGCGAGAGTAAAGTGATACAAACCAAAGTAAAAGAGGGAGACATATGTCCCTCCAAAATATAAACACAACCTTATGTTTAAAGGTTTACTACAAAATATAACCAAACTAAGTCCAAGGTTCTTTTGCTCACTAGCTCGTCCGTGTACCCCATCTAATCATCATCAACCTGTCAATCGCATTTTATACAAACACGAAAGCCACAATTCGGTGGGGAGTAACTTGAGTCCTCAGCCCACGAAATGTCATATTTAATGTAACATGTAATGTAACATGTAAACAACATCATAAGTAAACTAATTATCGAATATTCTAACATATGAACACTAAATGACCAAATTAAACTATCATGTGAAACATATAACAAGCAGTAATCCAAACTTTATCAATTGTAACCGGCTTGCATCTCACCTATTACAATTCATAAAATCACCATACAAGAAAGGGCAATATATCAAAGACAGGCATAAGTTCTTAGCACCGTCAATAGTCACTCTGTAACTCGAGTCTATACCACGAGGTAGGGAAGGTAATCGAACCGGTATCTTGGCTCAGAGGTTCTATCAAAACATGGCCAAGACACAACACTACCCTAGTCCTAAATCTGCTTGAGACCTAGACATGCGGATACACACCAGCACCCAAGACCCACAATTTTTTTTAAAACAAAGTGAGTACCTTAAGGAGTCCACCAAAGGGTTGGCTAGTACTTAAGCTGACCACTTACCCTCAAAATAAAGTGAGGTCATGCCCCAACTTGGATATAAACCCACCAAGTCAGGAACACAAAGGCTATTAAGCAGTGAACATATACTCGTCAAAGACTATAAAGACCTATCTATGACAAACTCAACAACCTGCAAGAAGTACTCAATACCATTACCATTTCAAGCAACATTAACAATATTAAAGGTTTCAGGGAATCTAAGGCCGTTTCTATAATATAAGAAACCATTCAATTCAACCAACAACACATGTGAACTAAAAACATAATAAATGGCCTAAAACAAGAATAAGGCCAATTATCCATTTTTCACAATAATTTTCATCAACCGAATTTTTACCGCCATAGTCCTGCGGCAGTGGGTTCAATGTGGTGACCAATCACACAATTGATCGACATCGATTGTCAAAGGGACTAAGGCTCGGCAAGCATAATCATCCAAACATTACAATTATCGCTATAAAATTCATTTTAAGCCTATTCATTACAATTTCATATTATAACCTATCCTAACATGTATAAACTACCAATATAATGATGTTGGTAAAATTATGCTTATATTGGTAGTTTATACATGTTAGGATAGGTTATAATATGAAATTTAATGAATAGGCTTAAAATGAATTTTATAGCGATAATTGTAATGTTTGGATGATTATGCCGAAAACTGAGCCTTAGTCCCTTTTGATGAATCGATGTCACCAATTGTGTGATTGGTCACCACGATTGAACCCGCACTGCCGCAGACTCGGGGTTGCGGGTAAAAATTCGGTTGGATGAAAATTATTGTGAAAAATGGATAATTGGCCTTATTCTTGTTTAGGCCATTTATTATGTTTTTAGTTCACATGTGTTGTTGGTTGAATTGAATGGTTTCTTATATTGTAGAAACGGCCTTAGATTCCCTGAAACCTTTAATATTGTTAATGTTGCTTGAAATGGTATTGGTATTGAGTACTTCTTGCAGGTTGTTGAGTTTGTCATAGATAGGTCTTTATAGTCTTTGACGAGTATATGTTCACTGCTTAATAGCCTTTGTGTTCCTGACTTTGTGGGTTTATATCCAAGTTGGGGCATGACCTCGTTACTTATTTTGAGGGTAAGTGGTCAGCTTAAGTACTAGCCAACCCTTTGGTGGACTCCTTAGGGTACTCACTTTGTTTTAAAAAAATTGTGGGTCTTGGGTGCGGTGGTGTGTATCCGCATGTCTAGGTCTGCGCAGATTTAGGACTAGGGTTGTGTTGTGTCTTGGCCATGTTTTGATAGAACCTCTGAGCCAAGATACCGGTTCGATTACCTTCCCTACCTCGTGGTATAGACTCGAGTTACAGAGTGACTATTGACGGTGCTAAGAACTTATGCCTGTCTTTGATATATTGCCCTTTCTTGTATGGTGATTTTATGAATTGTAATAGGTGAGATGCTTCTGTTACAATTGATAAAGTTTGGATTACTGCTTGTTATATGTTTCACATGATAGTTTAATTTTGTCATTTAGTGTTCATATGTTAGAATATTCGATAATTAGTTTACTTATGATGTTGTTTACATGTTACATTACATGTTACATTAAATATGACATTTCGTGGCTGGGAGGACTCGAAGTTACTCCCCACTGAATTGTGGCTTTCGTGTTTGTATAAAATGCGATTGACAGGTTGATGATGATTCGATGGGGTACACGGACGAGCTAGTGAGCAAAAGAACCTTGGACTTAGTTTAAAGGTTTACTGACCGTTATTACTTTGCGAAAGTAATTTATTAATCAAGTTGAATTTAATATTAATGTATTTGAAGTAATAATAATTCAATGAAATGTAATTCTATTATATTTTGAAGTAAAGTATTTATTTTGATAGTTTCGAAATGTTTAAAAATAGTTTAAACCGTGTAAAAACATTTTATTTCGAAATAATGGCATATCGGGAAAAAATGGCAATTCTTTTGAAAATTAAGCAAACGATTTTGGAAATGGGTCATATGAGTACTCAATCTTCTTGTAAACTCGTGTTTAAGAATTTTGGCAATGTTGGAATTTGCATTTGACGAACGGTTCTAATTATCGTCGAAACGAGCCAAAACCGACTAATGAAATTCCGCCAAAAATCCCGCTCCTCTTTCCTTTTGGGCGGCACCTTCCCCCTCCTTCCCATTTCTTCCTAGGATTTCATTTGTTCTTGCTTTTGTTCCTCTTGTTCTTGACCGAAAATTCCAAAAAAAAAATCAAATAACTTACAATCGTAATTTCATCATAACTTCTTCGTTTCTAGTCCGATTTTCGCAAAATTTATATTTTCGGAATCCTCTCTTCAAGATCTACATCCTAGTATGTTTTAATTTCAGTTTTCATGATGTCCATTTAAGATGATTTTTGGGCATAATTTCGGTTTTAGTAATTATTGTTGTGCTTTTGTTGTTTTTAATAGGTGAAGATGA
The DNA here is from genome assembly GCF_048544455.1 of Silene latifolia. NCBI lineage: Eukaryota > Viridiplantae > Streptophyta > Magnoliopsida > Caryophyllales > Caryophyllaceae > Silene > Silene latifolia. The sequence goes on from NC_133537.1 coordinate 300,659,461, forward strand.
TGAGGATGATATAGGGGACTCCTATATAGTAGAGGATGATGGGTAGCTACTGTTTTTAGGGTTTTCTCAAGGGTTATTTGCCTTTTTCTAGCTTAAGGTAACATATTTCGAGTTACTCGACGATTAAATGTCACATTCTTTGCTTTTTGTATGATTTTGGTGAATGTTATTTGAGTAGTTTATTTCACATGAATATATGGGTTAAAATCATGTCTTTTGTTAGTTTAAGTTCACATATTAGTATGGAAATGAAATGGGAATGATTAATTGATGCTTCAGACGATGTTAAACTGAACAAAAATGGAGAAATGGAGGGTTTGGGGTGGCGGCCAACAGCCCAAGAGCCCGGCGCAGCGAGGCCCAGCAGCCCACGGCAGCCCCCGGGTTGGCCCGGTCGGCCCGTTACTTGTTTCGCGGTTTTTCATGCGTTGTTCGTCGTTTCGGGTTTATTAATGTTATATTTAGTATAAGTAACATATGGGTAATCTTTTGAAATGAATAATGTTAGTAATGAATATAATGATGTTGGTAAAATTATGCTTATATTGGTAGTTTATACATGTTAGGATAGGTTATAATATGAAATTGTAATGAATAGGCTTAAAATGAATTTTATAGCGATAATTGTAATGTTTGGATGATTATGCCGAAAACTGAGCCTTAGTCCCTTTGACTGAATCGATGTCAGTCAATTGTGTGATTGGTCAGCCGCGATTGAACCCGTACCTATCGCAGGAATGGGGTTGCGGGTAAAAATTCGGTTGGATGAAAATTATTGTGAAAAATGGATAATTGGCCTTATTCTTGTTTTAGGCCATTTATTATGTTTTTAGTTCACATGTGTTGTTGGTTGAATTGAATGGTTTCTTATATTGTAGAAACGGCCTTAGATTCCCTGAAACCTTTAATATTGTTAATGTTGCTTGAAATGGTATTGGTATTGAGTACTTCTTGCAGGTTGTTGAGTTTGTCATAGATAGGTCTTTATAGTCTTTGACGAGTATATGTTCACTGCTTAATAGCCTTTGTGTTCCTGACTTGGTGGGTTTATATCCAAGTTGGGGCATGACCTCGTTACTTATTTTGAGGGTAAGTGGTCAGCTTAAGTACTAGCCAACCCTTTGGTGGACTCCTTAGGGTACTCACTTTGTTTTAAAAAATTGTGGGTCTTGGGTGCGGTGGTGTGTATCCGCATGTCTAGGTCTCTTGTGATTTAGGACTAGGGTTGTGTTGTGTCTTGGCCATGTTTTGATAGAACCTCTGAGCCAAGATACCGGTTCGATTACCTTCCCTACCTCGTGGTATAGACTCGAGTTACAGAGTGACTATTGACGGTGCTAAGAACTTATGCCTGTCTTTGATATATTGCCCTTTCTTGTATGGTGATTTTATGAATTGTAATAGGTGAGATGCAAGCCGGTTACAATTGATAAAGTTTGGATTAATGCTTGTTATATGTTTCACATGATAGTTTAATTTGGTCATTTAGTGTTCATATGTTAGAATATTCGATAATTAGTTTACTTATGATGTTGTTTACATGTTACATTACATGTTACATTAAATATGACATTTCGTGGCTGGGAGGACTCGAAGTTACTCCCCACTGAATTGTGGCTTTCGTGTTTGTATAAAATGCGATTGACAGGTTGATGATGATTAGATGGGGTACACGGACGAGCTAGTGAGCAAAAGAACCTTGGACTTAGTTTAAAGGTTTACTGACCGTTATTACTTTGCGAAAGTAATTTATTAATCAAGTTGAATTTAATATTAATGTATTTGAAGTAATAATAATTCAATGAAATGTAATTCTATTATATTTTGAAGTAAAGTATTTATTTTGATAGTTTCGAAATGTTTAAAAATAGTTTAAACCGTGTAAAAACATTTTATTTCGAAATAAAGGCATATCGGGAAAAAATGGCAATTCTTTTGAAAATTGAGCAAACGATTTTGGAAATGGGTCATATGAGTACTCAATCTTCTTGTAAACTCGTGTTTAAGAATTTTGGCAATGTTGGAATTTGCATTTGACGAACGGTTCTAATTATCGTCGAAACGAGCCAAAACCGACTAATGAAATTCCGCCAAAAATCCCGCTCCTCTTTCCTTTTGGGCGGCACCTTCCCATTTCTTCCTAGGATTTCATTTATTCTTGCTTTTGTTCCTCTTGTTCTTGACCGAAAATTCCAAAAAAAAAATCAAATAACTTACAATCGTAATTTCATCATAACTTCTTCGTTTCTAGTCCGATTTTCGCAAAATTTATATTTTCGGAATCCTCTCTTCAAGATCTACATCCTAGTATGTTTTAATTTCAGTTTTCATGATGTCCATTTAAGATGATTTTTGGGCATAATTTCGGTTTTAGTAATTATTGTTGTGCTTTTGTTGTTTTTAATAGGTGAAGATGATGAGGATGATATAGGGGACTCCTATATAGTAGAGGATGATGGGTAGCTACTGTTTTTAGGGTTTTCTCAAGGGTTATTTGCCTTTTTCTAGCTTAAGGTAACATATTTCGAGTTACTCGACGATTAAATGTCACATTCTTTGCTTTTTGTATGATTTTGGTGAATGTTATTTGAGTAGTTTATTTCACATGAATATATGGGTTAAAATCATGTCTTTTGTTAGTTTAAGTTCACATATTAGTATGGAAATGAAATGGGAATGATTAATTGATGCTTCAGACGATGTTAAACTGAACAAAAATGGAGAAATGGAGGGTTTGGGGTGGCGGCCAATGTGCCCAAAGAAAGTTCCGGCAGCCAGCAGCAGCCCACGGCAGGCCCTGGGTTGGCCCGGGTCGGCCCGTTACTTGTTTCGCGGTTTTTCATGCGTTGTTCGTCGTTTCGGGTTTATTAATGTTATATTTAGTATAAGTAACATATGGGTAATCTTTTGAAATGAATAATGTTAGTAATGAATATAATGATGTTGGTAAAATTATGCTTATATTGGTAGTTTATACATGTTAGGATAGGTTATAATATGAAATTGTAATGAATAGGCTTAAAATGAATTTTATAGCGATAATTGTAATGTTTGGATGATTATGCCGAAAACTGAGCCTTAGTCCCTTTGACTGAATCGATGTCAGTCAATTGTGTGATTGGTCAGCCGCGATTGAACCCGTACCTATCGCAGGACTGGGGTTGCGGGTAAAAATTCGGTTGGATGAAAATTATTGTGAAAAATGGATAATTGGCCTTATTCTTGTTTTAGGCCATTTATTATGTTTTTAGTTCACATGTGTTGTTGGTTGAATTGAATGGTTTCTTATATTGTAGAAACGGCCTTAGATTCCCTGAAACCTTTAATATTGTTAATGTTGCTTGAAATGGTATTGGTATTGAGTACTTCTTGCAGGTTGTTGAGTTTGTCATAGATAGGTCTTTATAGTCTTTGACGAGTATATGTTCACTGCTTAATAGCCTTTGTGTTCCTGACTTGGTGGGTTTATATCCAAGTTGGGGCATGACCTCGTTACTTATTTTGAGGGTAAGTGGTCAGCTTAAGTACTAGCCAACCCTTTGGTGGACTCCTTAGGGTACTCACTTTGTTTTAAAAAAATTGTGGGTCTTGGGTGCGGTAGTGTGTATCCGCATGTCTAGGTCTCAGGCAGATTTAGGACTAGGGTTGTGTTGTGTCTTGGCCATGTTTTGATAGAACCTCCGAGCCAAGATACCGGTTCGATTACCTTCCCTACCTCGTGGTATAGACTCGAGTTCTGAGTGACTATTGACGGTGCTAAGAACTTATGCCCGTCTTTGATATATTGCCCTTTCTTGTATGGTGATTTTATGAATTGTAATAGGTGAGATGCAAGCCGGTTACAATTGATAAAGTTTGGATTAATGCTTGTTATATGTTTCACATGATAGTTTAATTTGGTCATTTAGTGTTCATATGTTAGAATATTCGATAATTAGTTTACTTATGATGTTGTTTACATGTTACATTACATGTTACATTAAATATGACATTTCGTACGGGAGGACTCGGAAGTTACTCCCCACCGAATTGTGGCTTTCGTGTTTGTATAAAATGCGATTGACAGGTTGATGATGATTAGATGGGGTACACGGACGAGCTAGTGAGCAAAAGAACCTTGGACTTAGTTTAAAGGTTTTCGACCGTTATTACTTTGCGAAAGTAATTTATTAATCAAGTTGAATTTAATATTAATGTATTTGAAGTAATAATAATTCAATGAAATGTAATTCTATTATATTTTGAAGTAAAGTATTTATTTTGATAGTTTCGAAATGTTTAAAAATAGTTTAAACCGTGTAAAAACATTTTATTTCGAAATAAAGGCATATCGGGAAAAAATGGCAATTCTTTTGAAAATTGAGCAAACGATTTTGGAAATGGGTCATATGAGTACTCAATCTTCTTGTAAACTCGTGTTTAAGAATTTTGGCAATGTTGGAATTTGCATTTGATTTAACGGTTCTAATTATCGTCGAAACGAGCCAAAACCGACTAATGAAATTCCGCCAAAAATCCCGCTCCTCTTTCCTTTTGGGCGGCACCTTCCCATTTCTTCCTAGGATTTCATTTGTTCTTGCTTTTGTTCCTCTTGTTCTTGACCGAAAATTCCAAAAAAAAAATCAAATAACTTACAATCGTAATTTCATCATAACTTCTTCGTTTCTAGTCCGATTTTCGCAAAATTTATATTTTCGGAATCCTCTCTTCAAGATCTACATCCTAGTATGTTTTAATTTCAGTTTTCATGATGTCCATTTAAGATGATTTTTGGGCATAATTTCGGTTTTAGTAATTATTGTTGTGCTTTTGTTGTTTTTAATAGGTGAAGATGATGAGGATGATATAGGGGACTCCTATATAGTAGAGGATGATGGGTAGCTACTGTTTTTAGGGTTTTCTCAAGGGTTATTTGCCTTTTTCTAGCTTAAGGTAACATATTTCGAGTTACTCGACGATTAAATGTCACATTCTTTGCTTTTTGTATGATTTTGGTGAATGTTATTTGAGTAGTTTATTTCACATGAATATATGGGTTAAAATCATGTCTTTTGTTAGTTTAAGTTCACATATTAGTATGGAAATGAAATGGGAATGATTAATTGATGCTTCAGACGATGTTAAACTGAACAAAAATGGAGAAATGGAGGGTTTGGGGTGGCGGCCAACAGCCCGGCGGGGCAGGCCCAGCAGCCCACGGCAGTTCTCGGGTTGGCCCGGTCGGCCCGTTGTTTGTTTCGCGGTTTTTCATGCGTTGTTCGTCGTTTCGGGTTTATTAATGTTATATTTAGTATAAGTAACATATGGGTAATCTTTTGAAATGAATAATGTTAGTAATGAATATAATGATGTTGGTAAAATTATGCTTATATTGGTAGTTTATACATGTTAGGATAGGTTATAATATGAAATTGTAATGAATAGGCTTAAAATGAATTTTATAGCGATAATTGTAATGTTTGGATGATTATGCAAAATCGAGCCTTAGTCCCTTTTACTGAATCGATGTCAGTCAATTGTGTGATTGGTCAGCCGCGATTGAACCCGTACCTATCGCAGGACTGGGGTTGCGGGTAAAAATTCGGTTGGATGAAAATTATTGTGAAAAATGGATAATTGGCCTTATTCTTGTTTTAGGCCATTTATTATGTTTTTAGTTCACATGTGTTGTTGGTTGAATTGAATGGTTTCTTATATTGTAGAAACGGCCTTAGATTCCCTGAAACCTTTAATATTGTTAATGTTGCTTGAAATGGTATTGGTATTGAGTACTTCTTGCAGGTTGTTGAGTTTGTCATAGATAGGTCTTTATAGTCTTTGACGAGTATATGTTCACTGCTTAATAGCCTTTGTGTTCCTGACTTGGTGGGTTTATATCCAAGTTGGGGCATGACCTCGTTACTTATTTTGAGGGTAAGTGGTCAGCTTAAGTACTAGCCAACCCTTTGGTGGACTCCTTAGGGTACTCACTTTGTTTTAAAAAAATTGTGGGTCTTGGGTGCGGTGGTGTGTATCCGCATGTCTAGGTCTGCGCAGATTTAGGACTAGGGTTGTGTTGTGTCTTGGCCATGTTTTGATAGAACCTCTGAGCCAAGATACCGGTTCGATTACCTTCCCTACCTCGTGGTATAGACTCGAGTTACAGAGTGACTATTGACGGTGCTAAGAACTTATGCCTGTCTTTGATATATTGCCCTTTCTTGTATGGTGATTTTATGAATTGTAATAGGTGAGATGCAAGCCGGTTACAATTGATAAAGTTTGGATTACTGCTTGTTATATGTTTCACATCATAGTTTAATTTGGTCATTTAGTGTTCATATGTTAGAATATTCGATAATTAGTTTACTTATGATGTTGTTTACATGTTACATTAAATATGACATTTCGTGGCTGGGAGGACTCGAAGTTACTCCCCACTGAATTGTGGCTTTCGTGTTTGTATAAAATGCGATTGACAGGTTGATGATGATTAGATGGGGTACACGGACGAGCTAGTGAGCAAAAGAACCTTGGACTTAGTTTGGTTATATTTTGTAGTAAACCTTTAAACATAAGGTTGTGTTTATATTTTGGAGGGACATATGTCTCCCTCTTTTACTTTGGTTTGTATCACTTTACTCTCGCGACTTTAGCATTAAAATAAACACGTAAATTCTACAGAAAAACTGACAGGATATGTTTGTAATTGTTTCAACTAGATAAAACCTGTAATTTTTAAAACTTTTGACCTCCTGGGAAGGTTCCCGGGATGCGTATGAGTGAGGACAAAATGCGCTATAAAGGACCCGTGTTGATCTGTGGGCCATGTACACAGCCTGGTGAGCTATCATAAGTAACCGCTCCCGACCAGGTTTGGGTCGGGGTGTTACAAAGTGTCAGACATGGTAACTTCCAAGGTCTTAAGTTGAGCTGCAATATCCCTCATGCGCATGATATAATCACGCACACCTTTAGTCTCGGTGACCCTCAAAGATGAAAACTGCATTATTAAGGTACTAGCAAGAGCTTATCAGAAGTTGCAAACTGCTCATCGACGGCCTTAATTAGATCTTTAACTTTAGTATGCTGATCGACAGAACCACGAATACTAGCACACATTCTGGTCTTTATGAACATAATGGAGAGACGATTAGATTTCTCCCACTTTTCATAAAGATCAATTGCTTCTTTAGTGCTTTCTTTAGTTACTTTAGGTGGTTCGTCTTTCCGAATAGCATAATCAATATCTAACCATCCCAACTGCAGTAACATTCTCTCTTTCCAGACCTTATAGTTATCACCATTCAATTCAGGAATGTCAAATTTAACATCAGTAGAACTCCCAGGTAAAATTACTTCAAATATAATGAATAACATGCTTATTACCAAAGTTGAGACGTTAAACTTAATCATGGTTTACCAATGTAAATCATGCTCAAATATGAATCTAGAGACATAAAACTTGCCTGTGGGCTAAAGCTTTACTCAATTAGATACATAAAAATTTAACTTTATGACAATACTATTAAATCATATACATCTCTTAATTCTTGTGAGTAGATTAAGAAACAAGATTCAATATATCATCCTAATTAGTCATACAAATACATACAACAAGATTCCTGTGGGTAAGTCTCATTATATTACATACGACTAATCACAAATAATGTCTAGTTTCCACATGTGATTCCAAAATAAAATTTCGATTAATTAGAGATGCCGTGGCTATTCTCTAACTAATAAAATTTTGAACCACTTGACATTAAAACTTTAGTCTATATACTCAACTTTATGTATATAGGAAAAATTATGACCAAAAAAAACTTAATTGGTCTTATTCAATACAAAGTAATATACCACATGAATAAGTATACTTGAACAAATAGTATAATCAATTGTATATAGTACACTACCAGTAATACGATCTACATATGCGGAAAAATATAGATAACAAAAGGCAAAGGGCAAACCCAAGCTGCAACCTTTATGCAACACTTACCCATAATTGAGATTGCTTATATTGCATATTAAAAAAAATCAACAATACGAGATAAAGCATGGACATATGGATCGTAAAATCGGCAAAGATATGTGCAAAATATGTCAGCAACGCAATGATAAGAATCATGGACACTATATTTCTGAAGATGTTTACTGAAAGTCTTAAAAAAATGCTAAAGAGCAAAGGCTAAGCATTTGATTTGATAAGAACAAAACATATCTTGTGAGTATTTATAACCATAGTAAGTCGTATGTTATCTATGATCCCTTGAATATTTCCCATGTATTTTGTTGTTTGCATATACATGTATATGTGTGCCGAGCAATTTCTTGTTTGCGTATACATGTATCATGTATGTGCCAATTAATTTCTTGTATTAGGTAGGCTTGACTTTCTAGGGAAAACTAGTAATTTCTTGTATTAGGTAGGCTTGTTTGCATATACTGTTCATACACTGTTCATCTAGTCAGATAGGTAAATTTTTACAAAACAGAAAACTACTAATTATGGTAAACTCAATGACCACTCCAAGCACCCCAAAACGCCAATCCCAGGCAAACACGGGCAAACAGGACGATCCCATGAGTTTACAGTAACTAGTAATTAACAGGAGTTTAAACTACCAGCCAGATCTTAAAAGAGTATGAAAAGTATCGTTATCTCGAGTATCATCATCACCAAGAGTATTATTACCAGGAAGGATAAAAACTAATTTATTTAGCTAGTCATAGTTCAACATAAAGGATTTAGCCTATAAGGCTCATCCTTAAATTAAAATTTTAAAAAAAAAAAACAGTAAATAAAAAAAAAAAGAAACTACTTACAAACACTTGGTTGTGCTCAGTAGAAGATTTATTTATTTGATCTAGGAGAAAATTTTTACAAGAGAATTTTTTAGAGAGAAGGCTTGGTAGAGAAACCGATGCCCTCAACTATGATACAAGCCCTCCTTATATAGGCAGAGGGGAAAAACAAAAGACAAATAAGAGTGCGTAAGCACTTACATCATAACCGACAGCATTATTGCTGCTTTTACAAAAGTAACTTTATCTTTATAAAAGATAAAACTTAATAATTATCTTAAAAAAGATCGGACATCCTCCCGGACACTGTCCTTCTAGATGTCTTTTAACCTTTTTTACTCTCTTTTTTACCCTCAATCCATTCGGCTGCTTTTTTATCTTCTTTACAGAGCAAAATATCTTCATATGGGTCCTGAGCATCTTGCATCAGGTTACTGTATGAGGTTTGGCTATGGAGTGAAGCCATAGATACATCTGAAGTTGAAGCTTCTTCATCTCTCTTTTTCTTCAGAGTCTTTAATAGGGCTTTTTGATAAACCTCTTTAATCTCATCTTTACTCATTTCTTCTATATCAAGGGAATCTCCAGCCCATAGATTGACAACAGCATCAATCTCTTTCCCTCTTTGCTGTTTATCAGCCTTTTCTTTATCTTCTAAGTAAGAGTTTATCTTACTTTTTAATAAATTAATAGTGATGATGGAGTTAAGCTCACCATTTTCATCTACCTCCATCATGGTTTTCCAAAATTTTGAATAAGACCTATTTTTAAGGCAAAATAAGTCTTGGGTATAACCCGTTGTGGGAACAACTGCCCATATCCACGGAATTGAAAATTCCATAAAAAATCTCAAATCTTCAGGAATATAATCCTGTCCAGTAGGCTTAAGCCCTTGCCATTTTCCAAAATACTCTTTAAAGAGTTCTGGAAGAATTTCTGGGGTGGTACCATAAAAATTCCACCATTTAAAAACCAAGAGGGGACATCCATATTGTCCACATTAATTTTAATAAACCACGTATGGGTTTGGGATTCATTCTCATATAATAATACCTTATCAAAGGCTTGGATATAATACCAATAATTATATTTCATATAAACCTTATTTATTGTAATATGTTTTTTTTCAAATGGAGATATACCCCATTCATTTATGGGATGTATTTTCCCAATAATAATTTTGGAGAATTTATAACTCTCACCAGTTGTATAAAAGTGTTTAATAGTGCAATCATTTGCTTTAAGAATCTCTTCATAGAAGAGTCTGTACTTATATGTTTCCGGGTATAACCCGATTTACCAAGATATCTTTTATGGAGATACCAGGGATTATTTTCCCATTTTTTATCGGATTCATTGAGAAAGAGTATAACTCTTTCTTCCTTATCATTAAGGATCATATCATCCTCTTTTTTAATAATGGCTTGTACTGCTGATGAGTACGAATATGAATTCCCGGGTATATCCGGTCTCCTTTCAATTTCTGATCTATTGGCTTCCATTGCAACCAATCTTTGACTCCCATATTGAACAAGGATATTAGGTCCTTGTCCCCTTCCTCGACCTCTAGAAGAGGTTCCTCTTCCTCTTCCTCTTCCTCTTCCTCTTCCTCTTCCTCTTCCTCTTCCTCTATAAGAGGATAATTCCATCTGAAATATTTCTGCATAAGAATTGGAAACAGACATAATTAAGAGTATATGACCATTTTTAATTACATATATAATATTCATCACTTTGTAAACGATATAGTTCTAAAGTGCTATACTTACAGTCTAAATAATAGGCTGAAAGCCTTTTTCTTAAGGATTGCTTAAAACTAGGTCTTGGCCTTAGGTAGCGATAAGAGTAACTTATCATTCTATTGCGACTTACTCTTTGTAAATAATGCTGGTATGTAATGTAGATCATTGGTCTTACTCTTTGTAAATAATGCTGATATGTAATGCTGATCATAAATATTCTCTAGTTAAAAAATCAGGAAGGTGATTATCTTCACCTTTTTTATAAATAATCTGAAAATCAAAAGGTGCCAAATGAGATTGCCATCTCGCAAACATTTGTTTTGACACATCATGCTTAAAATCTTTTGTAAACATATATTTGGCTGCTTTACAGTCAGTTTTTACCGTAAAAGGTTTATTATATAAGTCATCTTGAAATTTCAAAATACATTTAACAATAGCTAGAACCTCTTTGGCTATAGTAGCATAATTACTTTGAGCCTTATTCCATTTTCCTGAATAATATCGAACAAGTAACTCTTTTTGAGTAGTTGATTCGATCTGTTTTAATATACCACCATACCCCTTTTCTGAGGCATCTGTTTCTACAATCTTTTCCCAATGGGGGTTAGCTAAAGATAAGCAAGGTAAAGAGATGACCTTAGTTTTAATTTTTCTAACAGCGTTAGTATGGTCCTCTGTCCAAGGAGTTGCATTCTTTTTTAGTCTATCATATAAGATAGCTGTATCCTCAGCAATATTTTTATAATAAGGAGAGATATAATTAAGACTTCCTAGAAATCTTTGTAACTGAGTTTTATCTAATATCTCATCTGGAAACTTTGATCCAAATTCAATACTTCTGTTAATAGGAATTATACTTCCTTTTTCTATATTATGACCAAGAAATCTTATCTTGGTTTTAAAGAGCATCATTTTTGGTTTAGAGATTACTAACCCATTTTTAATAATAATTTTTTGAAAGATATCTAAATGCTTAAAATGCATTTCAATAGTTTTAGAAAAAACTAATATGTCATCAATATAAACAATAATAAAGTCCACATAATCATTAAAAATTTCATTCATAATCTTCTGAAATTCAGAAGGAGCATTTTTTAAGCCAAATGGCATGACATTCCATTCATATTGTCCAAATGGAACATTAAAAGTCGTTTTTACTGTCATCGGGATGTATTTGTATCTGCCAATATCCAGATTTTAAATCAAATTTAGAAAATATAACAGAGTCATATAATCTGTCTAATAAATCTTTTTTATTGGGTATAGGATATCTGATCCATTTTAATACCTTATTTAAAGGTTTATAATTAATAACAAGTCTAGGGACACCCCTTTCTTGCTCTGTATGTTTATTAACATAAAAAGCCGTACACGACCATGGTGATTTAGAGGCAGTAATTAATTTTTTATCCAATAAAGAAGCTATTTCTTTTTGACATAAAGCTAAATATTCCGAGTTCATTTGACAGGGTCTTGCCTTAGTCGGAATATTTTTCTCATTAAAATCTGCTTCATAAGGAAGAGTTACAACATGCTTCTTCCTGTCCCAAAATGCAGAGGGATGATCTTCACATATTGTAGCAGCAAAAGTATTGTTTATCAAAGTGATTTTACCTTGTAATTTAGGATTCTGTAATTTTTCATCAAGAGTTAACATTGTAACTTCTTGTTTTAGAAAATTTAATTGTTTTTCCTTATTTATTAAATGATCATATACTTGATGCAAAATCTTAGTAATAGGTTTTGTAATAAACCTAAAAATAATAGGGTCTCCTTTATATATATATATATATATATATATATATATATATATATATATATATATATATATATATATATATATATATATATATATATATATATATATATATATATAGGATCCGGTGAGAACGATCACTCGGGGTAAACGGTGAGAACGAACTAGCTGTACAAACATAAAAGACCAACTTAACTCTCATGCTTGTTAGTGCCCAGTTGCAAAACCCCAACTTACCTTTTTCTTTCTCTCACCCTTACCATTTAATAACATTCCACTCCATCCTCCAGATTCACTACCACCATCACACTCTGCCACGACCAGACGTCATCGGCGACGGTGCACCACTGTCGACAATTCAGATGAAGCCACGAATCACCGACTATTTTATGCCCTCTCGATCGACGGTGCTCCGCGGACAATCCAAACGACGGCGGCAAACCACGAGCTACATTAAGCGCTCTCCGCCACCGACGTCGATGCTTTCCCTTTATCGTCATTTATACTCTCCTCTATTTCTGTTACATCACCGGAGCTTCGGTCGTCGCTCATATCGCGGTTCCATTGATCTATCCATAACCTCCGTTTGAGCAGCTACTAATGGTGGTTGTTTAGATTGTGTGAAAATAGGCAGACGAAATTGGTCAGGGATTGGTCGAAATGGTGAATAACAGACGGCAAGTCGCCGGCGACGACTACCTCACTTCATCCCCTTCGTTGGTTTCCTGTAGATTTCGATGTATCTACACTAATTTTTGACGTATCTAACTACTAATTTAATGTATCTTAACATAGTCACATAGATACACAAAACTAATTACTAGGTACACTTTTTTATGTAATTGTAGATACATTTTTTATAGTATAGATCCACTTTTTACAAAAATTATAGGTACATGTTATAACAATGCAAATACATTTTTTTAATCCCAGATACATTATTTTTCCACATATAATACGAAAGAAAAAACAAATTACTTAAATACGCCCAATAGTATTCTAGATACACAAAAACGTGATCTAGATACACAACACGGGTTTAAATTAAAAAAAATCCAAAATCCAATAAAAAAACCAAATTTAAAGCCCTAATTTCAGTAAAACAAACCAACCCATACTACCACTACCTCGCCACCACCACACACCTCTGACCAACTCTTCTCACCGCACAACCGATGTTCCCAAACACCTCACGACGCCGGCGACGAGCCGAACAACCGTCGTCAATTGAGTCGTTACTGAAATTTGCATACCAACAACAATTGCAACTATGGTAGTCGACGCCTTTGCCGGCAGTTTCTGTGGTGACCAAATTACGGAGGTTGACGATGAAGAGATGCGTATCGCCGACGACACTATGGTACTGACATCAATGACATGAAAGTTGTAGTCGGAGCTCCGGTCAACAACTTATCTGCCACTCGTGTGAATCTCCGGCGAGGAAGGAATGAGATAGAAGATGGAGATTATTTCGATGTAGTCGGAGCTCCGGTCACCATCATCACTGTCATTAGTAAAATTGAATTCGATCGATGAGAAAGAAAGAAGAAGGGACGAGAATATACGGGGTGGTTATGGGTTGAGAAGGGAGCGAAAGTTGGATTTTAATTGTTGTTGGGCGCCGACGATGTGCTGTCGAATCTCCGGTGGTAATGTGGTATCCAAACGGCGTGTTAGCATGTTGGGGCGGTGGTTGATTTTAGCAAATGCCAGTGGTACGGGAATTTGAGATATTGGATATGTGAGGAGAGAGAGGGAAATTAACGTGGGTCAAGTGGGTATCTTTGTTCTCACCGTTCTCACCGAATGATCGTTCTCATCGGATCTCACCCCCTCTCTCTCTCTCTCTCTCTCTCTCTCTCTCTCTCTCTCTCTATATATATATATATATATATATATATATATATATATATATATATATATATATATATATATATATATCAATACTATATATTAATTCCAGAAACCAAGGGACTTCAATGTAATTAAAGAAATCTATACAAATTAATTATACTATATAGTTTTAAATCGATAGCACCGTGTGATGGACCTGATAAAGGGACCTCAATGTAAATATTATATAGTTTTGGTTAAAAGTATAATATAAAGATGCCTTGATGAAGAATATTTATGGAAATTACATTAAATTAAAGTAATTAAATTTAGAAAATACAAGAATATAGTAATTTTCCTTAAAATTAACATGTCCCACTTATCGAATTAATTAGTATCATCATAGAATTATACATTAAATTAAATGTAGTAAAAGTAATAGTAGCAGCAACGAGATTAAAAAAATTAACGGTATTATTGACATTTATAATAATGATAGTGGGAGTAGTGAAAGTAACTACGAATGTAGTGAAAGTAACAGTGGTAACAATGAGAAAAAGTATGAACAATTAAATAACCAATCAACTCAAGGAAATATTTTATTTATTTAAATATAGGCCGAATAAAATTAACGGGAATAATGAATTTAACAGAAAAAAAATAGAGGAATTAGTAAAAGAAACAATAGTAACCACGGGAGTAGTGAACGTAATGATATTAAGAAAGAATGTCATGAAAGTAATAATATTAATAGCGGGGTAGTGAACGTGTCTCATAATTTGAAAATAAATTTTACATTTCATCATAATTACAAGATATGCCGTAGAAAAATATATTACAAATAGTAAACGTGTGAGTTAGACAACTCCAACATAGTTTATTTCATTGAAAATAAAATTTAACGGTAAATAGAGGTAGCCCGGGCGAAGCCGGGCACCAAACCTAGTATATATATATTACAGAAACCAAGGGACTTCAATGTAATTAAATAAATCTACTGTGGCCAAGCCTCAGGAACCTGAGAAACCTGAGGATATGGCTAAGTATAATGAAAACTTGAAAGTCCATGATGAGTGGTTCAAAAGGGATCGTTCTGCACGCTTTACTATGTTATTCTGCATGCACAATGATTTAATTGGTGAGTTTGAAATGTGTCCTACTGCTAAGGACATGTGGGACAAGCTTAAGATCTCGTTTGGTCAAACTTTGGCAACGAGGCTCCGTGCCTTGAACCTGAAGTGGATGGATTATTCTATTGATCCTAAAACACAATGTGACTGAACACTTACGTGTCATGAGTGCCATGATACGTGATCTGAAAGCTGTTGGGCAAGATGTGCCCGATGAGGAGAAAGTTAGAGGTGTAAACGAGCCGAGCCGAGCTCGAGCTTACCTATGATCGAGCTCGGCTCATATTGTAAAAATCGAGTTCGAGTCCGAACCCGAGCTCTTGAAATCAAGGCTCGGGATCAGCTCATATAATATTTTATGAGCCCGAGCCCGAGCCCGAGCTTTGTTTGGTACCATTTTTTCGAACATTATTTTAATTATAACGTCATTTTTTATTTAAAAATTCAAATTCAAACGAGATTATTATCTTTTTCTTAGCTTATAATAACAACTATTATGAAATTTTATTATATAAACTAATATTTTAATTTATATAATTTAAAAATGATACAATTTAAGTAAATATATTGAAAAACATTAAGTAATTTTAAAAATAACGAGCTCCCGAGCCGAGCCTTAGTGTGCTCGAGCTCGGCTCGGTTTGGGCTCAGCTTAGTTCGAGCCCGAGCTCGAGCTTAGTTTGACCGATCTCGAGCCGAGCTTTGACCGAGCCGATCCTGAGGGCTTGTTGAGCAAGCTCAGTTCATTTACAGCCCTAGAGAAAGTAGTGAATGTGATTCGCTCTCTTCCCTCCGATACCGAGGAATGGAAGAATTTTAAGCTCATCATGTCTAGTGAAAATATCAAGACTTTCACTGAACTTGCCAAAATTGTGGTAATGGAGGTAGAGAGGCGCTCAAACCACCTACTCCTGCTGCTGCACTTGTTGTTCATAATAAGTTTAAGAACAACAAGGGTAAGAGGGGTAAGAAAGGGAGACGCCCTATAAAGCCTCTTGGACTACAAGATGGAATCCAAAAGCAACAAAAGGCAAAAGAGCCTAAAGAGGTCAATTTAACGCGTGTGAAGTGCTTCAATTGTGAGAAGAGAGGTCACTTTGCTCGAGAGTGTCCCGAGCCAAAGAAGGTACCTATATCCTCTAATGATCATGATTTGCTTGTATGTTCCCATGCATTAGTTGCTAATTCTCTTCCTAATTGGATTGTAGATACGGGGGCGCGCAAGCACATAGTTCGTGATCGTGATGGTTTTATGGACTATCATCGTTTTCCGGTGGGTTCACAAACCGTCATGCTTTGGAACGGTAGTGAGGAAGATGTCCTTGGAACTCGTACCTATCAAATAAAGCTTCGTGGAGGCAATAGGATGCTTCTACACGATGCCCTCTACGCACCTGGGGTGCGATATTGCTTAGTTTCAGTAATTAGTTTATTGAAATTAGGATTTGTTTTTCAATTTTAAAGACAGTAGTTTGGATATTTTGTATCATGGCGATGTGTTTGGCCATGGTATTTTGAAAAATGGTTTCTTTGTACTTGACTTGGATGATATTTATGTTAATTCATCATATGCATTTGTTTTTCATCTTGATATTAATTCAAAATCTGTTAAGTGGCATGCTGGACTTGGTCAAGAAAGAATGAACCGACTAGCTAAAGATGGTCTTTTGGATCGGCTTACTAGGGTTAAGTTGCCCATATGTGGGCCTTGTCTAGTTGGTAAAGCAAGCAAGAATCCTTTTAGTAAGCCTTCAAGAGCTCTATGTCCTTTAGAGCTAATTCATTCTAACATTTGTGGGCCTTTAAATGTAAGGGCTTGTCATGGTGCTATATATTTCCTCACTTTTATTGATGACTATACACGTTTTGGTTATGTGTATTTGTTGTCTCGTTGTTATGAAGCACTTGATACGTTCAAGCATTTTGTAGCGGAAGTTGAAAATCAATTGGATCAAAAAGTAAAAACTCTTCGAACCGATCGTGGTCGTGCATACCTTTCTGATATGTTCAAAGGGTTTTGTGAGGAAAAGGGTATACATAGACAACTTACGATCCCTCATACTCCACAACAAAATGGTGTTGCGGAGAGAAGGAATCGTACCTTACTTGACATGGTTAGGTCAATGATGGCTCAAGCCAACCTCCCAATTAGTTATTGGGGAGACACTACTACAGAAATCATGAAGGACATCGGACTTCTAGACACATGGACATCGGATTATAGGCCGATGTAGAGTTCAGTCCCGTCCATATGGGGTGTAATGGACATGGGACTTTAAACCGATGTCCATTAATATATGCACATCGGATTTTTAAATATATCCGATGTCCATATGAGTAATGAACATCAGATTTTAACATTAATCCGATGTCCATATGTGTAATGTACATCAGATTTTTATAGAAAGCCCATGTCCTTTGAAGCTAGAATTACATCAAACTTTTATAAATCCGATGTCCTTTATATTGTTTTTTTTTAAAAAAAAATTTGAAAAGAGCAGGCCTATTCATATTGCATTACACCAATTTGAATGCCAAAACATTAATACAAAACATGCCAACTGCCATTCAACCAAAATGATCGATTTCAATTAATAAAAACCGATCCCAATCAACATACAACGCAACCGTCTCCGTCATCCGAATTCAACAACTAACGAACAACAACAAAGGGCATAACAAATCCCAGCCAACATAACATATGGTCTTGCAGATCATTTAATCAGTTTTTCAAAATGCAACTACCTAATACATTACTACGCTAGCTAGCTATCTACGGCTAGATATTGAGAAAATAGTTCGCCCACAAGTCCCGAACCTCATCTAATTCTTCTTGTGAATATGGCGTGGTGTCTTGAAAAACCTGTAATGCATATTAATGACAATGGGGCAGTCAGACATGGCCTCACAAGGGCAGCTTCATATAAGCTAATAATTAAGGGAAGGGGGTGCAGCAGCTAGCTCATTGAATTGGCAGCAGGTTCGCCCACAATGCGTATAGGCAGCAGGTCAAAGTAGGATAATTACTTGAAAAAATACCGAGTTTTGCTGCAAAGAAAACGACCTATATGATTTAAAGACATCATATGATTAAAGGATGAACTTACCCCAACTACAGGATGTGCTGGTGTAACACGCAAGGCTGGTGACGTTAATATGACTCCTTCAATAATTCGTTCAATGTGGGGATATGAAGCAGCCTGCACATAATGGAATTTGCATGGGATGTGATTAGTCAATAAACAACCTCAGTAGCTCCATAATGCGAACTCTAAAGAAAATTAACAAGAGAAAGATGGCTCACCTTCAAAACCACGGCTCCACCAGTAGAGTGGCCAAAAAGAAAGCATGGTATCCCAGGATGATCAAGTTTTACTTTCTCTAAAAAAGCTGCCTGATAATGACAACGAGATAACTTAGTGTCAGATAGTTTTGGACAACTCTATAATGTAACATACAGAACATGTATGCATACACCTAAATCACAAGAGAGAAAGTATAACTGAACTTACAGTATCTGCTACAACATGATCAAGTGAGGGAACAAACCCATGGAGCCCGTCACTGCCACCATGGCCTACAACACAAGAAAAAAACAATCAATGTGTACATCAGTTCATCACATGCATAAAATTTAAAGCAAAGATATATAAATGTAATGGGACAAACACTCAAGTATAAGTATGCCAACACAACGTGCTAGAAGCAACGGCCAAAGAAGAGCATGACGCAGGAATCAAACATTTATCTCGGAAAAAAAAAATCATTTTTTTGAAAATTCAACAGGCAGAATACTTGTGAGATTACCCAATTCACATTTGAAACTTTGTCACTTAACAGTAGTGAAAACTGAAAATATCTCCATAGCTAGTTGCGACAGGGTTAGGCATGCTTTAGAAGATACAACACTTCACATTCCTAGTTATGCAATCGCCACAAATGAGTTTGTGCACATTACATAAACGACATAAACTACACTACACTACATACACAAATATACCTCACACATATATCATCCCCTCACTAGAAAAAAGTTAACAGCATTTCCAAATTCTATAGAAAACAAATAAGTGTACCTTTGTTATAGTCAGGCTCATGTTTTACTTTGTAAGCATCAACGGGGACAATGATGCAGTCATGAAATATTCAGTTAAAATCTACACAGCCAAAAACATGCTACAAACAGGCAGTGAAATGATCAACACAAAAAAATGTACAGATTACACCAATAATAAAACTCTGAAATCTACAAGCTAGAGTAAAATACTACTTACCAGTTTCACACCAAATCTTCAAGCCTATAATTTAAGATGTTTATGACAAGTCAGTTGAAAATTAGTCGGTCAAAAGCAGAGAAAATATACTCATAAGCAGAGAATTGAAAGCTCCCTTTGACATGTATACATCTAAATAGCATTTCAGCCTCACTATACCTTCCTAATACTACATTTGCATCCATCATCATAGGAAACCTAGGAGTTGAGCATGTGATGTCCCAGCACTTAATCGGTCTGATGTTTCTGCATTATACCTGCGTTCTTTAAACCCATTCTCGTTTACTATATAGTTGAATTAAGAAATGTTACTTAGCCTCAAGTGCTCGACTGACTGCAAGAGTTATAGCCTCATATAGTTAGCAGCGGATATTGGAGAAAATAAAATGAGGGGAATGAATTTCAATTCTTAACCTCAAGGGAAAATATCGGTTAAATGAACATACCCTAAATGCAATTAGGATTGCATTCAATAGACTGGAAAACCCCTGAAAATAAGCATGCTAGTACTCATAATGAGCATCCCAATGCTCTTGATGCCCTTCCCATATATAACTGCCGGAGCTGAATATATTTCACCATTGTTCAATTAAACTTTGTATCTAGCCCATTCCAACAATAAATCTCATTTCTAATGTTTCAAAAAAAGACATAATATAAAATAGATACAAACAAGAACCTAATACACACCAAATTACCTTTAAATAGGTGGTTTAGTGTAGCAAATAACAATTATCGTATCAACAAATAATTCATGTTCATCAAGCAATTATCTTATCAAAAAACCCTAAATTAAAGATGTAACTCGGCTGCTAGACTATAATTGCAAAGCCAATTTACCTTTATCAACAAATAATTTATTTTCAATCAACTATAATTGCAAACCCAGCGCAATCGAAGAACCTCAATTAAGATAATTAAACAAATCAATGAACATAAACATTTCAAAAACCCTATAAATGAAAGATCCAGTAAAATGATTAAATAAATGGCTTGAAATTGAAAATTAGGGTTCTTACCAGTTTCGGTTCACATCGGTTGTTATTCGCGTAGGGTAGCAGAGGCGGTCATCGGCGCCGGTAGTCGCGTGAGGTAGCACTCGTCGGTGCTCGCGTTGGGTGGGATGGTTGAGTGGGTGGGAATGGTGCTTGCCAGATTTGTGAAACGAAGAGAAGAAGGTAATGAATAATGAAACAAATGAACTCAGTATGCTAGTGAAAATAATTTGGGGCGGGGGAATTGTTTTCATTTTGCGCCCAAATTGAGGATTATATGGACATGGGTTGTAATTTAATCCGATGTCCATTATAATGGACATGGGTTGAAAATAACAACCGATGTCCATATAATATAATTACATCAGACTTTTATAAAAATCCGATGTGCAAACTTATTACATCTGTTTTTTCAAAAATCCGATGTCCATCCACTGATGTCCTTGATGAATTCTGTAGTAGTGAGATGCGTTGCTTACGGCAACTTAAATTCTCAATCGTGTACCAAGTAAGAGTGTACCCCTCACGCCATATGAGTTGTGGTATGAGAGAAAGCCCTCTTTGGATCATCTACGTCGGTGGGGTTCGGCAGGCTATGTGCATAACCCGACCCATAAACATGGCAAGCTTGGTCCAAGAGCCAGTAACATGGTGTTCATTAGATATCCTGAGCATTCCAAGGGATATGTGATGTATGGTGAGCACCCAAATGGTGGCATGACCGAGATTGATACTCGTAATGTCGCTTTTCTTGAGGATGAGTTCCCAAGTATTGGTGAAATTAATAAAGATCTCGAGTTGTATGAGTTACAACAACCATCTCTAGGTGAAGAGGGGGAATTTAGAACTTTGGAAGTCACCAGAGATGGTGAAGTCCCATCTAATGGTGTGAATGATGGGAATAGTCCCGTAATTCAAGAAGATGGAAATTTGCCTATTAGTGAAAATCCACTTGAAATTTATGTAAGTCCTCAACCCTCAAGTACAGAACATGAGATTAGTTCTCAAGTTCAAAATCCCATTTCTTCAGAAGATAGTGGGAGAGATTCTTTACTTAATGGTATGGAACGTAAGAGTGAACAGGGGAAAGTTCCTCGACGATATTTTGATATCGAAGAGCGAGCTTTCCTTTGCGCTATTACAGAGATCGATGAGCCTACATCTTTTAGAGAAGCTATGGATTCACCAAATAGTCAAGAGTGGATGGATGCTATGAAGGATGAGTTGGACTGTATGAAAAGGAATGGAGTTTGGGAACTTGTTGACCTTCCGCCTAAACGTAAGTCAATTGGGAACAAATGGGTTTTAAAAGTCAAACGTAAAGCGGATGGGTCAATTGATAAGTTCAAGGCCCGATTGGTGGCGAAAGGCTTTCCCAAATTGAGGGTATAGACTATGATGAGACATTTTCTCCTGTGGTGAGACTTGCCTCTATTCGCCTCCTGCTAGCCCTAGTTGCCCATTTGGACTTGGAGTTGATCCAAATGGATGTAAAGACAGCTTTCTTCAATGGGACGCTTGAGGAAGAGATCTATATGGATCAACCTATTGGGTTTGTCTCAAAAGGTGAAGATGGCAAAGTGTGTCGTCTTAAAAGATCCATATATGGTCTAAAGCAATCTTCTAGACGATGGTACTTCAGATTCCATGAGGCCATAACTGAGTTTGGTTTCTATATTGTAGATGAAGACCATTGTGTATATGTCAATAAAACTGCAAAGGGGATTACGTTTCTCTCGTTGTATGTTGATGATATACTCCTATCTGATGAAAACTTGGAGATGATTAATGCCGCTAAGTAGTGGCTATCCTCTGTCTTTGAGATGAAGGATATGGGTGAAGCTAGGTATGTCCTAGGCGTGGAAATTATGAGAGATCGTTCTAAGAAACTTCTTGGTTTGTCCTAAGAGTCATATATTAAAAAAGTGTCGGAACGATTTACGATGCATAATTCCAAACCCATTGACACTCCAGTTGAAAAGGGTAAAACTTTAAGCCTTGATCAATGTCCTAAAACAGATTCAGAAAAGAAGCAAATGAGCAATGTTCCATATGCTAGTGCGATTGGTAGTTTGATGTATGCCATGTTATGTACACGGCCGGACATCTGCTATGCGGTTGGCTTGGTGATTCGTTTCCAAAGCAACCCAGGACCTGCGCACTGGCAAGGAGTCAAGAAAATTATGCGTTATCTTCGTGGTACAAGTGATCTAGTCCTATGTTTTCAAGGTGGAGACTTGAGGCTAAAGGGTTATTCGGATGCCGATTGGGGTGGTGATTTAGATGAATCTAAATCGACCTCAGGATATGCTTTTATCCTTAGTGGAGGCGCAATATCCTGGTGCAGTAAGAAGCAAGATTGTATTGCTTTGTCGACTATGGAAGTAGAGTATGTCGCTACTAGCCTTGTCGTTCAAGAGGCATTGTGGCTAAGGTGTTTTCTCCAGGATCTGAAACTTACTCCTAAAGTTGATGAACCTGTTGAAATGTTTTGTGACAATACTGCTGCTATCGGGTTTGCCTAAGATCCGAAATTCCATAGAAAGATCAAACATATTAAGAGGCGTTATCATTTTGTTCGAGGCACCATAAAGAATAAAGAGATAGCCATTAAGTATATATCGACTAAAAAGATGATAGCTGATCCGTTAACTAAGCCTATTGCGAGAGATGTGTTCCGAGCTCATGTGAGGAGCTTAGGTTTGCAGAGGTTTTAGTTTTATGCTTATAATCTTGTTTAATGTTTTTGGCATGTATTGGATAATGGACTTCTATTGAGCATTATGGAATAAAATTTGTTTTTCTTCTATGAAATGTTCATGAGCATATGTATGCAGGTTAAGGCACGTTAGAGATGTCACCAAGCTATATGATGCCTATGTTGTAATATGTGTCCTCAACAATAGTGCGATCACATGTTTAAATCTCATATAAAGAAAATGTAAGGGATGATTCATTATATAGTCAACTGATCATCATTAATCGGTAATGATTGGCTAACTAGAGTTTGACATTACTGTCGTTTGACGGTGGTAATCAGTTGACCCCTTAAGGTTACACCTAAAGGACAATTCCCTTAATAGACAAATTGATTAATTGTATGACGATACAAGTTAATCAATTCCTTAAAATTGAACAATTCAATTGTGGGAGAGAATGTTAATATCTTATTGTAATGAGATTAAATAAGATTTATTTTAGTAATTGAAATATTTTATTACTAAAATTGTTTATTGTTTGTGAAACAATAGAGATGAGAATGAATGGTTGATTATAATTACAAGATGTTGTGAATTATAATTATATGACCATTTATGTGATCAAGTATCACTAGTCAATTTGTTGTATGTGATTTAATTAATTTATAAAATGATATTTATTTGATAAATATGCATTAAATTAATTAATAACATGTAACATACTACATGTGACATATTGTGTGACAAATGACAAATTGACAAAATAAGATGGTAGTCCATTTTATGTGATATGGGCCAAATGGAGGGAGTAGTAGTGGTATGAGAATGATATTATTTTATGAGATAAAGTGCACATCATCACAGCTATTTGCTTATTAGCCTTACACCTACTCTAAATTGTCTTACACATCTACTCCTTGTGAAGACCAAAAGCTAAAAAGAAAGATGTCATCCCTTGGCATTTTTCTCCCCACCACTGGTTTTCCCTCCTCTTTCTATAAGAGAATTGCTCTCTTATTTTGTAGACATACATTCATTCACATTTTAAATGCAAAATTGCTCCATATTCTCTCTAGTTCTCTCTAAAACAAGTTTTTAGAAAACAAGAATTTGTTCATCAATTCTAATATCAAAATAAGATTACTAATGTAGTAATAATAACAATATTAGAATTAATTTTAAGGGTACTAGTGTATTAATCTAGTTAATTAGTATACTAGTTTAAGAAATTAGTCTTGGGTGCAATCAAAGGAGAATCTCTACATTGGGATTTTTGGAGGATCATCCATCATTTTAAGCTTAAGAACAAATAAGGAAGGTGACCTTATTTGTACCCAATATTTCAAACCATATAACAATGTAAGGGACATTGTTTTTCTTATTAATCTCTTATTTTGTTATGCACGCACTAGATCTAAAGAACATAAATTAAGAAGTTAATTAGTTCACTATTAGAAGAGTCCAATAATAGGTATATTTACCTAAAAATTGGTATCAGAGCATAGGATGTTGCATGCATAATCGGTTATTGTTTTTCCAAGTTAAAATATTAACATATAAAATTAAAAATTTGTGATTTATAAGAGTAAGTCACAAAACCATGATGCATGTTATATATTCTGGTCCTAAAATATTTTTAGGTCATTTTTATGATTTATGGTAATTTATTGTTCATTTTTATGATTTTTAGTGAAATAATCACATTTTTATGAGTAAAATGAACTTTTATTCACTAAAATAAGTTAACCTTCACTAATGGCCGTGATATTTTAGTATGAAATCACATAAATATTTTATGTATTTTATGTAAAATATCATATTAATGTGTTTAATATTTCATGATTTATGATTT
Organism: Silene latifolia; assembly: GCF_048544455.1. Taxonomy (NCBI): domain Eukaryota; kingdom Viridiplantae; phylum Streptophyta; class Magnoliopsida; order Caryophyllales; family Caryophyllaceae; genus Silene; species Silene latifolia. The sequence goes on from NC_133537.1 coordinate 300,684,532, forward strand.
TTATGTTATAAAATGGCATAAATTGAGGTTAAATGACTAAAAATGGTTAAACTTACTCTCTAACCTTGAAAATTTTATATGACTTCACATGCATATTTTAAAAGTTGTGTGTAAAATCTCGTATCAATGTGATTAATATTGCATGATTTATGATTTTTATGATATAAAAATGGATTAAAAGAAGTAAAATGATTAAAAATAGTTAAACTTCGAACCAGGCCCTGAAACTTTAATATGTTGTCACATGCATGATTTAAAAATTGTATGTAAATTTTGAGATGAAATGATTTCATTTTGCATGATTTATGAATTTTTAGTGTAAAATGGCATAAATAGTGACTATTTTAGCATAAATAGCTAAAACGAATTACATGGCATGAAAAAATTATTTTAGGTTGCATAAATATCCCACTTATCAGATCTAAAGTTTTAAAATTGATTGGATTAATTTTTGGATACTTTAGATGTTTTATGAGATAAAACCGATAAATTGCAACTATATTTTCTCGAAATAAATTCAAAAATTTTAACCATGATTTTTGATATTATGAGTGTCATGGAATTATTCCAGAATTTAAAAAAATTTAAAATTCAAATTTTGAAATCATTGTAATTTAATTTGGATTTATTTCATAAATGTTCCGATTTTAAGGTAAAAGATGAGCATAAAATTAAATCAAGTTGAATTATCGTCAAAAATTGAGTGATGACTAATTTTTGAGTCCTAAGAGTGTTAGGATAATTAACTTGAGTTTAAATTGATTTTAAGTATTGATTTGTGATTTTAAGAAGTTATTATCACGCATTTCCATAAAACCAGGTTATATATACGATATAAGTTAAATAGGGCGATTTGGCACAGAATTTGGCATGATAGATACATATTATAATGCTGCATATTTCAATTGTTGAATGTCTTTTATTTATATAATTTTAAATTATGTAATTTTATCTTAGTATGGCCTTAGTTTTAATCGATATTACCTGTAATGAAAGGGAATATTGTTTCGTTGTAATTTAATGTGATCTCTTATCACTTTTATTTTTACTAGTTTTTCATATTACAAATGTATAATAGGAATAGCTTTGTATTTTTATTATTATTTGTAATTATGGAGCTTCTTCAAGACGGTGCCATTCGGGAAGGCTTTCCGACAAAGACAGTGTTCTTGGGAGGCGTGCCACTTGAAGATTCAAGGGACCAAAGGAGTTGATTTCCGAATATGTAATAGATTATTTGATTTTCTATTTTAGGAAGGCCATACTAGGAATTTATTATTATTGCTTTGCATTTATTTTAATATGTTGCATGCATTGTCAAATCGCCATAACAACACATGTATATCATATCGAGTCATCGACCGTGTGACACCCTTATATATAGCGTTAAATAAACACGTAAATTCTACCGAAAAACTGACAGGATATGTTTGTAATTGGTTCAACTAATTAAAACCTGTAATTTTTAAAACATTTCTAAACCATTCACAAACATTTCCAAAAGGAGGGTGCCAAAACCTGCAAATGCTAACAAACTAATTTACATAACAAAGCTAAAGACAAGAAAATATAGAGATACAAACCAAAGTAAAAGAGGGAGACATATGTCCCTTCAAAATATATACACAACAATATGTTTAAAGGTTTACTACAAAATATAACCAAACTAGGTCCAAGGTTCTTTTGCTCACTAGCTCAAATGCGTGACCCCATCTAATCATCATCAACCTGTCAATCGCATTTTATACAAACACGAAAGCCACAATTCAGTGGGGAGTAACTTCGAGTCCTCCCAGCCACGAAATGTCATATTTAATGTAACATGTAACGTAACATGTAAACCACATCACAAATAATCTAGATATCAAATATTCTAACAAGTGAACTCTAAACTGACCAAATTAAACTATCATGTGAAACATATAACAAGCGGTAATCCAAACTTTATCAATTGTAACCGGCTTGCATCTCACCTATTACAATTCATAAAATCACCATACAAGAAAGGACAATATATCAAAGACAGGCATAAGTTCTTAGTACGGTCAATAGTCACTCTGTAACTCGAGTCTATACCACGAGGTAGGGAAGGTAATCGAACCGGTATCTTGGCTCAGAGGTTCTATCAAAACATGGCCAAGACACAACACAACCCTAGCCTAAAATCATGAGACCTAGACATGCGGATACACACCACCGCACCCAAGACCCACAATTTTTCTAAAACAAAGTGAGTACCCTAAGGAGTCCACCAAAGGGTTGGCTAGTACTTAAGCTGACCACTTACTATCAAAATAAGTAACGAGGTCATGCCCCAACTTGGATATAATCCCACCAAGTCAGGAACACAAAGGCTATTAAGCAGTGAACATATACTCGTCAAAGACTATAAAGGCCTATCTATGACAAACACAACAACCTGCAAGAAGTATTCAATACCAATTCCATTTCAGCAATATTAACAATATTAATGGTTTCGGGGAATCTAAGGCCGTTTCTACAACATAAGAAGCTACTCAAATCAAACAACAACACATGTGAACTAAAAACTTAATAAATGGCCTAAAACAAGTAAGAGGCCGATTATCCAATTCATACAAAATTTCATCCAACCGAATTTTTACCCGCAACCCCAGCCCCGCGCAGTGCATGGGGTTAAATTGCGCCGACCAATCACATAATTGATCGACATCGATTGATCAAAGGGACCAAGGGCTCAGTTTTCGGCATAATCATCCAACATTACAATTATCGCTACAAATTCACTTAAAGCCTATTCATTACTATATCATATTATAACCTATCCTAACATGTGCAACTACCAATATAAACATAATTTTTACCATTAACATTATATTTACTACTAATATGATTCATTTCAAAAGATTACCCATTTGTTACTTATACTAAATATAACATTAATAAACCCGGAACGACAATTAATGCATGAAAAACCGCGAAACAAGCAACGGCCAACCCGGGCCAACCCAGGGCTTGTCGTGGGCCTGCCTGGGCCTGCTGGCCGCCACCCCCAACCCTCCATTTCTTCATTTTTGTTCAGTTTAACATCGTCTGAATCATCAATTAATCATTCCCATTTTGTTTCCATACTAACATGTGAACTTAAACTAACAAAAGACATGATTTAGACATGAATTTAACTCATATTTTCATGTGATATAAACTACTCCATTAAAAATCTCAAAATCATACAAGAAAACAAAGAATGTGACATTTATCCGTCGAGTAACTCGAAATAGTTACCTTAAGCTAGAAAAAGGCAAAATAACCCTTGAGAAAACCCTAAAAACAGTAGCTACCCATCATCCTCTACTATATAGGAGTCCCCCATATCATCCTCATAATCTTCACCTATTAAAAACAACAAAAACACAATAATAATTATCAAAACCGAAATTATGCCCAAAATCGTCTTAAATTGACATAATGAAAACTGAAATTAAAACATACTAGGATGTAGATCTTAAAGAGAGGATTCCGAAAATATAAATTATGCGAAAATCGGACTAGAAACGAAGAAATTATGATGAAATTAGCTTAAAGAGCTTAGGTTTTGTCATAAAAATGGTGTTTATTTGTTTAGAATATGTTAGAACATTTGAGGGAGATGAAGTGGCAAAAGAAAGATCCAAAGGGAAGGAGGAAGGGAGGTGTGCCGTGAGAAAGGGAGAGGAAGAGCGGGAATTTGGCGGGATTATATGAGTCGGGTTTGGCTCGTTACGACGATAATTAGAACCGTTCGTCAAATGCAAATTCCGACAAGACCAAAGTTCTTAAACACGAGATTACAAGAAGATTGAGTACTCATAAGACCCGTTTCCAAAATCGTTTGCCCAATTTTCAAAAGAGTTGTCATTTTTTTTTTCCGATATGCCCTTATTTCGAAATAAAAGGTTTTTACACGGTTTAAACTATTTTTAAACATTTCGAAACTATCAAAATAAATACTTTACTTCAAAATATAATAAAATTATATTTCTTTGAATTATTATTACTTCAAATACATTAATATCAAATTTTACTTGATTAATAAATTACTTCCGCAATATAATAATGGTCCAAAATTACGGGGTGTTACAATCACCCCTCCTTTTAAAAAGTTTCGTCCTCGAAACTTAGAAGGAGAAATTATAGTATACAACATCTTAATAATATAATCATAAGAAAAATTTAGGTATCTTTTCAATGAAACGGTGATACTCTTGTTGATCAGACAAAAACATCCACATTTCATATCAAAATATAAAATATTTCTACACCAATAAATGAGAAAACCCATTATTGGGACGTCTCCAATAACGAGATTTAACACTCATTAATGTTAAAACCATTAAAAATTATAAAAGCCAAAATAGAAATGAAGGTTTCACTTTTAAACTCAATTGGGGTCAAATCCCTGAAAATGTAACATTAAACTTTGACAAAGAAGTCATAAATAGATCGAAGTTAGCAGAAATTGGGCAAAACTTAACGAAATCTCGGGTATAGTAATTAAAATTACGATAAATGAGTTAATATACAAGGAAGGAAAAGGGAACTAAATCAAATTTTCATTTTCAAACTTTTAAAATGGGTAAGGTTTTGCAAAAGTATCATAAACTTTTAACAACGAATCGAAACTGGTAGCTTGAAACGTTTAGAAATTTCACGAAGTGAAAAGTAACTTAGACATCATAGGTGCAAGTATGCTAAAAGGATTCAAGCTTAACTAATCAAAAGAGCTATGATGAATTTCATGGGGTAAGAGTTGAAGTCGAACCTAACAGGGTGTCAAAGATGGAGTTTTACAAGATACGAGTATCAAACTTAAAGGGGGAGCAAGATGAAACGAGGGAAAGAGGTATGAACGGTAACACTTATGATCAAGGAGAAAGGGAAATTAGACAACAATAAAATGCCAGACACTCAAATCTCAAACAACAACATCACTCAAAACGGTTCCGAAAACTTCCTAACAACAAAACTCATAACCACATCACTCCCAAGGGTTTCCTCATTCGCTTATGTTACCTCATCCAAATCCATTCCCTGAAACAAGGTACTCCACTATAAGTGTGATCTCATCGCTCCAAATCCTCAATCATCCAGAAACAACTTTCACAAGTCTAAGGTCAAGGCTTCCAACACAGCTATATTCGTATCCAACTAGTGTCACTATGGGTTCCTAAAAAAAAAGTAAACCTTCAATCAAGAATCCCAATACCAAGCTATAAACTCCAAGAGAAGGTTCCTCAAATATTCCATAAGATTCTTATTTCAAAACAAGGTAGTAACCTACCAATCCCCAAAATCTGAAAAAAATTAATAGGATCTCAAGTTTCTCTCTCCTTTTACTTATTAAGGATTGCCAAAAGCGGAACTATATTCAGCTACACTCAGCTACAACATCGTCCCATCATCTCAAGTACTCAATGTGACCTCAAGGTCTATAAAACTATAGGGTTAACAAATTCTTCTCAATACCAAGTCTCTCTCAACTCAAGAACTCTCAAGAGCCAACGAATACCAAATCACATCACTAATCCATTATGGTCATCAACATCCCCAAGGAGTATTCTTTCAAATTTGACATCCTAAAACTTACTTACCATCAAATTCCCAAGGAACAAGGTCTTAATTGTAACAACACTATATCACCTCAGAGTTCCTAAAACCATAAATTGAAACTATGTTCTTTAACCTAACAATTGGTGTCAACCATACCATTACCCTTTCTAGTTACAAAAACAAGTGTTAAGACTTCCCAACAATGTAGCTTACTCTCACTCTCATACCATACTTCAAGTAGTAATCAATATCACTCACTAAAACCAACTAATAATCCCACATTTAACATTTCCCACACGATAACATATACATTATCAAACCCTCATATCCAAAGTGATTATGGAAGCCAATCCCAAACTCGACTACTTAGTCAATCCTATATCCTCAAATCACATCTCACTAACTCTGTAAACATGGTCAACAGGGTATCAACTATACTAAGGAGACAAGGAGTGATAACGGGATAGAGAAACGGTAAAATATTTTCGAAGGGTGCATGAGCCTGACAAGTTAGGAAACTAAGGAGTCGGACCGTAAAGATAACGGTTGACAAAAATAAGAGGTATTCGAGTTAAGAAGATATCTCGGGCAAGAAGAAGATACGTAAACTATGGCAAAAAAACAGGGTTCAACGAACGTTAAAGAGAAGGGAAGGAGAACAGAAGCGGCATAATGAAAGGGTTACCGCTTACCAAAACACTCATCAAAGCTTATGATCGATATGATAAGGTTACATCACTAAGGTGCTCAACAAAGCCTCAAAAGTCTACCAAATCATAGGACTAACAAGGACTCCACAATGGTAGGTATTCCTCAACTTAATTGGTTCTAAGAGCCAAAATCAATTCACCACACAAATTCATTTGTTACCATCCATGTCCCAAAGTATCTCCTTTACAATTCTCGTCATTGAACTTCACTTACTATGTCATTCCCAAGTACCATGGCTTGTTTACTCCATCATCTCACCGCTTAATACTTCTAGTCTCCGATACCATAAATTAGAATCACATCTTTGAACTCACGAACTACATTGAACAACATTCCACCAAAATTCCCAAATTCAGATATGATTAAAAAGGTCAACCACATGTTCTCAAATTTCGAAAGGTCAACAAGGGCTACTCTATACTAGATTTGGTCAACTCAAAAGGTTTAACAAACTAACTAATTCCAAAGTACGATACCAATCCATTAAGCAACGTCAATGTCCTATTGTATTCCTTTCAAGGCTTACAAGAATTAGGGCTAACTATCATTCCTTTAATTCTCCACAAGAAACATCGAGACTCTCAAATGAAGTAGCTTAGGTTCATTCCATCTTATGTGCTAAGGTAGTACCCATGCTCGATCATCTATAACAAACAAGCTCTCAATAGACATAAATCCCAAGGTGTTTCTCAACTCACTAGGCTCTCATATCAAGCACAACTAACAAGACTAACCAAAGGATCCCAAGTTATATTCTCCTATACAACTCAAACCTTAAACAATCAATTTCTCAACTCGTTCACGCCCTCCAATGATACATTCTCTCAAAACTGGGTTCTCTTAAACAAGGGGACTATCCTGCGGAATAAAAGGAAGGTGTCCACAAGGACTCTTATTATAAGAAGAAAACGAACCAAGGATGAATCGGGAGAAAGAATAGAAGAGTAGTTACCGAGGCGAGAGAAGAGGAATTAGAAAGACGAATAAACAACGAGATTGGAAGATTAAGGTAAGATACACTGAATACGAAAAGAAGTATCGAGAAAGTGGAAGCATTCTTCATTTGGCATAACCAATCTTCAACATTCGGCAACGGCCACTCAATCTTGGTCACCAACGAGTAAGATCACGGTCGTAGCTTCAACGGCACGAAAATTAATAACTAACAATTAACAAACCCAGCTGGTAAGATTGCATTATCTACGTTTCTTGGAGAGCCATCTTGCAAAAAAGAACATTGGTTAGAACCTAACAAATAGCAATCACAAACAGACTACCACATAAAATCCTAAATCTACCCATCCTACCCATCTCTCAAGTTTATTATTTAAAGGTCAAGTGCTTTTAAGTGGGGTGCACAAACGTGCGTCGGGAGCAATAAGCTCTGATACCAACTGTGACACCCTTATATATAGCGTTAAATAAACACGTAAATTCTACCGAAAAACTGACAGGATATGTTTGTAATTGGTTCAACTAATTAAAACCTGTAATTTTTAAAACATTTCTAAACCATTCACAAACATTTCCAAAAGGAGGGTGCCAAAACCTGCAAATGCTAACAAACTAATTTACATAACAAAGCTAAAGACAAGAAAATATAGAGATACAAACCAAAGTAAAAGAGGGAGACATATGTCCCTTCAAAATATATACACAACAATATGTTTAAAGGTTTACTACAAAATATAACCAAACTAGGTCCTAGGTTCTTTTGCTCACTAGCTCGTCCGTGACCCCATCTAATCATCATCAACCTGTCAATCGCATTTTATACAAACACGAAAGCCACAATTCAGTGGGGAGTAACTTCGAGTCCTCCCAGCCACGAAATGTCATATTTAATGTAACATGTAACGTAACATGTAAACCACATCACAAATAATCTAGATATCAAATATTCTAACAAGTGAACTCTAAACTGACCAAATTAAACTATCATGTGAAACATATAACAAGCGGTAATCCAAACTTTATCAATTGTAACCGGCTTGCATCTCACCTATTACAATTCATAAAATCACCATACAAGAAAGGACAATATATCAAAGACAGGCATAAGTTCTTAGTACGGTCAATAGTCACTCTGTAACTCGAGTCTATACCACGAGGTAGGGAAGGTAATCGAACCGGTATCTTGGCTCAGAGGTTCTATCAAAACATGGCCAAGACACAACACAATCCTAGCCTAAAATCTGCGCAGACCTAGACATGCGGATACACACCACCGCACCCAAGACCCACAATTTTTCTAAAACAAAGTGAGTACCCTAAGGAGTCCACCAAAGGGTTGGCTAGTACTTAAGCTGACCACTTACTATCAAAATAAGTAACGAGGTCATGCCCCAACTTGGATATAATCCCACCAAGTCAGGAACACAAAGGCTATTAAGCAGTGAACATATACTCGTCAAAGACTATAAAGGCCTATCTATGACAAACACAACAACCTGCAAGAAGTATTTGTGGGTGAATATCCGTATACTACCCTTTAAATTTAGGACTATAACGTAAATTTAACATGCGAATATCGTCATAAAACATGAAAACGATAAAAACGATAAGGAACAAGAAATAACCTCAGGTCCTTTAAATTGCGGCGTAAAGAACAGAAATCAAAGCAAATTTCCTCCTAATCGTTACACCCAAGACTTTGTCCGAGATATGCCCTTGTGCTAGAACAGTGTTCTCCGATTGCCTTGCAATATAGGGAGAACTGATGTGAGTTTTGTCGAGATGAGAGATCTCAGGTTTTTCAGAGGAGAATACTCTTCAAAACCCTAATTTCTTGTTTCAAAATAATGATTAGGTTTTACAGAAGGAGGAGGTCTCCTTTTGTTCTCCTAATTCGGCCAAAACCGTGACCCACAAGGGGAAGTGGGCTTCCACTTCCTCTTGATTTTAACTCGAGGTCCGGTTCGTTAAATACTGAAATGTATATGACGGGTTTGTATTATAAACTGTTATCGGTTATCGGAAATTAAGGCATCAGCTAATAATACGGGTTAGCTGAATTATTAATTCGTGTCCGACAAAGCAGTATTGTATAATTATATTCAATATACATTAAATTAAATATAAATCGTTTATATTTAATTTTACGAATTAACTGGTTAATTCGCCTTAGCCCATGATATTTTAATCCGTATTAAATATAATATCTCAACATCACATATTTGACTAATTACTAGTCAAATAACTCGGACTAACTGGTTAGTCAATTTTTGGCATCTACATGACAGTATTTCCTTACTGTCACGTCTCTCGAACGTATCCTATAGGTGTGACTTTTAGGGACCAGTTGATCACCGCCATCTGTATGACAATAACGTCAAACTTATCTAGCAAGCCAACCGTTATTGATAAACGTGGATCAACTGATAATAATACCAAAATATGCCCTTTGATCCTTTTAGAGGTTTATAAGTCCTTGCACTAAGCATTAAGGACACCAACCCCAACAAGCTCCCACTTGTCCGTACAAGTGTATGTGCAATGACGTTATCCGCACTAAGCTGGAGGACACAGGCTCCAACAAACTCCCACTTGTCCGAACAAGTGTATGTGCGATAACCGATTCTCATATTCATTTAAAATTTCTCCCACTCAATGTAAAACAATTTGCGGATCCGGATCCACAAAGGTCGTATTTTACAATCGATCTGTATCTAGAGTGGTTTCCCCGACTAGAGAGTAACTTAAGTGATAAAACGAATCCGTATCCGAGCATGGCCATGCATTTCGATTCTGACTCCTCGAGTGGCCCCGAGAAATATCGAGTACACGATAAAGGTGAATATTTCCTTCAACTCGAACTCCTTCCGATCTAAGCACGGCATGAAATGACCCAGAAAAAAATCTACTTGGCCCCCTGTTACGGATGACCGTGAGAAAGAAACCAAAGTCACCCAAAATCGGCCTTAGTCTCAAGAGACAGTCGATAGTCAAAAGAATCGACTCTTAGGATCACCATGGAGGTCCTATCCACGACCGGCACCGAATGTTATAAAACATTTAGGACTCCACGTCGATGTCACAATTGTGTCCTACGAGATATCCGTATAAATCGCCTCGTGATTGGTGGTCAACCTTTGTTGACTTATGGCTCGTTGAACCCACCATCAACCAACGTCACAAAATAATTGCCAGAGTTATCAGCTCATGTGGGCAATTAAGGACTGAAGAATATAATGTTTGTTCAGTTCACTTTGTGGTGTTCAAAATTTGACGTACAAATCCACATGAAAAAACAAAATATATATAAAATATCAAATCGATGATGTCGTATAGAGTACAAGAGAGTATGAATCTGATCCATAAAAGAGTACTACAACTTAGGAACACGTTTAATTCCCATGGAATTAACGTGCCCTTCATGCTTATCTTGTCGTAATGCTTTAGTGAGAGGATCTGCTATGTTGTCATCTGTAGCAATCTTTTCTATCACTACTGTCTTTTGCTCCACGTAATCCCGGATTAGATGAGCTTTCCGTTGTACATGTCTAGATTTGTTGCTAGACTTTGGCTCCTTAGCTTGGAAGATGGCACCACTATTGTCGCAATAGATGGTGATCGGGTCATTCGAACTAGGCACTACAGAGAGCCCATGTAAGAATTGACGCATCCATATCGCTTCCTTTGTTGCTTCGGACGCGGCATAGTACTCGGACTCGGTCGTAGAATCTTTAACAGTTTGTTTCGAACTCTTCGGTGACTGCAGCGCCATTAAGAGTAAAAACGAATCCAGATCGAGATTTCGAGTCGTCTCAATCCGTTTGGAAGCTAGCATCTGCGAACCAGGTTGCGCATAGCGTTTGAGAGCCTCCATAAGTCAATGCCCAATCTTTAGTCCTCCGGAGGTACTTAAGAATGTTCTTGACGACACGACCAATGTGGTTCACCTGGTTCTTTGTTGGAATCGACTTGTCATACTCAATGCATATGCCACGTCCGGACGTGTGCATATCATGGCATACATGATTGATCCTATAGCCGAAGCATAAGGAATCCGTGTCATGCGCTCTTTCTCTTCCGGTGTCTCTGGTGCCTGAGACTTGCTCAAATGCACCCCTGGAGCCATGGGAAGGAACCCCTTCTTGGAGTTAGTCATGCTGAATCTCTCTAGGACTTTGTCTATGTAAGACTCCTGACTGAGAGATAGCATCCGTCGTGATCTATCTCGATAGATGCGGATGCCTAGAATTCTTTGTGCCTCTCCCAGATCTTTCATCTGGAAATGGTTCTTCAACCATACTTTCACCGAAGTTAAGAGAGGTATGTCGTTCCCAATCAGGAGTATGTCGTCAACATACAATATTAGGAAGACAATCTTGCTCCCACTCGACTTGATATATAAACATGGTTCCTCGATCGATCGAGTAAATCCATTTTCTTTTATCACTTGGTCGAAGCGATGATTCCAACTCCTTGATGCTTGCTTAAGTCCATAAATGGAACGCTTAAGCTTGCACACTTTCTTAGGATGTACTGGATCGATGAAACCTTCGGGTTGTACCATGTACAACTCTTCCTCCAAAAAGCCGTTTAAGAAGGCGGTTTTCACGTCCATTTGCCAAATTTCATAATCATGAAAAGCGGCAATCGCTAAGATAATCCGAATGGAACGCAACATGACTACGGGTGCAAAAATCTCATCGTAGTGCAAACCTGGCACTTGGGTGAAACCTTTAGCAACTAGTCGTGCTTTGTAGATATCTTGTTGACCTTCCACAGAATGCTTTATCTTGTAAAGCCATTTGCATTGAAGAGGACGAACCTTAGCAGGTAAGTCAACAAGATCCCACACGTTGTTCTCATACATAGAGTCCATCTCGGATTTCATGGCCTCAAGCCATAGTTTCGAGTCGAATCGGTCACGGCACCTTTATAGGTTGCGGGTTCACTACTCGTAAGGAGTAGAACGTCATCTATGTCATGTTCCTCGACCATACCAATGTATCTGTCCGGAGGAATAGAGACTCTTCCCGACCTCCTAGGTTCCTCGGGAATATTTACATGACCGGGATTGAAGGAATAGGTTCCTCCAATGGTTGCTCGGTGTTTGGTTCTGGAATCTCCGACAGGTCGAAGGTTCTATCACTCTTTGCATTCTCGAGAAATTCCTTCTCTAAGAATGTCGCACTAGCCGCAACAAAAACACGTTGTTCGGTTGGCGAATAGAAGTAATGACCACGTGTTCCTTTAGGATAACCTATAAAGTATGTCTTGACCGATCGCGGGCGAGCTTATCTTCAGTCTCCACTTGACATAAGCCTCGCAGCCCCAAACCCGTATAAAGGACAAGTTAGGGACCGTTCCCTTCCATAGTTCATATGGAGTCTTGTCAACAGCTTTAGACGGACTTCGGTTAAGTATTAGAGCGGCTGACAATAGAGCATAACCCCATAATGAATCAGGTAAAACCGTGTGACTCATCATGGATCGAACCATATCAAGTAGTGTTCGATTTCTCCATTCGGACACACCATTCAATTGAGGTGTTCCAGGTGGGGTTAACTGTAGGGCAATCCCACAGTCCTTTAGGTGTTGATCAAACTCGTGAGAAAGATACTCGCCACCACGATCCGAACGCAGTGTTTTTATCTTTCTACCCAATAGGTTCGTGACCCTATTCTCGGTATTCCTTGAATTTCTCAAAGGATTCACTTTTGTGCTTCATTAAGTAGACATAGCCATATCTACTCAAATCGTCCGTGAAAGTGATGAAATACCTATAGCCTTCTCGTGCGGTGATTGACATAGGACCACATACATCCGTGTGTATGAGTCCTAATAGGTCAGCAGCGCGCATTCCAACACCTTTGAAGGAAATACGAGTCATCTTACCGATGAGACATGATTCACACGTGCCAAATGATTGAAAATCAAAGGCCGAGATAGCTCCATGTTTGATGAGTTGTTTTACGCGTTTCTCATTAATGTGTCCCATACGGCATTGCCATAGATACGTTTGATCTTTGTCACCAACCTTTAACTTTTTATTCATTACGTGTAATATTTCGGTGGTCCGATCTAAAACATAAATTCCGTTCATGGAGACTGCCTCGCCATAAATCATATTGTGTAAAGAGAAAATGCAAGAATTATTCTCAATTACAAATGAAAATCCGAGTTTGTCAAGTGCAGAAACTGAAATAATGTTTTTCGAAAGACTAGGAACATAATAGCAATCATATAATGATAACTCAAATCCGCTAGGAAGCTGGATCACATATGTTCCCCTCGAGACGGCAGCCACTCTTGCTCCATTCCCGACACGCAGGTCAACCTCACCCTTTGCGAGAGGTTCGAGATTTCGGAGGCCCTGCACATGATTACACAGATGAGAACCACAACCAGTATCAAGTACCCAAGTTCCGTAACTTGCGTGGTTAATCTCAATCATATGAATAAAAGTAGAAGAAGAGGAAGACATACCAACAGGTTTAACACGACCCGCTTTTATGTCCTCATGATAAACAGGACATGTGCGTCTCCAATGCCCAGACTTGTGGCAGTGATGGCATTCCATGTTATCCATTTTGCTCTTTGTCGCGCCTGATGAGGTGCTCGACTCACCAGGCCCACTCTTACCCGAACCCGACTTCTTGAACTTCGCCTTACCTCGCTAGGTTTGCTCGAGCTTTGCCCTTACCCTTTCCTTTATTTGATACAACGAGAACATCCTGTTTCAAGCTCCCACTGGACTTCATGTCCTTCTCGGTCTGTACGAGAAGGGAGTGCAGTTCATGGGGAGTTTTCTTCAAATCATTCATATAGTAATTCGCTCTAAATTGCGAATAACCATCGTGGAGTGAGTGAAGTATGCGATCGATAACGATGTTCTCCGATGTTACGATTAAAGGTCTCCGGTTTCTCGACATTCTCAATCATGCGAGAATGTGTGGGCTAACCGGTTGGCCCTTTCGGAGTCTCGCATCAAAGAAGCGAGTGGTATGCTCATAGGTCACGATTCTCGGTGCTTTCGAGAATTCCTTAGTGAGCGTGGTGAAAATCTTGTTTGCACCATGGGCTATGAAGCGTTTCTGCAAATTGGGTTCCATTGCAAAAATGAGTACGTTTTTAATCGCACCCGCTTCCATACAGAAATCATTAAACTTGGTGACTTTAGCAGCTCTAGCCGTGGGACCTGGGTTTGCCGGGATGGGCTCCAAGAGATATTTGAGCTTCCGTCAGCGGCGCAGCATTCCGTAATGCCGCCTCCCGGTCCGCGAAGTTGGATCCATCATTCTTGTCGAGTAGGCGATTCATCCGACTCATGAAGATCCTAAGCCAGGACTCACGGTCCAATGTGGCACTTGGCATTGGGTTATCACTTGAACCAGCCATTTGATGTTTAGCAGTTTAAAATCGTGATCTACACTGAAAAAGAAAGAAAAACAAAACGAAATAAGCAACTCATCGAGGTGATTTAAGTCTATTTTAAAATTCATTTTAAACATGTAGACTCTCGCACTTGCATAATTGATCTCCCTCAAGAAAGATACAAGTGATCCCAAGACTCAATTTCTGTAAATTGATAAGCCAACTGTTTAGCTAATTCTTCCGGAAGAACTCTTGGTCGATAGATTTCCGTAAATCCTATCTATAGTCCACCATGATCACAGGATCGTACGAGTGACCATAGTGTTGAGATAAAATAGGTCAATCGGTTCCAACTTACCCGACGTAGAAGGGGTCATAGTATGCCTACCGACGAAGAAGGGACTCATTGGAGTTTGACCTATAAAGACCGTTCTCAATTTTAGTTTATACGAGGAAGATCCCATCAACTAAATTATAATTCATTTTAAGTGAACGAATAACTAGCGTCTGCGTGAATGAATTAATTTGGGTGATGGCTTAACATGATCGTGTGACATACGAATGTCAAAGAAACTAACTCGTGACCTCTATATGTGTCAGTTTTCATGCAATTATTAGGTGGTTTGGTTTTTTTAGGCGGAATATGATGCATACTATCGTTACAATAAAATAAATAATTGAATGCAATACGTAAATAAAATTTCCTAGTGTGGCCTATCCTAATAAAAAAAACAAAATACAACTTTGGAATCCACCGTTGGACCCAAGAAGCTTGTCTTGTTGTTCCATCTTGATCCTTGTAGCGGGAGTGAGCATCTGGTCTCCGTCTTTGGTCTTCTCAAAAATTACAATTTAAAATTACAAAATATAAACCTAATTACATTCTAATAAAAACTGTAATTACAAGTGAAAAATCCAAAACGGAGATACGAGATCTCAAAATACAACCAAGACCGTGTTCCATCATTACGGTAACACGTTCTACTAAGGCCACACTAAGTTACAACCGTTTGCAAATTAAAATAAATACGTAGTAAAAAGGCATTCACGGCATTCATAAATTAACGATAAATAAAAATGCATCAACTAAAAACAAATTCTTTCGGGACATAATTCCGTAATTATGTTAAATTTGTCCAAACCACCTTTTAATGATTAAAATTCATGTGATAAAACCGCTTCTATCATTTAATTTTAATCCAATACGATCGTTACTTTAAATACACGATAAAATAACTTAATGGTACGTGTGTGAACCGTTTCACAATCATAGCGAGTGTACTATCTCCGTATAAAGTACATATTGAAGCCAAAAGAAAATTTAAATCAAAAGAAACAAATTTTCAAAGCTGTCAAAGATGAAATCCCTCGATCTAGGGACATAAGTTCTCGATCGAGGGACAGGAGGGATCGATCGAATGAGGCTGCCATTCGATCGAGGGGTCTGCCAATCAGGAGGTGCTCGATCGACTAAACATGAGGTCGATCGAGGACCTATATCAGCAAGGCTGCTCGATCGAGTACGAGGACAACTTGATCGAGCAGTAGGGTTTTAAAAGCAGGTCGATCGAGTACAGCAAGGACTCGATCGAGTAAAACAACACAGAAAAACCACTCGATCGATTGAAAACGAGTTCGATCGAGTTCAAAACTTTCTGGAAAAATTAAAACCCTCGTGAAACATTTTTCGAGACAAAATTAATTGCAATTTTCGATCAAAAATGCATCAAAACAAATTTGACAATTGACAAAACATGACATATTGATATAATCTCTGTATAAAACAACAATATGCATAAAAACAAATCAAAAACAAGATGATAAAACCGTGTAAACATGTCACGGTTTCAACACAAAATTTCAGCCGTGTAAACAGGACACGGTTTTCGAGACAAACACAACCGTTTTAAAATCAGTTTTATGAAAAACACATGGAAAAATTTACGTGGCCTCGCTCTGATACCACTTGTGGGTGAATATCCGTATACTACCCTTTAAATTTAGGACTATAACGTAAATTTAACATGCGAATATCGTCATAAAACATGAAAACGATAAAAACGATAAGGAACAAGAAATAACCTCAGGTCCTTTAAATTGCGGCGTAAAGAACAGAAATCAAAGCAGATTTCCTCCTAATCGTTACACCCAAGACTTTGTCCGAGATATGCCCTTGTGCTAGAACAGTGTTCTCCGATTGCCTTGCAATATAGGGAGAACTGATGTGAGTTTTGTCGAGATGAGAGATCTCAGGTTTTTCAGAGGAGAATACTCTTCAAAACCCTAATTTCTTGTTTCAAAATAATGATTAGGTTTTACAGAAGGAGGAGGTCTCCTTTTGTTCTCCTAATTCGGCCAAAACCGTGACCCACAAGGGGAAGTGGGCTTCCACTTCCTCTTGATTTTAACTCGAGGTCCGGTTCGTTAAATCTTGAAATGTATATGACGGGTTTGTATTATAAATCTGTTATCGGTTATCGGAAATTAAGGCATCGGCTAATAATACGGGTTATTTGAATTGTTAATTCGTGTCCGACAAAGCAAAGATTGTATAATTATATTCAATATACATTTAATTAAATATAAATCGTTTATATTTAATTTTACGAATTAACTGGTTAATTCGCCTTAGCCCATGATATTTAATCCGTATTAAATATAATATCTCAACATCACATATTTGACTAATTACTAGTCAAATAACTCGGACTAACTGGTTAGTCAATTTTGGCATCTACATGACAAGTATTTCCATCTTGTCACGTCTCTCGAACGTATCCTATAGGTGTGACTTTTAGGGACCAGTTGATCACCGCCATCTGTATGACAATAACGTCAAACTTATCTAGCAAGCCAACCGTTATTGATAAACGTGGATCAACTGATAATAATACCAAAGTATGCCCTTTGATCCTTTTAGAGGTTTATAAGTCCTTGCACTAACTGTTAAGGACACCAACCCCAACAAGCTCCCACTTGTCCGTACAAGTGTATGTGCAATGACGTTATCCGCACTAACTGGAGGACACAGGCTCCAACAGTATTCAATACCAATTCCATTTCCAGCAATATTAACAATATTAAAGGTTTCGGGGAATCTAAGGCCGTTTCTACAACATAAGAAGCTACTCAAATCAAACAACAACACATGTGAACTAAAAACTTAATAAATGGCCTAAAACAAGTAAGAGGCCGATTATCCAATTCATACAAAATTTCATCCAACCGAATTTTTACCCGCAACCACTCTGCATGCAGTGCACGGGTTAAATTATGGTGACCAATCACACAATTGATCGACATCGATTGATCAAAGGGACCAAGGGCTCAGTTTTCGGCATAATCATCCAACATTACAATTATCGCTACAAATTCACTTAAAGCCTATTCATTACTATATCATATTATAACCTATCCTAACATGTGCAACTACCAATATAAACATAATTTTTACCATTAACATTATATTTACTACTAATATGATTCATTTCAAAAGATTACCCATTTGTTACTTATACTAAATATAACATTAATAAACCCTAACGACAATTAATGCATGAAAAACCGCTGAAACAAGCAACGGCCAACCGGGCCAACCTGTGGCCTGCCGTGGGCCTGCTGGCCTACCGGGCTCGCTGGCCGCCACCCCCAACCCTCCATTTCTTCATTTTTGTTCGTTTAACATAAATCGAATCATCAATTAATCATTCCCATTTTGTTTCCATACTAACATGTGAACTTAAACTAACAAAAGACATGATTTAGACATGAATTTAACTCATATTTTCATGTGATATAAACTACTCCATTAAAAATCACAAAATCATACAAGAAAACAAAGAATGTGACATTTATCCGTCGAGTAACTCGAAATAGTTACCTTAAGCTAGAAAAAGGCAAAATAACCCTTGAGAAAACCCTAAAAACAGTAGCTACCCATCATCCCCTACTATATAGGAGTCCCCCATATCATCCTCATAATCTTCACCTATTAAAAACAACAAAAACACAATAATAATTATCAAAACCGAAATTATGCCCAAAATCGTCTTAAATTGACATAATGAAAACTGAAATTAAAACATACTAGGATGTAGATCTTGAAGAGAGGATTCCGAAAATATAAATTATCGAAAAAATCGGACTAGAAACGAAGAAATTATGATGAAATTAGCTTAAAGAGCTTAGGTTTTGTCATAAAAATGGTGTTTATTTGTTTAGAATATGTTAGAACATTTGAGGGAGATGAAGTGGCAAAAGAAAAATCCAAAGGGAAGGAGGAAGGGAGGTGTGCCGTGAGAAAGGGAGAGGAAGAGCGGGAATTTGGCAGGATTATATGAGTCGGGTTTGGCTCGTTACGACGATAATTAGAACCGTTCGTCAAATGCAAATTCCGACAAGACCAAAGTTCTTAAACACGAGATTACAAGAAGATTGAGTACTCATAAGACCCGTTTCCAAAATCGTTTGCCCAATTTTCAAAAGAGTTGTCATTTTTTTTTTCCGATATGCCCTTATTTCGAAATAAAAGGTTTTTACACGGTTTAAACTATTTTTAAACATTTCGAAACTATCAAAATAAATACTTTACTTCAAAATATAATAAAATTATATTTCTTTGAATTATTATTACTTCAAATACATTAATATCAAATTTTACTTGATTAATAAATTACTTCCGCAATATAATAATGGTCCAAAATTACGGGGTGTTACAATCACCCCTCCTTTTAAAAAGTTTCGTCCTCGAAACTTAGAAGGAGAAATTATAGTATACAACATCTTAATAATATAATCATAAGAAAAATTTAGGTATCTTTTCAATGAAACGGTGATACTCTTGTTGATCAGACAAAAACATCCACATTTCATATCAAAATATAAAATATTTCTACACCAATAAATGAGAAAACCCATTATTGGGACGTCTCCAATAACGAGATTTAACACTCATTAATGTTAAAACCATTAAAAATTATAAAAGCCAAAATAGAAATGAAGGTTTCACTTTTAAACTCAATTGGGGTCAAATCCCTGAAAATGTAACATTAAACTTTGACAAAGAAGTCATAAATAGATCGAAGTTAGCAGAAATTGGGCAAAACTTAACGAAATCTCGGGTATAGTAATTAAAATTACGATAAATGAGTTAATATACAAGGAAGGAAAAGGGAACTAAATCAAAATTTCATTTTCAAACTTTTAAAATGGGTAAGGTTTTGCAAAAGTATCATAAACTTTTAACAACGAATCGAAACTGGTAGCTTGAAACGTTTAGAAATTTCACGAAGTGAAAAGTAACTTAGACATCATAGGTGCAAGTATGCTAAAAGGATTCAAGCTTAACTAATCAAAAGAGCTATGATGAATTTCATGGGGTAAGAGTTGAAGTCGAACCTAACAGGGTGTCAAAGATGGAGTTTTACAAGATACGAGTGTCAAACTTAAAGGGGGAGCAAGATGAAACGAGGGAAAGAGGTATGAACGGTAACACTTATGATCAAGGAGAAAGGGAAATTAGACAACAATAAAATGCCAGACACTCAAATCTCAAACAACAACATCACTCAAAACGGTTCCGAAAACTTCCTAACAACAAAACTCATAACCACATCACTCCCAAGGGTTTCCTCATTCGCTTATGTTACCTCATCCAAATCCATTCCCTGAAACAAGGTACTCCACTATAAGTGTGATCTCATCGCTCCAAATCCTCAATCATCCAGAAACAACTTTCACAAGTCTAAGGTCAAGGCTTCCAACACAGCTATATTCGTATCCAACTAGTGTCACTATGGGTTCCTCAAAAAAAAAGT
This sequence comes from Silene latifolia, assembly GCF_048544455.1. Classification (NCBI taxonomy): domain Eukaryota; kingdom Viridiplantae; phylum Streptophyta; class Magnoliopsida; order Caryophyllales; family Caryophyllaceae; genus Silene; species Silene latifolia. The sequence goes on from NC_133537.1 coordinate 300,704,952, forward strand.
AAACCTTCAATCAAGAATCCCAATACCAAGCTATAAACTCCAAGAGAAGGTTCCTCAAATATTCCATAAGATTCTCATTTCAAAACAAGGTAGTAACCTACCAATCCCCAAAATCTGAAAAAAATTAATAGGATCTCAAGTTTCTCTCTCCTTTTACTTATTAAGGATTGCCAAAAGCGGAACTATATTCAGCTACACTCAGCTACAACATCGTCCCATCATCTCAAGTACTCAATGTGACCTCAAGGTCTATAAAACTATAGGGTTAACAAATTCTTCTCAATACTAAGTCTCTCTCAACTCAAGAACTCTCAAGAGCCAACGAATACCAAATCACATCACTAATCCATTATGGTCATCAACATCCCCAAGGAGTATTCTTTCAAATTTGACATCCTAAAACTTACTTACCATCAAATTCCCAAGGAACAAGGTCTTAATTGTAACAACACTTTATCACCTCAGAGTTCCTAAAACCATAAATTGAAACTATGTTCTTTAACCTAACAATTGGTGTCAACCATACCATTACCCTTTCTAGTTACCAAAACAAGTGCTAAGACTTCCCAACAATGTAGCTTACTCTCACTCTCATACCATACTTCAAGTAGTAATCAATATCACTCACTAAAACCAACTAATAATCCCACATTTAACATTTCCCACACGATAACATATACATTATCAAACCCTCATATCCAAAGTGATTATGGAAGCCAATCCCAAACTCGACTACTTAGTCAATCCTATATCCTCAAATCACATCTCACTAACTCTGTAAACATGGTCAACAGGGTATCAACTATACTAAGGAGACAAGGAGTGATAACGGGATAGAGAAACGGTAAAATATTTTCGAAGGGTGCATGAGCCTGACAAGTTAGGAAACTAAGGAGTCGGACCGTAAAGATAACGGTTGACAAAAATAAGAGGTATTCGAGTTAAGAAGATATCTCGGGCAAGAAGAAGATACATAAACTATGGCAAAAAAACAGGGTTCAACGAACGTTAAAGAGAAGGGAAGGAGAACAGAAGCGGCATAATGAAAGGGTTACCGCTTACCAAAACACTCATCAAAGCTTATGATCGATATGATAAGGTTACATCACTAAGGTGCTCAACAAAGCCTCAAAAGTCTACCAAATCATAGGACTAACAAGGACTCCACAATGGTAGGTATTCCTCAACTTAATTCGAAATGATAAGGTTACATCACTATGCCCTTATTTCGAAATAAAAGGTTTTTACACGGTTTAAACTATTTTTAAACATTTCGAAACTATCAAAATAAATATTTTACTTCAAAATATAATAAAATTATATTTCTTTGAATTATTATTACTTCAAATACATTAATATCAAATTTTACTTGATTAATAAATTAACTTCCGCAATATAATAATGGTCCAAAATTACGGGGTGTTACAGACCGTATCAATTATAATTATCATAGTTCACCGCTTTAGTTCACTTAAAACGTGATAGATAATAAATTGACAAGACCTCTCACTTATAATAATTGATAATTAGCCTTACCAAATAGTAGAAACCATGAGTCCCAATTTCATGAGGAAGTAGACTCGACTCACCGGGGTGCTAAACTTGTTACGTTGGGTAAGTGGGTAATAAAATGTTATTATATCGAAATTTGGATTGAGCTCAACGGAAGTATTCGTTACCGTAGTCGCATGTGTTCCGGGCTAAAGATAAATATTAAAGTAATTTTTATCGACCGAGAGTTCTAGAAGTAGAATCGATTAAGAGGTTAGTCCACCGAGTTATATTAATAAGGGATAATCGGCTCACTGTGCCCGAATTAATATGAATTTGGATCTCAGGATCATTTATAATAGTTGGGTAGAGGTCACTATATAAATGCTTAAAACTTGTTTAAAATGTTTACAAGTATTATTAAAACGATAGATGTTTATTAATTCCTTCACTTCCTATTTTTGTAGTCAAAACTGTTTTCTCAATTGCAATGGCAACTCCAATTTCATCCGCAACCACTAGCTCCAACACTCTCACCAATGTTTCATGGCTCCGATCCTTCATGGATCGTTGTAAGTTAGAAAAGAATGGGTCCGATTTCGCCGATTGGGACGCGCAACTTCGCTTGGCCGCGGAGGGTGACGACAAGCTTCGTTACCTTACCGAGGCCTCTCCCGCCGAGCCTAATGCTAGGTCTACCACCGCCTCTAGGCAAGCCTATGAGGTTTACCAAAAGGAGTCGGCCGCGATCAAAAATGTGTTGATATTCGCCATGGAGGCCGAACTGCAAAGAAGTGTTATAAAGATTAGCACCGCTCATGAGATCTATATGAAACTTGTGACCATGTTTTCACGAGCTCCGAGGATCATACAATACGAAGTGGCATCCGCATTCTTTGATCTCAACATAAGGGAGGGCCAAAAAGTTAGCCCTCATGTGCTCAAGTTGATGGAGCATGTTGAGACCTTAAAATTGCAAAAGGTAGAGGTTCCCGAGGAACTCGTCACTGATCGAATTCTTCACTCCTTAAACAAAGTTAAGGCATATGTTCAATTCAGGGTGAATTTTAATATGCAAAACAAGAAAGTCTCCCTTGATGAGTTGCACAAAATGCTTGTGCAAGCCGAAAGGGACATGGGGCTAAGTGTTAGCACCACCAAGGATGTGCTCAATGTTAATCATAAGAGCAAGGGGAATTTCAAGAAAAGTGGCAATAAGGGAAAGAAGAAAACTCCCAACAAAAACAAAGGAAAGGCTTGTGAAGCTAGCTCCTCCAAGCCCAAGTACAGTGCCTCATCCGGGGACAAGTGCCACTATTGTTGTGGTGTTGAGCATTGGAAGAGAAATTGTTCAAAATACCTTGGCGATATCAAAGCTGGAAAGGTCATTCCAGTAGGTATATAATTATCCCCATCTTTTATGTTTCAATCTCAACTTTGGTATGTTGATACAAGTTGTGATGATTACCCTTTTTATTGTAATTAGGGCATCCTAGCAAGGACAAGGGCAAAGAAAAACAAGTATAGAAGATCTTAAGGGAAGCTAGATGTAGTCGCCCATGAAGCTAGATCTATGGAAACTTGGCTTTATATGGCTTTGTCTTTATTTTCATGTTGTATTTTGAGATTTTAGAACTATTTTGATTTCCTTGTTCGACTTGGAAATTTGTTTGTATCCTTTAAACAAGGGTTGTATTTTGGATATTGGTGACTTCGTTTGCAACCCAAGTCACTTACTTTATCGTATCATTTGTTCTAAAAATTTATCATCATACACTACTTGCATCATGAAACATAAGATTATCAACTTAAATTGATCAAATTGACAATTATAATGATTAGATCATTATATGTCCATAAGCTATGAATTTGATTCTCCTTATGCCATTGTTACTAAAAGTAACAACTTAATTATGAAAAGATCAATTATAAAGTTATGTTGAGTTATTGAACTCATAAAGTAGGGAATTTACGATGCAAAACGGACACATTATTCTAAACAGATGGTCAACTAGGAGATACCTAATATAGAGAGTCTATTTAACAGATGACATGGATAAGACTCGCATATTACATGAATCAAACTGCCATGATAGGGCTGGTCTTTTATGAGCTAATGCGTAAGTCTAGAGAAACTTCTAATACTCCACCATATGTATGTTTGTGACTCACAAAGCTATCTCTCAAGAAGATAGATGTATTTCTGAGAGATAGAGTGGGAGTAGATTGGATCGTCACAAACATGTCTTATAGTTAATGTGTTACTTTGTGAAAGTAATGGAACTATAATCTATAAAGATAGAGTGGGAGTATAGTTCAGTGGGAGTTTAGCACACATGGCTTGTTGTTAAAATGTTGCTTTGTGAAAGTAATAGTATAATGACTTTACCCCAAATCGACGTTGTTACAAATGAGCCATAACATTACAAATCCAAAGATTGTTATTCAAGAGTAGATTTACTTTAAGGCGAGGGTCTCCTTAAAGGTAAATAGAGCTTTAGAGTACCTAAATACATAGATTAACATGAAGATGTTGATCAAGATAAATGATGTTAGGAATTGCCGCATTTCATTTTAATGAAGAATGACAAATGATATTACTCACATTCGCTTTTCTAAAATGGGAATTTAGAGAAGGAGGTGTTTGAAACACAAAACCTTAGATGAAGATCTAAGAATCCTAACATATTATGTGTAGCTTTCTTAAGTGATACCAGGATGGTCTTAAGCAAGCATTAAAGGATTATACTTCTCGTTCATGTGATAATTGAGAATGGTATCATTCACATGATTGAAGAATCATGTTTATACATGAAGTTATGTGGGAGCAAGAATTACTTTTCCATGTCTTATATATTGATAACATATTACTTATTGAGAATAATGTACCAATGCTCTCTTCTGTGAAAGAGTGATTGGGAGACTAGGAAAAGGTGTGATATATTCTAAGATTTCTGAATCTATGTGAGGAAATATTGGCATAGAGTTAAGTGTCTTATGATGATAAGATCTTTCAAATCTGTTTAAAATCAACAAGGTTGAATAGGTTATTCATGGTGATGAAAGTGGAATTACTATGATGGAGTCATAGTCGTTCACTGAACCTATTAAGTTGTTGATCACATGAAATCATTTGCTGATGATTCCGCCATTAGAATGATCATGTATGCCAACAGACGCACACGCTGTGATGAAGAATATGCTAGGAGCATAATAAGTCAATAACAGGTTAATTCATAAGATGGTCTTGTGAAAGCCTTAAAGAACAACTGGGGATTTGTTTGATTGTTTGGATGATGTACTAAGTTATGTGTTGAAGGGTTGCACTAGCTTTAGTTTCCAAACTGAAAAGGATTTGTCGAAATCCTAGGCTAATTTTATTGACTAAAGAGAAAGAAACTAGAGAAGTATTTAGTTTCGTTCATTGCAAATTCTACAAAAGGAATCTAAGTGAATTGTGATAAAAATGGTCAACATAAGGATTAAGAATGAATCCCTCTACAATTGACTTTATCACAAGTTATGCGATAACAGTGGGAGCATCTTTCAAGTTAAAGAGCCCAAGTCTGGTAAGAAGACTAGACATATACTTTGATAAATTCATGTTATTGGATATAACATTGAAAATAAGGAAATAACAATTGATAAAGTTGGAATACATGGATATCTGGTATATCCACTTGCCAAGCTTTTATTACAATTCAATTAGTGTTATAGACACACTATAGATTATAAGATATGAAGTAGTAATAGTGTATTGACTATTCATATATGATAATCGCATTTATCGTTTGAGTTTTATTAAACTCACCCGTTATTTTGTTAAATCCAAATGGGTTGTAGAGACAAATTGAACCCCATTAAAGTGAACTGGATTGACATAGTATATGCCCCTGGTTACTTAAAGAGGTGACGTCTCGAAGTGACTAGAGTGTGATGCGATTGATGGCAAGTTCAAGTGCCATAGAGTCATATGGGATGACTAGTCGATTACATAGGCAGACTGTATGGGACACTCTGTCGGGCAATGACCGCTTATAGAGTTCTGGTAATTCATAAAGCCTGGTCGTGGCAAGAGCTACTATAGTATTCTTATGAGTCAATTCTTTTGACTAGAGACTATTCGCCCAAGTTGGCACAAATTTCTGATTGGCTTTGATTTATGCTCTACGGCTGTCGTAACTGAGGTCAAATGAGTATATTTTGGGTTATGACAAATTGTGGCTAAACAAAGGTAATAGTGCGATAGGAATTGTCCACCCCCTTATCAGGGCTGTTTGAAATCTCAAGGCCACTCGAGGAGTAGTGAACTGGAAATGCGTGGCCACGCTCGAAAGGTATCTACGGTAGATAAATCCGGTCAGACAGTTACACTCCAGATCGAGGAAACCACTCAAGATATGATCAAATGCAAGTACGACCTGCGAGACACCTTGCATTGAGTGGGAGATTGTAATAGGACAAGAGAAATGGTGACGCACACTTGTCTCGGACAAGTGGGAGATTGTTGGAATATGTGTCCTCAACAATAGTGCGATCACATGTTTAAATCTCATATTAAGAAGGGATGATTCATTATATAGTCAACTGATCATCATTAATCGATAATGATTAGCTAACTAGAGTTTGACATTATTGTCATTTGACGGTGGTAATTAGTTGATCCCTTAAGGTTACACCTAAAGGACAATTCCCTTAATAGACAAATTGATTAATTGTATGACGATACAAGTTAATCAATTCCATAAAATTGAACAATTCAATTGTGGGAGAGAATGTTAATATCTTATTGTAATGGGATTAAATAAGATTTATTTTAGTAATTGAAATATTTTATTACTAAAATTGTTTATTGTTTGTGAAACAATAGAGATGAGAATGAATGGTTGATTATAATTACAAGATGTTGTGAATTATAATTATATGACCCATTTTATTTATGTGATCAAGTATCATTAGTCAATTTGTTGTATGTGATTTAATTAATTTATAAAATGATATTTATTTGATAAATATGCATTAAATTAATTAATAACATGTAACATACTATATGTGACATATTGTGTGACAAATGACAAATTGACAAAATAAGATGGTAGTCCATTTTATGTGATATGGAGCGAATGGAGGGAGTAGTAGAGGTGTGAGGATGATATTATTTTATGAGATAAAGTGCACATCATCATAGCTATTTGCTTACTAGCCTTACACCTACTCTAAATTGTCTTACACATCTACTCCTTATGAAGACCAAAAGCTAAAAAGAAAGATGCCATCCCTTGGCATTTTCCTCCCCACCACCGGTTTTTCCTCCTCTTTCTATAAGAGAATTGCTCTCTTATTTTGTAGACATACATTCATTCACATTTTACATGCAAAATTGCTCCATATTCTCTCTAGTTCTCTCTAAAACAAGTTTTTAGAAAACAAAAATTTGTTTATCAATTCTAATATCAAAATAAGGTTACTAGTGTAGTAATAATAACAATATTATATTTAATTTTAAGGGTAATAGTGTATTAATCTAGTAAATTAGTATACTAATTTAAGGGATTAGTCTTGGGTGCAATCAAAGGAGAATCTCTACATTGGGATTTTTGGAGGATCATCCATCATTTTAAGCTCAAGAACAAATAAGGAAGGTGAACTTATTTGTGCCCAATATTTCGAACCATATAACAATGTAAGGGACATTGTTTTTCTTATTTATCTCTTATTTTGTTATACATGCACCAGATCTAAAGAACACAAATTAAGAAGTTAATTAGTTCACTATTAGAAGAGTCTAATAATCGGTATATGAACCTCACAGCCTAGTCACACAGATAATCACCTTGATGCTAGTGGAGCATCAAGATGAGACTGAGTCATGTTAGCACTTTGTGTGTATGGATGACGAAATTTATACTTGTGTAGTATAAATGGTCTATTGACTCGTTACATAGTCGCCTTAGTATGTCTAAGACGAGACTCCAAAAAGAGTCAAGTATGGAATACACGTCTTTCATACTAAAGCTTCTGAAACCGAATCTTGAGGGTAGGATTGAGCATTGTGTATGTCAATCAGGCGACTCGGGTTAGATACTTGTGTAGTATCTAGACTTTGATTCGCACAACATAGAAGGGTGGCATGCCCACCGTAGTGGGAGCTATGTTGTGACACATATATCATACTATGTGTGTTTTGTCGACCCTTAAGAGTGACTGATGATTTCCTAATTTGTTGCTGTGTGAGCCCTTTTGGACTGTGTCCTATTTTGGTACGAAACCCTTTGACTTGGAGCTATAAGATGAAATTGAGATTTGATGTTGCTACTTTAGCGTGATTTCGGAGAATCATAAAATCGTTGGTTCAACGGGTCATGTTAGGAAAGCAGTCGAGTTGAGATAGATTTTCATTAGTGTCAAAGGAATGGTCAATTCAACTACACCATGTTAAGCCCAGCCGGCGGTTATATTGTGTATATAACTACGTAACATATTATAGCATAAAAGGACAGTGTATGCTGCAGTGTTGTTTGAATGATTTGGGAAATCGTTATTGTGAAAGTGTTATGTTAGTTTGACGGTGACTTAATATAATACTACTTATTACGTATTGGTCGCACGCCCCATTTTCCTGTATGAGATGTGACTGATAGTTTTGTGATAAGCTTGGCTGTGTGACCAAGTGGGAGTATTGTCTCGGTTGTGTGACCGAGTGGGAGTATTGAATTTGTACGGCCATCAATATGGTAAATGTTACAAATTCTAATAGTCATATAATCTCCGTTATGACTGAGATTTTTGACTGAAACAATTGAGCAATTGAATATGTTTCAATACTCATAAATCTCCATAAATTTCCCTATTGAAACTGTCATATTGTGATAGTATAAATGGTGGACTGATCTAAGCATAGAGCATCCAACAAGAACACAATAATCTAACACATAATCACAACAAAACCACCGTCATTTGTGTTTTTGGAACTTGGGATGTGAACTACCTCCGGTGACCCTAGTAGCCATCGATATCGGGTTTTCGTGGATAGAAATCGGCACGTCGATCTTCGTACCATTCCACTATTGAGGTACGTATATTCTAACAAAGGGAGTTGAGGGAAGGGAGAAAAAAAAATGAATTGGACCGTATGTGAAAAAGCACGACCCTAAAACATAAGATGAGAGATATACTAGAGAGAGGAAAAGCTCTAAAAAGTTTAACCTAAAAGTTTGAGCAGCAACATGACAACCATGAAAGTTATACAAAATCATTTTTTTCCTTTGAATTCAGCATAAAAAAAGCACAAAATAATCCAAAAAACACTATAATAAGATCAGATGCTGCAAGTAGTTCGAAGAGTTGAGGTAAATATGTTAGGTTTCAGGGACCATTGATGGAGGATGCAAGGAAAACAAGGTCAATCAGTGAGATGAATGACATCCATGTGCTTAATCTTAATGAAGATGACGAAACTCAGAATAATGAAGGATGGCTACTAAGGCATGGTGGAAGGAATATCCCAGTAATGGAGACGATTGCTGAAGAGGGTGAATTTTCGGATCTTCTTCAACTCACTTTTGAGGAAATCAAAACAGATGTAGACTTCTGGAACAATTCTGTGTTTAGTTATATTTTGGGTGCTAATCCTCCATAATATGGGAGGTTATTGAGGGATTTGTTTACCGTATATGGGATCAATTTAGTATTATATTGACAGAGTTTTTTTTCTTAGATAATGGGATTTTCATAGTAAGATTCACCAAATATGAGAATAAAAAAGCGTTATTGCAGTCTGGATACTACATGTTTGACAATAAGCCGGTGGTAATAATTAAACCATGGGATGTTGAAATGGACTTGGTGAAGGAAAATATGGATGTTGTTACTGTGTGGGTAAAATTGACTGGTAGCCCTTTGAAATTTTGGGGGAATTGTTTACCATTGATAGCAAGGTTAGTGGGCACGTTTATTCAGAAGGATAAGACAACTAATGATAAGGTGAGATTGAGTTATGCTCGTGCCATGGTGGAATTACAAGTTGACCATAAATTACCTGAGAAAGTGCAATTTTTAAATGAATCTGGTAAATTGGTATGTGTGATAGTCGAATATGAATGAAAACTCATTTTGTGTACAAGCTGTAAAGGAATGGGACATGATATAACACAATGCAGGAAAGCAGTAGCAAAAAAAAATAAGAAGTAAGAAAGGGCAGGCTCCTGTGACTAAACCAAAACCACAACAAAAGCAAATATGGTGGCATGTTCAGAAGCCCCAGAATGTGAACCCGAGTGTTATGCTGACCCCTCCTCTCTTTACCCCGATGTCTTCCCTCCTCTAGCCAACATTAAATCTACTCCAGTTGTTAAATCTACACCAGCTAAACAGATTATGAGGTTTAGTAGACAAGAGGGTATAGTGGGAGTCAGATTATCTGGGAAATTTGGTAATTACACATTTTTGGATGCTCTAAATAATACTGCTACTCCTAAGGGAAGAGTAGTGGAGAATGAAAAGGATCCCCCAGATAACTCTATCAATGCATAACAATGACTTCTGGAATGTTAGGGGTCTTAATGACCTGAATAAACAGAAAGTGGTGAAGTGGTTTATGCACAATAATGGTGATGCGGGAGCCTTAGAGTATAATGAAAATGAAGTCGAAATGTGCCCCAAATATTTTGAAGGATTCAAAATGTGCTCAATTCAAGTGAAAATGATAAATATTCAAGTGAATATGTTATCATAGAAGAGCAACGATGAAGAATTAGCAACACGGTTTCCAAGGATAATCAACACGCTGCTTTACTTGGTCGTCAAGTAACTTGATCTACACGTTTTTCTGGAGTTGCCAAAACCAGTGAAGAGCTGTCTATGTTCTTTAGACAGTTGGTGTGAGTGTCCACTCCTTAGTTTCCTAAATTCAGCTTTCCTTATTCTAGCAAATAAACTTTAGGCAGTTGTGTTTATTTCCTAGTTGTTTATTTCCTAATCTTAGCAAGTTTGTAATAAGGCAATTTTGCCATCATAGAGTCAGTTTCTATAAGTTGTTGTAGTCGAGTTTAGGAAAGGTATTTCGGTCAGTTTAAGGAGAGCTAGGTCGGTTTTCTTTAGTATAAATAAGGGTCATTGTATTGAGTTTTAATAATCCAAGTTTCAGAATTAACACAAGAATTTCTTGTTGTGTGCTTATTACTTGCGAGTTATAAGTTTCTTATTTCTTTCTTGCAAGGGAGAGATTTGAGTGTGAGTCAATCCTTGCGAGGTGAGAGTCATACAACCCAGTCGTGTTTGAGTTCGAGTTCCTTGCGAGGTAGGACAGTTTATTCACGTCATATCCTTTAAATTTTCGTTCAATATCATACAAAAACCAAATATACACACTTTAATTTCGCTGCCAGTTAATTTATGTTCTGCAAACTAATAGTTCACTGTACTGTTAAATCCCAAAACGAGTAGATTCACATAATTTGGACCTCGTTTTCTATCAAATTGGTTACCCGAGCCAGGTTATTAATTTTTTTCTTAACAAATTAATCTTGGGAAGCGAAGATGCCAGGAGATGCCGATTCAAGCAAGGGCGTTGTTGATGACGTTACTAGCTCGTTTCAAAGTCAGTTAGACGAGATGAAGGAAGCGATGGCTGAACTGAAATATATGATGAAGAACCTTCCAATAGGGCGTAGTAGAGGTCGGAGCTCGAGTCGAAGTAGATCAGGTGGTTCAGATTCAGAAAATGACGATGCAATTTCCAAACTTAAGAAGGGAAGTAAGAATTATAATGATCGAGGCCTAAAGCTTGACATACCTGATTTCAATGGCGATTTAGATCCCGAAAAGTTCTTGGATTGGATTAGACATGCTGAACGAGTTTTTGAATACAAGGAGTATGATGAGCATAAACAATTCAAGGTAGCTATTCTAAAACTTACTAAGTATGCATCTTTATAGTATGAAAACTTGAAAAAACAGAGGAAACGAGAGAAAAAGAACAAAATTGATACTTGGGAGAAGCTAAAGAAACATCTTATGAAGAGGTTCTTACCTAAAGATTATGAACAAGTGAATCTATATATATTTATAAACGAAGCTTTTTTCGAGCGATTCTAAGTCTTTCCAGATCATCAAAAATCAATTTAGGAAAGTAACATAAATAATAATTTTTGATATAAAAAATAAAGTAAAAAATCCTTTAATTATTATAATATATATTTCTTAAATTATATTCAAGTGATGTTTCCAATTTTTATATAAAAACTTTTACATTTTATTTGACAAAGAAAGTATCATTGAAAAAATAATGAAAATAGTATAATTAGTTTCGCGGTTAAAAATGCTATCATTAGAGTATAGATTCCATATTATTTGCACATATTAAAGATAGTGTACTTCTTATGTGTTATAGGAGCATGTCTTACATTGGTAAATAATCGAATTGTCCCACATCGAAAGATTAGCATAAGAGGGGTGATCCTATGATTATAAATAAGAGACATCTTTTGAACTTAGGTATCAACCAAAAGTCTTTTGAGTCTCTTAAATATTGTGTTAGAGAGCTCTTAAGAGTTTGTATAATTATCTCCACAGTATAATTGGTCGGACCCTCTCGGGCCATGTTTCGGTTACTTGTCGTTAGGAGCACCTAGACCAAAACAATATTTATATCTCCACCAACAACTCTACTATTAGTAAAGAGGTAAGTAAAAGTCGGATCCCAAAGGACGGGTATTGAAGTAAGATTTTCGATTGCAAGCAGCGGTGTGTAGGGGTGTCACAATTTGGGGTTTGAAGTAGAAGATCACTAAACTAAATAGCAATAAAAGTAACAAGCAAGATGATTAAAAAGGGATGTAAACAATTGATAAAAGGCACTAGGGTGTCATGGGGTCATAGGGGATTCATGGGAATTGATCAGACAAACATATTCTCAAATTATAAGTAATCAATTATTGTTGTGATGGACCGAGTTGGTTTATATCTTACAATCCTAGGAAGGTTTGGGTCCCGGAGCCGAATCGATTAGATTGTACAACACCTACAAGTCGACTTAATCCTCCCTACTCAACTATATGCATGGTCTAATGAGACTCGAGTTGGTTTATATCTTACAAGTCTCATTGAAAAGGTAAGTGATGGGTAAAAAATGCAAGAATTCATAGGCTCGCATTTCATCAAACATAACATGTGCATAAGTTGAGATCACAACAAGCAAGCAAATAGACTATGAAAACATATTAAATTAAGCATGAATCATTCCCCATGTTGGTTTCCCCTAATTACCCATTAACCCTAGTTAAAGAAACTACTCACTCATCATCATGGTAAACATGCTAGCAAGGTTGTCAATAATACCAACAAAGCAAAACATGATGAATAAATGAAGATGATTAACAATAATTAAAAAGGGATTAAGAGGATTATACCTACTAATGATTCCAAAATAAAGCAAAGAATAATAGAAGTACTTGATGATTGATTGGAAGGTTGTAAATCTCCCAATAATAACCCAAATAATCCTCAATTACCCAAAATAAAAGATGAACAAGAGAGAGATTAAGGAAATGAGATTTGTATTAAGACTTGATGAAAAGTTGATTACAAGATTAAGAAGAGATTAGAATGATATAAACTACACTAGAGATTGATAAGAAGAACATCCTTATCTAATTAGACTAATGGGGTATTTATAGTGGGGATTAGGTACACAAATTAGGGTTTACTAAGGGCTTAAATGACGATTAAGTCCTTGAGGAATCGCTCCTCTCAAAAGAGATGTCGGTCTCCTTTTTGCCGGTCTTTCCGAAATATGCGCATCCTTCATGGAATAAGAAGAAAACGAAAGTTGCTGTAACACAATCCGAGCGTCCAAGGCATCGGGACGAGCGGATTGCCTGGCTCCTGGACGAGCGGATTCCTTGGCCGGACGCTCAGATTCTGGCCGTCTTGGACGAGCGTCCCGAGGGTCAAGCCGCTCGGATTCTGGGTCAGTTTTCTTCTTTTCTTCCTCCTTCTTCCAACAATCCTCGGGGATCTTGTCGGAGGTGCAGGGATCTTTCCTCATCATTGCCCATCTACTATAATATGTACAAAGGCCTTCTAGTCTTGTCTTCTCTTTGATGCTTGGTCATTGAATTCAATCAATTTAGCTTCTATTTTGCCATGAAAATGCAAGGTTTACACTCCTTTCCTACCAAGGAAACAAAACCTCAAAGAGTATGCAAAACAAAGGACTAAAGATAATAAATGACCTAAATATGCACTAAAAAGCATGGGAACAAGGCTAATTCGGGGACTAAATATGCTCAAATAATGGTCACATCAAATATCCCCAAACCGAACCTTTGCTCGTCCCGAGTAAAGAGGTGACAAAAACTAGGACCGTTAATTAAACTAACCTAATAGCATAGCCGATATGAGATAATTAGCGGGTCTCACTCCGCCCCTTCAACTCACAACAAGACAACCATGAGGTAGGATGCCTTCTTGCAAGGCAAGGTGGGTCTTGCCAAAATGGCGACACATCCAAACATTAAAGCACACAAAATCAAGTAATGGATGCATCTACAAAAGAATAGCCACTTTCCTCATCTAAGTGGCGAAAATTATCTACAAGGGAAGCAATTCAAGGTTACACACTCTTTCATAGATGCAATTTCTTCAAACTACTAAGCCTAGAAGGATACCAATAAATCACCTCCAAATTGTGTCAAGCTAGGGTACCTTTGTCCTCAATCGTTAAATGCTTTTGTCAAGAATAGACTCCCTATGGTGTTAGAAACACTGGAGGATCGCGGAATTCCCCTTCTTGCCTAGACAAGAAGAAGGGTCGTCCCCTCTCTACCATGCACAAAAATGGATACGAAGAATAAAGGGATCAATAGATATTTGAGTTTTATTTGGGAGTTTGCTTTGTTGTTGTTTTCCCCCCAATTTCTTGTGGCATATAACATTTGAGAACACTTTCTTTTTGCCATTTCTTTTGATTTTTGGCATTTCAATACTTGACAACTTTTCAACCTTTGCATTTTTCTTTTGAACATTTTCAAAGTCACCCCAATTAGTAACGAGGGTACCTTATATTTGAAGCATAGGAGTTTTCATTTTTGTTACTCCTCTTTTCTTTTGATGCAATTGCAAACTTTTTCTTTTCTTTTATTTTCTTGAACTCAAATTTGAACAATTTCTTTTTGTGCCCATTCCCTTTGATGACAAAATGTATGGTAGAACATGGATGAATGATGGTTGCATGGTTTCAAGGGTCACCTTGGAATAAACGGTAGCCAAGGAGTTATCACACCACAAGGTACTCTTGACTAGGCCTTAATCAATGGGTCATAGGATACTAGCATGACACATCCTAGGGTGTTTTACAAGTATTCTAACAAGCAAAGTCTTAAGAAGAAAAAGCATCTACTAGGGCCTATATACACTTGTCAAGCTTCCCAAGTAGACGGTTTCACAAAATTTTTCTAACATGCAAACAACATGCCATAATGCAACTAACATATATACATCCTAATGCATATGATTCTACCAACTAGTATGCCAAATAATCTAAATGCAAGTCCTAAATTCACATTGTTTTTACCGCATCCATCAAAATAAAGCCACATAGTCATTAACATAAGGAGGAAAAAGGAGATTGGAAAGATCATACCATGCGGTCTTCAATATCCTCATGTATCGGATGTGGCGTAGTCAATCAATATGAATAAGGATAGACAAACATAATATATACAAAACAATATATACAAGACTACACTACAAAGGAAATGAACATGTTTTTGGATTTTTCAATTTTTCAATTTTTTTGATTTTTTCGAAATTTTTTTATTTTTTTTGGATTTTTGAATAATAGTCAAGTTAGAATTTCCCATCCCCACACTAGTATGGGCATTGTCCTCAATGGCCAATACGATAGGAAATTATGCAAGTATGATGCATGATTTCTAAACTAAATGCAAGCTATACTAAGCTACACTACATGATGCATGGGTTTTTGTTATGGCGGAGAGTGTAATTTAGATTACCTCCCGATGCGTATGCATGTACTTCCCCAAACCAAAATAGACATTATTTCTAATGTCTTAAATTTCGGGGTAGTTCATGCACACGTAATGCAATGCATGAAACTATAAATTGTCATTTTGGATTTTTCATGTGGGAACAATAAAAAGAACACCTTAATGGAGCCAAGGTGTTAGTCCTCCATGTTTCTAGGACTCTCAAGACTATGAAAACAAATATGGTACAAGTTATCAAAACATCAAATCTTTTCATGAAAATTGAAAATAGAGAGAGAGGATAAGGAAACTTCACTTAAGCTTTTGATGGGTTCCTCATGCCCGCTCCATCTAGCTATGAAGAGATCTTCTAGAGATCGCCATCATCCCCCTCTAGGTCAGTATCCCAAACTTCCTTGGATGCATCACTTGTATTAAGGTCCATGAACTCATCTTCTTCGCTATTGAGCTCCACCGTATCCCCACCATAAGATCTATCGCTCCCTTCTCCTTCTTGCCCATTTGCCCCTTCATTTGCTTTTTCCGAATTTGGGAAGCGTATGTCCATTTGTGCCCAAGAGGGGAACATTCCCTCCTCACTCACCTTCCCTTGTTGAACCATGTTGTGGAATTGAGGGTAAAGAGCATAGTAGCTATCCACGGCGGCTTCATATTGGCGCAAATGCATGGCTTGGAGGATCCCCGTCACAAAGTCATCTCGGGGGAGAATAAAGGGGTTAGGGTGGTTGTAAGGTTGGTACTCAAATGGGTAGGGAGGTATCTTGATTTTCTCATCTTGTTGTTGTGGCTCTTGTTGTTGTTGGGGATTTGGTGGTGGTGGTGCTTTACTTGCTTGGGTTGGTTTTGCGGGTATGAGGTAGGACGGGATCGGTGATAGAGGACCCCTCCGTGGTGAAATTCTTGGTAGACTGGTCATTGGCAAGTAGATTTGGTCACTCTCCTTTGTTATCCACTTGATTCTCTTGTCAACCCCCTCAAGGGTTATCCAATGATGTTGCACAAGAAGGATTTGTTCATTTATCCTTGTATTCCCGGAAAGAGGAGTGTACTCATTGTTCTCATTGAATTGTGGATTGAAATGCTTTGCAATCCTTGTAATGAGCCCTCCATTAACGATATGTTTCATCCCGTCGTCATCTCCGTTTCTAAACTTAGCCCACTTCTCAAGTAGTACGAGAGGCGCATTAAAATGGTATCCACCCCTTCCTTGGATATTGAGATAGGACTCCATGAACACAAAATCGAGTCCGTTCACAATTGTCGGGTCCCGGCGTGCAAGGATGGTGCCGGAAAGGAACCGGTAAGTGAGTCTCAAGATAGGGTTTTGAATGTGTAAAGCTAGACACTCCTTGATGTACATAAAATCGCGGCCGGTCATGGCCCTCCAAAGGGGTGCAACACTATATTTCTTCGGCTTTGATGTCCGGGTAGGCGAGACATCGAGGCCAAGTACATTAGCAAATTCCACTAAAGTCATCATTCTCGAAACACTTTCCAACCTAAATTCTATACAAATCGTTTTGTTCAAGGTTGTGATTTTCAAGAAGCTTAAAAATTCAAGAACAAGGGATCGGTAGGTTTGCTCGTACATGTGGAATAGGGTAGAGAGACCAAATAATTCAAAAAGGGCTTCCATTTGATGGTAAATCCCAAGCTTCCTTAAAGTTCTATGGCATAAAAACTTTGTAGGGAGAATGTTCTTACCAAGAAGTCGGTGAAAAACGAGCCTTTGCACATCATTTACGAATTCAACATTAGAGAAGTCATCAAGCTTGGTAAGATCCACAATTTCTTCATGCTCCCTCCATAGAGTATTGATGTGAGAGGTATAAGAGCTTCCTCTCACTCTTGGTATTCTTCTATCCCTAAATAGAGATCCTCTTGGTCCCATTCTTTGATTCTGAAGTTAGAATTTATGATTTGTTGAAGTAGGAAGATGCTCTTTTTGGATTGAATCTTGCTTTTGAACCTTTTGGAACCCTAGAATTTGGGGGTTTTTGTTTTTGTGGAGTGAAAGAGTGTTTGAGAAGTGAGTTAGGTCATATGAGATATGGGTTTTATATTAAAAATGGAGTGGAAGAATGAGGTGTCAAAATTGTGTGGTGGGGAGAGATCAAATCGCAAAAACCGGAAATAAAGGCTGCAGGGAGACGAGCGGATTCGACCACTGGACGCTCGGATTCCTTCGTAGGGGGACGAGCGGATTGTTAGGAAAGCGCTCAGATTCCCTTACAGCGGATCTTTCCAAAATTTGAAGCAGCCAGGACGAGCGGATCGCGCTTAGGACGAGCGTCTTTGCAGAAGCTGGGACGAGCGGATTTTCGACAAGACGCTCGGATTTCGTTACAGAATGAATCCCAAAAATTTATAGCACGAAGGACCAGCGGATTTCCAAAGAGACGGGCGGCTGAAAGAAAGACGAGCAGATTGCCCTCCGAGACGCTCGGATTCTGGATCAGGATATAATATCTGCTTGTCAGCTCCTTTGGACGAGCGGATTCTCTGACGGCCGCTCGGATTCCTTACTCGGACGGTCGTCTGCCTCTCTGGACGAGTGGATTCCCTCGTTTTTCCTTTACTTCAAAAAAAAACTTCCCCACACTTGAAAAATAATTCCTTCCTTCATAAAAAATGATTAGTGACCCTCCCTCACTTACTCTCATGAAAAGAATTTGTGTTTATGATAAAAAAATGCAATAAAGTTAAAATACGAGTTAGAAGGGTTAGTATATTTACAAGTGGTGGTTTAGGGAGGACTCCACCAAACTCTCCCTTTGATGATTCCTTTCAAGGATGAGGAGGCCCGAGGTAGGTGACCTCGACCTCTCCAATAAATGCTCCCTCATAATGTGGCTTCAATCTTTGGCCATTGACCTTGAATTTGCTTCCATCTTCCGCTTTGATTTCAAAGTCTCCATACTTTCCAACCTCGGTGATCACATAGGGACCCATCCATCTAGAGTTCAACTTCCTGGGAAAGAGTCGATATCGGGAATTGAATAGAAGGACTTTATCTCCTTTGTGCAAGGCTTTTTGCTTGATCCTCTTGTCATGAAGCAACTTTGTCCTTTCCTTGTAGATCTTGGCATTCTCATAAGATTGTAGTCGGAATTCTTCCAACTCTTGAATTTGTATCATCCTCCTTTGACCACTTAATTTGAGATCAAGGTTGAGAGCTCTGATTGCCCAAAAAGCTTTGTACTCTAATTCGATTGGCAAGTGGCATGCTTTTCCATAAACAAGCTTGTAAGGAGAGGCTCCTATGGGAGTATTATAGGCCGTCCTATAAGCCCAAAGAGCGTTATCAAGCTTCGTGCTCCAATCCTTTCGGGTCTTGTTGACAACTTTCTCGAGAATTTGCTTGATCTCTCTATTCGAAACTTCAACTTGACCGCTTGTTTGAGGATGGTATCCTAAGCCGGTTCTATGTTGAACACCATATTTGGTCAAAAGGGATACGAGCTTCTTTTCATGAAAATGCGTTACCCCATCACTTATGATTGCTCTAGGGACTCCGAACCTTGGAAAGATTATTTTCTTGAAGAGCTTGGTGACCGTCTTTGCATCATCGTTTAGGGTGGCAATCGCCTCTACCCACTTTGAGACGTAGTCTACGGCCACAAGGATATATTTGTTCCCATTGGATGTCACAAACGGCCCTTGGTAGTCGATCCCCCAAACGTCGAAGATCTCCACCTCTAGTATGCCCCTTTGTGGCATTTCATTCCTCCAAGAAATATTCCCCGTCCTTTGACAAGCATCACAATGAATGATGAACTCCCTTGTATCTTGGAACATCGTAGGCCAATAGAAGCCCGATTGAAGAATTTTTGCAATGGTTCTCGTTGCTCCATGTTGTCCACCATATGGTGATGGGTGACATCCTTCCAAGATTCCTTGAACTTCCCATTGAGGGATGCACCTCCGGTAGAGCCCATCACTACACTCTTTGTAAAGATTTGGGTCATCCCAAAAGTACCTCTTTACTTCGAATAAGAACCTCTTCCTTTGGTTGTAATTCAAGTTTGGAGGGAGTACCCTTCCAACAATATAGTTGGCATAATCGACAAACCATGGGGTGATGTGCCTCTCAAGTTGTGTTTGAATGGCCATCAAGATATCGTCGGGGAATGAGTCATTGATCGGCGTTTCTCCTTGTTCATCGTGAAACCGGATCCTTGACAAGTGATCCGCTACTACGTTCTCGGCCCCTTTCTTGTCTCTTATTTCCAAGTCGAATTCTTGAAGAAGCAAAATCCATCTTAGCAACCTTGGTTTCGCCTCTTTCTTTATTAAGAGATGTCGAAGAGCACGGTGATCCGAAAAGACAATCACCTTGGATCCAAGTAAGTAGGAACGAAATTTGTCCAAAGCATAGACAATGGCAAGAAGCTCTTTCTCGGTGGTATCATAGTTCACTTGGGAGGGATCAAGAGTCTTGCTTATATAGTAGATAGCATGTAGAGCTCTCCCTACCCGTTGGCCAAGAACCGCACCAACGGCGTAGTTACTAGCATCACACATAATCTCGAATGGTAATTCCCAATTTGGAGGTTGAATGATCGGTGCCGAGATTAGTGCTTCCTTGATTCTATTAAAGGCTTCAACACACTCATCAGTAAAATGGAATTGGGCATCTTTAAGTAAGAGTTGAGTGAGGGGTTTCGCTATTTTTGAGAAATCTTTTATGAAACGGCGATAGAAACCCGCGTGACCGAGTAAACTTCTCACCCCTCTAACATTCACGGGAGGTGGGAGTTTCTCTATCACCTCAACCTTATCTTTATCGACTTCGATGCCCTTTTCCGAGATTAAATGACCCAAAACAATTCCTTCATTGACCATGAAGTGACACTTTTCCCAATTTAAAACAAGACTAACATCTTCACATTTTTGCAATACAAGAGAAATATTATGCAAACATGAGTCAAAGTGTTTTCCATAGACGCTAAAATCATCCATAAAAACTTCCATTATGGTCTCTAGGTAATCGGAGAAGACACTCATCATGCATCTTTGAAAAGTAGCGGGGGCATTACACAAGCCAAAAGGCATCCTCCTATAGCAAAAGTACCATAAGGGCATGTGAAGGTGGTCTTGTGTTGGTCATCCGGGTGTATAGGGATTTGAAAGAATCCCGAATACCCGTCAAGGTAGCAAAATAACTTGTTAGAGGCTAACCTCTCAAGCATTTGGTCAATGAATGGTAGGGGAAATGATCCTTTCTTGTTGCGGAATTCAATTTTTGATAGTCAATGCACATACGCCAACCGGTGATCTTCCTTGTGGGTATTAGCTCGTTCTTTTCATTTGTCACCACCGTGGTACCTCCTTTCTTAGGTACCACTTGAACGGGGCTAACCCACAAAGAGTCCGATATGGGATATATGATTCCCGCATCAAGTAATTTCATAACCTCTCCTTTGACAACTTCTTGCATGTGGGGGTTTAATCTCCTTTGAGATTGAATGGTAGGTCTATGGTCCTCATCTAGATGAATTCTATGCATACAAAAGTTGGGACTTATCCCCTTAAGGTCATCTAGACTATAACCTATAGCCTTTTCATGTTGCTTCAACACATCAAGCAATTTTCCCAATTGGTTTTCATCAAGTTTGTCATTAACAATCACGGGTTTGGTCTTTGATTTGTTGGGAAATGTGTCCTCAACAATAGTGCGATCACATGATTTAAATATTATTATTAAATCTCATATAAAGAATACGTAAGGGATGTTTCAATTATATAGTCAACTGATCAACATTAATCGGTAACGATTGGCTTGCTAGAGTTTGACGTTACTGTCGTGGGACGGTGGTGGTCAGTTGATCCCTTAAGGTCACACCTAAAGGATGATGCCCTTGTCTATAAAGTTAATTAATTGTATGTTGATACAAGTTGATTAATTCCTTAAATATGAACAATTTATATTTAATAAGAGGAAGTATGTATCTTATTATAATGTGATTTAATAAGATCATATTTAGTGGATTAATATGTTAATTCACTAAATTATGTTAAGGTTTTATAAAGTTTCGAGGTAGAGGTAATTAGTTATTTACATTTACAAGAGGTTGTGAATTTAACTAACTAGCTATTATGGGACCCATTATATGTTGATATAATGATAAAATATTACTCAATAAGTTGAGTGAATATATGTTTATTAATTTGTGTCATAATTGTTGTATGATCAAATTAATATTTAATTATGTAAGATAATTAAACATAAGACTTATAAGCATTTGTGGGACAAATATTATAAGACAAAAATGGACCATAATTAGTCCATATGCACCGATTTTTGGAGGTCATAGGACACTTGTCCTAAGTCTTCTATTTTGTCATAAAAGTTTATGACACAAGCAACACTTGTAATGTTGCACCTACCAAAAATCACTCTACCAATAAAGCATATGTAAGAGTTTTTTGAGAAGAGAAATTTGCTCTTTTTAAGAGCAAAAGGGCCGGCCACTTTAAGTGGGTGTAGAGCTTTTGTTGTTCTTAATTTTCCTCTCTCATACACTCTAAAAATGCACATGCAAAACCTCATACATGTTCATGGTTTTCTCTCTATCAAAATATGAGTTTTGATTCAATTTGTTCATAAAGATTACTAATATTATTAGTGTAATATATGAGTATTAGTAATCAATATTAAGCTAAACTACTAAATAAATATCTAGCTAATATTATTTAGTGGGGATAAGGGATAATCTTGGGTGCAATCAAGAGGAGTGACTTCTATACTTGAGGTCTTTGGAGGATCATCCTAATACTCATTATAGCTCAAGAACAAGTGAAGGTAGGAGACCTTACTTGTGCCCATAAACCGAAATTTACAATGTAAGGGACATTGTTTTCTTATAAATCCTTCATTTTGTTATGCATGCACTAGATCTAAAGAACAAATAATTAATAAGTTAATTAGTTCACTATTAGAGGAGTCTAATAACAGGTATATGAACCTAACAAGTGGTATCAGAGCATAGGATGTTGCATGCATAATCGGTTATTGTTTTTCCGAGTTAAAAGGTTAACATATAAAACTTAAAAATTTGTGATTTATAAGTATAAGCCACGAAATCACCTTGCATGTTATATATTCTGGTCCTAAAATGTTTTTAGGTCATTTTTATGATTCATGGAAATTTATTGCTCATTTTAAGGATTTTTGGTCATTTTATTACATTTTTATGACTAAAATGGGAATTAAAATGCTAAAAATAGTTAAATTTCGTTTCTGACCTTGAAAAATTTATATGACCTCACATGCATATTTTACAAGAAGTGTGTAAAAGGACGAGTTAATTTAATTAATTTTGCATGTTTTATGATTTTTATGAGATAAAAATGGATTAAAGGAGGTAAAATGGTTAAAATTAGTTAAATTTCGAATTAAGCCATGATCTTTTAATATGATGTCACATGCAAGATTTACAGAGAGTATGTAAATTTGTAGATTTAAATATCTTATTTAGCATGATTTATGGATTTTTGAGTAAAAATGGCATAAATAGTGACTATTTTAGCAAAAATTAGCTAAAACGTATTGCATGGCTTGAGAAAATTATTTTAAGTTGCATAAATATCCCACTAATCAGATCTAAAGTTGTAAAAATTATTGTAGTAATTTTCGGATACTTTATGTATTTTATGAGATAAAACCGATAAAATGCAACTATATTTTCTCAAAATTAATTCGAAAATTTTAACCATGTTTTTTGACATTATGAGGGTCATGGAATTATTCCAGAATGTTCAAAAATTTAAAATTCAAATTTTGAAACTTTTATGATTTAATTTGGATTTATTTCATATAAATAATGATTTTAAGGTAAAAAATGAGCATAAAATTAAATCAAGTTGAATTATTGTCAAAAATTTAGTGATGACTAATTTTTGAGTCCTAAAATGTGTTAGGATAATTAACTTGAGCTTAGATGTGATTTAAGTGTTAATTAGTGATTTTAAAAGGTTATTATCACGCATTTCCATGAAACCGGGTTATATGTACGACATAAGTTAAATAGGGCGATTTGGCACATGATTTTGCATGATAGGTACATATTACAATGCTGCATATTTCAATTGTTGAATGTATTTTATTTATATAATTTTGAATTATGTAATTTAATCTTAGTATGGCCTTAGTTTAATTAATATTACCCGTAATGAAAGGGAATATTGATTCGGTTGTAATTTAATGTGATCTCGTATCACTTTTATTTTTATTTCATTAGTTTTCCATTTTACAAATGTATAATAGGAATAGCTTTGTATTTTTATTATTATTTGTAATTATGGAGCATCTTCAAAGACGGTGCCATTCGGAAGGGTGATCCGACAAAGACGGTGTCTTGGGAGGCGTGCCATTTGAAGAATCAAGGGACCAAAGGAGTTGGTTTCCGAATATGTAATAGATTATTTGATTTTCTATTTTTAGGAAGGCCATACTAGGAATTTTATTTATTGCTTTGCATTTCTTTTAATATGTTGCATGCATAGCCAAATCGCCATAACAACACATGCATATCATATCGAGTCATCGACCTTGTCAATTATAATTATCGTAGTTCACCGCTTTAGTTCACTTAAAACGTGATAGATAATAAATTGACAAGACCTCTCACATATTAAAAATTGAGAAAAAGCCTTACCAAATAGTAGAAACCCATGAAGTACCAATTTCACAAGGGAGTTAATCCGGCTTCACCGTAATACAAACCTTGTTACGTTGGCGAAGTGGGGTAATAAACTGTTATTACATCGAAATTTGGATTGAGCTCAACGGAAGTATTGTTGACCGTAGTCGCATGTGTTCCGGGCTAAAGATGAGAATTAGAGTAATTTTTATCAATGAGAGTTCTAAAAGTAGAATCGATTAAAGAGTTAATCCACCGAGTTATATTAATAAGGGATGAATCGGCTCACCGTGCCCGAGTTGATATGAATTTGGATCTCGGAATCATTTATGTAGTTGGGTGGAGGTCACTATATAAATGCAATGCTTGTAGTTATATTTACGAGTATTATTAAAAACGATAGATGATAATTAATTCCTTCATTTCCTATTTTGTGGTTAATTATTCGCAATGATTTCATCTTATACTCCTACACCAATCACCTTAATTCATAGCTCCTATCATACGATGAAAAATGCTCCGATTATGACAATGAACCGATTAGAGAATTACGCATTGGCATTGGTCAGGATGGAAATTTTTGCTTCTTTACCACCTCCACTCCACCCACTCCAATATTATTGCCCACCACCTTGGAAAGAAAATCTTGTAAAGAAAATCTTACAAAACCCAAGGCATCCTTGTTTGAAGAAACAATGAGAAATATCAAATTGAGTGGGAGTTCTAGCAAGAGTGTCCTTGCAAATGAAAGGAGTTTTGGTATTAATAAAAGGAAGGCAAAAATGGGCGAGAAACCCAAACCTGATTATAAATTGGAAATGGATAGTGGGACTACCAAGACCAAGACCAAGAAGGGTGCCAAATCCTATGAGGAATGTCATTATTGTAATGTCATGGGCCATTGGAAGCGAAATTGCCCCAAGTATTTAGAAGATATCAAAGTTGGGCTTGTTACTCCAAGTGGGACTTGGAAATGTGGAAAAGCTAAACAAGAGTAGTGATATGAATTTGCGATAATGAAAGGGAGCTCGGGTAGCCGCCATTTCAAGAGAAATTTATGTACTTGTTTTTGCTAATAGCTTTGAGTTATAATTTACATAATTGTTATTATGTATCCATTTAGTCTAAAAACATTATTTCCATTTCTATGTGAGACATGAAAGGATTTATATTTTGTCATCAAAGACAATTGTTGAAACCAGACATGGATGTGAGCCATGTCACTTATCTTATCGATATACATGTTTTAGACACTCCCAACTCAAACAAAGATGTCTACATAATACGCACCAAAAGACTCATAACTAGTAATCCAAATGATTTGTACATTTGATTTTTCAATTAGGTTACATAAATGAGAAACGCATTAAACGCTAGTGTCGACTAGAATTATTGAACCATTTGATTTTTAATCATATGGAATATGCGAATCTTGTCTCCTTTGCAATATAATTTGTACTTCCTTTAGTGATAAAGGGCCACAAGCAAGTGATTGTTAAGACTAATACATGCCGATGTATGTGTTCTAATAAACATCATCGCAAGGGGAATTTATGACTACTTCGTCACTTTTACCAATGATTCAAGTAGATAAGGGTATATTTACTTAATCTAATAAAAGGTGAAGCATTTGAGAGATTTGAGAAATTTCTAAAATGACGTAGAGAACCAATTGAATAAAGTTCTAAGCATTACGACCCAATCGTAGTGGCAAAGATCTAAATAATAAATTTGATTTATTAAAGATGGATTATGACCTAGCGTCACTACCCATAAGATCAAACTAATATGAGTCGGTTTGAGTTGATGAACTCAATTTTGGGAATTTGCAATCCAAAACGGACAAGTACTAATTGGATGGTCAACCATGAGATACCTAGAATAGAGAGTCTATCAATCAGATGACATGGATAAGACACGTATATTATCTAGCTGCCATGTTAGGATGGCCTTTTGAAAGTTAATATATAGTCTTAGATAAACTCCTAATACTCCGTTAAATATATATGTTTGTGTCTCACAAAACTATCTCTCAAGAAGATAGATGTATTTCTGAGAGATAGAGTGGGAGAAGATTGTATCGTCACAAACATCTCTTATAGTTGAAATATTACTTTGTGAAAGTAATAGAATTATAGAGTTGGAGTATAGATGAACTATAGTCTATGAAGATAGATTGGAAGTATAGTTCAGTGGGAGTTTATCACACATGTCTTATTGTTTAAAAATATTACTTTGTGAAAGTGATAGTATCATGACCTTGTTACATACGAGCCGAAGCATTACAATCCGAAAATTGTTGCTCATGAGTAGATTTACTTTAAAGTGAGGGTCTCTTTAAAGGGAAATAGAGCTTTAGAGTACACAAATGCATAAGATTTACATAAAGATGTTGATCAAGACAAATTGTGTTAGGAATTGCCGCATTTCAGTTTAATGAAGAATGACAAATAAAATTCGCTTTTCTAAAATGGGAATTTAGAGAAGGAAGTGTTTGAAACACAAAATCTTAGATGAAGATCTAAGAATCCTAACATCTTATGCGTAGCTTTCTTAAGTGATCTTAGAATGATCTTAAGCAAGCATTAAAGGATTATACTTTTCGTTCATGTGATTATAGTGAATTGTTTTATTCACATGATTGAGGAATCATGATATACATGAAGTTAAGTGGGAGCTATAATTGTTTCTCCATGTCTTATATGTTGATAACATATGACTTATTGAGAATAATATACCAATGCTCTTTTCTGGTAAGAGTAATTGGGAGACTTGGAAAGGGATGCAAAGTATTCTAGATTTTGAATCTATGTGAGAGAAAATTGGCATAGAATTGAGAGTCTTATGAAGATAAGTTCTTTTGTATCTATTTAACATCAACAAAGTTGAATGGCTTATTCATGATGATGAAAGTGGAATTACTATGATGGAATCATAGTCGTTCACTGAACCCATTAAGTTGTTGATTATATGAAATCGGTTACTAATGTTTCCGCCATTAGAACGATTATGTATGCCTCTGACGCACGTCTTTGTGATGTACCATATGCTAGGTGCATGATGAGTCAATAATAAGTTAATTCATATGATGGGCTTGTGAAAGCCTTAAAGTACAATTGATGACTTGTACACTTGTTTGGATGATAAACTAAGTTAGGTGTTGAAGGGTTGCACAAACTTTAGTTTCCAAGCTTAAAAGGATTTGATGAAATCTTAAGCAAATGTTATTGACAAAGGAGTAAGAAACTAAGAAATGTGTTTTAGTTTCGCGCATTGCAAATTCTACAAAAGGAATCTAAGTAAGTTGTGATAAAATGGTCAACGTAGGGATTAAGGGTGAATCCCTCTACAAATGACTTTATCACAAGTTTGCGATGCGATAAAATGGGAGCTTCTTTCAAGTTAAAGAGCTCATGTCTAGTAAGATGTCTAGACATATACTTGGATAAAATTCATGTCATTAGAAATGACATTGAATGGAAGGAAATAGCAATTTATAAAGTTGGAATATATGGATATCGGGTATATCCACTTGCCAAGCTTGTATTGCATTTTAATTAGTGTTATAATACACTAAAGATTATAGAATATGAAGTAGTAATAGTGTATTGACTATTCATATGTGATAATCACATTTATCGTTTGAGTTTTATTAAACTCGCCCGCTACCTTGTCGTATCCGAATGGGTTGTAGAGACAAATTGAACCCCATTAAAGTGAACTGGATTGACATGGTATTCGCCCCTAGTTACTTATATGAGGTGACGTCTCGAAGTGACTAGAGTGTGATGCGATTGATGGCAAGTTCAAATGCCATAGAGTCATATGGGATGACTAGTCGATCACATAGGCAGACTGTATGGGACAATCTGTCGGGCAGTGACCGCTTATAGAGTTCTGGTAATTCATAAAGCCTGGTCGTGGCAAGAGCTACTATAGTATTCTTATGAGTCAATTCTTTTGACTAGAGACTATTCGCCCAAGTTGGCACAACTTCTGATTAGCTTTGATTTATACTCTACGATTTCTTAAACGAGGTCAAACTGGGTATATTTTGGGTTATGATGGATTGTGGCTGAACGAAGGGAATAGGGCGATAGGAATTGTCCACCCCTTGTCAGGGTTGTTTGAAATCTCAAGGCCACTCGAGTAGTTAACTGGAAATGCGTGGCCACGCTCGGAAGGTATCTTTGATAGATAGTTCGGTGGACGGTTAATCTCCGGATCGAGAAAACCACTCAAGATATGATCAAATGTAAGTACGACCTGCAAGACACCTTGCATTGAGTGGGAGATTGTAATAGGACAAGAGAATTGGTGACGCACACTTGTCGAGGACAAGTGGGAGATTGTTGGGAAATGTGTCCTCAACAATAGTGCGATCACATGATTTAAATATTATTATTAAATCTCATATAAAGAATACGTAAGGGATGTTTCAATTATATAGTCAACTGATCAACATTAATCGGTAACGATTGGCTTGCTAGAGTTTGACGTTACTGTCGTGGGACGGTGGTGGTCAGTTGATCCCTTAAGGTCACACCTAAAGGATGATGCCCTTATCTATAAAGTTAATTAATTGTATGTTGATACAAGTTGATTAATTCCTTAAATATGAACAATTTATATTTAATAAGAGGAAGTATGTATCTTATTATAATGTGATTTAATAAGATCATATTTAGTGGATTAATATGTTAATTCACTAAATTATGTTAAGGTTTTATAAAGTTTCGAGGTAGAGGTAATTAGTTATTTACATTTACAAGAGGTTGTGAATTTAACTAACTAGCTATTATGGGACCCATTATATGTTGATATAATGATAAAATATTACTCAATAAGTTGAGTGAATATATGTTTATTAATTTGTGTCATAATTGTTGTATGATCAAATTAATATTTAATTATGTAAGATAATTAAACATAAGACTTATAAGCATTTGTGGGACAAATATTATAAGACAAAAATGGACCATAATTAGTCCATATGCACCGATTTTTGGAGGTCATAGGACACTTGTCCTAAGTCTTCTATTTTGTCATAAAAGTTTATGACACAAGCAACACTTGTAATGTTGCACCTACCAAAAATCACTCTACCAATAAAGCATATGTAAGAGTTTTTTTAGAAGAGAAATTTGCTCTTTTTAAGAGCAAAAGGGCCGGCCACTTTAAGTGGGTGTAGAGCTTTTGTTGTTCTTAATTTTCCTCTCTCATACACTCTAAAAATGCACATGCAAAACCTCATACATGTTCATGGTTTTCTCTCTATCAAAATATGAGTTTTGATTCAATTTGTTCATAAAGATTACTAATATTATTAGTGTAATATATGAGTATTAGTAATCAATATTAAGCTAAACTACTAAATAAATATCTAGCTAATATTATTTAGTGGGGATAAGGGATAATCTTGGGTGCAATCAAGAGGAGTGACTTCTATACTTGAGGTCTTTGGAGGATCATCCTAATACTCATTATAGCTCAAGAACAAGTGAAGGTAGGAGACCTTACTTGTGCCCATAAACCGAAATTTACAATGTAAGGGACATTGTTTTCTTATAAATCCTTCATTTTGTTATGCATGCACTAGATCTAAAGAACAAATAATTAATAAGTTAATTAGTTCACTATTAGAGGAGTCTAATAATAGGTATATGAACCTAACATGATTCATCAAGATAAGCATATTTCAAATTTGGGGGAAGGGGTTTTAAGGTTGGAATTTGTACTTCACTTTCCTCCTTTGAAGGTTCATTGAGAACTTGCTCCATTTCCATTAGACACTCCATCCTCATGGCATGTTCAACTTGTTCCTCAAGCTCATCAATCTCGTCATACTCAAATTCCATGACGAATTCTTCTTGCTCTTCGGCTTGTATGATGTCCTCTACGATTACTTGTTCTTGTTCCATGGGTTGGTATGCTTCTACAAGGATGTTATGTACTAATTCGGATTGCTCGTGAGTAAGTTCTTTGTTAGCTAGAGCGGCCTCAAGAAGATCTACCTCCAATTCCCAATGCATATTTTTGGCCTCACTTGCTTCCAAGGCTTTCAATGCTTGCATGGGGTCCTTGAAGAAAGGTACACTCAAGTGGTCCTCAACAAAATAATCTATAATATCCATCTTGCAAAATATCGAACAACTCGAAAATAATTAGAACAAATCTTGAGGAGTTTTACTTCCCCAAGGCAAAGAAAGACACAACTAATAACAATCTAAGAAAATCTAAATCAAGTTAACACCGTCCCCGGCAACGGCGCCATTTTTGGTCGGACCCTCTCGGGCTATGTTTTGGTTACTTGTCGTTAGGAGCACCTAGACCAAAACAATATTTATATCTCCACCAACAACTCTACTATTAGTAAAGAGGTAAGTAAAGGTCGGATCCCAAAGGACGGGTATTGAAGTAAGATTTTCGATTGCAAGTAGCGGTGTCTAGGAGTGTCACAATTTGGGGTTTGAAGTAGAAGATCACTAAACTAAATAGCAATAAAAGTAAACAAGCAAGATGATTAAAAAGGGATGTAAACAATTGATAAAAGGCACTTGGGTGTCATGGGGTCATAGGGGATTCATGGGAAGTGATCATACAAATATATTCTCAAATTATAAACAAGCAATTATTGTTGTGATGGATCGAGTTGGTTTATATCTTACAATCCTAGGAAGGTTTGGGTCCCGGAGCCGAATCGATTAGATTGTACAACACCTACAAGTCGACTTAATCCTCCCTACTCAACTATATGCATGGTCTAATGAGACTCGAGTTGGTTTATGTCTTACAAGTCTCATTGAAAAGGTAAGTGATGGGTAAAAAATGCAAGGATTCATAGGCTCGCATTTCATCAAACATAACATGTGCATAAGTTGAGATCACAACAAGCAAGCAAATAGACTATGAAAACATATTAAAGTAAGCATGAATCATTCCCCATGTTGGTTTCCCCTAATTACCCATTAACCCTAGTTAAAGAAACTACTCACTCATCGTCATAGTAAACATGCTAGCAAGGTTGTCAATCATACCAACAAAGCAAAACATGATGAATAAATGAAGATGATTAACAATAATTAAAAAGGGATTAAGAGGATTATACCTACTAATGATTCCAAAATAAAGCAAAGAATAATAGAAGTACTTGATGATTGATTGGAAGGTTGTCAATCTCCCTATAATAACTCAAATAATCATCAATTACCCAAAATAAAAGATGAACAAGAGAGAGATTAAGGAAATGAGATTTGTATTAAGACTTGATTAAAAGTTGATTACAAGATTAAGAAGAGATTAGAATGATATAAACTACACTAGAGATTGATAAGAAGAACATCCTTATCTAATTAGACTAATGGGGTATTTATAGTGGGGATTAGGTACACAAATTAGGGTTTACTAAGGGCTTAAATGACAATTAAGTCCTTGAGGAATCACTTCTCTCAAAAGAGATGCCGGTCTCCTTTTTGCCGGTCTTTCCGAAATATGCGCATCCTTCATGGAACAAGAAGAAAACGAAAGTTGCTGTAACACAATCCGAGCGTCCAAGGCATCGGGACGAGCGGATTGCCTGGCTGCTGGACGAGCGGATTCCTTGGCCGGACGCTCGGATTCTGGCCGTCTTGGACGAGCGTCCCGAGGGTCAAGCCGCTCGGATTATGGGTCAGTTTTCTTCTTTTCTTCCTCCTTCTTCCAACAATCCTCAGGGATCTTGTCGGAGGTGCAAGGATCTTTCCTCATCATTGCCCATCTACTATAATATGTACAAAGGCCTTCTAGTCTTGTCTTCTCTTTGATGTTTGGTCATTGAATTCAATCAATTTAGCTTCTATTTTTCCATGAAAATGCAAGGTTTGCACCCCTTTCCTACCAAGGGAACAAAATCTCAAAGAGTATGCAAAACAAAGGACTAAAGATAATAAATGACCTAAATATGCACTAAAAAGCATGGGAGCAAGGCTAATTCGGGGACTAAATATGCTCAAATAATGGTGACATCAATAATATTAAAAATAAAGTGGAAAATCTTTTAATTATTATAATATATATTTTGTATATTATATTCGAGTGATTTTTATAATTTTTATCTAAAAACTTTTACAATTTCATTTGACAAACAATATTGTAAAAAAATTATGAAAATTATATAATTAGATTCGTGGTAAAAAAAAATGATAACATTAGAGTATAGATTTAATATCATTTGCACATATTTTTAATTATGATTAAAAAATTAGAAAAAAAAACATACAAATATTAATAGATAGTATAATATTTGCTCATTATTAAATCGGGTTGGATGTTGAAATAGATGCGAAAAAGATGGTTTACTTTTTAGTATGCTATTTGTCCCACATTGAAAATTAATGTAGGTTTGGTGAATATACTACGTATAAATAGTATAATTGTCTCACATCGAAAGATTAGCATAAGGTAGGTGATCATATGATTATAAATAAGAGTCATCCTTGGAACTCAGGTATGAAACCAAAATCTTTTGAGTCTCTTAAATATTGTTTAAGAGACTTATAAGAGTTTATATTAATTATTATATCCATAATAATAAAATTTATTTGTTCCTCACCTATAATCAATAAAAGGTTGGTAATAGTACGCCTCGGTTCCAACAATAACATACAAATGTTAATCATGTAAATATTTGTAAAGGCGATTACATATTAATGATCTTAACAAACAATATTATAATATGTTTATTTTAAGACAATCGATAGTGTAGTAACTTTATTTAAGACAAATCACAATTTTAAAAAAATGGGGTCAAATATACCTATGATTGGTTATTAATATGTCATAAATAATGATAGTTTCTACTAAAATAGAAAATTTATAAGTTCTAATAAAACCAGGTAATTAAATATTTTCAAATATAGGTAATTATTGTGATTCATAACATTTGAGTGAAACGAAACTAAAATACTTTGTAATTTTTAACCATTAATTGAAATAACAACAAAAAAAAATTTTACATTTATTTATACATTTTGTTGCTCCCTCCATCACATATTAAAAGTCATGTTAAAATTATGTAATTTAAACAATTATATTGCTGGAAAATACTTATTATATATTTTTAAAGAACAATAAGTGTATATAACTTATAAGACTAACACTGTATTAATTTATCTACAACATCCTAAAACGATTACTAAAATAAAACAGAATTTAAATTTAATTTAATTTTTTCTATAAAAACGATAAGTAGTTATAAGCTTATAAAAATTATGCTTTTAAATTTGATAGTTTCGCAATTATATAATTACATATAGTTATATCATCTCCTTTTTTACTCAAATTTAGTAGTTTAACAATAAGTTATTTAATTTTTATTTTTCAAGCCGAATTTTTAATTAACGAACATACATCAGTAGTATACTTATTACATAAGAGACTTTAAATGTAACGTTACGTTAAATATTCACTTTTCAAGTTTTAACATTTTTTGAGGTGGGAGAAAGAGTGATAAAATGGTCAATTTAATGGAATCTCTTACTTCTTATAATGATATAGTTAATTAAATTTTGATTTGAAAAGAGAAATATCCATACCAATAAAACAATGCTCCGTATATGTAATTTATATGATGACTTGATTTCAAATTAAACAAATTCAATGTTAAGTATCAACGAAATGTAGTCTACCATATTCATCACACATATTTATCTTTTATTTTTATTTAAAAGAGGTATTTTAATCATATGTAAACAAATGATTAGACATAAGATGTAAACATTAAACCCTTTAACGTTTTTTCATTATAATTATAACTACGTTAATTACCTCGTTGCAACGCATTGACTTTCAACCTAGAGCGTGATACCTAAGGAACACGTATATGTACATATATGTATATATCACGCAGAAAGAGGACTAGCAAGTAGCATGACAATGTGTAAATAAATCATTACTTTTTGAAGGGTAGATATATGGTTCAGACAAAATATATATTGATTTGTTGAATGTGGCACGAGTTGGCGCTTTAATTTCACGCCTGTCATTATAATAATCGTAATACCTTATCGATAATGTTTTATCACTTGATTTCAAAATAATCAAAGTCATTAACCCGTACGAAGTACGGGCATTCAAACTAGTTATATAAGGTTGCAAGCTTTGTCACAAGATAATCTGTCCGTGGCCGAGCATATTAAAGAGTTTGAAAAGATGACGATTCTTTGTAACTTGGAAGAGAAGGAAGAGCTTCGAGTTGCAAGATTCATCAAGGGACTTACGCCGTCACTTGCTTCTAGAGTCGAAGTTCAGATTTATGACAGATTTGATGATGTTTGTCGTTTGGACGTAAAGTTCGAGAAATATGATAAAGCAAGGAAATCCTATGCCTGTTTAAGAGGAGCAAATTCAGGTTCGAGTTCTTATTCAGAGCCAGAATCTAACAAGCCTAAGGAAGTTTAAATAGAAGATGTGAAAGACAAAGGCAAGAGAGTAGCTGTTGAGTCTACTAAGGGAAGTTCTATGAGGCGATGTTTCAAGTGTCAAGGCTATGGATGTAATACTACGGTTTTCTGTGCCGTTGGGTACTCTATCGAGTAAGTGAGTTTTGGTTAAGAAACAGTATACTGTATGATGGGTACTCGATCGAGTAGGGGTCACTCGATCGAGTAGGGGGCACTCGATCGAGTAAGTGACTTACTCGATCGAGTAAGTTGGTTTTACGAGTTGTTTTTGACGGGTTTTGATAACAACATGAGAATGATATAAAAACTAAATCAGTCAGTTCTTTTCACTTTTTACCCTATTTTAACTTTAATAAAGATTAAAACAAAGTACGTTGCTTCTCATCTCTCTCATTCCTATCGAATCCCAAGGCTTGTGTCGTCGGAATCCTGAGTTCTTTATGCCGTTGAGAACGTCGCGTTGTGGGTAAGATCCTAGTATAGTTTTTATGTTATTTCGTTGATTTTGGTTGAAACCCTTATTGGGTATTTTGGGGGTTTTGGGAGTATTGTGATTGTTAGATGGTAATTGTATGATTGTGTGATTGATAGGAGGTGATTTCGTAGAGGAACGTTTCTGATTCAGTGATTGTGACGATATTGGTGATTGCTTTTCCAGGTAGGGTTTCCCTACTTATTTATTGGTTACATTGTATTAGATGGTTGGTTGATTGTTGATGGTTGTTTGATGTCGTTGATCTATATCCTATTGAATTGGTAATCATTGATGTTGTAGTTGGTTGTGTTGTTTGTCTGTGGTTCGCGAGGTGCGCCCTCGGCTGAGTGGAGTCACTTGCAAGAGTGCCTTCACGCCCTTGATTCGCCCCTTGTGGAACCCGCCACAAGATGGGATGTGCACATTAAGGAACTTGGGTTTGTTCTCGGTATTGATGAGCGGGGCTTAGGTGGGAATGGCTGCGGTCCCCCACTGGCGGTGTTGATTACTGGTTGCGGCCGTAATCTAGCAGGACTAGACCTTCAGGCTAGTCAGGTGATTGGTGATGTGACGGAGTTGGGTGATTGTATGTATTCTTGATATTGCTTTATCTTATATTGTGTAATCAGTAACTGACCCCGTTTAATTGTTTTAAAAAATGTGACGATCCATTCGGGGATGATGAGCAGTTATTGAGCAGGTATAAGATGAACGCGCGAGGGATAGCTGGGATTGAGTCACCACGTGTCATTTAGAGTCTTCCACTGTGTTGTTGAACTTTCTATTTCTTTTAGTTGATTTTGGTATTTGGAACAGTTGTACTTCATTTGACAGTTTTGGTTTTGGTTATATATTGCACTAAACTTATTTAATAAAGCATGTTCTTTTATGGTCCTTTTGATATACATTGCCTCGGGTAACCGAGATTGTAGCATTTCCACGCATTAGGTGGTCTTGGTAAGGCACCTTGGTGTATGGGGGTATTACAAAGTGGTATCAGAGCAACGATTTTGGAACCTGTAACTAATGAATCTAATGAACCTAGGGAGTCAAACTAAAATGAACCCATGTAGGAGTTGTTAGGAGCTAATGCAGAGACTTGGGAGACGTCTTAAAGTCAAGAACTCGCCCTACAACTTTGAACCGGTCACTATGGGGTGTCATGGGATCGCTAAGTGTTTACTAATATTTTATTGAATCTGTTGGATTATATGTTGTATGGAAATGTTGGAAAATGATTGTGGTGGAATGGAGGATGTGGTGGAAGGAGATGAAGTGGATATATATGATAGTGTTTTGAATAAGCATGTTGCATGATAGTTGGTTTATAATGTGGCATTATAGTAACATATGAATAGGATGTTTGCGTTTGATGTATACGTATATATATATTTTGTTGCGAAAAGTTATTAAGTTAAAGCATGCGGGTAGCTAGAAAAGTCGGCATGACTTGATCGAGTGGGGGATACTCGATCGAGTAGGCTTGACTCGGTCGAGTAGGCACAACTCGATCGAGTGGGTTTATGGCTAAGTTGAACAGTCGCTGCTATTTTGTGCAACTCGATCGAGTACGAGGAGTACTCGATCGAGTGGGGGCTACTCGATCGAGTACGTAAGTGACTCGATTGAGTGCGTTTTGTTGTACGTTCTGATCAGGTTCTGGAGTTGAGGTACTCGATCGAGTAAGTGGGCAACTCGATCGAGTGACCTCTACTCGATCGAGTGGGTGTTGTTACTCGATCGAGTAAGTGTTGTACATGTTGTATATGCTTTAAGCCGTAGGCTATGTGCTTACGTTTATCTCTCCTCTTATAGCTAAAAGATATGCCGCCAAAGAGATCTGTTATGTACGCTAGGGCGCAAGAAATGAGTGTGGATGATATAGCCAAGACGCTTGAGCATCAAGATGCGCTTACCGAGGCCCAAAAGAGGTTTGGGAAAGACAAATATGCCGGGGTAGACTTTGCCAAGATGAGCACTACGATATCCCGCTTCAACACAAAGGAGTATATGGGCACTGGTGCGCCAATTTTGCTCGAAAATTGGCATACGGAGATGGAGAACATGTTGAATGTGGTTCATTGTCCCGAGGACTTCAAAGTGGAATAAGCTGCATTCTACTTGAGAGATGCTACAGGAGAATGGTGGGACAAGGTAAGGGAGAGTGCCCTAAATCTCTATCTAAAGCAGGAAAAGTCAGCTATACCATGGGTTGAGTTTAAGAGAGCTATGCGCCGGGAGTTTGTACATGAACATGTTCGTAGTAAGCTGAGGGAGGAGTTCGATTCTTTCAAGATGACTTCGGATATGACTGTGGCTGAGTATTACCACAAGTTTAATGAGAAATCAAGGTATGCAGAGGACATGGGGCTGAGTCAGAATAACTTGGCACTGAGGTTTGAGAAGGGGTTGACCTGCCAGATGATAGAGAAGTTACCGGTTTGGGTCCTTACAAATGTTAAGGATGTTTATGAGCGAGCAGGGAGAGCTGAGAGATTGGCCGAGATGGTCAAAGAGAAAAAGGAGAGAGGTCCTGAAAAGAGAAAGGCTGAGAGTGAGGGAGGTGGTCAGTCTAGCTACAAGAGGGGTAACCATAACTAGGAAAGGGCTTACTTATCGGGATCGAGTTTTAGTGGTGGAGCTTCTTATGGGCGTGGTCGTGGTAGTAGCAGTACCAGCTGGAGTATCTCTTGTTTCAACTGTGGCGGTATAGGCCACAAGAGGCATGGATGTACTAGTGCCGGGGGAAGAGGTTTTTAGAGGCCATCGCAGGGGAGCTTTTCGCAGGGTCCGTCTCAGAGTTATGCTAGCAACCGACCGGCTGGGTCATGGAATAATCAAGGAGAGCATGGTAACAACAAGGTGGATCCAACCGCAATGGCGGTAACTATTATCAGAAACCGACAACTAACAACAATCAGGGGTCAGCTGCCAAGCCATATACTTTAGCGAGTACAATTCAGGGAGATGGACAAAAGACTAGTGGCAAGTTATTCATGATGGACAAGAAAGCTGCTGAGGATGATGCTCACGTGATCACCGGTACCTTTCTTGTTAATGATGTTTCTACCTTTGTTTTGTTTGATTTGGGGGCGTCACACTCTTTTGTATCGTCGAGTCATGCTAATCTTTTGGGTTTGAGAGAGCTTGATTCTGTAAAAGATGAGGTTTTCATACCGTCGGGTGAGTCAGTGTCTTGTGGGAGGTTGTATAAGGGTGTATCTATTGTAGTTGGGCAGGTTGACCTTCCAGTGGATTTGTTAGAATTTCCTATGGATGGTTTCGAGATGATAGTTGGTATGGATTGGTTGGGTAAGTACAAGCCTAAAGATGAATGTCACCAAAAGAGAGTCTCTTTTAGAGGTCCTAAAGGTGTTGGTGTGTCTTATCGTGGGTTTGTTGTCAAACTCAAAGTCAAAGTGATTGCAGCGGTGACATTGAAGTCTTATTTGAGGAAGGGGTGTCCTTTGATTCTATACCATGTGAAAGACCATAGTAAGGTGGGGCCGACAGCTGATCAGATACCAGTGGTGGGAGAGTTTCCAGATGTTTTTCCGGAGGAGATACCAGGTTTGCCACCGAAGAGGGATATAGATTTCAGTGTGAAGATTAAGCCAGGGACGGGACCAATCTCTAAGGCCTCGTACCGCATGGGTCATAAAGAGTTAGAAGAGCTGAAGAAGCAATTGGATGATTTG
Organism: Silene latifolia; assembly: GCF_048544455.1. NCBI lineage: Eukaryota > Viridiplantae > Streptophyta > Magnoliopsida > Caryophyllales > Caryophyllaceae > Silene > Silene latifolia. The sequence goes on from NC_133537.1 coordinate 300,743,709, forward strand.
ATAGATAAGGGATACATTAGACCTAGTGTATCGCCGTGGGGAGCACCAGTTCTGTTTGTGAAAAAGAAAGATGGGAGCTTGAGGTTGTGTATCGACTACAGGGAGCTGAACAATGTTACAGTGAAGAACAAGTATCCTTTGCCAAGGATACATGATCTGTTTGACCAGCTGAGTGGGTAGGAGTCTTTTCAAAGATGGATTTGAGATCAGGTGAGGATTCGGGATGAAGACATACCGAAGACAACTTTTCGATCGAGCTATGGTCACTATGAGTATGTGGTGATGCCGTTTGGGTTGTCTAATGCACCAGCAGTGTTTATGGATTTGATGAACCGGGTCTTCATTCAGTTTTAGGATCGGTTTATGGTGGTGTTCATAGATGATATCTTAGTTTATTCCAAGACTAAGGACGACCATGAGGATCACTTGAGGTTGGTGTTACAAACTTTGCGCGACAGTCAGCTGTATGCAAAGTTATCTAAGTGTGAGTCCTGGCTCGAGGAAGTTGCCTTTCTGGGGCATGTGATTTCTAAAGAGGGTGTATCTGTGCATCCTACTGATAAGGTTGATTTTACTCGTGTGCCTTAATCAAAGTAAACCTAAACTACTACTAACAAGATAGCTAGCGGTAAGTCAGGGTCGAATCCACAGGGAGGCTAGTTAATTTATCTAGTTTGTTTATATTTAGCTTGCCTTAAAGTAACCAATTTTTGGGGGTTTTTGAGTTGATTTCTATAAACTAATTGCAAGTGTAATAAAAGATGAATAACAATAATATTAAGAAGTCTAGGGATTCGGGTTCACTAGGTAGTCATACGGGGTAGGATTTAATTCATTGATAGAGCTAATTATGTTGTTTAACCTTATATGATCGGTCGATTCAATATTCCCTTGAGATCTAATTTAACATGCAATCGCAATCATTAAATTATCACTATTCAGTTATCGTAGCCTATATTGATTCTAACCCAGTCAGTGAAAGTCTCAATTCGCTATACTAGTTAATTAATCCTGGCCAGTAATTAATCTACTAGATGAAAAACAATAACATGAACAACAACCAATAAGCAATTTTAACTATCAAGTCATCAATATTAATCCCCTTCTAACAACCTAGATTCCCCTTCACCCTAGATGGTAAGTTTAGCTACTCATACTAATAACAATAACAACAATTACGATATAAGAAAGCATAATTAAGAACATGATGAACAATAATAAGGATGAATAATAAATTAAACAATAATTGAGGAAAGATTAATAATAATACCGTAGTAATGAGGAACAAGCTTAGATCCGAACAATAATAATGAAACTAAACTAAACTAAAAGTATTTGAGAGAGTTTTAGAGTAGCTATGCTAAACCTACGGAAATTAAGACGTAAATAACCTAGGGTACGAGTTTAGGTATTTATAGTAAATCATAACCGACTTAAGGAACTTTGCGGAAAAGTTGGAAATATTAGGTTCCTCGATCGACCCCAAAGATACTCGATCGAGTACACATCCTCGATCAATCCTCATTGTCACTCGCTCGAGCACCTAGTTCCTCGATCAATCCTCACGGTACTCGATTGAGGCGCTTGCTCAATATCCACTTTCTTCTTGTTATCTTCTTTATTTCTCTCCCTTTATTCATATGGATTCTCGTGTCATACTTCGTGTATTCCTTCATGCCCACTCCGCGATGCCCATTTCGCTCCTTTGCTCCTCAAATGCGTCATTCCTGCATTAAACATCAAAAGGCGGAAGTATCGACATTCTAACATAAAAGACATGTAATTAATATAATTTAGCACGAAATCTTATCAAAAGCAATTAAGGGGAGGCATAAATATGTATATAATTATGACTCATCAAACTCCCCCAAACCGTCTCTTTGCTTGTCCTCAAGCAAAGCAGCACACAATACAAAAGGCAATCATACAAATGACGAATAAACAACTCAGAGCTAATGTTGATGCATAAACAAATCCCAAGCTATCCATATCTGTAACAAAGTAATGACCAAAGTGTACCAATAAAACAAATTCAAAGGCACGGGTAATAAAAAACGCAGCTCAAGTCTCATGTCACCATACTATAGACAAATGCCAAATACCTTTCGATCTTGCAAGACAAATTAGTTGGATTCTCGCGGATTTCACTCATGCACTCATAAGTATGTAAGGGTGAGTTATATGTGAAGATAGAAAGAAGTAGAAACACTCACTCGACTTATGAAACATGCATGCAATATAATGTGATAGAGATTTCCCCAACTAATATGCAATCACCATATATAGACAAAAGTACATGTATGAAGGACAATAAGGGTGGCAAATGGGTTAAAGAGATAGAAATGGTTTGTGCCAAAGCACGTTATAGATATGTGAAGCTAAGACGGTAGTCGCAGCGCTAAACCAAAACCAAAACCAAATCTTAAAATAACAAATGAACCCAACTTAGAGAAATGATCTCAACTTTACAACACATGAGAGCTAACAAACTACTCTCCAATAATGCATTAGACTCTAACAACCATCCTTTTAATCCTTGACAAAACCAAGTGAAGCAATATTTTCTTTTCTTTCTTTCTTTTTCAATTCTTTTTTTTTTTTTTTTGATTTTTTTTTTCTTTTGCTTCATATTTTTCTTTTTCCAACACAAGGATACAACACAATTGATAAATTATTCTACTACACCCACAATTGACAATAATAGTCCCAATCCCAACCATAGTAGTAAAATAGACATGATAAGCAAACAACTGCGACTGTCCCGATAAAGTAAGCAAATTCTTGGATTGTAGCTCATAGGATATAATTTAAGATTGGCTACAAGGGTTCAAACGGGTTAACAAAAAGGGATAATGTAGGGCTTATTTGAACGGTAAGAACCGCATATCCACATGTACTTAGTTAAATGACAGCAATAAAAGTATCAAGAAACCAATGTCACACTTATGCAGTTTGATATTACATATTCCACAAGGAGAAACTACACTCAAGCCTAATTGACAATGAGACCAGTTTATTAATGTTCCTGGCCTAGGAAGCTCTATAGACCTCAGAATTTAAGTAGTTTACCAACATAATTGTGTCAAATCTAATCAATATAAGGCATGTCAATATGGTTAAAGACTTGAATTATGAGCTTTGTTTTCATGGCTAACAGGTCAAAACAAAGTACATGGACAATTATATGGGATTCAAATAAAAAAACAATGCAATTTAACATCATTGTTATTTAATTCACCAAGACTTAACCTAAAAATTACAAAAGAAAAACATGTTTTTGTGTTTTGAAATTTTTTTTTTATTTTTATGGGTTTTTGATATATAAATGCACACAACATAAATAAAGACTCCTCCCCCAAACCTAAATGTCACAGTGTCCTCATTGTGACGCCTATAGCATAGCAATCACACACAAATCCAGCAACCTAGAGGACACGACTAATAAAAGGAATGGGAAATACTTAAGACATTACAATAAAAGAAAGTACAAGGGAAGAGAATACCGGGTAAGAGCTAAGAAATTCCCCCAAACCAGCTGCAAAAATAGGGGAAAATAATCAACCGCGCAATTCCTATCATTGTCTGGCTACGAAATAAACCCAACGAATAAGGTTACTCGATCGAGCCCCATGACACTCGATCGAGGAACCAACCGCCGAGAACCAATTCTGCATTCAAAAGAAATGCGCACACAAATCATAATCAATACAAGTTAAAGCTCGTAATAGTAAATCAAATAGTAGCGCATGTGCTACACACAAGCATAAGTAGCACCAATAAATAGTCCAAGCAAAGAACAAAAACAATGAATAATGTTTTGGCTCATCAAACTCAAAGTTTATAAAATATGACCAAGCATGCCCATCACTCTTCAATTCCTCATCCATAGGTAGGAGATAGGGCTCTTCATCCGTCATATGAGCTTCCTGAAAGACTTTGACTGGCTCCTCTTTGAATATTTCTGCCTCTAAAGCATCCAACTCGCCTTCTATGTCAATACTCTTATCAGAGCTATAAGTCATCTCAGGAGAAGGATCATCTCCATATATCAATCTCTCTATTTCATCCACTTCCTTTCTCCATGGATATGACGCAGCAGTAGGGGCGTCAGGTGGATTCTTGTCAAAACACAAAGCAAGACAATCATCAAAAGTAGGATCAAGAGCATTAATCATATGACAAGAAGCTTTTAAATCAGGAGGACGTGATGCTTTGTCAAGACCAAAAGTGATAGTATCTTCTCCAATGTTGAACGTAAGACTCCCATGTCTACCATATATAACCGCCCCTGCAGTATGCAAGAATGGTCGTCCTAGAATAATAGGAACACGAGAATCTTCAGTTATATCAATCACTACAAAATCGACTGGAATTAAAAACTTCCCTATCTTAACTGGCACATCCTCTAAGATACCCATAGGGTGCTTAATAGACCTGTCAGCTTATTGAATAGTCATATTAGTACATTTAAGCTTAGTCATGTTTAATTGATTGTAAATTTTATACGGCATGACACTAACACTCGCTCCTAAATCACATAAAGCATTGTCAACATTTAAAGGGCCTATAGTACAAGGAATAGAAAAACTCCCTGGATCCTTAAGCTTAGGTGGAGAATTGGCTTGTAATGTGGCCTAGCATTCATGAGTGAACGCGACAGTCTCCACTTCATCAAAAGACCTCTTCTTTGACAATATCTCTTTCAAAAACTTAGCATAAGCCGGCACTTGAGTTACCAATTCAGTAAATGGCACTGTCTCTTGAAGATTCTTTACCACCTCTATAAATATTCCAAACTGTTGTTCAAGTTTGGATTTCTGCAATCTTTGAGGAAAAGGTAGTTAAATTTTGATTGGCTCGGCTTCTTTTGCATTAGGAGCACGTTTTGAAGCATTATCGTCAGGTACAGGGGTGCCTCGATTGAGCCCAGTAGTCACTCGATCTAGGAACCTATTTTTATCCAATGCCGTAGCTGAAACACGCGAAAAATCACCATCAGAGGGGGTTCCTCGATCGAGCCTATGGTGTACTCGATCGAGTGGCTTGGTTCCTCGATCGAGCCTTGTCCACCATGTCAGTCTCCTCTTTTTTGCTTTTCTCGCTTTTCTTCAAATCCCGTCTTTCACTTTCGTCAATTTCTTTTTCATCTTCACTTAGCTCCAAATTTCCCAATCCCTTAGGATGCATATAGGGAACCTAATCTTAATTAATGGCCATGTCCGAATCTTGATAAGAAGTACCGCTCCTTAAAGAAATAGCATTAACTTGCTCATGCGCTTGTTTACCTTGAGGAGGAAGACCGGACTATTTTGAAGGATTTTGAGCCGCCATTTGAGCAACTTGAGTATCCAACATCTTGTTGTGAGCCACGAGTTCGGAAAATTGAGCCATTTTCTTTTGTTGAATCATCAAAGTCTATTGCAATAGAGCCTTCGACTCCAATATCTCATTACTTGGAGTTTGAGGAGGAGGTTGAATTTGTTGAAAACCTCCTTGATTTGGCCGAACAAACACTACACCAAATTGTCACTTGCGTCACGAATTATGCCACTGGAATTTATAATTCGTGGCTAAATTCTGCTTAGCCACGGGAAAAATTTATTCATTATTTTGGAAAAAAAATTTATGCCAAGGGATAGCTTTTCCTGTGGCAAAAAGTCACTTGCGTCACGAATTAGGCTACACCCGTGGCAAATAATAATTATTTTAGCCACGAACTATGTCACAACTATGGCAAAATTTTATTTAGCCACGAATTGTTCCGTGGCAAAAAACAATTTAGCCACGAATAACAAACACCCGTGGCGAGTATCCTGTCCGACATAAATTAAGTATTTTCATGTTAAGGCAAACCTAAAATGTGCTTGCTTAAAAAAATACAAAATCTGAATGAAAGTTAATTAAATATAAATAATATCAAATACATTTAAATATAAAATTTTGCAAATACTTTAATTAATTTAATTAATTTTCTTATTGTTTTATTTACTTTAATAAGAAAATTTAAAATTTTATAAACTTATATGCAAGCAAAGAAAATTTAATCGTCTAAATTTTTTTGATTTTTTTACAAATCACAATTACGTTTTGCAGGTTTTTCAAAACATTGCTAATTTAAGAAATTTGTTTTAATATATAATTCTGTTTATCAAAGTTATGAATTTCTTTTAATTTTTTAATTAAAACATTATAATTTTGAAAAGCAATCTTAAATGATCGTATCACATTTAAAGACATAACATATAAAATTAAATAAATAAGTTATTTATCATCTATCTTAGATAAATCTAAAATTAACATATTGTCGAACCGTTTCATTCAAAATTTCATTTACAACTTTATATGTAAAATGTTTATAGAAAAATTTGAATTTGATGTAAAATTTAACTTGGCGAGAAAAAAAGTTTGGGAAAATTTTTTTCGGGAGTGGAAAAGAAACGACAATTAGATTACAAAATTTATTAAATAAAATAAGCGCGATAAGAAATGAAAGTAAAAAAAATTATCTCAACCTACTTGAAAAACTCCAAAAAACCATCATTCAAGCACAAATCTCCCCTCACCCACTTCCAAAATCCCTCTCTTAGACGAAAACACCTTTAAAGTAGAAAAAAAATTAGAGTAAGAAGGCGACTTGATACATATCGTAGAAAAAAGTTAATATTTTGGTATTGATTACTAATTATTGATTATGTTGGTATTTTTTTTTTTTTTTTTTTGACGGCAAACAAATAGCATAGCTTACAAAAGAGCTTCTTGAGCAAGATTATGAGCTATCCTATTCACTCCGTTAGGACAAAAACTAAGAGAGCAACAGTGAAAACAAGACGCAATAGACTTAAAATCCTGAATAATGCTATTAATAGACGCAATCGCCTTCTCCGCTTCAGCAACCTGCAAAACCAAGGTAAGACAATCCGTAACCAGTCTAACATGAAGATGACTAAAGTTGGTAGTGTTTATCAATTTACCAAAAATTCAATATGGAGAATTTTTTTTCATTGAAAATGAGCGCATCACAGGGAAAATATAGAAATTATAATAATTTAATGTCTCATGTGCAAATAATGTGAAAAAATTGAGAAAAGAAACGATAAATCATAACAAAGAGAAATCAGTTTAAGAAAATAAGCGATGCTATTGTAAGATAGTGTTTTCGTGTTTTTTGGGTAAAAAGTGACTAGTTTTTTTTTTTTTTTTTTTTTTTTTTTTTTTTTTTTTTTATGAAAACACCCAAAGGTGTTACTCTAACATTGAAATATCAAAACGTACAGCATTCTGAGCACTCGTCGGTAATACATTTGACCATTCCGTTCTACCAACGACCCTAGGATAAATATGAGCTAAACAATGCGCTACGCAGTTATTGACCCGACTAGTACGTGACCATAAAACAGACTCAAAATCATTACATAAAAATAAAATATCATCCATAACTTGTGAAAAAATACTCCTCCCACTCCGCTTCCCCTTAAGTGACTCAATCAGCGGTAGACAATCGCTTTCCATCACAACCTTCCGCAGACCTCTCGCTTTCGCTTCATTTAGGCCCTCCCACATCACCACCGCCTCCGCAATACTCGGCTCCCAGTACTCCATTCGGACCGTTGCCAACCCCCACAACACCTCTCCTCCTTCCCCCTGCAGACAATTCCCGCGCTAGTCCCTTCTCCCTCTTTCGCTCCTGCATCCACATTTATCTTTACATATCCCCTCAGAGCCGTTTTCCACGCATCGACCTTCTCCCCATCCCCTTTTCTGTAATACTACGGTTTTATGAGTCTCTGGGTACTCTATCGAGTAAGCCTTACTCTGCCGAGTAAGGGTGTGTTGCGTTTTAAAACAGTTTCTGACCTGTTGGGTACTCGATCGAGTAACCTTGATACTCGATCGAGTAGGGGTGGCACTCGATCGAGTAGCTTAGATACTCGATCGAGTAGCCGGTTTACGGGGGGATGATTTGTCGGGTTTTGTTAATAATGCGATTTGGTATATAATTACTTCCGTCACTTTCTTTAAACACTTTTATAAACCTAATCACTTTCAAAAGAGAAAACAAACTACGTTCTTCGCATCAATCGCATTGTTGGCAAATCCCGGAGCTTGGAAAGTCGGATTTCACCTTTCTTTATACCTTTGTGATCCTTGCGTTGAGGGTAAGATCTACGTACCGTTTTTATAGTATTTCGTTAAAGTTAGTTAAACCCTAATTTGTGGATTTGGGGGTTTTGTTGTATGTATTGATTGGTAGTAATTGTATGATTGTATGTTAGGAGGAGGATTTGTAGAAGAAGCCTTTTGATATCAGCTGTTGAGACCGTCTGACTGTATTGCTTTCCAGGTAGGGTTTCCCTACTTATTATTAGTCCCATAATGTGTTGTTGGTGTGTTGTGGCTGTTGAATATTATCATACTCGTATTGTGACGATTGCTGGATTTGGTTGCTGATAGTAGTTGTGATTGTTTGTATCTGTCTGTGTTCTTCGGGGCGCGTACCTGGCTGAGTGGAGTCACTTGCGGGAGTGGCTTCACGCCCATTATTCGCCTCCTGTGGAACCCGTCACAGGAGGGATGTGCACATTAAGGAATTTGGGTTTATCGCTCGATGGAGATGAGCGGGGATTTGGTGGGTACGGCTGCGGTCCCCCACTGGCGGCGTGGAGTGACCTGTTGTGATGGGCACTCTGGCAGGGCTACACACTTTAGTGTGTAGTCAGGATTGAGGAGTTGGGTTTGGAGTTCGGAGAATATCTGTGATGATTGAGCTGTTTGTTTACTGTGTTGTTGGTTTATGTAAATTGTGTGATTAGTACTGACCCCGTTTATTGTTTTAAAAACTGTGGTGATCCATTCGGGGATGGTGAGCAGTTGTTGAGCAGGTATGAGTCGAGTTACTTGGGATAGCTGGGATGTGCCACTGTCAGATGATAGAGTCTTCCGCTGTAACATGATTATTTTAATAAACATTTCATTTAGCTGAGTAGACAGTTGGTTTTGAGAACTTGTATTCGTATTTTGGTATTTGGTTTTGGATTGTAACCTTTCACTAAATTTATACTATTTAAATGTTGTTTCGTTATTGTCTTATGATTATCATTGCCTCAGGTAACCGAGATGGTAGCATCCTTATAACTGAGTGGTCCTGGTAAGGCACTTGGAGTATGGGGGTGTTACATCTTCGGCCTGTTTTACCACGGTTTCTCCACCCACTGTCCACAATCCCCTCCCCCTCACTTAGAACATCCCGAACCCGTCTACAAACCCTCTCGGGTTCCACCTCCATTTCATCAAAAATAATCTTGTTCCGATGTTCCCATATTGCCCAACACCCGACCATAAAAGTATCATACTCCGCTGCACTCATGTCCCTCCAACGCTCCTCCACCCAACACCGAATTCCACCCATTCGTTCCTCACCTTCCCACCGTAGCTCCAGCTGCTCCCACACCCATCTCGCCATCCTGCAATCTCTAAATAAATGTATACTAGACTCGTCAGACAAATTACACAAGGAACAAAGAGAGGACTCACCTTTCCCTCGAGAAGCGATGTTTGCCTTTGTTGCTAGCGCATCATTACATAGTTGCCAGAAGAAGAGTTTTACGCATGGCCAAACCGGTACCTTCCAAAGTTTGTTCCATAACCATCTCGTATTCGTCGAATCCGACTGTTCCGCCATGTCTAACCAGTCTCTTGCCAACAAACGATAAGCAGACTTCACTGAGAAGGCCCCATCACGCTCTCCACTCCAATACCACCTATCTCTCGGCCTGTTCGGGCTCAACCGAATATTTGTGATTCGCTCTCGCTCAAAAGGCAGGAAAAGCATATTAATTCTCTCCACATCCCATGTCTGATCACCCGTAATCAAACTCGCCACCAGCAGCTCTTCTTGACCAGCCGGGCAAGGTGAGATTACCCGTCCCGACTGAGTACTTGGCACCCAAGCATCTCGCCAAACCCGGGTGTGATTCCCGTCCCCTATCCTCCGCCGCAAGCCCTTCACCAACACTCCACGCGCTTCCCAAATGCTACGCCACGCATAGCTGGGGTTATGCCCCAACTCCGCTCCAAGGAAATCACTCCCCGAGTAGTACTTAGCCTTCATCATCCTCGCCCACAAACTATCCGGACAAGTAAACAACCTCCAAGCTTGTTTAGCTAGAAGAGCGAGATTAAATAATTTAAAGTCACGGAAACCCATACCCCCACTACCCTTCGGCTTACACAACTTCTTCCACGCACTACTACAAATCCAGGCAACTACAACGCCCCTTTAACAACGATTATTCACGAAAATCACAATAGACGTTGTAGAATGTATGGCGCGAATTTTACTAAAATCAATTACAACGGGTATGGTTATAAAAACCGTTGTTATTCGTTTTAACAACGGGTCACACATATGTAGACACCTCGTTTCTGCACCCCTCGCAAACCACCCGGTGATGATTGGGCCGCATGTTTGGTACGCGGAACGATTTGTGACAGTTCGTAAGATTATCGTCAAGTGATTGCTCAAATATTAATGTCTACCTCTTAGTTGTCATCTACGCGCCGATACGGTCGTTTTGGCAGTAATTAGAGTACATTTGGAGTCTGGGTCAAAAACCGTCTTCATTTCCTAAAACCGTCAAATCCCGAGTCAAAGCAATTTGCTTGTCTACCTAAGGTTAGGATGTCATAAAATGTCATGATTATATCTCATTTTGAGTCGCATGTCACTTCATTAGGCCAAACTAAAAGTTTACATTACAAAATGTGCATTTCATTTAGTTAAAGCGACAACCCGACCTTTAGGCCCGTTTTACGAGGTCATAACGACTTTGTTGGGTCAGGCCTATTTCACAGAAAGTTCTAGATCTCTTTCTTAGCTTTCCAATGCCACCGAAATCACCTAAATCCGAGTCTTGTAGAGAAAGTTATGACTAAAATACGACAGGCTGTCAAACGCGTTTTCTACGCGCAGAGAAACTTACCCGGGAAAGGACGCAGCAAGTGCTGCGCCTCTTCCAAGGGACGCAGCACCTGCTGCGCCTTTTCCTCAAGGTTTTCTTTTTGTCCAAGTTTCCGTGTTTTAACCTAAGTCGGTTATTTCCGGATCTTTCCTTCCGTATCCTAGTCTTACCATAATTCCGTCGCGTGATTAGTATAAATAGGAGCCTTCGTTCCTCATATTTCTCACGCGAGTGTCCGCCCTTCTCTTCTCCCTTTGCATTCTAGACTTCGTTCTTACTAATTGGCGCCTACGTGCTTGGACTTCCGACCACGTAAGCTCGGATCTTTCCGGGTACCAGCCTCTCCGTTGCATGACCGACCAATTTGACCAACTACACTCAATCAATCTAATTAATCAATTAATCAATCGTTTTCCTCTTACGAGGGCACTCTTTCCTTGCATTCGCGTCGAGCATTCACTAGTCGATATCTTAGTTCATCTCGTTCCGTCAACATGTAAGTCTGAGGGTGTATAATTCTCTTTTATTTATCGTATCACCGTTGTAAGATTTATGTCGAATATACCGTTAAAACCGATTTCTAAAACCCTTTGTTAAAATCTGTTTTTGCGGATTTCCAGTAGACAGACGTCGAGAAAAGACGCAAGAATCGCTGCGCCTCTTGAAGGAGCGCGATTCTGCTGCGCCTCTTCGTGAGGCCGCGATTCTCGCTTCTTTTCTTCTTCTTAAATCCTCTGTTATTCCGTCTTTCTTATTTGTTTTCGTATGTTTGTCTTTAATTCTCTCACCTGATAGTTCAATAATTCACATGTATATAATTTATTCATCATTAATATGTTCTAATCATCATAAATCCGACCTTAAATCCTAAGTAATCCATATTTACGGGTTTTCGTCATTAATATTCAAACCCAGATTTTAGAGATTCAATTCGTTCATATTGAGTTTCTGGAATTCGTCATTGATATAGTTTTCATCTGTTTATCCATTAATTCGTCATTAATCTGTCATCAATTCATCATGTTTAGTTTGTTCCATTCACCGATGTCACTAACTAATCATTCATTAACATCGTCCCTTCACATAATTAATCCGTTTAATTCCGTATCGTTCATGTTTTACTGTTTTTATGACCATCATTCATATGTTAATTAATACATTAAATCACTTTCATCCGAGTCAATTATCAAATCAATCCCTAAAATTAACAATTAACATTAACGATTTGCAGTTCCGGCTTCACAGCCAGAATTCACCCTTGGAACAGACGCAGCAACTGCTGCGCCTCTTCCGCAGGGCGCGATTCTCTTGCGCGCTTTGTTCAGGATGAGTTCTGTCCCTGAACTCCGTTTCTGCCTTGACCTAGTTTAATTAGTTTACGTATTAACTAACTATTATCCGTATTATCACTAATCTCTGTTCGTCTTTTATTAATTTTATTTTATTCTTTCTTTTATTTTTCTCAAATTATCCGTTTTAAAGGTATTTTCGACATAAATCAATAAATCCTATGTAATTAATGTAATTTATATTTATTGTAATTTTCAATTATTGTATTTCTTTTATCATTTGTATGTTCTCACATGTAAATCAATATTAACTCCAACTTCGACCCAATTGTATGCTAATTACGTGTTTCACCGACTTAGTTAATTCTTCACATGCTAGGATTAATCTAATGGATGTTGCATTGCATGCATATAGCCGACGATATATCGAGTACGAATAACTTCCCTAATCATTAGTAGAGGCCGCTATCGAGGCGGGCGGGATTAGGTGTTCGATCAAAAGAGCTTCCTAATACGTACCCTCACCCCTTACTCCAGATCTCTGTGAACACCCGTGTTCATTGGCATCCACGAGAGTCATTCTAGACATAGAATGCTAAGGGTAACGATTGCTTAGTGTTCATGTCACTACTTTGTGTCTTGACATGACACGAGGTATTCGAACGGTTCCAATTTCCCATAAAAATTGGTGGCGACTCCATACAAAATGCAAACGCTTGTTTCGACCTTCACCAAGCGCCCCCGTGGGCGGCCCGCTGTCCACAGTTTGGCGACTCCGCTGGGGAGAATACACTTACGTGTAGCTAAGGGTGAAACTTGAACAAGGTTAGGGAATAAGTTTGTACAAGACAATTGTCGGTTTTCATAACTCGGTCTTCCTAGACCGTTTAATTCGGCCTTCCTAGGCCCAACTCAACCCATTCGACCAATCGTCCCGTCTAAACGGTCCTAATTCTTATTTGGGCCTAAGGATGAATAGCGATTGACGTCATCCATACCATGATGCTTACTCTTGTTTCTATCAAGGACCTTCACTACTTGAGGAAATGGACTAGGAATCGGCCTTACTCTTGTTTGGTACGAGCCTCTCCACAGACTTCGGGTTTGATTGTTCGGTATGGCAACCCACCCTTTAAACCAAAACCCTTTTAAATGCACTCAGCATCCCGTTATAATGCTTGTATAATGTTTGTATCATATGTGATCACCATTTTCTAAACAAAACCATGACGATTTTTCAAAAAATCAAAACCCCTTTTCTTAATCAAAATTTCGAAATAGGCCATTTGATTAGCGCAAAATCCAGTCAAAATTCTGTCCGTTTATCGAGTCAAATTTCGGGCCTCAAACCCATTTCAAAAAAAAACCAAAAAAAAAAAAACGTTTTAAAAAAAAAAAGAGTCCGAAAAAAAAAAAAAAAAAAAAAAAGAAGAAAAAAAAGGTTTTAATCAAAATATTTTTCAAACCATGTAAATATGTAAATTCAATTGGGCTAAGTTAGAGTCAAAGTTCAAACCGACTGTGTCCTAGTCCGAACTCCGTCGAGTCATGAACCCGTCTTCCTACATTTTGGGTCTTTTCAAATTCGAGTCAAGTCCTAAGGCGTCACGCCGTCATTTTGGACCCCCTACCCCATTTCAGTTAGGATCTAAACACTCGAGTCACACGTTCCGAGGCTCAATACACGAGTCTCAATGGGCCTCATATTTGAGTCTAAACTACAACAGTCTTCTTAACACCTATAAGCAAACCTCGAGTCAAGTCTGTCTTAAACATACAAGTTAGGATCAACACATGTTATCAATCCCGTCAATAAAGTCAATCATATAAGGGTCACTCCGTCAAAGCCAACACTCGAGTCTAAAATTAAAGTCAAGCACCGTGAATTCAAACACGAGAAGTCGCTCACGACATTTCATGAATTCACAAGTCAAGCCTAGATTTGTCATCTTTTCCCTTCCTTTGTTTGTTGCCTTAGTCTGCGTGATCCCATGTCGAACCGAGTGTAATGCGCGTCATTTCTGTCGAGTAGGAATCCAGCAAGTTCTGTCAATCAGCAAAGTCACGAAGCAGATCAAGCCACAATCACCATGTCTCTTCAAGACATTCATGCCATGGTCCTACGAGTTCAAGCTACAGTGGAAAATTTGAGCATTCGCGTCCTCACCCTTGAAAATGGAATGGTGGAAAAGAACATGCCAACTAGGGAAACCTCTAGTCTAGGTCATCCAAAGCTTACCTCTTGCAATAACAATCGTCCTAGAAAGCCAAAAACAGCTGAAAAGAAACCTGGGAGGCATCAAAGGGTGCTTACCGATTTAGGCATGTCTTATGCCGATGCTTTGAAGAGACTTTCTGCCCAAGGCAAGCTACATCCAATAGGACCGACTCCGGATCCACCTTTAGAGAAACAGGTGAACCTCTGGAAGGGCAACAAATACTGCTTATATCACCAAGGTAGAGGCCATGATATTGAAGAGTGTTTTCTCTTGAAACACACCATCCAAGATATGATCGAAGAGGGCAAGCTTCCTAAGCCACCTTCTGTCGCGCAATCTAAGAAAATCGACCCTCTTGGGTCTGATATCATTAAACATGACAAAGAATCATCTCTAGACTATTCTCATCTCCTCGATCCTTATAACAACGGAGATGTCAACATGCTTGAAGACGACGATATCCAAAATGGAATGCTCATGCTTTCCATTGCCTTCAACAATAGATTTGCCAAAATGGAGGGGACTATTGATAGCCTAAACTCTCGACTTTCCAAGATGGAGAACCAGTTTGTTGAAATGGGTAAGAAGCTTGAGGCCCAACCTCTTAAGATAAAAAGTGTCCAGACAAACACTCAACTTGACAGTCCTAAGGAGAAAGCAACAAGTGGGCAATCCATTCTTAGTTCTTCTCATCCAAGAACCAAAATCAATAAAGGCATCCTCATGGATCCTTCGTCAAAGAAACCTTACAACCCTCCAAGGTTATTTACAAAGGCTTCCGAAAATAAGGGCACACCTCCTAGGAGATTTACCAACATTGGTATTACATACACCGATGCCCTTCAGAGACTCACGGAACAACGAATGTTGAAGCCTATAGGACCTACTCCCGAACCCGAAAGGAAATCCAAATTCTGGTGCGAGAACTCATACTGCGAGTACCATAGAGGCAAAGGGCATGATACAGAGAAATGTTACAAATTAAAACATGTCATTCAGGATATGATCGAAGACGGGAAGTTGTCCCTCTCAACCTTTAACCCACAAGGTAGCTTAGGCAATCCTCATGGATATGCCACTTATCAAGAAACTCTTCTTGACTGTTATCCTTCCAATGTTCCCAATGATGAGGACGAGGTGCTCAAATGGGTGAATACTCAAAGTCAGGTGTCAAAGCCAGTTGCTGGAAGAGAAAATGTTCAAGCATGGGCCGATGATTACGAGTCTAGATCTGGAATCGCGTCAAAGTCCGAGTCCGAGTCCGAGTCTTAGGCTTTCTATCCCATAATTTTGTCATAGTATCTTTCTCCATTTTCATTTCTAGTGACAACCTGGGGGCTGTCCCACGAGTCACATGTCTTCTCAAGTCTATGTTAAATACATTTATTCTTCATTTCAATAAAAATACAATTTTCACTCTACATATTCTATCCTATCTCTTCCTTTCCCCATTTCCTGTGACAACAAGAATTGATTTGAGACATTTTAAAACAAACAACAACGCATGATAGTCAATGTGAGTGCACTTAGATGATGTTCCATTCCAAGTTGTAGAGGACCTGAAACTCCGTGTTCTTTCCTTACCTATTCCATGTCTGGCAATAGAAACCACAATATAACCCTAGTCTAGGACGAGCCTATCTTTAGAGATTCTAGGACGAATCCAGACCGTCTCCCTTGTTAACGATCCATGACGGAAGGCAAGCCCATTCCCCACAATAAACAACCCGTGTTACTAAAGACCAACCCATTTCACACCCAAAGGTGCTAGTGTGACCCAAATCCATGGTAACAAGCAAATCCAAGACGATACGAGCCGTGATCAAAGACAAAGGCTCAATCAAGAGAACCCAAGATCAATATCTAAGGCCGCAGTTATGTGCGTAATCCAAGACAAAAAGAGTCAAAAGAAGAAGGCTCAATCAAACAAGTCAATATCCAACGACAACGTTATCTTCAAAAACCCGAATCAAGAATCCGAGCAAAAAAAAAAACAAGGTATATTCTAGACCAAGAATCTAAGTTTGAATCTAGAACAAGCCTGGAATCAAATGCTATATAGAATACTGCCGAAGTCTATATAGAATCAAGACACCAATCAAGATGGTCGACTAGCACCCTCACTTAGCCTTTCACATATACACCCTAAGTCCTTCCCGAGACCGTTACCAGGGAGATAGTTAGGAATTTTGAGAATCCTCTCAAGCTCGTCAAATATACCCATCCTTTAGGGCCAAGACATGGAAATTTGAACCCACGTCATTTTAACCTACCCTTATGTGCTCAGGCTACATCAAGCCAAGAGACTCCATTTCCAAGCCACATTACAAGCCTTAACCCCATTAAGCCTTAACTCCACAAAATCAAGCTCCAGAGATTTGTTCATCAAAGCCTCTTATTACCGAGCTCCACATTCCAAATATCCAATCCAGTTTCACCTTGACCCAGACACGGAGTCTTCAATACTTTGCTACCAGAACGGGACATACCCATATTCATCCTTAGGGTCCACTAAGTGTGCTCACACGACAAGGAAATTTTACAAAATAAGTTATACCTCTTTGGTCTATGATCAGAGGGAGTTATCTCAAATCAACTCTTCGAGTCACCAAAGGAATATTACCCTTGTGACCCCTGCACTTTAAGGTCCTAACAACATAGCTTAGGCACACACTTGAACTACGATCTGGTTTGATTTCACTTCACGTGAATACGTAGGCAGTCCTCAAGGACACAACCATCCCACTTCCAACTTTCAATCTCAATTATCAACCACCATCAACTTTCAACCTCTATTTTCAACCTTTCAACCTCAATTAACATCCCTTCCACAAACAACACCTCTATACTGGGGGCTCCTTATTGTCGCCCAGCCTCTTTTTTACCAAAATTCCAGAGTCATCTTCTCATCCTGGGGGCTTCTCTTCCAAGATGCCACCCTTCCTTTATTCCTCCAAGTCTAGCTAGTACTCGGTCCAGACAATGACAAAGATCTTAGATTAATTCTCCAAGTCATTGTGCCTCAAGAGGGGTCTCCTTTACAGCAAACGGTGGAGAGAGAAGTTCTAGTAGACAGATGATCCATGGCTCATGCCTTGCCTTTATATGCATTCATCATTCTTGCAATTCTTATACCTTTGGAACTGATACGCATTGTCACCCACACTTGGCTAGGGGTTGCGCATACTTAAACAAAGTCTGTCAAAGTCATCCCTGTGTCGCGTCAAATCTAAGTTAGTGTCGCGTCAGTCCAGGCTAAATCTACATTTCGCGTCACGTCCATATAAGGTCTGCGTCGCGTCAGTCCTATGTCTAAAGCCCATTGAATATGCATAATGCATTACAAACGACAAACTTCTTTGAACAAGTTTTAAACAACTTTTATAAAGAAACAACTTTTGCAAAACCTATGTGTTTCCTCATTCGAGGTCCATGTAATAATTGCTTACGTGCATATGTGTTTATGTTCTACTTGCATATTAGATTACATTCTTGTGTGGCTAATATCCATGCAGGTAAGTATCAGAAGCAGTGCTCGCTCCAACTGGGGGCTTCACCCAAGTCTTCGTTCTCCCCAGCGCAGCAGTATTTTGCAGTATTGCTCACTCAAGATTTCTTCCATGACGATCAAGATGTTCCTAGTCGTCAAAATATTTTCTCCAAATGCAGCGATATTTTGCAGTATTGCTCACTCAAGATTTCTTCCATGGCGATCAAGATGTTCCTAATCGTCAATATATTCCCTAACAAGAGTTCGCTTGAGACCGACGCAAGCAGATTCAACCTCAAGTTTTTGCCAGAGTTCGCTTGAGACCGACGCAAGCAGATTCCCCAGCAGTTTCTACCGACGTCCTGCTACCCTCAATATTATTGTTTCCCCGCGGAGTTCGGCAAAGGTGTTGTTCTCCAGAAGTTCCCAAGCCTCCTTTCTTAGGTTCGTAAACCCAAAGTTAGGATTCTTACCCCTAGATTCTTAGATCCCAACATCCTTAGGTTCATAAACCCATAAATCCTTTTGGAGTTCTCATATCTCAGAAAGCTTAAACGCACGTGTTTAAAACAAGAATTAGTAAACCAGTAGTTCCTAAACTTAACCCTAGGATCCCCATTCCTTTTAGGTTCATAAGCCTTTAAGTTCCCCAAGCCAATAGAGTTCCTACACCTAAACCTTGGTTACCCCTTAAGTTGAACTTATATTTGACCTCCTTCCCGTCAATGCTTTCCTTTAGGGCCCCACACCCTAGCACAATCCTTATATAACTTTTAGGTCTTACCCTTAGCTCCCAAGCTCAAACCTTAGCTCCTATGCAAACTCCGGAAGCATCTCGAGAAAGAAGTCTCAGGTATGGTCTCTTCTTATGGCTGACGAGCTTCCTTACGTAGTCTAATGGACTTTAAACGACCCTCCCCGGAAGTCGACAGACTCTAAAATGTTCCCGACGACAGGTCCTTGGCTCAGACCCCTTGAGCCGCCTCGCGTCGCCATAGTCGTCAGGTTGTAATCTTCGATTGACCTGATGGCTATACTTTGACTTTCGCCTTGTCCAAGCCTCGGTCAAAGTGGGGGCTCAGAGACACCTCGTTTCGCACCCTCGCAAACCACCCGGTGATGATTGGGCCGCATGTTTGGTACGCGGAACGATTTGTGACAGTTCGTAAGATTATCGTCAAGTGATTGCTCAAATATTAATGTCTACCTCTTAGTTGTCATCTACGCGCCGATACGGTCGTTTTGGCAGTAATTAGAGTACATTTGGAGTCTGGGTCAAAAACCGTCTTCATTTCCTAAAACCGTCAAATCCCGAGTCAAAGCAATTTGCTTGTCTACCTAAGGTTAGGATGTCATAAAATGTCATGATTATATCTCATTTTGAGTCGCATGTCACTTCATTAGGCCAAACTAAAAGTTTACATTACAAAATGTGCATTTCATTTAGTTAAAGCGACAACCCGACCTTTAGGCCCGTTTTACGAGGTCATAACGACTTTGTTGGGTCAGGCCTATTTCACAGAAAGTTCTAGATCTCTTTCTTAGCTTTCCAACGCCACCGAAATCACCTAAATCCGAGTCTTGTAGAGAAAGTTATGACTAAAATACGACAGGCTGTCAAACGCGTTTTCTACGCGCGAGAGAAACTTACCGGGAAAGGACGCGGCAAGTCTTTGCGCCTCTTCCAAGGGACGCAGCACCTGCTGCGCCTTTTCCTCAAGGTTTTCTTTTTGTCCAAGTTTCCGTGTTTTAACCTAAGTCGGTTATTTCCGGATCTTTCCTTCCGTATCCTAGTCTTACCATAATTCCGTCGCGTGATTAGTATAAATAGGAGCCTTCGTTCCTCATATTTCTCACGCGAGTGTCCGCCCTTCTCTTCTCCCTTTGCATTCTAGACTTCGTTCTTACTAATTGGCGCCTACGTGCTTGGACTTCCGACCACGTAAGCTCGGATCTTTCCGGGTACCAGCCTCTCCGTTGCATGACCGACCAATTTGACCAACTACACTCAATCAATCTAATTAATCAATTAATCAATCGTTTTCCTCTTACGAGGGCACTCTTTCCTTGCATTCGCGTCGAGCATTCACTAGTCGATATCTTAGTTCACCTCGTTCCGTCAACATGTAAGTCTGAGGGTGTATAATTCTCTTTTATTTATCGTATCACCGTTGTAAGATTTATGTCGAATATACCGTTAAAACCGATTTCTAAAACCCTTTGTTAAAATCTGTTTTTGCGGATTTCCAGTAGACAGACGTCGAGAAAAGACGCAGCAAGAATCGCCTGCGCCTCTTGAAGGAGCGCAGATTTCTGCTGCGCCTCTTCGTGAGGCCGCGCAGATTCGCTTCTTTTCTTCTTCTTCGTCCTCTGTTATTCCGTCTTTCTTATTTGTTTTCGTATGTTTGTCTTTAATTCTCTCACCTGATAGTTCAATAATTCACATGTATATAATTTATTCATCATTAATATGTTCTAATCATCATAAATCCGACCTTAAATCCTAAGTAATCCATATTTACGGGTTTTCGTCATTAATATTCAAACCCAGATTTTAGAGATTCAATTCGTTCATATTGAGTTTCTGGAATTCGTCATTGATATAGTTTTCATCTGTTTATCCATTAATTCGTCATTAATTCGTCATCAATTCATCATGTTTAGTTTGTTCCATTCACCGATGTCACTAACTAATCATTCATTAACATCGTCCCTTCACATAATTAATCCGTTTAATTCCGTATCGTTCATGTTTTTCTTGTTTTTATGACCATCATTCATATGTTAATTAATACATTAAATCACTTTCATCCGAGTCAATTATCAAATCAATCCCTAAAATTAACAATTAACATTAACGATTTGCGTTCGGCTTCACACCGAATTCACCCTTGGAACAGACGCGGCAAGAATGCTGCGCCTCTTCCGCAGGGCGCGATTCTCTTTGCGCTTTGTTCAGGATGAGTTCTGTCCCTGAACTCCGTTTCTGCCTTGACCTAGTTTAATTAGTTTACGTATTAACTAACTATTATCCGTATTATCACTAATCTCTGTTCGTCTTTTATTAATTTTATTTTATTCTTTCTTTTATTTTTCTCAAATTATCCGTTTTAAAGGTATTTTCGACATAAATCAATAAATCCTATGTAATTAATGTAATTTATATTTATTGTAATTTTCAATTATTGTATTTCTTTTATCATTTGTATGTTCTCACATGTAAATCAATATTAACTCCAACTTCGACCCAATTGTATGCTAATTACGTGTTTCACCGACTTAGTTAATTCTTCACATGCTAGGATTAATCTAATGGATGTTGCATTGCATGCATATAGCCGACGATATATCGAGTACGAATAACTTCCCTAATCATTAGTAGAGGCCGCTATCGAGGCGGGCGGGATTAGGTGTTCGATCAAAAGAGCTTCCTAATACGTACCCTCACCCCTTACTCCAGATCTCTGTGAACACCCGTGTTCATTGGCATCCACGAGAGTCATTCTAGACATAGAATGCTAAGGGTAACGATTGCTTAGTGTTCATGTCACTACTTTGTGTCTTGACATGACACGAGGTATTCGAACGGTTCCAATTTCCCATAAAAATTGGTGGCGACTCCATACAAAATGCAAACGCTTGTTTCGACCTTCACCAAGCGCCCCCGTGGGCGGCCCGCTGTCCACAACATGCACAACCGTTGTTAATAATTTGGCGCAAAATTGGCGCAAAGTTAGTGAAAAGTAATCACAACGGTTATTTTTGAAACCCGTTGTTAAAACTTATTTAACAACGGGTGTTTTTTACAACCGTTGTTAAAACATATTTCACAACGGTTGTTGTTTAATAACCGTTGTCAATACCTTCCATACTATAAACCACACAAACACAAGTCTGCTGCAGACACAAAACACAAACCTTAATACACAAACACAAACCCAAAGAAGCGACCAAACACAAACACAAAACACACACTTTCTCATCGTCTCTTTCTCTCTTTCTCATCGTCGCTTTATCTTCTCGCCGTCACTGTTGATTTCATCGTCTCTTTACGTACGTTCTGTAATTATCAGGTTTGTTTCATCGTCATTATTTTATTTTTCTAATTATTTCATTTCCATGTATGTGTTTTTATCGACCATTAGGTTCCATTCAAAGATCTGCTAATTATTTCATTTCCATGTATGTGTTTCTAATTATTTCATTTCCATCTTCTTTGGCGTCCTTGATACGGATCGAGCATAGTAAGAGTCTAAAGGATGATATCATTCATTTTGTTGGAGTTTGGAGTTTGTTTTGAAAGATTAAGGAGAGGGTTAATTTATTTGGAGTTTGTTTTAGCAATTAGGGTTTGGAGAATATATTGAGATAATGGAAATGCATGTTAGTTGAGATAATGCAATGTATTTATACTAAGCGATGTGTGGGTTGAGTTGTTTTTTAATTAATATATATGTTAGGAAGTTGTGCCATAATCAGCATCATCATATCTCTCAATGCTGCTTCAAATCTTATTGGACAGTGATGGCGTAATAATCTGGATCTTGATGATGATCGATCTATGGAGTTGAAAAAATGGAAGCAAATCAAACAAGCATAACTCAACACTTTCAAAATGATCATTTCATTTAATTTTAAACCAAATACATTACAGCAATTATCAGAAATCAAAAGATGTATAATAAGCCGGAACAACCCCGGTTAAGCGTAAAAAGCGCTTCTCAACCGGCCACCAATCACGCCACTCGGTATACCGCTAACTTCCGTGTCATTGGCTTCATATTTTGCAATAACAGATTGAATATATGCAAGGACACGACTTGCATGTGGAGATAAGGTTGGAAGAGTACAACTCAACATATCTCTGGCTGCAGCCAAGTTGCGAGTAACAGGCCGACGAGGGTATGAAGATGATGATGATGATGAGGCTTTGTTGACAATTTGGGACCGCTTCACGCCTCTTAATCCAATAATTCCGTTGATGTTCAAGGGATGCTTTGATTAATGGGTGTTGATCGGCGGGAAGCCCGGCGAGAACCTTCCCATCATCTTCAATCGTTTGTGTAAGCCATTCTTCGTTGTTGATAAAATTAGGGTTCATTGCCATGTTGTTTCAATTAATGAATGTTAGTAAAGGATGCTTTAATATTTATAGCTAGTCACATTTATAAGTTTTTTCAAAACCGTTGGTAATTAATTTAAGGGATATGCATCGGAATTCTAACGGGCCGTAATTATACATGCATCTAGTAATATTTAATTTAATTTTTTTTTATTTTTTAAGAACAAACAACAACGGTTATTTACAAACAACCTGTTGTCGTTAGATATAACAACGGTTTTGTATATTCAAACCCGTTGTTATAACTTCCCCCCCAAAATTGAGTCACACTTTCCACAACGGGTTTTTATACTTAAAACCGTTGTTAATAGTTTTCACAACGGTTTCCTTAAGAAAACCAACCGTTGTTAAAACCTTTTACAACGGACGCTTTAACAACGTCCGCTTTTTTATATAACAACGGTTTTTGACCGTTGTTATAGCCTGTATCTGTAGTAGTGACGCAATCCAGAAAATACCTCTCTTACCCTCCTCATGGCCCCACCAGAACCGCGATATCATAGATCGAAGCTCGTCACAAAATTTGGCTTGAATTTTGAACACACTCATCACATAGGTAGGAAGAGAATTGGCCACGGCCTTTATGGGAACTTCCTTACCCGCCCTAGACAATAATTTCCCACGCCAACCTTGTAGTCTTTTGCACAATTTGTCTCGAATGATATCAGTGATTACCTTCTTCGACCTCCCAATTAAAGTGGGTAATCCCAAGTAACGTTTCTGCTTCTTCACAACCCCCACTCCCAGCCTCTCCGCCACCCTAATTCGCTGCTCATTTGACACCCCCTGGCTGAACGAAACCGTAGTCTTTTCGAGACTAACCAACTGCCCCGAGGCCGATTCATATTGACGTAACACATTATTGATAATATCCGCCTCGTCCAAGGTAGCTCGAGCAAAGAAAATACTATCATCTGCAAAAAGCAAATGAGAAATGGCGGGAGCACTCCTAGATATACGGATCCCATGGAGCGAATTTTCTTCAACAGCCCGTCTCATTAGATTAGATAACGCCTCAGCACAGAGAATAAATAAATAAGGTGAAACAAGGTCACCTTGTCTGAGCCCTCTAGTAGGCCGAAGATCCTCAGAAGGTGTACCATTAATAAGAACAGAAAACGTGACGGTAGAGACACAGTCCATCACTCGGCAAATCCAATCACCATCGACGCCCATAGTCACAAGAACCCTGCGCAGAAAGGACCATTCTACCCGATCATATGCTTTGGCCATGTCTAATTTAATGGCCATATGCCCCTCCGAATGTCTCGAATTTTTCATGTAATGAAACAGCTCAAAAGCAATAAGAATGTTGTCCGTAATCAAACGGCCCGGAGTAAAAGCACTTTGATTCTCCGAGACAATATCACCCAAAAAGAGCTTAAGTCGGTTAGCAAGGACCTTGGAAACAATTTTATACACCACATTGCAGAGACTGATGGGCCGGAAATCTCGCATCTTATCCGGAGCTTTTTTCTTCGGGATGAGCACAATATTAGTCTTGTTAAACTCAGCTGGTGACACCTCTCATCGCAAAATTCTCAACACCGAGCTTACCACATCAGGTCCAATTACATGCCAATAAGATTGATAGAATAACCCATTCATTCCATCCGGTCCCGGGGATTTAAGTGGATGCATCTGGCTAATAGCTTCAACAATTTCCTCCTCTCGGTACTCCTCCCTTAGCAGCATATTCATTTGTTCCGACACACGCCCTTCCAACCCTGTCAACACTCCCGCCATAATGTCCGGTTCTGAAGTCGCAAAAAGTTCCCGGAAATAGTTAACAGCTACCGTGGACACAGCTTCGTCCCCAACCCGTGCGGTTCCATTATCATCAGTCAACATCCCAATATAATTCTTCCGCTTGCGCTCCCTAGCTCTAGTATGGAAAAAAGAGGTATTACGGTCACCATCCCGAAGCCATAAAGCACCCGATCTTTGCCTCCAATATTGTTCTTCTTGTCGATAAAACTCAGCAATTTCCGCCACAAGCTTTTTTCTCCGCTTCACTTCGGCCTCAGTTCTCATGCCACTGTTGAGACGCTCAAGCTGCTTCTTCTTCCGCTCCAAAGTCCAATTAATTTTCCCTATATTAATCTTCTTCCAAGCTTGTATTTCCTTTGCACATTCACTGATTGTTCTTCCCAAGTTGCCATTTCCTTTCTCCACCCCCCGTATTACGGCCTCTTCACAACCCTCCTCCCCAACCCATATCTGTTCAAAACGAAACCTGTGCTTCCTCAATCCACCCGCCACTCTTCTATCCAGAACCAATCTAATGGGAGCATGGTCAGACCACTCCTGTTCCAAGTGAAACAGCTTCGCGTAGGGGAACATGTCGATCCAGGCACTAGTACCCATAGCCCGGTCTAGCATACTTTGTCTATTATCATCGCCCACCTGCCCATTATCAAAAGTATACTGGTACCCCTCCCAAGTCACATCTCTCAGTCCACAATCATCCACAGCTGCTTGAAAATTGTTCATTTGCCACTGCGGTCGACTACCTCCCTTCATTTCTGTCGAGTAGAGCACCTCATTAAAGTCTCCCACGCAAATCTAAGGCAGCGAAGACTGCCTACTAAGAACTCGAAGAAGCTCCCACGAAAGGTGGCGTTCATTAACAGCTGTCCATCCATAAAAACCCATCACACGCCACTCCTTATTGTCCTCGTGTATGGTGAAGTCCATGTGGTGTGCCGAAGCAGGCAAAAACGTGCAATTAATCTCCCTCCTCCACAAGAAAGAAAGACCCCCGACCTCCCTCTGCTGTCCATTTCCATCCCGAAATACCCATCCAAACATTCCCTCACCCGCCTCATATCACGACCACAAAATTTCGTCTCGCATAAAAATAGCATGGCTGGGGCTTCCCTTCGCACAAGGACACGAAGGGCTCGCACTGCATCGGGGTTGCCCAATCCCCGGCAGTTAATACTTAAGAGATTCATTGAGCCCGGCGGGGTTGAGCTCCCTCAACCTCCGCCTCAGGTATTAAGACGCCCCCGTCTCTCGTCACTTTCAACCGTTTCACCATCTCGTCACCTCCATCAACCTCTCTGCTTTGTTTGCCCATTTCAACAGTCCCCTCCCCATGCTCACCACTGCCAACAACTCTCTCCCATTGTGTCCACCTCTTCCTCCTCCCCTGTCCCTCCCCCATCCCCTGTTCCTCCCTTCTCAGCAACTGCCCCGCACTTCCAGCCGTCCCACTCACCCCTCCTTCCTCCATGTGTGACCCATCCTGCCCCTCCAACACGTCCAACACTAATTCCCTTGCCCTCTGTATCTTCCCCTCAACCCCATCAGGCTGCCCTTCCTCTCGTTGCACACCCTCCATCACAGTCCCCGAACTTCCCCACTTCCCATCATCCTCCCTTTGTACGCAATTTTGAACCCCTCCCTCTGCATTCTTCCCCTTTCCTCCTTTACTTCTCCGAAGATCAATAGCAATTGTCTGAAGCTTTTCAATCATCCGAGCAATATCGTCTTCATTGTCCTTCTTCTCTACAACATCGAACTCCGGGGCTAGAGCACGACGAGCATTCCCGTTCCCTGTCCCTTCCTTCGATGTCTTAGTAATTTTCCACGGCGACGCCCGTAACCATTCCCCAAACCTCAATTCCCCCTCCTCATATGGTCCGTCATCACAATCTTTTTCACCGTGACCAACAATTCCACAGCCATAGCAAAAAATGGGTAACCTCTCGTATTTAACATCAAAATTCACTGTGTTCCCCGCTTTCATTCTAATCGGAATTGAGGACCGTAAAGGATTTCGAACATCATGAAGAACCCTAACTCGGATAGATCTATCAACTTCAGAATTTGGCCCCAAATCCACGTCAACAAACGACCCCAAACTCGCTCCTATTCTTTCCACATTGGCTCTACTCGACCTACCTTGAATGGGGAGATCATACACTCTCGCCCAGATAGGTAAACGAAATAAAGGGACGTCAGAAAGTTTACCTTTATCTTTCGGTTCATTGAAACACCAAGCAAACTTATCGAAATGCCATGGTTGTCCTTCCAAAACCCTACTTTTATCTCGCTCGGACCCAAACTTGAAGACGAACGTTTTCTCCTTCGCATCGACAACATTACCAAGCATAGGTTTCGTGGGATTCCATAGCTTTATCATGGTATCGATGGCTGCCTTTACATTAATCGTTGTCGACGCCCAAATCTTCCCCACGAGCATACGATGGCTATTTTGTTCTCCTTCATTAATCTCATCATCTCATTCGAACCCCAATGAGTCCTGCGAATCTTGATCAAGCACAATATCCTTCCCTTGCCGCCTCTGACCACGCGTATTACTCATCTTCTGTTCCTGCATAAGAAAACAAAGCACCAAAGAAAACAACACTAGAAGAAACGCTCTCACAATCGAAACTGTGAGAGGAAACCTCGAGAGAAAGGAGAACCCTAAGAGACGATAGACGAAGAAACCCTAGGAAAATTTGGACGAAAGTCCTAAACCCTAGACCTCATTCCTTTCCATTTTCTTCCTTTTCCTTTTTTTTTTCTTAAAAAAAAAAAAAAAAGTGACTAGTTTTTGGTTAATGGTGACCACTTTCGGGGAAAAAAAGACCTTTAGTTATAAAAAGTGGTCATTATTTTACCAAATTATGGTTACATTTTTCATATCGTAGGTACGGCGGTCATACAATAGAATTTGCGTAAAAAAAATATACTAAAAAATGAGTACAAGAGAAATACAAATAAGAATGTCGATAAACTAAAGAATTAAAAAAATGTTAGGAAAACATGAATCAGTTTACTTTTTAGAAAAATGGTTTTGCTAACTTGGGCAAAAAAATGACGTCAGAATCATTAGTCGGGAGGGTAACTTCGAAAATTTGATGGTTTTGGCCAAAATAATGTTTTCCCCGCAAAAATTCGTAAGTAATGTAACATTTTTGTAATTAAATAGTACTAAAGGTAAATTTTGAAAGAAAAAAAAATTAAAATGATTCAAAGTGCTAATTATATCAACAAAATTAACTTTCAATTTCGGTAGCACATCAAAAGAACTCCACAGTTAAGCATGCTCAGGTGAGAGTAGTGTATGGATGGGTGACCTCCTGGGAAGCCTCTATGATGCGCGCGAATGCATGACTGGTTAAACCAAAGACCGTTCAAATGAATCGAGTTAACTAGCGAAACCAGTACCGAGATTGTCACGGTTCCATATATGATAAAATATGAATCATGAAAAAAAAATTATTTTACAATTTATTTATTTAATTTTCATATATATTGTTTGCCACGGGAATTGTTTTTTTGCCACGGGAAATTTTTTTTGGCCATGGGACTTATTAGCCACGAGAGAATCCGTGGCAAAAATTTTAATAATAGCCACGTTCTTGTTTTTCCCGTGGCTATCTCTTTGCCATGACCACTTGCGCCACGGAAGGTATTCGCGTGGCCAAATGATTTAGCCACAGAAATTTAACACTTGCGCCACGAATTTAGTTGTGGCCCAAGTGCTCATTTGTAGTAGTGAAAATTACTTTGTGGTTGGTTACCACGATTAGGAGGAATAACATAAGTACTTTGCGGAGGGGCTTGAGCATAAGCATTCAGACTCCTTTCAGGGAAGAAATTAGAATAAGGAGTACCTTGCTTAAAAGATTGGAAGGCATGAACTTGCTCAATGGTACTCATACACTTGGCCGCAGTGTGGCTATCTATCCCACATCTCTCGGAGAACACCACTTGTTGAACCATGTGAACCGTCTCGTGCTTATTACTCAAAGACTGAGTAGTCTTCAATTCGGCTATTTAAGCCGTAAGGGCCTCCAGCTGTGCTGCAATAGCATTATCTAACCCACTTCCTCTCTTGCTACCTCTTGGGTTACCATACTCAGCTGTGTGAGTAGCTATCTGATCAATCAACTTCTAAGCATTACCATCATTAGTGTTATCTTGGAATCTCTCATTAGCAGCTGAATCAAGCAAGGCTCTATGATCATCAGACAACCCGTTGTAAAAATGGTTGCAAAGGAACCAAATTTCGAAACCATGGTGAGGGACGCACCAAACTAGTCTTTTGAAACGAATCCAAGCTTCACTAAAATCCTCAGTAGGACCTTGCTTAAAACTTGTGATCTGACTTCTCAATGCATTAGTTTGCTGTGGTGGAAAATACCTCTTGTAGAATGCAAGAGCTAAAGAAGTCTAATTAGTAATTGCGTCGGTCTCCATGTCTAAATCCCTTAACCACTCAGCTGCATCATCTCTCAAAGAGAAAGGAAATAAAGTCTGTTTCACCTGATCTTGAGTCACCTCAGCTGTTAAAGGAATAGAACAACAGTATGTAACAAATTTTTCCATGTGCTTTGCGCGGTCCTCTCCAGCTTTTCCTCCAAACATATTTCTCTCTACCAAGCTTATGTATGAAGGCTTGATCTCAAAAGTCCCTTTATCAGTAGTAGGGAGCTTGAAGCCTTTAGGAGTGGAAGCAACCGTGGGTTCGGAGTGACTGGCTAATGTCGGCATCTTTGATGTTGTACAAATCACAGGTGCAGAAGTAAGAGTGCCCTCTTCAAAGGATGAACCTTCTGCAAAAGTATACCGCTCGTAGTCAAGTGTACTCAAGTCTTCCACTTGACTTACTTCTCTTTGAAATTTTTCGTCTATAGCGAAAAGTCTTTTCTGGCTCGGGATCAAAAGGTATAATCTCTAACCTGTTAGACCTAGGCATACACGAAACAACAAGAAAAGATAAAACTATCTCAAGGAACTGAAGTTCCCTGAGACAAAAGACAAAAATAAACAAAAACAAACAAGAAAATTGTTGCCTCCCCGGCAACGGCGCCAAATTTGATAAGGTTGATTTCAGTCGTGTGCCTTAATCAAAGTAAACCTAAACTACTACTAACAAGATAGCTAGCGGTAAGTCAGGGTCAAATCCACAGGGAGGCTAGTTAATTTACCTAGTTTGTTTGTATTTAGCTTGTCTTAAAGTAACCAATTTTGGGGGGTTTTTGAGTTGATTTCTATAAACTAATTGCAAGTGTAATAAAAGATGAATAACAATAATATTAAGAAGTCTAGGCATTCGGGTTCACTAGGTAATCATACGGGGTAGGATTTAATTCATTGATAGAGCTAATTATGTTGTTTAACGTTATATGATCGGTCGATTCAATACTCCCTTTAGATCTAATTTAACATGCAATCGCTATCATTAAATTATCTCTATTCAGTTATCGTAGCCTATATTGATTCTAACCCAGTAGGTGAAAGTCTCAATTCGCTATACTAGTTAATTAATCCTGGCCAGTAATTAATCTACTAGATGAAGAACAATAACATGAACAACAACCAATAAGCAATTTTAACTATCAATTCATCAATATTAATCCTCTTCTAACAACCTATATTCCCCTTCACCCTAGATGGTAAGTTTAGCTACTCATACTAATAACAATAACAACAATTACGATATAAGAAAGCATAATTAAGAACATGATGAACAATAATAAGGATGAATAATGAATTAAACAATAATTGAGGAAAGATTAATAATAATACCGTAGTAACGAGGAACAAGCTTAGATCCGAACAATAATAATGAAACTAATCTAAACTAAAAGTATTTGAGAGAGTTTTAGAGTAGCTATGTTAAACCTACGGAAATTAAGACGTAAATAACCTAGGGTACGAGTTTAGGTATTTATAGTAAATCATAACCGACATAAGGAAATTTGCGGAAAAGTTGGAAATATTAGGTTCCTCGATCGAGCCCAAAGATCCTCGATTGAGTACACATCCTCGATCAATTATCATTGTCACTTGATCGAGCACCTAGTTCCTCGATCAATCCTCACGGTACTCGATCGAGGCACTTGCTCAATATCCACTTTCTTTGTGTTGTCTTCTTTATTTATCTCCCTTTATTTTTATGGATTCTCGTGCCATACTTCGTGTATTCCTTCTTGCCCACTCCGCGATGCCCATTTTGTTCCTTTGCTCGTCAAATGCGTCATTCCTGCATTAAACATCAAAAGGCGGAAGTATCGACATTCTAACATAAAAGGCATATAATTAATATAATTTAGCACGAAATCGTATCAAAAGCAATTAAGGGGAGGCATAAATATGTATATAATTATGACTCATCACCTACAAAGATAGAGGCAGTGTCAAAGTGGGATGCACCAAAGAATGTGGGAGAGATCAGGAGTTTCTTGGGTTTAGCAGGGTACTATCGTCAGTTTGTGAAAGACTTTTCAAAGATCGCCAGACCTATGACAGCGTTGATGAGGAAAGAGTACTTGTTTTGACGGGATAAAAGTTGTGAGATGGCATTCCAAACATTAAAGGAACGTTTGACCACAGCTCCAGTCTTAGCTTTACCTGAAGGGTGTGAGAAATTTTAGGTGTATACAGATGCTTCAAAGAACGGGTTGGGTTGTGTGTTGATGCAGAACAGAAAAGTCATTGCCTATGCTTCTAGGCAATTGAAGCCTTATGAGGAGAACTATCCGACACATGATCTAGAGTTGAGTGTAGTTGTGATTGCTCTCAAGATTTGGAGGCACTATCTTTATGGAGCGACCTTTAAGGTGTTTTCAGATCATAAGAGTCTCAAGTACATCTTTACTCAAAAGGAGCTGAACATGAGACAGATGAGGTGGATAGAGCTTATAGGGGACTACGACATGGATATCATATACCATGAAGGGAAAGCAAACGTGGTTGTTGATGCGTTGAGCCGAAAGAGTGTACATTCTCTATGCACAACTATGTCTTTGATGAGATTGAGAGATGAGGTGGGAAAGATGGGGATACATGTGATACAAAAAGGGGATGATAGAGGGGACTTGACAGTGGAGCCGGATCTTTATGATGATATTCGCAGGAAGCAGACTCTTGATAATAAGATTCAGAAGTGGAGAGCTGGAGTAGAGAAAGGGACAGTGTCCCGGTTCTCTATTCATTCTGATGGGAGTGTTCGGTTTGATGGGAGATGTTGTGTGCCTAGAGATGAGGAGTTGAAAAAGATAATCATGACAGAGGCTCATTGCACACCATATTCAGTACATCCGGGTGGTGACAAGTTGTACAGAGATTTGAAGAAGACTTTCTGGTGGCCTGGGATGAAAAGGAAAACAGCTGAGTTCGTGGCTCGATGTTTGACATGTCAGAGGGTTAAGGGAGAGCAGAGATGACCACAAGGTAAGATTCAGTCTCTTGAGGTACCTGAGTGGAAATGGGACTCTATCTCCATGGACTTTATAGTGGGTTTACCGAGGAGCCAGCAGGGTAATAACATGATATGGGTGATAGTTGACCGTTTGACTAAGTCAGATCACTTTATTCCAATGAAAGATACATGGAGTAAGGTTTAGTTGGCTAATGTGTACAGGAAGCATGTGGTTAGGTTACATGGAGTCCCTAAGGACATTGTGTTAAATCAGGATGCGAGGTTTATTTCTCGGTTTTAGCAAGAGTTGTAGGAGATGATGGGAACTACCTTGAAGATGAGTACTGCTTTTCATCCTGCAACAGATGGGCAGACAGACAGAACTATCAAGACTTTGAAGGATATGTTGCGAGCTTGTGTGATGGAGTTTGATGGTAGTTGGGAAGATAGGTTGGATTTGATCGAGTTTTCTTATAACAACAGCTACCACACGAGTATTGGGATGGCTCCGTTTGAGGCTTTGTATGGGAGGAGGTGTAGGAGTCCGATTTGCTGGGATGATAGAGCTGAGGCAGTGGTTTTAGGACCACAGATGGTACAGGAGATGATAGAACAGGTTAAAGTGATTAGGCAAAAGCTGAAAGCGGCCCAGGATCGACAAAAGAGTTATGCATGTAACATTCCGTTTGGTGGTTGATCTTGCTTGGTGGATTGTCGTGATATTGGATTTGCTAGTGGATAATATGTTAATGAGACGGAGCTAGCGGCGTTTGTGGATGGTATTCGATAGTTTATGGAGATAGTGTTGAGAAGCAATAATGTAGTTGATACGATATCGTGAGCCATGTTGTGGAGGTAGGCATAGTTGGTGGAGTTAGTGTTCGGAGTTCATGTTTTATAGGTTGGGTTGAACTTCAGGGACGAAGTTCATTTTTGAGGAGGGAAGACTGTAATACTACGGTTTAATGGGCTGTTGGGTACTCTATCGAGTAAGTGAGTGTTGCGTGCGAAACAGTGTACTGCTGATGGGTACTCGATCGAGTAAGTGGGTTACTCGATCGAGTAGGGGGCACTCGATCGAGTAAGTGATTAACTCGATCGAGTAAGTGTGTTTTTACGGGTTAGTTGCCGGGTTTTGATATCAACGCGAGAAGGTTATAAAAACACTTTTCGTCGGTTTCTTTTCATTGTTTACCCTATTCTAAACTTCACAAAGATAAAAACAAGTTACGTTGCTCTTATCTCTCTCATTGCTATCAAATCCTAAGGGCTAGATTCGTCGGATCGCAGAGTTCTTTACGCCGTTGAGACCGTCGCATTGTGGGTAAGATCCTAGTATAGTTTTTATATCGTTTCTGTGATTTTGGTTAAAACCCTAATTGGGTATTTTGGGGGTTTGGGGAGTATTTTGATAATAGATGGTGATTGTATGATTGTGTGTTTGATAGGAGGTGATTTTGTAAGAGGAACGTTCTGATTAGCTGATTGTGACGATCTTGGTGATTGCTTTTCCAGGTAGGGTTTCCCTACTTGATTATTGATTACATAGTTGATTGGTGATGGTTGTGGTGTTGTTGATCTTTATCATGTTGGTATTGTAATTGGTAATTGTTGTTGTATAATTGGTTGGATGTGTTTGTCTGTGGTTCGCGAGGCGCGTCCTCGGCTGAGTAGAGTCACTTGCGGGAGTGGCTTCACGCCCTTGATTCGCCCTCTGTGGAACCCGCCATAGGAGGGGATGTGCACATTAAGAAACATGGGTTATCGCTCGGAATAGATGAGCGGGGATTTGGTAGGTACGGCTGCGGCCCCCCACTAGTGGCGTGGAATATCTGTTGCGATGGGTATTCTGGCAGGACTACACACTTTACTGTGTAGTCAAGTGTGTGGAGATATAATGGAGTTGGGAGATGTGTGTGTGTGTGTGTGTGTTGTATCTTGTTTTGTGTAATCAGTAACTGACCCCGTTTAACTGTTTTAAAAACTGTGGTGATCCATTCGGGGGTGTTGAGTGTTGGAGCTTGTGTCCTCCACAATTAGTGTGATAACATTTATAAATCTCTTATAGGTTCACAAGGGTATACTTAGTATTTTATCAAGTTGATTAACGATTACCTAATAACGGTTGGCTTGCTAGAAAGTTTGACGTTATTATCATACTGATGGCGGTGATCAACTGGTCCCTAAAAGTCACACCTAAAGGATGTATTTGAGAGATGTGATTATGGAAATGTAATCACATTGATGCCTTATATGACTAAAAGGTTAGTCCATGTATTTGACTAAACAGTTAGTCAATGTGATGATGAGACGATTATTTAATACAATTAAATAATATTAGCTGATACGAATTAACTGTCAATAAAGTATGTCTTTTTAATACAATTATTATCACTTTTTCGTCAATGTGATGATGTTACGATTATTTAATACAATTAAACACTAGGACTTTATTTTTGTTTTACGTCTTTTCATTCTTATTGCTTGTCACTCACATGATAGTTAGTGCATCATATTCCGCCTAAACCAAACCACCTAATATGCATGAAAATTGACTCATATAGATTGAATGTTAGTTTTCATAGACATACAGATGTCACACATTTTAAGCCATCATCTTAGTTTATTCATTCACGCATGCTAGATATTAGTTTACTTCAAATGAATTAAAATAAAGTTGATGGGATCTTTCTCTAAAACTGAAATTGAGACTAGTCTTTATAGGCCAAACAACTATGAATCCCTTCTTCGTCGGTAGGCATATAGGACCTTACTCTCCATATGCCCCTTCTACGTTGGGTAAGTAGTTTGTGTTGACTTAGTTTACCTCAACATTATAATCCGAAGAGTTTCTCGTGATTATGATGGACTATAGATAGAATTTACAGAAATTTATCGCCCAAGAATTCTAAAAGTAGAATTAGCCAAAAGGTTGGCTTATCAATTTATAGATAATTGAGTCTTGGAATCATTTATATAATTGTTGAGGGAGTTCAATTGTATAAATGCTTGAATTTTCGCGTTATAACAGTATTGCATTAGACTTAAATCATAACGATGAGAATGCTTATTATATTTTCTTCTTTTCGTAGTGTAGAATACGTTTTATTTTGATAATACTGTTACAACAAATGGCTGGAAATAACGAAATTCCAATGCCAAGTGCCACACTTGGACGCGAGTTCGGGCTAAAAGCTTTCATGGACCACATGAATCAGTTCACTCGACTGAAGAATGACGGGTCCAACGTTGCGGACTGGGAGGCATCATTACGGAATGCTGCCATTGCTGACGGTAAGCTCAAGTACTTAACTGAGCCAATCTTGGTAAACCCAGGTCCCAATGCAGGAGTTAACGAGTCACTTGCTTATAGTGACTTCGTCATGGAAGCGGGTGCGATAAAGAACGTACTCATCTTTGCAATGGAAACCAATTTGCAAAGACGCTTCATTGCCCAAGGTGCAAACAAGATTTTCACCACGCTCACTAATGAGTTCTCAAAAGCACCGAGAATCGTTACTTATGAGCATACCTGTCGCTTCTTTGATGCGAGACTCCAGAAGGGCCAACCGGTTAGCCCACACATTCTTAACATGATTGAGAATGTCGAGAAATTGGAGGCACTTGATTGCAAAATCAGTGAGAGCATAGTCATTGACCGTATGCTTCATTCACTTCATGATGGTTTTGCCCTCTTCAGGGCAAATTACTACATGAATGACATGAAGAAAAGTCCTCATGAGCTACACTCACTTCTCGTACAGACCGAGAAGGATATGAAATTGTGTGGGAGCATGAAGCAAGATGTTCTCATGATTTCCAACAAGAATAAGGGTAAGGACAAACCTCCCGGCGACCTAACTGTAGGAAAGCCAAAGTTTAAGAAGCCAGGAAATGGGAAGAGTGGGCCTGGTGAGACTAGTGGCTCACAAGGCAAGACAAAGAGCAAGGGCAGTGACATTGAGTGCCACCATTGTCACAAGACTGGACATTGGAGGAGGAACTGTCCTGTGTACCGTGAGGACATAAAAACAGGTCGCGTCACTCCTGTTGGTATGTCATCTTATATTCATATGATTGAGATTATCCATGCAAGTTTCGGAACTTGGGTACTAGATACTGGTTGTGGTTCTCATCTATGTAATCATTTGCAGGGCCTAAAAAACATCACACCTCTCGGAAAGGGTGATGTGGACATGCGAGTCGGGAATGGAGCTAGAGTTGCTGCAGTCTCAAAGGGAACATAGGTAATCCAACTCCTAAGTGGTTTTGAGTTTTATTTATATAACTGTTACTATGTACCCAGTTTGCCTAAGAACATTATTTCTGTTTCCGTACTTGATAAAGACGGTTTTTCATTTTCAATAAAGGATAATAGCTGTATTTTCTCTTTTAATGAAATGGTTTATGGCAAAGCAGTTTCCATGAATGGAATTTACATCTTAGATCAAACCACGGATATATTACACGTGAATAATAAGAAATTAAAGGTTGGTGACAAAGATCAAACTTATCTATGGCATTGTCGAATGGGACACATAAATGAAAAACGTGTAAAGAAACTCGTCGAGAATGGGACTATTCCCGCTTTCGATTTTTCTACATTTGGCACGTGTGAATCATGTCTTATCGGCAAAATGACTCGAATTTCCTTCAAAGGTGTTGGAATGCGCGCTAGTGACCTATTAGGACTCATACATACTGATGTATGTGGACCTATGTCAATTACCGCTAGAGATGGCTATAGATATTTTATCACTTTCACAGACGATTTGAGTAGATACGGATATGTCTACTTAATGAAGCATAAAAGTGAGTCCTTTGAGAAATTTAAGAAATACCAGAATAAGGTTGAGAACCAACTGGGTAGAAAGGTTAAAGCACTCCGTTCAGATCGGGGTGACGAATATCTTTCAAATGAGTTTGATCAACACCTTAAACACTGTGGAATCGTTTTACAGTTAATTCCACCTGGAACACCTCAATTAAATGGTGTGTCCGAACGGAGAAATCGAACACTACTTGATATGGTTCGATCCATGATGAGTCACACAGTAGTACCTGATTCATTATGGGGTTTTGCTCTATTGTCAGCTGCTCTTATACTTAACCGAAGTCCGACTAAAGCTGTCGACAAGACTCCATATGAAATGTGGAAGGGAACGGTCCCTAACTTGTCCTTTATTCGGGTTTGGGGCTGCGAGGCTTATGTCAAGTGGAGACACGAGGATAAGCTCGGTCCGCGATCGGTCAAGACATACTTTATTGGTTATCCAAAAGGAATGTTTGGTCATTACTTCTATTCGCCTACCGAACATCGAGTTTTTGTTGCGGCTAGTGCGACGTTCTTAGAGAAAGAATTTCTCGAGAACAAGTCAAGTAATAGAACCTTCGAGCTGTCGGAGGTTCAAGAACCAACAACCGAGGAACAGATGGAGGAAGTTGTTCCTTCAACTGTTGATACGGTTAATATTCCTCAGGAACCTAGGAGGTCGGGTAGAGTCTCTAATCCTCCAGACAGATACATTGGTATGGTCGAGGAGAGTGACGTTTTGCTCCTAGAGAGTAATGAACCCGCTACCTATAAAGGTGCCATGACCTGTTCCGACTCAAAGCTATGGCTTGAAGCCATGCAATCCGAGATGGACTCCATGTATGAGAATGACGTATGGGATCTAGTTGATTTACCTAATAAGGTAAAACCTCTTAAGTGCAAATGGCTTTACAAAATAAAGCATTCTGTAGACGGACAACCAGATACCTATAAGGCACGACTAGTGGCAAAAGGTTTCACTCAAGTGCACGGATTGCATTATGATGAAATTTTTGCACCCATAATTATGCTGCATTCCATTCGGATAATCTTAGCGATTGCCGCTTTTCATGACTATGAAATTTGGCAAATGGATGTGAAAACCGCCTTCTTAAACGGTTATTTGGAGGAAGAGTTGTACATGGTACAACCCGAAGGTTTCATAGACCCTGAAAATCCTAAGAAAGTGTGCAAGCTTAAGCGTTCCATTTATGGACTTAAGCAAGCTTCTCGGAGTTGGAATCATCGTTTCGACCAGGTGATAAAAGAGTATGGTTTCACTCGATCGGTCGAGGAACCATGCTTATATATCAAGTCGAGTGGGAGCAAGATTGTTTTCTTGATATTGTATGTCGATGACATACTCTTGATTGGGAATGACATT
The DNA here is from genome assembly GCF_048544455.1 of Silene latifolia. Taxonomy (NCBI): domain Eukaryota; kingdom Viridiplantae; phylum Streptophyta; class Magnoliopsida; order Caryophyllales; family Caryophyllaceae; genus Silene; species Silene latifolia. The sequence continues at coordinate 300,782,150 of NC_133537.1, forward strand.
CCTCTCTTATCTTCGATAAAAGGATGGTTGAAGAACCATTTCCAGATGAAGGATCTGGGTGAGGCACAACGCATTTTGGGAATCCGTATCTATCGAGATAGATCACGACGGACGTTATCATTGAGTCAGGAGTTTTATTTGGATAAGATTCTTGAAAGGTTCAGCATGACCAACTCCAAGAAGGGGAACCTTCCAATGACTTCTGGGATGCATTTGAGCAAGTCTCAGTCACCCACGACGCCTGAAGGGATTGAACGCATGAGTCGTGTTCCTTATGTATCAGCCATAGGATCAATCATGTATGCCATGATATGCACACGTCCAGACGTGGCATATGCATTGAGTATGACGAGTCGGTACCAAAAGAATCCAGGTGAAACACACTGGATAGCTGTTAAAAACATCCTTAAGTACCTACGGAGGACTAAGGATAGGGTATTGACTTATGGAGGAGATACTAAGCTATGCGCAATCGATTCTGTGAGATGCTAGCTTCCAAACGGATCGAGATGATTCAAAATCTCGGTCCGGGTTCGTCTTCACTCTTAATGGTGCGGTCAGTGGAAGAGTTCTAAACAGGATGTTGTAGCAGATTCTACTATCGAATCGAGTACTATGCCGCTTCGAAGCAAAGAAAGGAAGCTATATGGATGCGTCAATTCTTACAAGGACTTACGATAGTTCCTAGTTCGAATGACCCGATCACCATCTATTGTGACAATAGGGGTGCCATCTTCCAGGCTAAGGAGCCTAAGTCTAGCAACAAGTCTAGACATGTACATCGGAAAGCTCACCTGATCCGTGATTACGTGGAGCAAGAGGAGATAGTGATTGACAAGATAGCTTCGGATCACAACATCGCGGATCCTCTCACTAAACCGTTGAATTATGATAAGCATGAAGGGCACGTTATTTCCATGGGAATTAAACGTGTTCCTGAGTTGTAGTAGTTGATTATGGATTTGATACATTATCTTTTTCATATACTATTTATAACTTCATCGTTTATTATAATATTTTGTTTTTCATGTGGATTGTACAACAACATTGAACGCCACAAAGTGAACTGAATTACATTATATTTGTTTTGGTCCGTAATCGCCTACATGAGCTGATAACTCTGGCTATTATTTTGTGAAGTTGATTGATGGTGGGTTCAACGAGCCATAAGTCAAACAGTTGGCTGATCGATCACAGATGCGAGTTATAACGATACCTCGTAGGACATATTGTGACAACGTAATGGAGTCCTAAATGTTTAAAAACATTCGGTGTCAGGTCGTGAATTTGACGTCCATTGTGTTCCTAGAGTCGATTCTTTTGACTATCGGCTGTCTCTTGAGATTAAGGCAGTTTTTGGGTGACTTTGGTTTCTTTCTCATGGTCTGCCGTAACAGGAGGCTAAGCATATTGTCACTGGGTCATTTCATACTGTGCTTATATCTGCAGGGTTCGAGTTGAAGAAAATATCCAACCTTTATCAGGTTTAGTTATTTCTCAGGGCCACTCGAGGAGTTGTAACTGAAATGCATGGCCATGCTCGAATGATGATTCGTTTATCAGTTAAGTTACTCTCTAGTCGGGGAAACCACTCTTGATATTGATCACTTGTAAAATACGAACTTTGTGAATACGGATTTTGCAAATTGTTTTACATTGAGTGGGAGAAATTTTAGGATATGAGAATCGGTTATCGCACATACACTTGTGAGGACAAGTGGGAGATTGTTGGAGCTTATGTCCTCCACAATTAGTGTGATAACATTTATAAATCTCTTATAGGTTCACAAGGGTATACTTAGTATTTTATTAGTTGATTAACGATTACCTAATAACGGTTGGCTTGCTAGAAAGTTTGACGTTATTATCATACTGATGGCGGTGATCAACTGGTCCCTAAAAGTCACACCTAAAGGATGTATTTGAGAAATGTGATTATGGAAATGTAATCACATTGATGCCTTATATAACTAAAAGGTTAGTCCATGTATTTGACTAAACAGTTAGTCAATGTGATGATGAGACGATTATTTAATACAATTAAATAATATTAGGCGATACAATTAATTAATCAATTCGTAAATTGAATATAAGCTGTTATATTTAATTAATGTATATAATGTTAGCTTAAACGAATTAAGATGTTAATTCGTGATTAAATGTAACCAGTTATATTTAATTAGCTAATTATAAATATGCGATATTTATAGTTAAAGTATATATTATACAAGATTGTCATAATAAATTATTACAGACCGGTATTAATAAATCGACTGCAAGCTGTTGTGTGTAGACTTATTAATATGGAATAAAATAAATGACAATTTATAAATAATACACTTTATATACATTTTGTAAATTACCAAAATAAGAAGATTTAATCTCCTTATTTTTGGTAGGTGGAAAAACCGAAAATAAGAAGATAATTTCTCTTATTTTTTTCGGTTGGATTGGACGAAAAAAAGGGTAGAAAATATCTCCCCCTTATTCACTCTTGTACACGGTTTTAAGGAGTGGAGGGAGATCATTTTCTTAACCTAATTTTTGACCTAATATTCTCTCATCAAACAAAACACAAAAACCCTAAATTAATTAGTGAAATTTGGGGATCTCATTCTAGCAATTTGAGGGGCATTTCTCGGAGCATCTTGGGTGCAACAATTAGGAGAATATCATTTTGATATTGTTCTTAGGCCATTTTGCTAGGACCAAAGATTGATTATTAATCTCTTCTCTTTTTGTTTATGCAAATTCATTTATGACTAGTTTTTCATTATCATAATTTCGATATAATCCTAATAATCTTAAAGGAAGTATACCGATATTTCCTACATTGAGCAGTTGTCTAACAGGTATACTATGGGTGTGCGCGGGATTAGTTGAGGATGGATTCGCCACGAGTCTGATAGTAGTCTTCCGCTGTGTTATCGTAATACTTTTTGTTATTTAGGTTGTATTTTGGCTTTAGTACAGTTGTACTTTACTTTACAGTCGATTTTGAAGTAATCACTTTAAACTTATTTATCTAAAGTATGTTCTTTTATGGTCAATTTGATATACATTGCCTCGAGTAACCGAGATGGTAGCACTTCCATGCATTAGGTGGTCTTGGTAAGGAACTTTGGTGTACGGGGGTGTTACAATGCGGACTTACATCGTCGTGACATCGAGTTTCAGGTTGGGGATAAGGTTCTTTTGAAGATGTCACCTATGCGTGGGGTTATGCGGTTTGGTAAGAAAGGGAAGCTGAGCAAGAAGTTCATTGAACCGTATGAGATTTTGGATTGTGTGGGAGAGGTTTCTTATCGGTTAGCATTACCACCAGCTTTGGATCGGGTGCATAATGTGTTCCATGTGTCTCAGTAACAAAAGTATGTGAGTGATCCTTCCCATGTGTTAGAGGTGGAGAACATCGAGTTGGATGAATCCCTGTCTTATCTTGAGGTGCCAAAATAGATTCTTGATCGCAAGGTTCGAAAAACTAGGTCCGGGGAAACGGTGTTACTCAAGGTTCTATAGTCTAATCATGAGATTGAGGAGGCTACTTAGGAGGCGGAAGAGGCTATGAGGGAGCGGTATCCGTCTCTTTTTGATCAGGTATGTGTGGTTACGTGGACGTAACCATGTTTCTTTTAGGGGGGTAGGAGATGATCGCATAAGGTTTTGGTATGATTTTATGGTCGTTTTAGTATAGTTAGCGGTTGTTTTGAGTCGGTATGAGTTGTGGTTGGGGGTTTTGTTTTGAGTTTTTGTTGCGTGGTTGTGTCGTAGTTGAGTTAGTATGTTTGTTTTTTATTATGGGTTTGAACTTCGGGGACGAAGTTCATTTTTAAGGAGGGAAGACTGTAATACTACGGTTTTCTATGCTGTTGGGTACTCTATCAAGTAAGGCTTACTCTGTCGAGTAAGTGAGTTTTGGTTACGAAACAGTGTACTCTCTGATGGGTACTCGATCGAGTAGGGGTCACTCGATCGAGTACGGGGCACACGATCGAGTAATTGACTTACTCGATCGAGTAAGTTGGTTTTACGGGTTGTTTATGATGGGTTTTGATAGCAACGTGAGAATGATATAAAAACTTAATCCGTCAGTTCTTTTCACTTTTTATACTATTTTAACTTTCATAAAGATTAAAACAAAATACGTTGCTTCTCATCTCTCTCATTGCTATCAAATCCCAAGGCTTGTGTCGTCGAAATCCTGAGTTCTTTACGTCATTGAGACCGTCGCATTGTGGGTAAGATCCTAATATAGTTTTTATGTTGTTTCATTGATTTTGGTTGAAACCCTAATTGGGTATTTTGGGGGTTTTGGGAGTATTGTGATTGTTAGATGGTAATTGTATAATTGTGTGATTGATAGGGGTGATTTCGTAGAGGAACATTTCTGATTCGCTGACTGTGACGATATTAGTGATTGCTTTTCCAGGTAGGGTTTCCTTACTCAGTTATTGGTTACATTATATTAGATGGTTGGTTGATTGTTGATGGTTGTTTGATGTCGTTGATCTATATCGTATTAAATTGGTAATTGTTGGTGTTGTAGTTGGTTGTGTTGTTTGTTTGTGGTACGCGAGGTGCGCCCTCGGCTCAGTGGAGTCACTTGCGGGAGTGGCTTCACGCCCTTGATTCGCCCCTTGTGGAACCCGCCACAACATGGGATGTGCACATTAAGGAACTTGGGTATGCGCTCGGTATTGATGAGCGGGGCTTAGGTAGGAACGGCTGCGGTCCCCCACTGGCGGTATGGGTTATTGGTTGCGGCCGTAATCTGGCAGGACTAGACCTTCAGGCTAGTCAGGTGATTGGTGATGTGACGGAGTTGGGTGATTGTATTTATTCTTGATATTGCTTTATCTTATATTGTGTAATTAGTTACTGACCCAGTTTAATTGTTTTAAAAACTGTGGTGATCCATTCGGGGATGGTGAGCAGTTATTGAGCAGGTATGAGATGGACGCGCGAGGGATAGCTGGGATTGAGTCACCACGTGTCACTTAGAGTCTTCTGCTGTGTTGTTGAACTTTCTATTTCTTTTAGTTGATTTTGGTATTTGGAACAGTTGTACTTCATTTGACAGTTTTGGTTTTGGTTATCTATCGCACTAAACATTTAATAAAGTACGTTCTTTTATGGTCCTTTTGATATACATTGCCTCGGGTAACCGAGATGGTCGCACTTTCATGCATTAGATAGTCTTGGTAAGGTACCTTAGGTGTATGGGGGTGTTAAAATGGACACATAGCTAATGAGTGTCCTCAGAAACGAGCTCTAACCATGCAAGAGCTTTGCAAGATGATTCGTGAATTTGTCATGCCCAAAAGGGAAATAAATCTAATCGTTTATGGTGTCAATAGTAAAGAATGCTCTATGATATTGACCCATTGAGTGATGATGATCAACAAGAAGCAGTGGTTCGCAACTTACATCTACAAGCTGGGCCGATTAAAGACGGATGGGTTGAGTCGTTCAAAGACGTTCATGAAGAAGCAGAAAAGCATGGAGAGAGGCCACAGAACAGTACAGGTGACTGTTAGATTGTGGAGATGCCTTATCTTGCCCAAACAGACAGTTCAGAGGGCTGTCCGATTAAGAGTGATGAATCAAAAGGGGAAGACGAGATTGACACAAATACAGTTGAACCATTAGATGAAGATGATAACGAAGAAATTCCAAATATGTCCAATGGTAAGTCCGACGATTCTTGTTTATTACCAATCATCGGAAAGGAATTACTGCAAGATAATATCTATTTGGATTTTCAATTCAAAGAACCGTATAAGTCGCTACTTGATATATCCATTGATAAGAAACTATATGGTGGGAACTATCAATGTTACTTCGTGAGTTCGATTCATATGGAAGTTCAAGATAATCTGAGTATTCCAAACAAGTTTCGTTTTGACTTTGCTACACTTGTGTAAGGAGGGAGGTGGGGTGGAAGGCACGAGAAAATATGGTTCAAAGGATATAGGTTTAACAACGAAGGGAGTGATCCTAGAATCTGAAAGAGGGTTGCTACATTGGAGGAGTTCGAAGGGATTCTACATGGGATCGTAACTATTATCATGATTAAATTCGTATGGTTCGTTTTTTATCCGGGTGGTTTCACATATCTTCAAAATTTGAGGACAATTTTTTTTCTAAGAAGGGGAGAATGATGCGGGAACATTAGAGTATAACGAAAATGAAGTCGAAATGTGTCCCAAATATTTTGAAGGATTCAAAATGTGCTCAATTCAAGTGAAAATGATAAATATTCAAGTGAATATGTTATCATAGAAGAGCAACGATGAAGAATTGGCAACACGGTTTCCAAGGATAATCAACACGCTGCTTTACTTGGTCGTCAAGTAACTTGATCTACACGTTTTTCTGGAGTAGCCAAAACCAAGTGAAGAGCTGTCTATGTTGTTTAGACAGTTGGTGTGAGTGTCCACTCCTTAGTTTCCTAAATTCAGCTTTCCTTATTCTAGCAAATAAACTTTAGGCAGTTGTGTTTATTTTCTAGTTGTTTATTTCTTAATCTTAGCAAGTTTGTAATAAGGCAATTTTGCCATCATAGAGTCATTTTCTATAAGTTGTCTTAGTCGAGTTTAGGAAAGGTATTTCGGTCAGTTTAAGGAGAGCTAGGTCGGTTTTCTTTAGTATAAATAAGGGTCATTGTATTGAGTTTTAATAATCCAAGTTTCAGAATTAACACAAGAATTTCTTGTTGTGTGCTTATTGCTTGCGAGTTATAAGTTTCTTATTTATTTCTTGCGAGGGACAGATTTGAGTGTGAGTCAATCCTTGTGAGGTGAGATACAACCCAGTCTTGTTTGAGTTCGAGTTCCTTGCGAGGGAGGACAGTTTATTCACGTCATATCCTTTAAATTTTCGTTCAATGTCATACAAAAACCAAAAATACACACTTTAATTCCGCTGCCAATTAATTTCTGTTCTGCAAACGAACAGTTCACTATACTGTTAAATCCTAAAACGAGTAGATTCACATAATTTGGACCTCGTTTTATATCAAATAGGGTAGGTTTTCTTAGATTACTAGAAACTAACCTTAAACCTAGCAATTTTCTCAATAAAGAAACCTCTATTTGTGATGGATAGAGTGTATCAACTATCTGCAGTTGGCATAAAGGATGGAGAATTTGAATCATGTGGAAACATACTTACTTTGAAATACAGTTTCTATCTTATAATGCACAACATATACAAATGCTAGTTGTAACACCCCGTGTTTTATAATAATATTTTATTTGGAAAGTTATTTTATGGAGATTATTTGTATGGACCTTTAGATCTACCTTTATGATCCCTTATTTTGTTAATAAAGAAGAAGATGTCTTTCCTTGACGTTTTTGAAAGAGGATTTGCATAGCACAATTTCTAGCACATGGGTTTGATCATTCTTTAATGTCGCTTTTTGGGATGCTGACACGTGTTGAATACAAGGATTTGTTGGTCGTTTTCTTTATGGAGGTTTTCATTAATTCCTAATGAGGTAACTAGGTGTTTCTCTTTTAATTATGTTTATGCCAATTGATGTAATTAATATGATTTAATGATTGTTTTACATGATTGGTACATGTTTGATTATTTGTTATCATGATTAAATATATTTCGTATGTTTGTATATGTTTTTATGCGTTAATTACATGTCATATGTTGCTTATGCGTTAAATATGGGTGTCAGGAGCGTAATTAGGGTTTATGAGTGAACCCTAATGGCGGCATGATAGGCGGCCAAGAGTGCTCTCTGAAGTTATAGCTAAAGCTAGTATAACCTTGATTATGATTCAAGTGTTATAGCTGAAGTTAGTACAACTTTGGGTTGTTACTCAAGTTATGGCTGTTTGAGGTATAACCTTGGAAATATGAATTCAAGGTTATAGCTGAACCTACTATAACATTGAAGTGCGAGTCAAGGTTATAGCTGTAACTAATGTAACCTTGGGATTATGGCTCAAGGTTATGGTTGATGCTAGTATAACTTTGGGTTTCGTGTCAAGGTTATGGTTGAGGTTACTATAACTTCAAAGATATTCATTGAAGTTATAGTCGAGGCTAGTATAACCTCACGTTTACATTTCATGTTATGGTTATGGTTAAGGTTACTATAACATTGATCATTAGTGCTTGTTTCGTATGTCAAGTTGTAATCAATAATGGTATAACATTGTGTTTGCATGAGTCGTTGGTTACTATATTCACATGATAAGTTGTACAGTCAGTTACACTGTTCTGTGAGTTGTGTCATGATGTCATTCATGCATTTTGGGTGTAGAGTGTTATACTGATGTATAGATGACGGTAGTATCAGTTATATACTATCGGAATGAACTAAGGCTACCCTTCGGGGATTTGTAATGGTCTATATTCGGGATTGGTCAGAGGCATTTCGTTAATTGCTCTGGTCCCCGTGTGTCGTTCGGTGTACAGTTATTGCACCGAGAGGTCTTGCCAGGTCTTAGGCATATAGGCAGTGATTATACGCTATACATAGGGTGGATGCAGTTTGTTAATCGGTCCACTGTGGGTGCAGTTCGTTAATCGGCCCATACCATTGAATGGAGGCAGTTCGTTAATCGCTCCATTAGTTAGAGGCAGTTCGTTAATCGCTCTAACGGCGTTCATTCTATACATTGTGCTTGGTGGTCTGGATTGGTCACATGTATTGTGGTTATGTTTGTTCTATGGTTCACACGTGATTATAATATGGTTTACGTTGTCACGTGTCGTCAGATGTTTCCTTTGGAGTTGTCATCATATCATAAGATTGTCTTAGTATGTTATCGTTTAATGGCAAGTTATTGTCGGGTTTTCATGAGCATAGATGGTCTCACATGTTTACTGGTTTTGCATTTCAATTGTTAATGATTGTTAGTTATATTCAATTGTTGTAAACATGACTGGGAGAGCATCTAGTTACTCCCGACTGATTGTCGACCCTCCATTCTCAGGTTGTTCAGATTGTTGCCGACTGGTTGATGCTTGCTTGGGGAATGTGCGAAGCGAGCTTAATAATAAAATAGGAGTTTGCTTATATTTTAAGAACCTTCGAATAATGTATTAGTTTGGTTTTGGATTTAGTATCAATCCGGATTTGGGCTTGGTGTTTCCGCCACCTTGACCCTTTATCAGTATTGTACTCTGATATTTACTTTATAGTATGTTTTTCCTTTGTTTTATAATCCTTATTGTTGCAGTTGGTATCAGAGCCAACACGCTCCCAACTCTCGCTTAGTTAATGACTAAAATAAATTGACTTAGTAAATGAGTGAGAGTAAATGGGGTAGAAACAATTAAGGACTTGTTTGTTTATGCGTTAATGTTTCGTATAATTATTAATTGTGTTACATGTGTTGTTTATGCACATGTTTATTTATGCCTTAATGTTTATATCTTTATTAATTGTATTACATTTGATGTTTGTGTACATACTTTTCATGCCTTAATGTTTCGCATCGTTATTAATTGTATTACATGTGTTATTCACGTACTTGCTTGTTTGTGTCTTAATGTTTCATATCGTCATTAATTGTATTATATGTTTGGTTCGTGTATTTGTTCGTTTATGCTTTAATTTTTATCGTTATTAATCGCATTGAATGTGTTCTCCACGTATGACCTTTTCGAGCATGCTTTGTTGATTTTAAAGACGGTCAATTTTAAAAATGTCCTTTGCATGTTACGTGTCGTACATTTTGGTTATATGTCGGTCAAAACTTTTAATCCTCGATAACCCAAACTTTACTCTTATCGTACTTTCATCCTTTTGGATCATTTTGTGGTGTTGTCCTTGTTTGTGGTAAATTTGAAGTTGATTCCTTGTGGTTTGGATTTTCTTTGGGGCAACGAGTTATGTTTGATGGTAGTTATGGATGTTCAAGTATGAATGGAATGAGCATTTATTATTATGGGTTTGGTAACGAGGAAGTTTACTTTGGGATTAGAGGTTTTTGAGATGAAGTTTCCTTTGGGATTAGAGGTTGTTAAGATGGAGTTTCCTTTGGGATTAGTGGTTTTTAAGTCCTTTTATGTGATTGAGGAAATCCTTATTGATGATAGAGGGTGGTGATATTTGGCATAAGATGTATGATTGTGGTGTGACAGTTTCACTAGAAGTGAGAGACATGAAAGGTGGATTTATCTTGTGGTAATATTTGGGAATATTGTGGCTTATGCACTTAATAGTTGGAATTGTTGAATTTTTGTCTTGTGTTAAGGGAAAAGTTATGCGAGTTATTTATGGATCGAGGATAAATTAAGGAGAATGAATTGAATGTTATCGTGGAGTTAGGATTGAGCAAGTTGAGAATTTTGGGGAATATGACTGTTTTCAATTGGAATATCATATTTGAGGAGTAAGAATCGTTAATGACTATTAGTGAGCTATGAAAAATTTTATGATTTATCCGTGGAGGAGTTATTTAGAGATTATACCTTTTAAGGATTGATTGAAGAGGTGAACTGTAACTTATGGACTTGTGAGATGTTAATGTTAAAGTGTTCTAGCGTTGAGTTAGTGAACGACCATGTTAACGATGATTATGATGTATCGTGGTGTTCATCTTTTGAGAATATAGAGTTTGCTATGGATTGATTCATTTAGTGTGATTAGATTGAGTTCTTGAGAGTGGAAGGACTTGAGAGTTGATGATCGTAAGAGTTTATGATCTTGAGAGTTGATAATCTGAGGATGTAGTGATGGTAAAAGGAACAGTTATATAGAGAGTTGTTGGTCTTGAGATATTATGGATATATGATGAAAGGATGTTACGAGACGTTTTACCTTGAGTGATGATTGTACGATATTTGTATGACCTTGGTTATCGTGCTTTATTTATTTTATCTTAAAGGTGTCGTCTTCGTGTAGATAAACTAGTTTTTGGAGTCGTCTATTCTTGTCATCGTTGCACGTGTTAACCATACGTCTTTTGTTTGAGCCTTCAGATCAAAAGTTCCTTTGTATCTTTGTCCTCTATCTATTTTATCTATCGTTGCTCTCTAGTTGTTCTTTATTTCAACTCCAGTTCCTTCTTCTTTGAACTTTTGTAATTATCCTTTTCATATTGATTTCTCTCTAAGCTTTTACTTCCTAAAAAGATGTGTTCTTTTGCCTTGTGGTATTGCACGAAAATGTTTTGTTTGGTTTGCAAGTTATTTGTTCTTTCATGGTAACTTGAAAATGTTTGAAATCTCTTTAGAGCTACTTGTGATCATCTCGTAGTGGAATCTTAGATCCTTGGCGAACGATGTAAAACACTTCGAGTTTGATGTTTGGTTATTTGAGGTTTAGAACATGGTAAGAGCGTTGAATGGGAGTATGAATTGGGATAATATATAGTGTTTTGGAGAAGGTGTAACACCCGCGAATTTCCCATTTTGACATTTAAAATTTATTAAATCGTTTAGTTACTTTATTATATATTTTTGAATTATTCAATTTAAATAATTTTACTTCAAAAACGATTTTTATAAAAGTAATATTTTAAAGCTCATTTATATAAAAATACGTATTATTAAATTATATTCTTGAGGCATAATTTATATAAGAATATATGTATACATATTTTTATTCGGACAACAATAATAGTGACCGTAATAATAATAATTTCCGTCTTAATTTCTGTCTAGCTATAGACCGTCACATTTCACTTTGTACCGAGCTTTAGTCCGGACCAACCAAAAACCAACAACACATTCACCTACCTATACTCTACTTTTATATATATTTATATATTATCATTATTATTACTATTATTATATATTATTATTATTATCATTATTACTTTATTACTACTACAGCCGTCCCCACCCTCCCTCAACTCTCCTTCTTCTTTTTCAAAGCGCAGCAACAAAACAACAGTAACAACGAAATACACTCAACCTCCATTTTCGCACCCTTCAAACTCCGATCCCGCCTTCGTTTCTCAACCAAACTCCATTATTTTTGTACCGTTAGCTTCCTCGTCCCTCCCTCGTTCTTTTAAGGTAAGAAAGCTTTGATTTTGTTGAATTTTCGAAATGGGCATCTTTTTACAAACTCGGTTTTGTGACCCATGTTACTCGTTTTTCCTCCCTTTTTAGTTGAAGACCTCGAATAATGAAGAAAAGCTCGTGCTTTGGACGTTTTCACTCGGGAATTCGAAGAGTTAAGGTAACGGTGATAGGTTACTCGACAATTGTCGATACCTCTTGTTGTCAGGCCGTTTTATATGCTAGGTTCGTGTGTGGTATGCTTAGTCGCAGTAAAGTCTCAATCTTTATGGGGTTTAGCTTATTTTTCATCTGAAAATGGTGTCTTAGCTGGGTAAAATTTCTGCTTATTCTTGTTCTGTATGTGGTCTTAACCCGAATTGGTTTTGGGCTGCTTTAGGCGTAAGAACAGAGGGCGTTTATACTGTTTTGGGGTGGAAGTTAGGGTGCTGCGAATGGTAATCGTTGAGGTATTGCTCATGGCAGTTTAGGCGGTCTTAATGCTGAGTTTCGAGTCGGAAAACGCAGCTTTCAGGCTGCTTTGAACGGTTTATGGTAGGTGGTAACGGTCTAGTTCGGGATAGCAAAAAATGAGTATATTTAGGCGGAATTTGATCACTTGTACATATGGGGTTATCGCCTTAATTTACGTTTCTTTCATACATATAAAACCCGTCTTAAACTTGTCTCGTTTGGTTGAGGTTGCTTGGGTTTTGGTGGTTGTTTGGGTGGTCCTTGGGGCCGCCCTATTTAGCTGTGTTGGAGTTGGAGCGGTGACCGACTGTAGGCTGGTAGCGTGGCCACGGCCTGGTTGCTCGGGTTAGTCTCAGGGTAGGGATCGTGCACAAGTCGCACCTCTGCTTTCCTTTCCCCCTTCCTTTTTGTTTTTATGATTGAATGCATTGGGCTATTTGTTGTGATGCCATCGGGCCATAGGGAGCTATGATTTGCCAAGTGGGCTAAGTTTGCCTTGGATATTGGCCCAGTTAATAAGATAGGGTAGTCTTAGGAATGTTCGTTACGATTATTCAAATCCCGTCACAGCTTTAAATAACGTAATCCGTTAATATCGTTCTTCTAAACATTTATTCAATTGGGCTTGTTTACATATTTTGGGTTAATTGGGCCACATTTATATTATGGGAACTTTTGGTGCCAACTTTGCCTCGTTTGTTTAATTAAATTCCCGTCTCATATTTTATATAACATAATTAGTTAGTATTGTTCATTTACTTATTTATTCAGTTGGGTTTGTTGTATCTTATCTATTGGGCTTGACTTGTTAATTCAATTGGGCTTGTCACATGTTTATATTTGGGCTTAACCTAGTCCATTCATTGGATTTCACATGATTTACTTTTTGAGCTCATAAATGAGTCGCTTGGACTTGGTCACATTTTATTCCGTAATTTTCATATAATGTAAATTATTCATTAACATTCATTATGTCTTATTTAATCGGCATGTTAAATTATAAAATGAAATATTTATCTTCATAAGAAAAGTATGAGATATTTATTGTTAAATAATTATTTGTGAAGGGTCATATCCTTGATAATGTCTTGTATTGTTCGGTGGTGTGAGTCGTGGTCCTATCGGACACTAGGGGTGAGCCATAGGCCCTCTAGTTGGGATATGATCGTCGGGACCGATGTTCCCATCCGTACTTATGGTGAGATGCAAGCCATAAGTATGAGTGTGACATTAATAATCCTGTCCCATGTACTTGTTTGTTGTACTTGTTTATTCTATTTAACCGGCATGTATAATTATGAAATGAAATGTTTATTTATATGTTACAAGCATGAAAAGGTTATTATAAATAATTACTTGTAAGAGTCGTATTTTTGTAGAAATGCCATATTACCATCGTACGTGCTTGACATACATTTTTGCCCTGCTTGTGCTGTTCTGGCAAGCACGGGTTTGACCTACTTGTGATGTTCTGGCAAGTACGGTTTTGGCCTACTTGTGTTGTTCTGGCAAGTACGGCTTTTGGCCACTTGTGCTGTTCTGGAAAGTGAGTCTTATCTTAGTCTTTCCGCCACTTTCGTGTTGTTCTGGCGATTGGGGTACTCGGTCTCCTTAGTAGTCGAGTCTTGGGTGCGTCTTTGTCTTTGGCGCACGTCGAATCGGGATGTACACCCGAGAATCTGCAGATTTAGACTAGGACCGTATCATTATCGTAGTCCTACCCGGGGAAATTATAGTCTAAGAGTGATAAATGTCTTGCTTTATTTGGATGGTTACTTTGGTCATTTCTCCTTGAAATACGTGCTCGTGGCTATGTGGTCGTGTCTGTTTCCTTGTCTTTATTCTCCATTTATTTATTGTTGTTTATGCCTTACCTGTTTATTCCATCATTTCTTTATTCCTTGTTGGTTTAAACACATATGATCCCATGTTTAGTTATGATTCGATTCACCCATGTCTTATCTAATATGATTGTTTGTTTATGTTCTTTGTTATGTTCGTTTCGACATATTGTGGTTGGGAAAACCTTGAGTTACTCCCCACTGACTGTGGCATTCATGTTTACATGAATGACATGTGGTGAAGATGCTTACGTGGGGAAGACGTGTGGGCTAGAGAGAACTAAACCCTTGGACCTTGGTTTGCTAGTTAGAACCCCTTTATTTGTTTATTCGTGGGATATATTTTCCCCGCCTTCTAGACTTGGGTTGTAATAACCTAAACTTGTCTATTGCTTTATTTGTTTCTTTTCGTTAGTGGCACCCGCGTGCTATTCTTTAACTAGTAGTTTTAAAAGTTTTTAAAATGTCACAAATTTCCGCTTTAATTTATTAGTTATATTTTCCGCTTTATTGCGGGGTGTCACAGTTGGTATCAGAGCCTATGTTGCTCCCGACGCACACACGTGTACCCCAAATTTAATTTGAACTTGACCTTGAATAATGAATGAGAGATGGGTAGACTTAAGGACCTAAGGTGGTAGTCTGTAGTGTGTTTGCTCTTTGTTAGGATCTAACTTGTTTGTTAATTGTCATTTAATAATTGTTATGCTCGTGGATCAATGACTATAAACTTACCAATGTGGTGATCAAGATTTGGTGCCTATTGCTGAGGGTGGGAGATTTGTTCAACCTTTCAAGAATGCTTCTACTTCCTTGAAGATGTTTCTCATTCTTGTGTATCTTGCCTTATTCTTTATCTCTTGGTGCTTATCCTCCTTCTAAACTCTCTTCTGTTTTACTTTGAAAGTTACTCTTAGACTCCTAACTTGTCCTTTGTTCCTTACTTATCCTCCCTTAACGCCTTTTGACGGTACTCTTCCTTTTGAGGATATAGGATCGACTAAGTAAGTCGAGTTTTTGATTGGCTTCCATAATCACTTTGGACATGAGAGTTTGATAATGTGTATAACCATATGAGAAAAGCTAATGGTGGGATTATTAGTTGGTTTAAGTGAGTGATATTAATTACTACTTGAGGTATGGTATGAGAGTGAGAGTAAGCTACATTGTTGGGAAGTATTTGCACTTGTTTTAGTAACTAGAAAGGATAATGGTATGGTTGACACCAATTGTTAAGTTGAAGAACATAGTTTAATTTATGGTGTTAGAATGAGAATATATGAGGTGGTAAAGTGTTGTTACAACCCAGACCTTGTTTCTTGAGAACCCGATGATAAGTAAGTTTTAGGATGTCAGATTTGAAAGAATACTCATTGGGATGTTAATGACCGTAATGGAGTGGTGATGTGATTTGATATTAGTTGGCCTTTGAGCGTTCTGGAGTTGAGAGATTTAGTATTGAGAAGCAGTTGCTAACCCTATAGTTTTATTAACCTTGAGGTTGTATTGAGTACTTGAGATAATGGGATGATGTTGTAGATGAGTGTAGTTCTACTTTTGGGAATCCGTAATAAGTAAAAGGATAGAAGGATTCGAAATCCTATTGATTTTTCAGACTTTGAGTTGGCATGTTACTACCTTGTTTTGAAATGAGAACCTAGTGGAATATTTGAGGAACCTTTTTTGGGAATGTAGATACTGGGATTAGAACCCTTGATTGAGGATTTTACCATTTTGAGAAACCCGTGGTTGACACTAGTTGGATATGAATATAGCTTTGTTGGGAACCTTAACCTTGACCTTGTAGAAGTTGTTTGTGGACGCTTGAGGATTTGGAGTGATGAGATCACACTTATAGTGGAATACCTTGTTTCAAGGAATAGCTTAAGATGAGGTAACATAAGTAATTTGAGGAAATCCTTGGGAGTGTTTTGGTCATGAGTTTTGTTGTTAGGAAGTTTTCGGAACCGTTTAGGACGATGTTGTTGTTTGAGGTTTGAGTACCTGGCATTCCCTTGTTGTCTAATTCCCTTTCTTCTTTGACCATAAGCGTTACCGTTCACATACCTCTTTTCCTCGCTTCATCATGCTCCTCCCTTAAGTTGGATGCTAGCTACCTATAAAAACTCTACCTTTGACATTCTTATTGATTTGACTTCAATTCTTGCCCTATGAAATTCATCATAGCTCTTCTGATTAGTTAAGTTTGAATCCTTTTAGCATACTTACACCTATGATGTCTAAGTTACTTTTCTTTTCGTAAAATTTCTAAACGTTTCAAGCTATCAGTTTTGGTTCATTGTTAGAAATTTATATTACTCTTACAAAACTTTACCTATTTTAAAAAGTTTGAAACTGAAAATTTGATTTAGTTCCCTATTTGTTCCTTGAGTATAGACTTCTCTATCATGATTTTAATTGCTAAACCTGATATTTCTTTAGATTTTAACCAATTTCTGTCAACTTTGATCTATTTATGATTTCTTTGTCAAGGTTTGATATTACATTTTCAGAAATTGGACTCCCCTTTTAGTTTAAAGGTGAAACCTTCATTTTCATTTTAGCTTTTGCAAAAGAAAATTTGAGTGAATTACCTTTCTCTCTTGATTTTAACGTTGATCGGATGTTAGAACTCGTTATTGGAGATGTTTAATAACTTGTTCTACGCTTGTCGGCGAATTGATTTTGTTTTAAATCTGTCTTTGACTTGGAAAGTTAGCGTTCTTGTGTGCACGACAAGAGCAATTTCGTTCCATGAATGAGACTTACACTTGGAAAACTCTTCATAAATATTTTTGAAAGCATTTTGATTTTTGATTTATACAATGATTTACATTTCAACCTGTTTCTGTCCAAAAATTTTATTTGAAACATTTGAAAGAATTTTAATTCTTACGATAAGTAACCTCTTAAATGTTTGGTTACCGATTTCAAATCCCAGTTTTATCTTTATATAACCTTTCATTTCTACTTTCAAGTTTCGAGGACGAAACTTTTTAAAAGATGGGGTGATTGTAACACCCGCGAATTTCCCATTTTGACATTTAAAATTTATTAAATCGTTTAGTTACTTTATTATATATTTTTGAACTATTCTATTTAAATAATTTTACTTCAAAAACGATTTTTATAAAAGTAATATTTTAAAGCTCATTTATATAAAAATACGTATAATTAAATTATATTCTTGAGGCATAATTTATATAAGAATATATGTATACATATTTTTAGTCGGACAGCAATAATAGTGACCGTAATAATAATAATTTCCGTCTTAATTTCTGTCTAGCTATAGACCGTCACATTTCACTTTGTACCGAGCTTTAGTCCGGACGAACCAAAAACCAACAACACATTCACCTACCTATACTCTACTTTTATATATATTTATATATTATCATTATTATTACTATTATTATATATTATTATTATTATCATTATTACTTTATTACTACTACAGCCGTCCCCACCCTCCCTCAACTCTCCTTCTTTTTTTTTCAAAGCGCAGCAACAAAACAACAGTAACAACGAAATACACTCAACCTCCATTTTCGCACCCTTCAAACTTCGATCCCGCCTTCGTTTCTCAACCAAACTCCATTATTTTTGTACCGTTAGCTTCCTCGTCCCTCCCTCGTTCTTTTAAGGTAAGAAAACTTTGATTTTGTTGAATTTTCGAAATGGGCATCTTTTTACAAACTCGGTTTTCTGACCCATGTTACTCGTTTTTCCTCCCTTTTTAGTTGAAGACCTCGAATAATGAAGCAAAGCTCGTGCTTTGGACGTTTTCACTCGGGAATTTGAAGAGTTAAGGTAACGGTGATAGGTTACTCGACAATTGTCGACACCTCTTGTTGTCAGGCCGTTTTATATGCTAGGTTCGTGTGTGGTATGCTTAGTCGCAGTAAAGTCTCAATCTTTATGGGGTTTAGCTTATTTTTCGTCTGAAAATGGTGTCTTAGCTGGGTAAAAGTTCTGCTTATTCGTGTTCTGTATGTGGTCTTAACCCGAATTGGTTTTGGGCTGCTTTAGGCGTAAGAACAGAGGGCGTTTATACTGTTTTGGGGTGGAAGTTAGGGTGCTGCGAATGGTAATCGTTGGGGTATTGCTCGTGGCAGTTTAGGCAGTCTTAATGCTGAGTTTCGAGTCGGAAAACGCAGCTTTCAGGCTGCTTTGAACGGTTTATGGGAGGTGGTAACGGTCTAGTTCGGGATAGCAAAAAATGAGTATATTTAGGCGGAATTTGATCACTTGTACATATGGGGTTATCGCCTTAATTTACGTTTCTTTCATACATATAAAACCCGTCTTAAACTTGTCTCGTTTGGTTGAGGTTGCTCGGGTTTTGGTGGTTGTTTGGGTGGTCCTTGGGGCCGCCCTGTTTAGCTGTGTTGGAGTTGGAGCGGTGACCGACTGTAGGCTGGTAGCGTGGCCACGGCCTGGTTGCTTGGGTTAGTCTCGGGGCAGGGATCGTGCACAAGTCGCACCTCTGCTTTCCTTTCCCCCTTCCTTTTTGTTTTTATGATTGAATGCATTGGGCTATTTGTTGTGATGCCATCGGGCCATAGGGAGCTATGGTTTGCCAAGTGGGCTAAGTTTGCCTTGGATATTGGCCCAGTTAATAAGATAGGGTAGTCTTAGGAATGTTCGTTACGATTATTCAAATCCCGTCACATGCTTTAAATAACGTAATCCGTTAATATCGTTCTTCTAAACATTTATTCAATTGGGCTTGTTTACATATTTTGGGTTAATTGGGCCACATTTATATTATGGGAACTTTTGGTGCCAACTTTGCCTCGTTTGTATAATTAAATTCCCGTCTCATATTTTATATAACATAATTAGTTAGTATTGTTCATTTACTTATTTATTCAGTTGGGTTTGTTGCATCTTATCTATTGGGCTTGACTTGTTAAGTCAATTGGGCTTGTCACATGTTTATATTTGGGCTTAACCTAGTCCATTCATTGGATTTCACATGATTTACTTTTTGAGCTCATAAATGAGTCGCTTGGACTTGGTCACATTTTATTCCGTAATTTTCATATAACGTAAATTATTCATTATCATTCATTATGTCTTATTTAATCGGCATGTTAAATTATAAAATGAAATATTTATCTGCATAAGACAAGTATGAGATATTTATTGTTAAATAATTATTTGTGAAGGGTCATATCCTTGATAATGTCTTGTATTGTTCGGTGGTGTGAGTCGTGGTCCTATCGGACACTAGGGGTGAGCCATAGGCCCTCTAGTTGCGATATGATCGTCGGGACCGATGTTCCCATCCGTACTTATGGTGAGATGCAAGCCATAAGTATGAGTGTGACATTAATAATCCCGTCCCATGTACTTGTTTGTTGTACTTGTTTATTCTATTTAACCGGCATGTATAATTATGAAATGAAATGTTTATTTATATGTTACAAGCATGAAAAGGTTATTATAAATAATTACTTGTAAGAGTCGTATTCTTGTAGAAATGCCATATTACCATCGTACGTGCTTGACATACATTTTTGCCCGCTTGTCTTTGTTCGGCAAGCACGGGTTTGACCTACTTGTGCTGTTCTGGCAAGTACGATTTTGGCCTACTTGTGCTGTTCTGGCAAGTACGGCTTTTGGCCACTTGTGCTGTTCTAGAAAGTGAGTCTTATCTTAGTCTTTCCGCCACTTTCGTGCTGTTCTGGCGATTGGGGTACTCAGTCTCCTTAGTAGTCGAGGCTTGGGTGCGTGATGTGCTGGCGCACGTCGAATCGGGATGTACACCCGAGAATCTGCAGATTTAGAATAGGACCGTATCATTATCGTAGTCCTACCCGGGGAAATTATAGTCAGTGATAAATGTCTTGCTTTATTTGGATGGTTACTTTGGTCATATCTCCTTGAAATACGTGCTCGTGGCTATGTGGTCGTGTCTGTTTCCTTGTCTTTCTTCTCTATTTATTTATTGTTGCTTATGCCTTACCTGTTTATTCCATCATTTCTTTATTCCTTGTTGGTTTAAACACATTTGATCCCATGTTTAGTTATGATTCGATTCACCCATGTCTTATCTAATATGATTGTTTGTTTATGTTCTTTGTTATGTTCGTTTTGACATATTGTGGCTGGGAGAACCTTGAGTTACTCCCCACTGACTGTGGCATTCATGTTTACATGAATGACAGGTGGTGAAGATGCTTACGTGGGGAAGACGTGTGGGCTAGCGAGAACTAAACCCTTGGACCTTGGTTTGCTAGTTAGAACCCCTTTATTTGTTTATTCGTGGGATATCTTTTCCCCGTCTTCTAGACTTGGGTTGTAATAACCTAAACTTGTCTATTGCTTTATTTGTTTCTTTTCGTTAGTGGCACCCGCGTGCTATTCTTTAACTAGTAATTTTAAAAGTTTTTAAAATGTCACAAATTTCCGCTTTAATTTATTAGTTATATTTTCTGCTTTATCGCGGGGTGTCACAGAAGGAGTATTAAAGGTCTTATACTGAGCTAAGAAAGTTTGAGGGTGTTTTTATTTTGAGGGTATATAGATGTTTGTTTGTTCTATCTGGGGTTAAAGATGTTTTATTTATGAGTATGAGGGATTACTTGGAGGACATAGATTCTTATAGTCTTGTGGTGGATTCGTGATGTATAGATAATGTTCATGGATAGTAGAATGTGATTACAAATTAAGGTTATGAGCTTCGTCGTTATGTGGGCACTGATGATAAGAATTGTACGGTGATATTATTATTCATTGCATTGATAGAATTGCGTTATCGATGGATAAGTGCGTTGTGGTACAATAGGTACTATCTTAACCTATGGTGTATGATTTGTTGGGTGCATAGGAATGTCGTTATCATGAGTAGTCAAAGGAAATGATAGAGTCTTGCGGGTGCGACTGATGATTCTGTCATGAGATCGAGGTTGTATAGGATTTTGACAGTTTAGTCAGAGTTTGAGGTTTGAGATTGATGACTTTGGAAACTAGATATATATCGAGAATCATCGTGATTTGTTGAAGGCCTTTTAAGCCTAAGAGTTTTGGATGATAGTAAGCTCTACTCGCTTTCAGGATATTAGAGTAGGAGTGATTATAATGACACTCGTGAGTGAAAGGGTTTTCTCATTCGAAAGATGTTCTTTGTTTAGAGTTTATCTGTTTGGGGTTTTGGTCAATGCCAGATCTCGTGGTGAATGATGAGCTAGAATTGGAGTATTTGTTAAAGGTTATGTGGATTTGGAGTAATAGTAATGAGTTCAAACTTTTGAGAAGTTGAATACGTTGTTTAATAATGGTTAACAATTTTGAGAAGTTGGATGAGTGTTTGAAATATGAGGACTAGATGATGGCTTATTGATCATTTTGGGTATCGATGGTATGAGTTTAACGTGAACTTTGTGGTTATAGAGTGTATGAGGATTATAATAACATTGAGGATTTAGGATCTTTTCTTTGGTTTGAGTTTGGATATGGATCAGAGTGCGCAGCGGTTAGGATTCCGAGATGACTTTTGTTGATGATCCCTGGTAATTCTTACCTTCTTTTGATCTTGCCTTTGAAATTCAAGTTTCCAGGACGAAACTTCTTTTTAGGGGGTTGGATTGTAACACCCCGTGTTTTATAATAATATTTTATTTGGAAAGTTATTTATTAAATTAATTATTTGCAAGTTTATTAATGTATTTTGGAAATATATATTTATAAGCTTCCGTCCTCTATTTTATTATTTATCGTTTTTAATCTACTTTTAATTGGGTTAAAATATCCGTGCACGATTTTACTATTTTAATTTAATAGTTACTTTTCTCATTTAAGCTCTCCTATCGTTGTAATAATATCCAATTGGTTTTGTAATCAGATAATCCATTGTATAAGCTAATGGACCCAAAGCCCATTAGTTAATCTCTTATAAATAGATTTAACCTAGCAAGCAACTAGGTCAAACCAAATGTTTTGTTTTCACATACACTATGCCGCACGCCTCTTCCTCTATTTCTCTCTTTTGTTCTCTTTTCTCCCTTTGACTCCATTGTTGAATATCTTTCCTTCTACCCAATTCAAAAGAAAAATATATTTTCACAATCATTGCTCTTACCTCTACAACATAGTTATCTCCAAATAATTTTATGGAGATTATTTGTATGGACCTTTAGATCTACCTTTATGATCCCTTATTTTGTTAATAAAGAAGAAGATGTCTTTCTTTGGCGTTTTTGAAAAAGGATTTGCATAGCACAATTTCTAGCACATGGGTTTGATCATTCTTTAATGTCGCTTTTTGGGATGCTGACACGTGTTGGATACAAGGATTTGTTGGTCATTTTCTTTATGGAGGTTTTCATTAATTCCTAATGAGGTAACTAGGTGTTTCTCTTTTAATTATGTTTATGCCAATTGTTGTAATTAATATGATTTAATGGTTGTTTTATATGATTGGTACATGTTTGATTATTTGTTATCATGATTAAATATGTTTCGCATGTTTGTCTATGTCTTTATGCGTTAATTACATGTCATATGTTGCTTATGCGTTAAATATGGGTGTCAGGAGCGTAATTAGGGTTTACGAGTGAACCCTAATGGCGGAATGATAGGCGGCCAAGAGTGCTCTCTGAAATTATAGCTAAAGCTAGTATAACCTTGATGATGATTCAAGTGTTATAGCTGAAGTTAGTACAACTCTGGGTTGTTACTCAAGTTATGGCTGTTTGAGGTATAACCTTGGAAATATGAATTCAAGGTTATAGTTGAACCTACTATAACATTGAAGTGCGAGTCAAGGTTATAGCTGTAACTAATGTAACCTTGGGATTATGGCTCAAGGTTATGGTTGATGCTAGTATAACTTTGGGTTTCGTGTCAAGGTTATGGTTGAGGTTACTATAACTTCAAAGATATTCATTGAAGTTATAGTCGAGGCTAGTATAACCTCACGTTTACATTTCATGTTATGGTTATGGTTAAGGTTACTATAACATTGATCATTAGTGCTTGTTTCGTATGTCAAGTTGTAATCAATAATGGTATAACATTGTGTTTGCATGAGTCGTTGGTTACTATATTCACATGATAAGTTGTACAGTCAGTTACAATGTTCTGTGAGTTGTGTCATGATGTCGTTCATGAATTTTTGGTACAGTCAGTTATACTGATGTATAGATGACTGTAGTATCAGTTATATACTATCGGAATGAACTAAGGCTACCCTTCAGGGATTTGTTATGGTCTATGTTCGGGATTGGTTAGAGGCAGTTCGTTAATCGCTCTGGTCCCCGTGTGTCGTTCGGTGTACAGTTATTGCACCGAGAGGTCTAGCCAGGTCTTAGGCATATAGGCAGTGGTTATACGCTATACATAGTGTGGGTGCATTTCGTTAATCGGTCCACTGTGGGTGCAGTTCGTTAATCGGCCTATGCCATTGAATGGAGGCAGTTCGTTAATCGCTCCATTAGTTAGAGGCAGTTCGTTAATCGCTCTAACGGCGTTCATTCTATACATTGTGCTTTGTGGTCTGGATTGGTCACATGTATTGTGGTTATGTTTGTTCTATGGTTCACACGTGGTTATAATATGGTTTACGTTGTCACGTATCGTCACATGTTTCCTTTGGAGGTGTCATCATATCATAATATTGTCTTAGTATGTTATCGTTTAATGGCAAGTTATTGTCGGGTTTTCATGAGTATAGATGGTCTCACATGTTTACTGGTTTTGCATTTCAATTGTTAATGATTGTTAGTTATATTCAATTGTTGTAAACATGACTGGGAGAGTATCTAGTTACTCCCGACTGATTGTCGACCCCCCATTCTCAGGTTGTTCAGATTGTTGCCGACTGGTTGATGCTTGCTTGGGGAATGTGCGAAGCGAGCTTAATAATAAAATAGGAGTTTGCTTATATTTTAAGAACCTTCGAATAATGTATTAGTTTGCTTTTGGATTTAGTATCAATCCGGATTTGGTCTTGGTGTTTCCGCCACCTTGACCCTTTATCAGTATTGTACTCTGATATTTACATTATAGTATGTTTTTCCTTTGTTTTATAATCCGGGTTGTTACACTAGTACACTCAAAAACTGATGAGAAAAAGTTTTACTTAACCATGATTTATGCCTTTAATGTTAATGAAAGAACTGAGCTATGGAAGTTTCTGAAGAAAGTGGCTATAACTTGAACTGAGCCCTGGCTTTTGTTGGGGGATTTCAACATTGTCATGTCTCCTCTTGAGAGATTGGGGGGCAATACTACTGAGGCAGAGATGGAACACTTTCAAGAATGCGTGTCATTCTGTGGTTGGGAGGATATTCAAGCCACTGGTACATTATTTACATGGTCCAATAAACAGGATCCAACGGATAGAGTTTACAGTAGGCTTAATAGGGCTATGGGCAATCAGGAGTGGATAGATTTGTTTGGTGATTATGTGGCTCACTTTCATCCTGAGGGTTTATTTGATCACTGCCCATGTACTATGGTGTATAAGAGAGCTGAGATTGGTGGAAGGAAAAGCTTCAAATACTTTAACATGTGGGGTACTGCAGATATTTTTAAAGATAGTGTTGAGATTGTGTGGAGGAAGAATTACAAAAGGAACTAAGATGTTTAATGTAGTAAAGAAGCTTAAAGCCCTCAAACCTGTGCTAAAATGTCTTAATAAGAATTGTTTTTCTGATATAGAGAACAATACCAATATTGCTAGTGCAGTGTTGGAACAATTCACAGGAACGGGTGGATAAACCAGGAAATATGAATTTAATTCAGCAAGAAATGGATTTGGCCTATGGTCTTAAGGAACTTATTTCAGTTCGAGATAGTTTCTTAACACAGAAAGTTAAATTGCAGTGGTCATTGGAAGGGGATTTAAATACTTCTTATTTTCATCATGCTATTAAGAATAGAATGACATTTAACAAAGTATTTTAGATAGAGGATAAGGATGGGGGGCTGTGCACTGCAGGAGATACTATACAAAATGCTTTCTTCGATTGTTATCAGGATTTGCTAGGTACACATAATGCACTACTACAAAAACAGACAAAGAGGATGGTTCTAAACCGTCCTTAAATCTTAAAACAACCGTCCTAAAATCACCCGTCCTCGTTGCCTAAAAGGACGGTTGGAGTGAGGTCAAACCGTCATGTTTTGTTTTTAAAAAGAGGACGGTTGTGGATTTGAACCGTCTTCTTTTCATTTACAAAGAGGACGGTTGCGCCTCTAAACCGTCTTGTTTTAAATTCATGGCGCGCATAATTTTTGTGCCAACTTGAGCACGCTTTCTCTTAGAACCGTCTTCTACACAATTTTTTTGAAATGAAATTAGCGCGAATTTATGAATTTTTCCTGCACATTTGTGGCACGCATCCATGCTCTTTGACAATTAATTTTTTGAAATGGAAACTATTTCATTCATACCCTATACGACAATAGTCGTATAGCTTAAATATTATAACAGGCTACATTTCAGCAATTCTTACATTTAACCAAACAAAACGGAATAAGGTTTGAACCTCTAAAATAAAAACTATCGAGAAATGATTTTTTAACACAAGCACTAACATTAGTTGAGCCTAAATACATTAGACGTTGCTATCAAATATTTGCGCCTTAAACTCTAATGCATATTTAGCCCAAATTTCCCGCACCTAATCAATTTGCTCAAACGACTATATCTTTTGGGGCTTTAATCATGAACTACATACAAAGTAACAAAAAAACATAATAACAATTATTTACATACCAACACGTGTAATTTATATAAAATGAAGTAAATATTGAAACAAAAGAATTAAATGAAAGGACGTACATTTGGAATAATATTAATATATCGTCCTCTGATGATCTCGGCAAACTTATATCCACATAAGACGGTCCCAAAGGGCTGTGTGTTGGAGCTTGTGTCCTCCACAAATTAGTGTGATAACATTTGTAAATCTCTTACAGGTTCACAAGGGTATACTTCGAATATTTAATCAGTTGATTAACGTTTACCTAATAACGGTTGGCTTGCTAGAAAGTTTGACGTTATTATCATACAGATGGCGGTGATCAACTGGTCCCTAAAGGTCACACCTATAGGATGTGTTTGAGAAATGTGGTTATAGAAATATAATCACATTGATGCCCAAAATGACTAAAAAGTTAGTCGATGTGTTGATGAGATAATTATTTAATGAAAATTAAATAATATTAGTTGAGACGAATTAACTGTCAATTCGTAAATTAAATATAATAAGTTATATTTAATTAAATATATAATGTTAGCTTGGACGAATTAATCTGTTAATTCGTAATTAAATATAATCAGTTGTATTTAATATCAACAAGATGAATGTGTCACAGTGGTAATAGTGAGGGTACACATACCAAGAGGTCATGGGTTCGATCCTCACTAGATGACAATTCAACACATATTATATATTTTTGGAAAGACCAAAAATAAGGAGATGATAGTCCTTATTTCGGTCTGATGGCCGAAAATTAGGAAAGTATTATTCTTTCCTAATTAACTCGATAATTCGGTCAGTATAAAAACAAAGGGAGAGAATTATTTCTACCCTAATTCTTTTTCTTGACCTAGCCTCTCTCTCATCACAAAAACACAAAAACAACTAAATTTTACAGAAAATTTTAGATCGATTCCTAGCATAATCAAAGGGCATATCTCAGATCGTCTTGGGTGCAACTAATAGGCGAATATCAATTTTGATATTGTTCTTAGGCCAATTTTGCTAGGACCGAAGGTTAATTTTAAATCATTATACTTTGTTTATGTATTTTGTTTATGACCTTTAATCATCATTGTTAAATTCGTTATAATCCTTCTAGTTTAAGGGAAGTATATAGATTATTTCCCACAAGTGGTATCAGAGCACTAGGCCACGATTTTAATCTTGATGATTTTCATAAATTTGTATGTGAACAATGAGAATTTTCGAAAAAAAATTTAGGGTTTCGAATTTTTAGGGTTCGGCAAAAAAAAATTTTTTGTGCCGATTTATTTTTTTTCCTCTACCGTTTTTTTGTTCTTTTCGTTTGATGATATTTTTCCATTTTATTTTTCATATTATAAGTTTTAATCAGTTAATATTATCATATGAAGAATTGGTAGATTTTGATTTAATGCAGATTAAATGGAATCGTCATGTTTATGATAAAAAGATTGTTTTTGCTATATAGTTTTTGGCATATAAATTAATCATGTTTATTATTTCATATGCTAAATCATGTTCTAATAGCAAAGGTAAACAATTTAGTCATCAAATCTTGTTTTAGGGCATATTGCCGCAAAAGAAAAAAAAAAGGGAGGCCGTTTTTAGAGTTTGCCGTATAAAAAAAAAATGTTTTTTTTTTGGTAAACCGAGAAAGAGAGAAAAAAAAAATGGAAAGTTTTGTTTTCTTGTTTTTTTTGCCATATTGCCGAGAAAAAAAATATGGTAAGTTTTTTTTGTTTTTCCTAAATTGCCAAATAAAAAAAAATAGGAAGGCTGTTTTTTTTTCGGCCGTGAAGGAGCTGAAATAATAAAAAAAAAAAAAAAAAAATTTGTTGTTTATTTTCAGCCGAGACCAATTTTAATTGGTTTTTGTTTTTTTATTTTATTTTGGCCAATTAGTTATTGTGAATCGGTTCACAATTTAAAGATACCGAGTTATTTTAAAGCGGTTTAAAATTTAGACGGATAGAATTCATATTACAAGTTTAATATGGATTAAGTATGAATTTAATGTGATTAAATTGCGGAATTGTCACTTAATTTAATTTAAATAGGTGGTTTGGATAAATTAATCAACATAATTAATGTATTGTGTTATGTATGTTTAATTTATTTTAGTTGATGCTTTTAATTTTGTTGAATGAATCGAATGAATGAAAATTAAATAATATTAGTTGGGACGAATTAACTGTCAATTCGTAAATTAAATATAATAAGTTATATTTAATTAAATATATATAATGTTAGCTTGGACGAATTAATCTGTTAATTCGTAATTAAATATAATCAGTTGTATTTAATATCAACAAGATGAATGTGTCACAGTGGTAATAGTGAGGGTACACATACCAAGAGGTCATGGGTTCGATCCTCACTAGATGACAATTCAACACATATTATATATTTTTGGAAAGACCAAAAATAAGGAGATGATAGTCCTTATTTCGGTCTGATGGCCGAAAATTAGGAAAGTATTATTCTTTCCTAATTAACTCGATAATTCGGTCAGTATAAAAAGAAAGGGAGAGAATTATTTCTACCCTAATTCTTTTTCTTGATCTAGCCTCTCTCTTATCACAAAAACACAAAAACAACTAAATTTTACAGAAAATTTTAGATCGATTCCTAGCATAATCAAAGGGCATATCTCAGATCGTCTTGGGTGCAACTAATAGGCGAATATCAATTTTGATATTGTTCTTAGGCCAATTTTGCTAGGACCGAAGGTTCATTCTAAATCCTTATACTTTGTTTATGTATTTTGTTTATGACCTTTAATCATCATTGTTAAATTCGTTATAATCCTTCTAGTTTAAGGGAAGTATACAGATTATTTCTCACACTGTGTTGCCTGTGTAGGACACTAAAATCGAAATCATGTCAACTACAACGTATATACAATAAGCCCACAACAATAAAACATAGACTATTACTCCCTCCCATTCTTTCAATTCATACCATTTGAATAAAATTCTCCTTACTTATATTCAACATATGGTATGAATTGAAAGAATGAGAGGGAGTATAATTTAGGAGATAAAAGTATTATTAGTTGAAAGGTACCTTTATTATTTTTCATTCAAGTTGTTTTTGCCGGTGACACCTAAAAAGTGGATCCATAGAGTTTGTGTTCGTCATTGCTCTGTGTTAAATATAAAGAGTATGTTATAGACTTGGCTTAATTATATTTATTTTACTAAAACAAATGTAAATCTATGAAATAGCAATTTCTTAAATCGTATACATGTTGAACTTACATATTAATTGTATCCTTCAAAAATTTCCGAGGCTCTAGAGTTCTAGCTAGATCACACCAATATATATACTACACTATCCTTTTGATTAATGGCAGTCAACATCCACTGATTACTACCATTTACAAAATAAAACAATCAGCATCGCGTAATAATAAGTAGGATCGAATAATATAATTAATAGTAGTATAGAAAAAGGTACATACCCTTCAAAATATGGAGCAAAAACAAGCTTTCGTCCCCTTTCACAACCCGCACACGGCATAGCCTTAACATGTAGTCTGACCGATTATCTTCATTTTCCATATGAACTTGTACATTGCATACTCTCTACCACTTCAGTGAGATACCTGCCATAAAAAAATGAAAAACAAATTCACAGTTGGCAGACTCAACATTCTCGGTCATGTGTAAAGAAGCTTAGTTAAAAGCAGTTGGCTGGCTTTTAAAAATTTAAATTGTGAATACTCAACATTCATAAGAATCCATATAAACTAATTACCACCATTATAAGCAAGGTTTTTTTCAAAACTAGCATATTCAACATTCACAGGAATAATTCCTATGAACCGTGAATTTTCAAAGCTAGCAATGTGTCGTAAAAGCACGAAAATAAAGTAAACTCTTTCACATTAACCATATCCATATAACAAAGAGATAGTTTGATTTTTAAATACATGTGCAAAATTTGAATGAAAATGGGGTAGGATGTTTGCAGTAGGAGCTAAAGGGTAGGGTCGTCGAATTTCATGCTAATATGAATGGCCTTGAGAAAATCCAAACATTCTCCACAATTGGAATGCAACATTGGACATTAACCTTCAGTTTACAGGGCTGCATTTAAGGCTTTATATATCAAGTTCTAATCATTCAAGTCCTATAATTATTATGCTATTGGCAAGTTTGAAGTGTTAGCTAAGTGTGGGTCTTGGAATCAGGTTCATATCACCTTTATTTCTTGAGTTATAGCCAAACAATCAGACAGTACACGGGGAATGCTCTGAAATTCAGAATTGACCTGTCAGTACTAAAATGCTCATATCTCCCAAACCAGGCAACACCTTGGGGTAATTCTTTTTGGAGGTGGTAAATAACTCACCTAGCTTTCATTTGATGTATATTGAGAATTTTTTTTCGAGTTGAGCAAAGAGATGACGTCTGAAAGTTGTTGCTACTGCACAGAGGAATGCTGAACTTTCTGAAATGACCTGAACTCGCTTATAGCCTCATATCTCCCAAACCAGGCAAGAATTTCGAGTTATTCCAATTGGATAATACATCTAACTCATCTAGCTTTGATTTGGTATATGGGTTACCTCCTGGTTCATCTTGAGGCAGGAGTTATAAGGTCTGAAAATATCCCTAAATGCTGAAAGGTTACAGCAGAGTTCAGACATGACCTGATATCACTCAAGCATGAATATCAGGAGTTATAGGCCACATCTTGAAGTGATTCTTGATGGAGGTGAAAGCCAACTCATTTAGCTTTCATTTGGTACCTATGGGGCATTCTAATTCATCATGAGGTGCGATATATGGTGCCTGAAAAATAGGTTTCATTGTAAGCATCCTACTATGATCGTTTATTCGTAGTGCATGTTGTCAGGGGTATTCCTGGGCTTTCAACTGGTATATATCACATGTACAATGCTGGTACTAGACCCTAAATTAAGATTAAGGGATGGGAATGTAAGAGAGTTCAACAAGTCACTATGAAGTTGACAGTGTGAAATACAAAGTAAACGAAAAAATGTGTTAAATACTGATCAGAAAACAGCAAAACAAGTCAAGTTTTTTAAGTGGAAACAAAAGAACTAATCATCATTGGGTTTACCGGGTTTGCGATAATTTGCTCAATGAGACGACCCACAAAGAAAACAGTAGAGGTTCCCAAATTATATTGAAATTAAAATAATCCAACAATTTTCCATTATAAGGATCCGTCTCATGATAATCTTACTATAAAACCGTCTTACGAAAGAGCGTGCAGTAAGAAAGCTTGATAAATTAAGCAAGATAAACAATTTCACACATATGCAGGAGAAGATTAAGGGGATTGGGATATTAGCAATATGTTGTATTAAATGAAGAATTGATATGGAGAATTGATATGATTGTTCAATATTACGAAATCAATTGTATTAAACAATATATGAAAACATAGTACCTCGATAAGCAGATGAAAGAAGGCGCGATCGTCAGTGTTGCGTTAGGACGATGATGAAGGTCAACGTTGTGATGGTGGTTTGCGAGGCGCGATGGTGGTAGCATTAGGGTAGGTGACGGTGGTAACGAAAGGCGGTGATGGTGGTTATGCTAGGGTAGAGTGTGTTTGAATAAAAGGGGAAGACAAACAATCAAGCAATAAGAGGAATACGCGAGAACTTTGAATCACTATTAAAAACATAAGACTGTTCTAGTAATTAACCGTCTTTTAAATTACTAAGAGGACGGTTTTATTGACCAACCGTCCTTGTTTCTTTTACAACGAGGACGGGTCTCGTTATTAACCGTCCTAATGATGT
Source organism: Silene latifolia (assembly GCF_048544455.1). Taxonomy (NCBI): domain Eukaryota; kingdom Viridiplantae; phylum Streptophyta; class Magnoliopsida; order Caryophyllales; family Caryophyllaceae; genus Silene; species Silene latifolia. The sequence continues at coordinate 300,813,928 of NC_133537.1, forward strand.
GATCACTTATGGTGTTAAATTATTTGGCTGATATAAGACGGTCTTGTCGCCAACCATACTCTAAAGGGCGTCCTCTTAGCCTAGAACTGTGGTAGTGTGCTACTGATAGTGTGAACCAAAGAGTGGTCAGAGGAGGTTTATGCTGTAATGAGGAGCATTGGAGCATCTTGTCTAAACTTGTTATAGTAGATGAAGTAAAACACAGTATATTCCGCATCCCTAAAGGCAAGTCACCAGGACCAGGTGGCTATACCAGCCAATTCTATAGGGATACATGGGATCACTATAAAGAATACAAGGGATAGTGACGGCCAAAATCCGTCAATAACAGCCTTAATCCGTCAGAAAAGCGGGATACTGACGGTTTTTCCGTCAGTAATGAGCGTCACTACAAATCGTCACGAAAAACGCGTTATTCTGTCAGGAAAACCAAATTGTGACGGATAACTGACGGAAAATCCGCCAAACAAACAATGCGCATTACTGACGAATTTTCCGTCAGAAATTTGCTTTATTGACGGAACATCCGTCAGTAGTACACACAGGGGGTTTGACTAAAAGTCAATTTTCTTTTTTGAAATTACTGACGGAAAATCCTCTAGGAAAGTCAACCAACAGGTGGTTGAAAATCCTGGCGGATTTTCCGTCAGTAATTTATAAATATTGGCGGATTTTCCGTCAGTAAGGTAAAATTACTGGCGGATTTTCCGTCAGAAAAGTCAACAGATGGTTGCCTTTTCTGACGAATTTTCCGTCAGGATTAATTAAAGCATGGGCTGAAAACAGCAGCTTGTTGCCCAGCCAAAATGCGTTTTTGCATTGTTTCAAATCGAACATACACAGCCAAAACCTGCAAACACAATATACAATCGTCGACCGCGAAGCGGGAATCCATTTTCAAGTCGACCGCAAGAGCGGGAATCAACAGTAGTCAACGAAAGAACTAAAGACGTCCGAACACGATTGGAAAAAAAAAATTAATTACATAGAAAAGTTTGTCAAATTCGTACAAAGTCTTACTAAGATAAAAAAAAATATGCCATGTCTTATACATAACAACTAAATTTCCGTCACCAATGTCATAAGTTTCTAACCAAATATAAAGGCTTAGGGTACTAACCTACGACAAAGACTAATATATATACTAACATAGACAATACTAACCTATATGAGTAATGGGACCACTACCTCCAAAACCATGCCCATCGTCCGCAAAGTCGTCCCTACGGTGTGAAGTAGGGAAACCTGAGCACGCCTCCGGGGGAAGATATGCCTGCATCTTAGCCCAAGCCCTTTGCATGACTGCCATTTGCTCTTGACTGGCTACCATTTGCTCTTGAGTGTTATGAACTTATTGTTCAAGAGCTTCTCGTGCGGCTTGCTCACTTTCTCGATCTTGCTGCATTTTACTCAACTGTTCTTTGAGTTGAGTATTCGCATTTGTGAATTGAGTTGACATGGTAGGTGCGTAAGAGAAAGATCGGCGACTATCTTTGTTACAAGGAGGTTCATACCACACTTCCGCTCCCTTATCTCCTGTCCCGAAAAGTCTCAACTTCTTGTCGAAGCCCTTGACAGCGTTGTAGTACGACCGGTACTCGTTAGGAGCCTCTCCAGTGGGCGTTGGTCGACTCATCTCTTCCTTGTAAGCGGCCTGAAAAAACAACAAATAAAGAAGATATGATATATATTTAAAAATTAATTGCAATAAATATAACCGTTCTTTCTAAGAAAAATAAACATTAAATCGATTAGAAAAACTTACGTCTGTCTCAGCAGCTCGAGGATTAACCCACATGCCCTGCTTGTTTTTCTTGGTCTTCTCAAACAACTTGTAGGGTATGTCCGACTTACCCTGAAAGTATCATAAAAACATAAATTGGTTATATTCGGCAATCATTAATATTAACAAATTTGTGAAAATAATAAATACAATACTTACCAATTCTTTGAAAGCATCTGAGCAACTCTTCCGACCTAGAGTGTGGGTGCCCAATGCTTTCCCGTCTTTACCACCCGACCTTCTATTTGCACTATTTATTTTAGAAAGTTTGGCAAATTCGGGATCTGATTCTTCCCTATTCTTCAATTTCTCCCACCAAGTGCCAGGGACCCATCCCGGGTGTAAAATTCAATAAACACTAACTATATAATTAAACAAATTGTTAGTCCAAAAAAATTACTTCCATAAACACTAACTATATAATTAAATAATGTAAAATTCAATAAACACTAACTATATAATTAAACAAATTGTTAGTCCAAAAAAATTACTTCCATAAACACTAACTATATAATTAAACAATATAAAATTCAGTAAACACTAACTATATAATTAAACAAATTGTTAGTCCAAAAAAAATTATTGCCATAGACACTAATTATAAACTTGCCATAAACACTAACTACGAACAATGGAATCAAACAAACCTCTTAAAAGTGCTTTAAATTTGATTGATTGTTTAAAATTCATATATTTTTATATATACTTGATTAAAATTCATACATTTGATTGAATGTTTAAAATTCAAACAATTTGATTGAATGTTTAAAATTCATACATTAATATTGTAGAATTACAACTAGTCCCCCTCACCCCTCATTATCACTATCACTACAAATAAAAAGAGGTTCATCATCTGAAAAAAGCATTCCGACTTCTTCCTCTTCTTCCTCATTTTCCTCTATTCTAATTTCTCCAACTTCACCTTCATCCTCTTCTTCTCCGAAATCCCCGCCATATTCCCCTTCATCCCTTTCCACAACCACTTCATATTCATCTTCACTCTCTGTCTCTTCCACCAAAATTGGTGAAATTGAGTGATCATTCACAACCACATCTTCTTGGAAGACAATTTCGTCAACAGGAGCATCAACATGTGATCTTGCCTTGATTTTAAAAACCGCAGACCATAGATTACTTTCTTAGTGGTTGGATAAGGAGCATAACAAACTTGATCGACTTGAAAAGCTGTCATGAACGGGTTATGTCCACGAAGTTTCTTTTTCTCGTTTACATCTACAAGTCCGTATACCTTATGGATACTAAGTCCTTATGGGGAATTATCAAACCAATCACATTTAAACAATATTACCCTATATACTCTGTGCTCAGTATAATAAGCAAGCTCAATTACTTCATTTAGGGTTTCATAGAAGTCCAGCCCTTCTATTTAATTCACACAAACCCCATTGCTTAAGCCTTTAAGGTAGCTTTTGCAACATCAACTCCCTCCTTAAAAGCTCGAAATTTATAGTCATTAATCGATTATCGTCTCCATGTCTTCACCATGTTAATAGGACCCAATGTTAGAGCTATTATTAAAGGGTCCTTCAATCTATAAGCCCATCAATAAAACAATAAGTTAATTAAGGTATTATATTCTTCTCAATATTTAATAAGAAATTCAAATGTGTTGTTTATTTTCAAAGGAAATGTATCACTTACTTCATTTCGGAACCATTTCGGAAAACTTTTGTCATGTTTGCTCCAAACATCATCAGAGGACGTGACATCAGGAAATGTGAGTTTGATACGTGTCTCAAATTCCCTATATATACCAAAAACATGTTTTAATTATACTACCTATAATTTTGATCTAATTTGATAATTAAAAATGTATTGAGTAATAATGAAGTAATAACTTACTTTTCATAAGACACTAAAAATTCTCCACAATTCCTTAACACATAAAAATGAGCTTCTTCATACTCTTTCTCATCCAAGTACCTTTGAATACATTTTCCGGTTGTAATTCCCATGTCATCATTGAATAACTCAGGTAATTTTGAATTTAGCTGGTCATCGAAATTCACACCAACATCTAAGTCTTTCGCTTTTGTGTCAATATGATCTTCGAAATATAGAGAACAGAAATTTGAAATTTCCTCTAATAAGAAAGCGTTGCATATGGAACCCTCCACCCGAGCTTTGTTGCGAATCATTTTTTTTATATGATTAAGAAATCTCTCAAATGGATACATCCATCGATATTGAATAGCTCCTCCAACCTTCGCTTCATAAGGTAAGTGAACAGACAAATGCTCCATGGAATTGAAGAAAGACGGGGAAAATATCTTCTCTAACTTGCATATTATCTCGGCAATGTTTGATCTAGACGTTCCATAGAATCAACTTTAATCGTAGAAGTACACAAGTCTCTAAAAAATTGGTTTATCTCAGTTATTGCATTCCAGGAACCCGTCGGGAGCAAATGTTTCAAGGCAACAGGGAGTAGTCATTCCATAAAGACATGACAATCATGACTTTTCATTGAATGCAACACCATGTTTCTATGGTCAACACACCGACTCAAATCTGAAGCATAACCATCCGGGAATTTCAAATTAGCAATCCATTTACATAAAGCCTTTTTCTCCACCATATGTAAAAAAACCTAGATGATATGGGCCGTTTCAAGCAATGTTCTTTAAAGTCGGCTTTCCCCTTAGGGCCAAATGTAGTTTTCTTTGGTACGTCCATCACCGTGTTGATAATTTGTTCAAAAATGTTTTTCTCAATGTGCATAACATCTAAGTTGTGTCGAATCAACAACGTTTTCCAATAAGGAAGTTCCCATAATATGCTTTGTTTCCACCAACCTTCATTCTTATCTTTCAATCTTTTCAATTCTTGATCAGAAGCATCAACTATTTTCGGTCAATCCATTACCGAATCCCACACCTCATCACCGGTTAATTTCGATGCGGCTATGCGATTATCAGTTTTCCTGTTCTTTAGAAAATGCTTACAATTGTTGCGGAAAGGATGATCAGGTCTCAAGAACTCATGGTGACAATCGAACCAACAAACCTTTTTGCTATTTTTAAGCCAAAAAGATCTATGTTCTTTTTCTTGACAATACCGACAAGCACGGTAGCCAGATGTGGACCAAACAGAAAGCATGACATATGCAGGGAAATCATTGATCATCTATATTAATGCAGCCTTTAATTGAAAATTATGTTTCTTAGAAACATCGTAGGTGTACATGCCGGTTTCCCAAAATTCTTTCAACACTTTGATCAACGGTTGCAGGTAGACATCCAAATTTTTCTTAGGGTTCTTAGGACTTGGAACGAGTAGAGATAAAAACATAAATTGTCGCTTCATGCATAACCAAGGAGGTAAGTTGTACGGAGTGGCAATCACGGGCCAACATGAGTAATGCTTCCAAAATTGCCCATAAGGGTTAAATCCATCTGTACACAAACCCAGCCGAACATTACGAGGCTCACTTGCAAATTCCGGATGCTCTCTATTGAAATGTTTCCACGCTTCTCTATCACTTGGGTGTGCCATTGTCCCCCTTGCTATTAATCGGGAGCTTCTATGGTGCCAACTCATCTCACCTGCTATGTGCTTGGTTGTATATAATCGTTGTAACCTTGGCGCAAGCGGAAAAACTCGGTTTATAAGGAATTTGCCTCCCACTTGGATTTTTTGTACTTTTATACCGAGATACATGACACTTTGTACATTCCTCAAGATTAGCATTTTCCTCCCAGAAAAGCATGCATCCAGTAGGACATGCATCGATCTTCTCATGGGGTAGTTGGAGTCCCTTAAGCACTTTCTTAATCTCATTAAAATTGCGCAACATTTCATTTTTCTTTGGAATAATGTTACCAATGAACGACACAAACCCATACGCGCATCTAAGAGATATGTTGTTCTCACATTTGAGTGCTACCAACCCAGCAGCCGCTTGCAACAAACTCATATTACTTCCCTCAGACACTTGTTCGGCTTTTTCTAGCATTTTATAGAAGGAAGAAACTTGGGGGTTTGGGGTTTCATAACGCACTTCTCCATCGCTAAGGTCGTCGGGATTTAGTCGATCCTCCAATATTTGTTCAATATTATCATGTAATGCATTTTTCACGAGCTCCCGGTAAGGATTCTCACTAACTACGATACTACTTGTACTTCCTTCAGTAGGCAGTTCCTCACCATGATACGTCCATATAGTAATTATCGGCAAAACCATTCGACCAAAGATGAATTTAAACATCCCTCTTCCCTTTAAAAGTTGAGTTCTTGCATTTTTTATATGGACACCTCATTTCACCTGTGACACCCTCAATTATTGCGGAAAAATAAACACGTAAATTCTACAGAAAAACTGACAGGATATGTTTGTAATAGGTTCATTTGGGTAAAAACCTGTAATTTTTAAAACCTGAACCTGTTATAAAGATATCCAACTTGGAAGGTGTCAAACATACAGGGTCTAACTAGAAGTTTCATAACCTAACCATCGCTAAAGTCGCGAATAGCAAATTATACAACCAAATGTAAAGAGGGAGACATATGTCCCTAAAATGTATGTGACATAAAAGTGTTTAAGGGTCACAATAAAATAAAACCAATCTAGGTTCCAGGGTTACTTTACTCGCTAGCTCGTCCGTGTACCCCATATATGCATCACCTACCTGTCAATCGCATTTTATACAAATACGAAAGCCACAGTCAGTGGGGAGTAACTCCGAGTTCTCCCAGCCACGAAATGTCATAATTAATATAACATGTAAACATAAAAATATGAATACGAATCACACATAGCCTTAGCATATAGATGCTAGACAATCGTGCTTATCATGTGAACAACAATATAACAACACATAGTCCTAGCCTGTGAATACTAGACCGACTCATACTACACTATCATGTGAATCACATAACATCCAGGAATCCAAACTCTATCAACCATAGCCGGCTTGCATCTCACCTTCTATGATTCATAGAATCATCAAACAAGAAAGGGCAATATATCAAAGACAGGCATAAGTTCTTAGCACGGTCAATAGTCACTCTGTAACTCGAGTCTATACCACGAGGTAGGGAAGGTAATCGAACCGGTATCTTGGCTCAGCGGTTAATATTAATAAAACATGGCCAAGACACAACACAACCCTAGCCTAAAATCTGCGCAGACCTAGACATGCGGATACACACCACCGCACCCAAGACCCACAATTTTTCTAAAACAAAGTGAGTACCCTAAGGAGTCCACCAAAGGGTTGGCTAGTACTTAAGCTGACCACTTACTATCAAAATAAGTAACGAGGTCATGCCCCAACTTGGATATAAACCCACCAAGTCAGGAACACAAAGGCTATTAAGCAGTGAACATATACTCGTCAAAGACTATAAAGACCTATCTATGATGAAGGCCGAAATACTCACCTAGGACCTAGTCCCAGCTAGTCCCAGCTTGAATACTTTAGCCCACACCACACAAGACAAGTAAGACACCCACTTAACCATAAGAGGGCAAAGAGTCCAACTTACCAACATAAATGCTAACATTCTATCATGTGAAAGGCTATATAAATGTCTATTCAGCAGACAATCCAACAATAAGTATTCAATACCAATTTCCAATTCTAACAATATTAACCATATTAAAGGTTTCGGGGAATCTAGGGTCGTTTCTACAATATAAGAAACTATTCAAATCAATTAACTACACATGTGAAATAAAAATATAATAAATGGCCTAAAACAAGAAAAAGGCCGATTATCTAATTCATTCAAAATTTCATCCAACCGAATTTTTACCCGCAACCCCAGCCCTGCGACAGGTGCGGGTTAAATTGCGGCTGACCAATCACACAATTGACTGACATCGAATCAGTCAAAGGGACCAAGGCTCAGTTTTCGGCATAATCATCCAACATTACAATTATCGCTATATAATTCATTCTGAGCCTATTCTTTACAATTTCTATCATGTGAAAAATGAAAGTAAAACATTATCAATCACCTAAACACTTAACAAACAACAAGCACCACATTTACTACTAATGTGACATTAATTCGTCGAGTAACTCGGAATAGTTACCTTAAGCTAGCAAAGAGACAAGCAATAAACTTGAGAAAGCTTCTAAACCCAAAATTACTCTTCATCTTCAACCACATATGAGTCACCTAAAATAATTATGTGAAAGGACGATATTAACGAATTATCGTTATATAAAATATGAGACGGAAATTAATTTAATTATATTTTAAATAAACCAAACTCGCGACTTAGCTTAAGGCCTTTGCTTAGGCCACGGCCAAAGGCCATCTTTAGGCCTACGGCCAGGCCAAAGCCAAGGCCACGGCCAGGCCACGGCTAGCTACCGCTAGGTAGGTCTGCCTGCAAAGTAAAGAAGGCCACGGCCAGCTGCAGAGGCCACGGCCAGGCTGCAGAGGGCTACCCGCAAAGCAACACGAGGCCACGGCCGGGCTACGACGCAGCCACTCCCTACTGTCCAGCCGTCTTAGGACGGTTTCCTAGGCCAAACCACGACGGATACCACCCAAACAAAAGACCCAAACCCAACATGTACATGTACTTGAGACAATAGCAAGAAAGTTGGTTCAATTTAACATAAAGAAACCCGTCAAAACAGCCCGCTAAAACTGCTCGACAAACTCCATTTTCACGATTTATAAAGTACTTTTGTGACCGTCTTAAGGCGAAATTTTAAGCATTAAAATGATAGTATTCACCCAATTAAATTACCCAACATAATCACCCACTTCACCATGAATCCAAAGGTACCAACTTTTCTCAAAATGGATAAATAAAACTTGTATAAAACCGTCTCAAACCTGCATTTTTAAACACCAAAACCGGTCCCAACAAGGTACCATTTTCACGACTAAAAACAGTCTCGGATGCCCTATAAAAGCGTCTCAAGGACAACCCAAAACAGTCCTAAAATACATACAACCCATTGTAACAGTCCCAAAGATGTCCCGATTTTTGGCCTTAAAACAGTCCCAATTTCAACTCCTATAATTTCCAGGGAGCTGTGCCAAAACAGAAATCAAATACCCCAGTCCAGCATCATTTGAGACGGGAAATTAACATACAACTGAGAAAGCATAAAGGTTCAAATTTTATCAAACAAAAGCATAAACAGACGACACAAAAGACGGAATTTTGACATATGTCGAGTAACCTATCACCGTTACCTCAAACGCTCTTCAAAACTCCGAGAAAACGTCTAAAAAGTATGAGCTTCTCACCGGGTCTTCAGTTCCTTAAACTAGAGGAAAGAAAACGAGATAAAAGAGCTAAAAATCAGAACTTTCATGAGACGGGTCAAACTGAAATCATCACAAAAACAAGACTTTCTTACCTTGAAAGATGAAGGAGGAAGTAAGGAGGAGAATGGTACAAAAATTATGGAATTTGGTTGAGAATGGAGGCGGGATCTGAGGTTTTAAGCTCGGTAAAAATGGTGTTTTGGTCTCTGCTTGTATTTGTTGTTTGCTGAGGAATTGTTCTTGTTGATTCGGGTCAAACGCAAAGAAGAAAGGGAAGTTTAGGGGGTGGGGACGTAAGCAGGATAACAACACTAAATAATAATGAAATAAAGAGTGACGAGCTTGCTTGCCTGCTAATTATACGTACGTTTCTTCATCGTTAAGTAATTTCGTTCGTTTTTTTAAAACCGCCTCGAGTTAATAAAATCGGTTTTTAGTAAAAGTTTCAGTAATAAAACGGAATTAATAATAAATAAATTTAATGAGTGAAAATAAAATAAACTCAGCTAGTTAACGGAAATAATACGATATCAGCTTGAATCGGAATTATTAGCGATTTTTACGAAACTAACGGATATTAATAAAAATTGCTAATTTAGTGAAATAAGCTCAAAATAGCTAATTGGACGGTTTTGTTCCCAAAATCCATCTCGGGTTCACTTAAAACAACTTCCATAAGGACTCGTAAAGAAACAGAAATTATTAAATAAATAAACTCGAACTAACTTTAAATAAACTTATTAATGATTATTAAAATTAACGTATCGAATTATGATGAAATTAATTAATTAGCTAAGCATATATATATATAAATCGTTAAATGATGTAATTAAATTCAAAATAGCAATTAAAAGAATTTTATCCAACTTAATAAAATACGGGGTGTTACATCACCTCCTAAATTCTTATACTCACTACTTTGTTCCGCGAATTCAATAAACTTTTTCACCCCCTTTGCAAATTCAAGTTTGGGTTTCTTTTTTTTGTCTAATCTTTCATACATCCACTGCCGTTCTAATCTTTTCATCTTATTATGGATCTACATTTAAATTTGTGTATATAAATGTCATAAAAAAACAATATCTTAACAACAATGACAACCAAGAATAATACACAATAAACATTATCACCAATATATAACTATTGTCAGCAAGTAATCTTTCTTTCTTTGAATTGGGTCCTTATCACTCCAACTTAAACCCATCAATGTACGTTTCAATTCACTAGCAAACACGCACTTGTGATTTATCAATGTGGAAAAAATTCGGCAGCAATTCCCCTTTATTCTCCAAATACACAATGTAGAATAAATAGTTACTCCACATATGCATTCAGAGAACATTAAAGGAATTGTCACCAAACTATTTCCTCATTAATAAATCACGAGTGCGTGTTCACTACCTAAGTGGCTTGAAACGTACAAAGACAGACCCAAAATGGGAACTATTCAAAAATTACTCATATGAGTAATTTTTGAACGGGTACTAGGTCAATATGAACAAAAATAATAATATGGACATCAAGAACAACAATCATCGCTACTTAAGTGAATTACTAACTAACATATCATTTTAAATTCATTTCTAACAAACATTAACATTTTAACTACATTAATCCTAATTTTTAACAACAGTAACATTTTAACAATATTTACCAACATTCTAACAAGATCGATATTTTAGTAACTAAATAACTAACAACAATAACATGAACACCAACAATAATCTCAACATCAATTACAACAATGGCTTCTATCATAAGGTCAATTAACATAAATAATAAAATATTAATTAAAAAGAGATTAAAAAATACCTAATTAAAAATAAAAAATGAAAAGGAAGGAGGAGAAAGGCGACGGCGGTGGTAGAAGCCACGGCAGGAGGTGGTGGCGGGAGGTGGCAGCGGGATAAAGAAAACCAAGAAAGAAAGGAGAGTATGAGCCTACCTTGAGGTGACATGGCAGCGGCGGCCGTCGGAGATGGTGGTGGTGGTGTCGGGTTTTAGGGAATATAGGGTTGGAAAATTGATTTGGGGGAAATTGATTGTTAGAGTGACGGGATCTCGTCGAGTTCCGATTTCACTTTAAGAAAAATCCTGACGGAAATTCCGTCAGGAAAGTCAACGGTATATTGACTCTCCAGGCGGAATTTCCGTCAGGATTATAAAATTACACGGGTTCCTGACGGAATTTCCGTCAGGATTTGTCTCTCAATTATTTCAATTTCTCCTTCATAGGAAAGGTAATCCTGACGGAAATTCCGTCAGGAAAGTCAACAGTATATTGACTTTCCTGACGGAATTTCTGTCAGGATTTTAATATTACATGGATTCCTGATAGAATTTCCGTCAGGATTTGTCTCTCAATTAGGGCGCCATTGTGAAATCCAACGTGCCATTTATCTCTGAAGGATTCTGACTGATTATCCGTCACGACTGTTCTTCTGACGGAAATTCCGTCAGTATTCCGTCAGTTTGCCGTGTTGTCTGACGGTTGGAAAAAATCGTCAGATTGCTGAAAAGGTTATTTTCAGTTGTTTGGCCTTATTCAAAGTAAACCTAAATTACTACTAACTAATAGCTAGCGGTAAGCAGGGTCGAATCCACAGAGAGGCGAGGTAATTTTTCTAGTTTGTTAATATTTAAAGTGTCTTAAAGTAACCGATTTTTGGGGGTTTTGAATGTTTGATTTCTAACAACTAATAACAAGTGAATATAAGGATGAATAACAATAATATTAAAAGAGTCTAGGGATCAGGTTCACTAGGTAGTCATCCAAGGGTAAGGTTTAATTCATTGATTGAGCAATTTATATTGTTGAAAGTCATATGATCGGTCGATTCTAATATGTCTTTTTAGATCTAATTCAGCATGCTATCGCTATCATTAAGTCGCTCTAATTCAATTATCGTGGCCTATACTAGTCTTACCCCGGTCGGTGAAAATCCTAGTTTATGCAAGACTAATTCCTCAATTCTGATCAGTAATTAACTAACTAGAAGTAAGACAATAATTGAACAACAATCAAAAGCAATTTAACAACAAAGCTAGAGAGAATGAGAATTATTATCAATATAATTATAAGAAATGAATAATGAATTAAGGAGAGAAAAATTTCTCCTACTTTTGCAAGGGGTGGCCAGGTAGACTAAGGGAAGGGTGCCCAATCCTTTTGCAAGTTTTTCTTCTCAAGATTTTAGGCTTGCATGCCTACATTAGTAGGTTATAATTGTGTTTTGTTAATTAAATAAACAAGACACAACTAACCTCCCACACCCCTTAATTACACGGCACCCTTTAGATAAAAAGGGTCCATTTTAAGTTTGTCAATATGTTAAAATGTGTAGTGTGACATATTGGACATGTTACTAGACAAGTTGTTTAATAATGCATTTTTAACTCATTAAAAATCATTATTTAAACAAAATAAATCACATACAAAAGTTAACTAGTAGTTCACAATTATAATTACTTAAAATGGGTCATTGAATTATAAATCACAACAACTTGTATTTATAATAAACCATTCATTCTTATTTTAATTGTTTCATAAAGAATAAATAAATCTAAGTAATAAAAAAATTTAATTACTCAGTATGAATCTTATTTAATCAAATTATAATAAGCTATGTATTCTCACTCACAAAATCATTTGTTCAATTTTAAGGAATTAATTAACTTGTATCAACATACAATTAATTAATTAATAAATTAAGAGTGTTACCCTAGAGGTATGACCTTAAGGGATCAACTGATCACCACCGTCATATGACAGTAATGTCAAACTCTAGTCAGCCAATCATTACCGATTAATGTGGATCAGTTGACAATAAAATATTATATTCCCTTTAGCATTCTTAATATGAGATTTAAATATGTGATCGCATTATTGTCGAGGACACATACTCCAACAGCAAAAATAGGGGAAAATAATCAACCGCGCAATTCCCATCATCGTCTGGCTATGAAACCCAACGAGCAAGGTTACTTGATCGAGCCTGCCAGCACTTGATCGAGTAACCATCTGGCGAGCAAATTTTATGCATTTAAAATAAATGCGAACACAAATCACAATCAATACAACTTAAAGCGCGTAATAGTAAATCAAAAAGTAGCGCATGTGCTACACACAAGCATAAGTAGCACTAATAAATAGTCCAAGAGAAAATAAATGACAAATAAAGTTCTTGTTCATCAAACTCAAAGTCTAATGTAAAATATGAGCATTGTCCATCGTTCTTCATGCCATCTTCACTTGGTAGGAGATAGGGTACTTCATCCGTCATAGGAGCTTCATCAAAAACTTTGACTGGCTCCTCTCTGAAAATCTCAGCTTCCAAAGCATCCAATTCGGCTTCTATGTCAACATTCTCATCATAGTTATAACTTGGCTTAGGACGAAGTTCATCTCCATATATCAACTTCTCTATTTCATCCACCACCTTGCTCCACGGATATGACGCAACAGTAGGGGCGTCAGAGGGATTCCTGTCAAAATAATAAGCAAAGGAATCATGAGTAGGTGGATCGATAATATTAAGCATATAACATGGAGCTACTGAGTGGGGACGCTTTATAGCGTTATCAAGAACAAATTTAACAGTATCATCCCTCACTCTTAGTGTCAAACTACCATCCCTAACATCAATGAGTGCTCCTGCAGTGTGGAGGAACGGTCTACCTAGAATAATAGGGACTTGAGAGTCCTCAGCCATATCCATAACAATAAAGTCAACTGGAATAAAATACTTCCTAGATTCTTAAGCTTTGGTGGTGAGTTAGCTTGTAATGCAGCTACGCACTCTTGAGTGAATGCTACCGTCTCAACTTCATCAAAAGACCGCTTCTTTGATAAGATCTCTTCCAAAAACTTAGCATATGTCGGCACTTGAGTTACCAATTCAGTAAATGGCACTGTCACTTGAAGATTCTTTACTACCTCCATGAGCCTCCCAAATTGTTGTTCAAGTTTAGATTTCTGCAATCTTTGAGGAAAAGGTAGTTGAATTTTTATCAGCTCGGCTTCTTTTGCTTTAGAAGTACGTTTGGAAGCATCATCGTCAGTTCCAGAGGTGACTCGATCGATTCCAGTAGTCACTCGATCGAGGAACCTATTTTTGTCCAATGTCGTAGCTGAAACACGCAAAAAATTGTCAACTGGGGGGTGCCTCGATCGAGCCCGTGGTGTACTCGATCGAGCACACTAGTTCCTCGATCAATCCTCTACTGGCTCGATCGAGTACTCACGCTAGTACTCTTTTTTTCGTCTTTTCGCATATCCCGTGTTTGATCTTTGCAAATTACTTCCTCGTCATCACTCAACTCGAGATTGCCCAATCCCTTAGGATGCATATAAGGAACTTCATCTTCATTAATGGGCATGTCCGGATCTTGATAAGAAGTACCGCTCCTCAAAGAAATAGCGTTAACTTGCTCATGTGCTTGTTTACCTTGAGGAGGAAGGTCGGACTGTTTTGAAGGATTTTGGGCCGCCATTTAAGCAACTTGAGTATCCAACATCTTGTTATGAGCCATTAATTCGGAAATCTGAGCCGTTTGATTTTGTTGAATCATCAAAGTTTGTTGCAATAGAGCTTTTAACTCCGACATCTCATTACATGGAGCTTGAGGAAGAGGTTGAATTTGTTGAAAACCTCCTTGATTTAGCCGAGCAAAATTTCCTTGTGGTTGGTTACCACGTTTGAAATGAACCCAAGCTTTATTAAAATTCTCAGTAGGACCTTGCTTAAAACTTGTACTCTGATTTCTAAGAGCATTAGTTTTCTGTGGTGGAAAATATCTCTTGTAGAATGCAAGAGCTAATGAAATCCAATTAGTGATTGAATCAGCCTCTATATCCAAATCACGTAGTCACTCAGCTGCATCATCTCTCAAAGAGAAAGGAAATAAAGTTTGTTTCACTTGATCTTGAGTCACCCCAGCTGTCAAAGGAAAAGAACAGCAATATGTAACAAATTTCTCCATGTGCTTTGCGGGGTCCTCTCCAGCTTTTCCTCCAAACAAATTTCTCTCTACTAAGCTTATGTAGGAAGGCTTGATCTCAAAAGTCCCATTATCAGCGGTAGGGAGCTTGAAGCCTTTAGGAATAGAATCAACTGTGGGTTCGGAGTGATTTGCCAAGGTCGGCATCTTTGATGTTGTAGAAACCACAGGTGCAGAAATAAGAGTGTCCTCTTCAAAGGACGAATCTTCTGCGAAAGTATACCGCTCGTAGTCAAGTGTACTAAGTCTTCAACCTGACTTACTTCTCTTTGAAATTTTCGTCTGTACCGAAAAGTCTTTTCTGGCTCGGGATCAAAAGGTACAATCTCCAACCTGTTAGACCTGGGCATACACGAAAACGACAAGAAAAGATAAAAATGTCTCAAGGAACTGATGCTCCCTGAGACAAAAGACAAAAATAAACAAAAACAAACAGAAAAATTGTTGCCTCCCCGACAACGGCGCCAAATTTGATAAAGTTATTTTCAGTTTTTTGGCCTTATTCAAAGTAAACCTAAATTACTACGAACTAATAGCTAGCGGTAAGAAGGGTCGAATCCACAGGGAGGTGAGATAATTATTCTAGTTTGTTAATATTTAAAGTGTCTTAAAGTAACCGATTTTTGGGGGTTTTGAATGTTTAATTTCTAACAACTAATAACAAGTGAATATAAGGATGAATAACAATAATATTAAAAGAGTCTAGAGATTGGGTTCACTAGGTAGTCATCCAAGGATAAGGTTTAATTCATTGATTGAGCAATTTATATTGTAGAAAGTCATATGATCAGTCGATTCTAATATGTCTTTTTAGATCTAACTCAACATGCCATCGCTATCATTAAGTCGGTCTAATTCAATTATCGTGGCCTATACTAGTCTTAACCCGGTCGGTGAAAATCTTAATTTATGCAAGACTAATTAATCGATTCTGATCAGTAATTAACTAATTAGAAGTAAGACAATAATTGAACAACAATCAAAAGCAATTTAACAATCAATTCATAAGTTAACCCTTTTCTAACCACCTAGATTCCCTTTCACCCTAGATATTATATTTAGCTACTCATACTAATAATAATAACAACAATAACGATATAAGAAAGCATAATTAAGAACATAATAAGATGAACAATAATGATTGAATAAATATTAAAGAAAGATTGATACCGTAATAAAGGAATGCTTAGATCCGGAAGTAAGAACAATAAATAAACTAAACTAAGAGTATTCTAAGAGAGTTTTTAGAGTAGCTATACAAAACTACGGAAAAAATAAGACGTAAAATAAACTAAGGTACGATTCTAGGTATTTATAATAAAACATAACCGACTTAAGGAAAATTGCGGAAAATATGGAATCAAGTGGTTCCTCAATCGAGCCTTGTCTTACTCGATCGAGTCACCAACTTCCTCGATCGAGCCCATGCTTAGTTGATCGAGGAATCACTCTGTTTCTGCTCCTTTCTTCGTGTTGTCTGCTAAAAAATCTTCCTTCATTCTTATGGATTCCCGTGCCATACTTCGTGTATTCCTTCATGCCCACTCCGCGATGCCCATTTCATTCCTTTACTCCTCAAATGCATCATTGCTGCACTAAACATCAAATAGCGGAAGTATCAACGTTCTAACATAAAAGGCATGTAAATAATATAAACTAGCACGAAAACCGTATCAAAAGCAACTAAGGGGAGGCATAAATATGCATATAACTATGACTCATCAAACTCCCCTAAACCATCTCTTTGCTTGTCCTCAAGTAAAGCAACACTCAATACAAAAGGCAATCATACAAATGGCGAACAAATAACTCAGACCTAATGTTGATGCACATACAAATCCCAAGCTATCCATATCTGTAACAAAGTAATGACCAAGTGTACCAATAAAACAAATTCAATGGTACGGGTAATAGAAAACGTAGCTCAAGTCTCAAGTCACCATACTATAGACAAATGCCAAATACCTTTCGATCTTGCAAGACAAATTAGTCGGATTCTCGCGGATTTCACTCGTGCACTCATAAGTATGTAAGGGTGAGTTATATGTGAAGATTAGAAAGAAGTAGAAACACTCACTCGACTTATGAAACATGCATGCAATATAATGTGATAGAGATTTCCCCAACTAATATGCATCCAATATGTAGACAAAAGTACATGTATCAAGGACAATAAGAGTGGCAAATGGGTTTAAGGGATAGAAATGGTTTGTGCCAAAGCACGTTATGGATATGTGGAGCTAAGACGGTAGTCGCAACGCTAAACCAAAACAAAAAGCAAATCTATAATAACAAATACAAATGAACCCAACTTAGAGAAATAATCTCAACTTTACAACACATGAGAGCAAATGAAGTACCCTCCAAATATGCATTAGACTCTAACGATCATCCTTTTGATCCTTGATAAAACCAAATGAAGCAATCAATTTCTCTTTTCTTTTTCTCTTTCTTTCAATCTTTTTCGATTTTTTTTCTTTTTCTTTTCTTTTGCTTCATATTTTTTCTTTTCTCCAACACAAGAATACAACACAATTGCTAAATAATTCTACTACACCCACAATTGACAATAATAGTCCCAATTCCAACCATAGTAGTAAAATAGACATGATAAACAAGCAACTGCGACTATCCCGATAAGGTAGGCGAATTCTAGATTGTAGCTCATATGATGTAATTCAAGATTGGCTACAAGGGTTCAAACGGGCTAAACAAAAGGTAATGTATGGCTTATTTGAACGGTAAGAACCGCCTATCCACATGTACTTAGTCAAATGAAAGCAATAAAAGTATCAAGAAATCAATGTCACACTTATGCAGTTTGATATTACATATTCCACAAGGAGAAACCACACTCAAGCCTAATTGACAAATGAGACCAGTTTATTGATGTTCCTGGCCTAGGAAGCTCTATAGACCTCGGAATTTAAGTAGATTACCAACATAATTTGTCAAATCTAATTAGCATAAGGCATGTCAATACGGTCAAGACTTGAATTATGAGCTTTGTTTCCATGAATAACGGGTCAAAACAAAGTACATGGATAACTAAATAGGATTCAAATGCAAAAACAATGAAATTTAACATCATTGTTATTAAATTCACCGAGACTCGACCTAAAATAAAGCAAAAACATGTTTTTGGATTTTGAATTTTTTAAATTTTTAAGGGTTTTTGGATTTAAAGAGCACACGACATAATGTAAATCACACAACAGGAATGTAAAGACTCCTCCCCCAAACCTAAATGTCATAGTGTCCTCGTTGTGACGCCTACCGCATAGCAATCACACAAAATTTCCAGCAACCTAAAGGACACAACTAACAAAAGGAATGGGAAATAACTAGAGATAATACAATAAAAGAAGGTACAAGGGAAGAGAATACCGGGTAAGAGCGTATGAATTCCCCCAAACCAATTGCAAATATAAGATTCATTAATCTCTTATTAGTCATTACTAATAACTTAATAAAAACTTAGTTTAGTCATAAACTAATCTAGATCTTATGCATGCAAAACAAATGAATAAAAGAGAAGAAATCTATTATTCCTACAATGGAGGCCGAATAGGAAATACTAATTAGACTCCTTCCAATTAGTCTTCTTAAGTAAAAATCCAAATGCTCCAAGTGAAAAACCCTAGATCCAATGGTAGGATCTACTCCTTAAGGGATTGTACCAAGGTAATCCCTCTTAAAACATAAACTAATTTTGTTACTAGAAATTAGTAAATGTTCCTTAAAATAATACTAATATTATTGTTTACTACTACTAGTAAAGATGAGATAATATTAGAGAATTTTGTGAGTTAGTTTTCTAGTGTGTTCAACAACAAAGCTAGAGAGAATGAGAATTATTATCAATATAATTATAAGAAATGAATAATGAATTAAGGAGAGAAAAATTTCTCCTACTTTTGCAAGGGGTGGCCGGGTAGACCAAGGGAAGGGTGCCCAATCCTTTTGCAAGTTTTTCTTCTCAAGATTTTAGGCTTGCATGCCTACATTAGTAGGTTATAATTGTGTTTTGTTAATTAAATAAACAAGACACAACTAACCTCCCACACCCCTTAATTACACGGTACCCTTTAGATAAAAAAGGTCCATTTTAAGTTTGTCAATATGTTAAATTGTGTAGTGTGACATATTGGACATGTTACTAGACATGTTGTTTAATAATGCATTTTTAACTTATTAAAAATCATTATTTAAACAAAATAAATCACATACAAAAGTTAACTAGTAATTCACAATTACAATTACTTAAAATGGGTCATTGAATTATAAATCACAACAACTTGTATTTATAATAAACCATTCATTCTTATTTTAACTGTTTCATAAACAATAAATAAACCTAAGTAATAAAACAATTTAATTACTCAGTATGAGTCTTATTTAATCAAATTACAATAAGATACGTATTCTCACTCACAAAATCATTTGTTCAATTTTAAGGAATTAATTAACTTATATCAACATACAATTAATTAATTAATCAATTAAGAGTGTTACCCTAGAGGTATGACCTTAAGGGATCAACTGATCACCACCGTCATACGACAGTAATGTCAAACTCTAGTCAGCCAATCATTACCGATTAATGTGGATCAGTTGATAATAAAATATTATATTCCCTTTAGCATTCTTAATATGAGATTTAAATATGTGATCGCATTATTTTCGAGGACTCATACACCAACAATCTCCCACTTGTCCGAGACAATTGTGCATCACCAATTCTCTTGTCCTATTACTATCTCTCACTCAATGCAAGGTATCTTGCAGGTCGTACTTGCATTTGATCATATCATGAGTGGTTTCCTCGATCTGGAGAATAACTGTCTGACCGGAATTATCTATCGTAGATACCTTCCGAGCGTGGCCATGTATTTTCAGTTCATTACTCCTCGAGTGGCCTTGAGATATAAGATAACCCCGACAAGGGGTGGACAATTCCTATTGCACTTTTCCCTTCGCATAGCCACAGCTCATTATAACCCAAAATGTGCCCAATTGATCCCAATTACGAAGGTCATTGAACACAAATCAATGTTGCTTTGAAGTTGTGCCATCTTAGGCGAATAGTCTTTAGTCCAAGAATTGACTCATCTGAATACTATAGTAGCTCTTGCCACGACCAGGCTATAAAAATTTCCAGAACTCCATAAGCGGTCATAAGCCCGACAGAGTGTCCCACACAGTCTGCCTATGTGATCGACTAGTCATCTCTTATGACTCTATG
Organism: Silene latifolia; assembly: GCF_048544455.1. Lineage (NCBI taxonomy): Eukaryota > Viridiplantae > Streptophyta > Magnoliopsida > Caryophyllales > Caryophyllaceae > Silene > Silene latifolia. Next base: position 300,834,219 of record NC_133537.1, read on the forward strand.
GCACTTGAACTTGCCATCAATCGCATCACACTCTAGTTACTTCGAGATGTCACCTCATGTAAGTAACTATGGGCGATTACTATGTCAATCTAGTTCACTTTAATGGGATTCAATATTGTCTCAACAACCCATTTGGATATGACAAAATAATAAAAATTTAAAAGACAAATGCGATTATCATATATGAACAAATAAAACAACATTTTATTTCATATCAAATAGTCTAGTACAAACTGGGCATACGTTTAAGCCCCATGAAAAAAACATGTCCATCGTCTTTAACCTGCGATAAAGGCTTGGTGAGCGGATCAGCTAAGTTATCATCCGTCCCAACCTTATAAATCGCAATTTCCTTTCTTTCAATAAAATCTCTAATAATATGAAATTTTCTGAGTACATGTCTAGATCTATTACTAGACTTTGGCTCTCTAGCTTGGAAGATTGTCTCATTGTTGTCACAATAGAGAGTAATGGGATCTTTGGCGGTAGGAACTACCTTTAGCCCTTCCATGAATTACATAATCCACACAGCTTCCTTGGCAGCTTCTGATGCTGCAACGTACTCAGCCTCCGTAGTAGAATCGGCAATTAAAGCTTCTTTGAAGCTTCTCCAGCTTATGGCACCACCATTGAGCATGTATACAAATCCACCTTGTGATTTCATATCATCTCTATCTGTTTGAAAACTCGAGTCTGTGTAACCCTTAACACATAGCTCGGAGTCGCCTCCAAACACTAAGATAGAATCCTTAGTCCTTCGCAAGTACTTGAGGATGTTCTTAACTGCTGTCCACTGACTCTCACCTGGATTATCTTGATATCTACTAGTCATGCTTAAAGCATATGAGAGACATCTCGACGAGTGCATATCATGGCATATATGATTGATCCAACAGCGGAAGCATAGGGAATCAACTTCATGCGTTCAACATCTTCGGGTTCGGAGGGTGATTGAGACTTGCTCAAAATTATCCCACTACCCATAGGAATTAAGCCTCTCTTAGACTGGTCCATGTTGAAGCGTCAAAGAACCTTTTCAATATAAGATTCTTGACTTAATTCCAATATCCTTTTGGGTCTATCTCTATAGATCCGGATACCTAATATGCGTTATGCTTCTCCTAAATCCTTCATTTGGAAATGATTTCCCAGCCACTCTTTGACGGAGGACAACATAGGAATGTCATTTCCAATGAGTAGTATGTCATCCACATACAATATTAGGAACACAACATTGCTCCCACTGAACTTCATGTATAAACATGGTTCATCAACACTTCGAGTAAAACCATTTTCTTTTATGACATGATTAAATCGATGGTTCCAACTTCTTGATGCTTGCTTAAGACCATAAATGGATCTCTTAAGCTTGCATACTTTGTTAGGATTTTTAGGATCTACAAAACCTTCAGGTTGTATCATGTACACCCCCTCTTCTAAATACCCATTTAGAAAGGCGGTCTTGACATCAATTTTCCATATTTCATAGTCATGAAATGCGGCGATCACTAACAGTATCCGAATGGATCTCAGTATGGCTACAGGGGCAAAGGTTTTGTCATAGTGAAGACCATGAACTTGGGTGAAACCTTTTGCCACTAGCCTATCCTTATTGACATCATCATGTCCTTTTATGCCATTCTTTACTTTAAAGATCCATTTACATTGAAGAGGTCTTGCTCCTTCAGGCAAATCCACCAAGTTCCAAACTTGATTTTCATGCATAGAACTCATTTCGGATTTCATGGCTTCAAGCTATAAAGCTGAATTGGGACTAGAGATTGCAACTTTGTAGGTGGCGGGTTCGTCACTTTCAAGAAGTAACACATCAAGACTCTCATCCTCTTGGATAAGTCCAGCATATCTATCAAGACGGCGAGACACTCGATCCGACCTCCTCGGTTGAGGAATAATAACAGAATTAGACGACGAAGGAACGTCTTCTTGCGTCTCTACTTCGGTTTGTGGCTCTTGAACTTCGTCAAGTTCAAAATTTCTCCCACTCTGTCTTTTAGAAATAAACTCATTTTCTAAAAACACAGCCTCACTAGACACAAACACTTTGTTTTCATGAGGTTTGTAGAAGTAATATCCTCGGGAGGTATTGGGGTAACCTACAAAGATACATTTTTCAGATCGTGGGGCTAGCTTGTTGTCTGTCTTTACCTTGACGTAAGCATCACATCCCCAAATCTTCATATAGGATATATTAGGAACTCTTCCTTTGCATATCTCATATGGAGTCTTTTCGGTTGCCTTGGTCGGACTATTGTTCAATGATTTGATTGCGGTTTGGATTGCAAATCCCCAAAATGAGTCAGGTAACTCAGTTTCACTCATCATAGATCGAACCAATCTAGTAGGGTTCGATTTCTCCTCTCAGCAACACCATTAAGTTGTGGTGTGCCGCGTGGAGTGAGTTGTGACACAATGCCACAATCTTTCAAGTGTGAATCAAATTCATTACTAAGATACTCTCCACCACGATCGGATCGTAGAGCTTTTATCTTCTTGTTCAATTGGTTTTCTACTTCATTTTGAAATTCTTTAAATTTCTCAAAAGCTTCACTCTTGTATTTCATTAAGTAGATATACCCATATCTACTTAAATCATCGGTGAAGGTAGTGAAGTAGTCATAATTACCCCTAGCGGTGATAGTCATTGGTCCACATACATCGGTATGTATAAGGCCCAATAGTTCACTAGCTCGATTCCCTTTACCACTAAAAGGATTACGAGTCATTTTGCCTAGGAGGCAAGATTCGCATATACCATATGATTGAAAATCAAATGGTTTAATAACATTAGTTGAAACTAATCTTTTAATGCGATTCTCGTTAATATGACCTAATCGACAATGCCAAATGTACGATTCATTTGGATCACTTGATTTGAGTCTCTTGGATTGTATGTTATAGATGTCTTTACTTATATTTGAAGTCTCTAGAACATAAATGCCATTTATAGAAGAGCCTCGGCCTATGACCAAGTCATTTCTAGAAATAATACAATAATTGTTTTTAATGGCAAAATTAAAGCCCTCTATGTCTAACATAGCAATTGAAGGTACATAAAAACAATTATGCAAATACAACTCAAATCCATTTGCCAAAACAAGTACATAAGTTCCCTTGGATGTGGCCGCTACTCAAGCTCCATTCCCAAGTCGGAGATCAGCATCGCCCTTGCTCAGCTTTTCCACGTTTCTTAGCCCCTGTAAATGATTACAAACGTGAAAACTGCAACCGGTATCTAATACCCACATTGTGGTGGAAGTAAAATTTACATCAAGAACATAAATTTCAGAGGGAATTTTACCGAGTGGAATAACAAGTCCATCCCTAATATTTCCCACATATATGGGGCAATTCCTCATCCAATGTCCCATGCCATGACAATAATAGCATTCATCATCAACTTTGGCTCCTTTGGTAGTCCTACTAGCCATCTTGTTTCCATTGTTGAATTTTCTACCTTTCTTCCCCTTCCTTTTGAACCATTTCCCTTTAGTTGCAAGAGCTTGCTTGCTAGGACTCCCACTAGATTCGGCATTCCTTTATTCTAAAGATAAGGATCCCATAGATTTAGTGAAATGGTCTTCCCGAGACACATTCACAAAAGATCTAGTCATAGTAGGAGGTATGGAGGAAGTAATGAAGTTAAGGTTTCCATCGGAACCGATCCCAAAATGAAGCTCTCTAGTTGTATCGAGGTTGTTGTTGGAGCAAATATCGTCAAATAAGTTATGACAACACTCAATGGTAATAGGTGTTGTTGCATTGGTGGGATCCATTGCGATATATAAACTACAAACATGGAGGTAAAGGAAATATTAACATTTGTCATTTTAACCATACTTGCAAACGTTTTAAACAAGTTTTATAGCATTTATATAGTGACCTCTATCCAACTATTATAAATGATCCCGAGATTCAAATTCATATTAACTTGGGCACGGTGAGTCGATTCATCCCTAATTACGACAACTCGGTGGATTAACTCTTTAATCGATTCTACTTCTAGAACTCTCGGTCGATTCATCCCTAATTTATCTTTAGCCCGGAACACATGCGACTACGGTCACGAATACTTCCGTTGAGCTCAATCCAAATTTCGATGTAATAACAATTTACTACCCACTTACCCAACGTAACAAGTTTAGCACCCCGGTGAGCCGAGCCTACTTCCTTATGAAATTGGGATTCATGGTTCTACTATTTGGTAAGGCTAATTCTCAATTATTATTTAGTGAGAGGTCTTGTCAATTTATTATCTATCACGTCTTAAGTGAACTAAAGCGGTGAACTACGATAATTATAATTGACAAGGTCGATGACTCGATAAAATAATATGCATGTGTAGTTATGACGATTTGGCTATGCATGCAAACATATAAAACAAATGCAAAGCAAAAAGATAAAATCCTAGTATGGCCTTCCTAAAAATAGTAAATCAAATAAACTATTTACAAATTCGAAAACCAACTCCTTTGGTCCATTGAACTTCATATGGCACGCACTCCAAGGCAACACCGTCTTTGTCGGACCGCCTTCTCAAATGGCATCGTCTTCAAGGAACTCCGAAATAAATTACATAGCTTTCCTACTTTATACAATATAAAAAGAAAAACAAAATAAAATTAAAAGTGATACGAGATCACAATAATTACAACCAAATCAATATCCCCATTCATTTCGGGAAATACCAATTAAAAACTAAGGCCATACTAAGTACAAATTACATAATTCAAAATTATATAAAATAAAATATGACAATCATACTAAAAATGCAGCATTAATATATGTATGAAACATGCCATGTCATATCCCAAATCACCCTATTTAAGCTAATATCATATATTTGGTCCGGTTTTATGGATAATTGTGACTATTAAATTATTAAAATCACAAAATATTACATAAATCAAATCTATGTCCAAGTTAATTACCCCAACCATCTTAGGACTCAAAAATTTAGTCTTCACTAAATATTTGACAATAATTCAACTTGATATTTTATTATTGCTCTTTAAACACTATTATTCATAATAATAAGGAAATAATTCCCAAAAAGTCATAAGAATTCGAAAAATTCAAAATCATAATTTTGTATATTCTGGAAAATTTCCATCCTTCCAAAATTTTAATAAAAATTTGTCTTTAGATTATTTTAATTTATTTCACAAATAAATCGTATAAAACATAATTTTAACCCTTTAATTCCAAATTAAACATAAAATTACGCAATAAATCAAAATTAAAATTTTGAATATTCTATACAAGTTCTTAGAACCTGGAAAAGAAAATTTTTTATGTCCAAAAATCGAATTTACAATTATGACTATTTAAAGTTGCTATTTATCAATTTTACAATATAAAAATCAATAATCATCCAAATCAAACGAAATTTAACATGCAACTTTAGATCTGATGTTCATATCATATATACAACTTTGTTAAAAAATTTCATGCCATAAAATTTATTTTTGCTATTTTTGCTAAAATACTCATTATTTTTGTGATTTTTACATCTAAAAATCATAAATCATGCAAAATAAAACCTTTTTATATCAAAATTTACATAAAGTGTATAAATATTCCATGTGACAACATACTAAAATTTCATGGTTAGAGACGAAGTCTAACTAATTTTAGTAATTTAAGTGACATTTTATTCATTAAAATGTAATAAAAATACTAAAATCATATTAAAGAGCAATAAAATACCATAAATCATCAATAATGACCTAAAATCAATTTAGGACCAGAATGTTTAACATGCAAAAAATTTCGTGACCTTTATCATCATAAATCACAAAATACAAGTTTTATATGTTAACATTTTAACTCGGAAAAACAAAACCGATTATGCATGCAACAACTCTTGCTCTGATACCAATTGTAAGATTTATTAATCTCTTATTAGTCATTACTAATAAATTAATAAAAACTTAGTTTAGTCATAAACTAATCTAGATCTTATGCATGCAAAACAAATGAATAAAAGAGAAGAAATCTATTATTCCTACAATGGAGGCCGAATAGGATATACTAATTAGACTCCTTCTAATTAGTCTTCTTAATTAAAAATCCAAATGCTCCAAGTGAAAAACCCTAGATCCAATGGTAGGATCTACTCCTTAAGGGATTGTACCAAGGTAATCCCTCTTAAAACATAAACTAATTTTGTTACTAGAAATTAGTAAATGTTCCTTAAAATAATACTAATATTATTGTTTACTACTACTAGTAAAGATGAGATAATATTAGAGAATTTTGTGAGTTAGTTTTCTAGTGTGTTCAACAACAAAGCTAGAGAGAATGAGAATTATTATCAATATAATTATAAGAAATGAATAATGAATTAAGGAGAGAAAAATTTCTCCTACTTTTGCAAGGGGTGGCCGGGTAGACCAAGGGAAGAGTGCCCAATCCTTTTGCAAGTTTTTCTTCACAAGATTTTAGGCTTGCATGCCTACATTAGTAGGTTATAATTGTGTTTTGTTAATTAAATAAACAAGACACAACTAACCTCCCACACCCCTTAATTACACGGCACTCTTTAGATAAAAAAGGTCCATTTTAAGTTTGTCAATATGTTAAATTGTGTAGTGTGACATATTGGACATGTTACTAGACATGTTGTTTAATAATGCATTTTTAACTTATTAAAAATCATTATTTAAACAAAATAAATCACATACAAAAGTTAACTAGTAATTCACAATTACAATTACTTAAAATGGGTCATTGAATTATAAATCACATCAACTTATATTTATAATAAACCATTCATTCTTATTTTAATTGTTTCATAAACAATAAATAAATCTAATTAATAAAACAATTTAATTACTCAGTATGAATCTTATTTAATGAAATTACAATAAGCTATGTATTCTCACTCACAAAATCATTTGTTCAATTTTAAGGAATTAATTAACTTGTATCAACATACAATTAATTAATTAATCAATTAAGAGTGTTACCCTAGAGGTATGACCTTAAGGGATCAACTGATCACCACCGTCATACGACAGTAATGTCAAACTCTAGTCTGCCAATCATTACCGATTAATGTGGATCAGTTGACAATAAAATATTATATTCCCTTTAGCATTCTTAATATGAGATTTAAATATGTGATCGCATTATTGTCGAGGACACATACTCCAACAGCAAAAATAGGGGAAAATAATCAACCGCGCAATTCCCATCATCGTCTGGCTATGAAACCCAACGAGCAAGGTTACTCGATCGAGCCTACCAGCACTCGATCGAGGAACCATCTAGCGAGCAAATTTTTTGCATTTAAAATAAATGCGAACACAAATCACAATCAATACAACTTAAAGCGCATAATAGTAAATCAAAAAGTAGTGCATGTGCTACACACAAGCATAAGTAGCACTAATAAATAGTCCAAGAGAAAATAAATGACAAATAAAGTTCTTGTTCATCAAACTCAAAGTCTAATGTAAAATATGAGCATTGTCCATCGTTCTTCATGCCATCTTCACTTGGTAGGAGATAGGGTACTTCATCCGTCATAGGAGCTTCATCAAAAACTTTGACTGGCTCCTCTCTGAAAATCTCAGCTTCCAAAGCATCCAATTCGGCTTCTATGTCAACATTCTCATCATAGTTATAACTTGGCTTAGGACGAAGTTCATCTCCATATATCAACTTCTCTATTTCATCCACCACCTTGCTCCACGGATATGACGCAACAGCAGGGGCGTCAGAGGGATTCCTGTCAAAATAATAAGCAAAGGAATCATAAGTAGGTGGATCGATAATATTAAGCATATAACACGGAGCTACTGAGTGGGGACGCTTTATAGCGTTATCAAGAACAAATTTAACAGTATCATCCCCCACTCTTAGTGTCAAACTACCATCCCTAACATCTATGAGTGCTCCTGCAGTGTGGAGGAACGGTCTACCTAGAATAATAGGGACTTGAGAGTCCTCAGCCATATCCATAACAATAAAGTCAACTGGAATAAAATACTTCCTTACTCTAACTGGCACATCCTCTAAGACACCCATAGGCTTCTTTAAAGATCTATCAGCCATTTGCAAGGTCATATTAGTGACACATAGTTGACCCATATTTAACTTTTTGCATATTGAATACGGCATGACACTAACACTAACCCCTAAATCGCAGAGGGCTTTATCAATAGCTACACTACCAATATGACAAGGAATAGAAAAACTCCCTAGATCCTTAAGCTTTGGTGGTGTGTTAGCTTGTAATGCAGCTGCGCACTCTTGAGTGAATGCTACCGTCTCAACTTCATCAAAAGACCGCTTCTTTGATAAGATCTCTTTCAAAAACTTAGCATATGTCGGCACTTGAGTTACCAATTCAGTAAATGGCACTGTCACTTAAAGATTCTATACTACCTCCATGAACCTCCCAAATTGTTGTTCAAGTTTAGATTTCTGCAATCTTTGAAGAAAAGGTAGTTGAATTTTTATCGGCTCGGCTTCTTTTGCTTTAGAAGTACGTTTGGAAGCATCATCGTCAGTTCCAGAGGTGACTCGATCGAGTCCAGTAGTCACTCGATCGAGGAACCTATTTTTGTCCAATGCCTTAGCTGAAACACGCGAAAAATCGTCAACTGGGGGGTGCCTCGATCGAGCCCGTGGTGTACTCGATCGAGCACACTAGTTCCTCGATCAATCCTCTGCTGGCTCGATCGAGTACTCACGCTAGTACTCTTTTTTTCGTCTTTTCGCTTATCCCGTGTTTGATCTTTGCAAATTACTTCCTCGTCATCACTTAACTCGAGATTGCCCAATCCCTTAGGATTCATATAAGGAACTTCATCTTCATTAATGGGAATGTCCGGACCTTGATAAGAAGTACCGCTCCTCAAAGAAATAGCGTTAACTTGCTCATGTGCTTGTTTACCTTGAGGAGGAAGGTCGGACTGTTTTGAAGGATTTTGGGCCGCCATTTGAGTAACTTGAGTATCCAACATCTTGTTATGAGCCATTAATTCGGAAATCTGAGCCGTTTACTTTTGTTGAATCATCAAAGTTTTTTGCAATAGAGCTTTTAACTCCGACATCTCATTACATGGAGCTTGAGGAAGAGGTTGAATTTGTTGAAAACCTCCTTGATTTGGCCGAGCAAAATTTCCTTGTGGTTGGTTACACGATTTGGAGGAATAATATAAGCACTTTGTTGTGGAGCTTGAGTATAAGTATTCTGACTCCTTTTAGGGAAGAAGTTAGAATATGGAGTGCCCTACTTGAAAGATTGGAAAGCATGAACCTGTTCAATAGTACTCACACACTTAGCCGCAGTGTGGCCATCTATCCCACATCTCTCGCAGGACACCTCTTGTTGAACCATATGAACCGTCTCTTGCTTATTAACAAAAGATTGGGTAGTCTTCAACTCGGCTATTTGAGCCGTTAAAGCCTCCAACTGTGCTGCAATAAGATTATCTGAACCACTTCCTCTCTTACTTCCTCTGGGGTTACTATACTCAGTTGTGTGGGTAGCTATCTGATCAATCAACTTACAACCATTACCGTCATTAGTATTATCCTGGAATCTCCCATTAGCAGCTGAATCAAGCAAAGCCCTATGATCGTCATACAACCCGTTGTAAAACTGGTTGCAAAGGAACCAAATCTCAAAACCATGGTGAGGGACGGACCGAACTAGTCGTTTGAAATGAACCCAAGCTTTATTAAAATTCTCAGTAGGACCTTCCTTAAAACTTGTAATCTGATTTCTAAGAGCATTAGTTTTCTGTGGTGGAAAATATCTCTTGTAGAATGCAAGAGCTAATGAAGTCCAATTAGTGATTGAATCAGCCTCTATATCCAAATCACGTAGCCACTCAGCTGCATCATCTCTCAAAGAGAAAGGAAATAAAGTTTGTTTCACTTGATCTTGAGTCACCCCAGCTGTCAAAGGAATAGAACAGCAATATGTAACAAATTTCTCCATGTGCTTTGCGGGATCCTCTCCAGCTTTTCCTCCAAACAAATTTCTCTCTACTAAGCTTATGTAGGAAGGCTTGATCTCAAAAGTCCCTTTATCAGCGGTAAGGAGCTTGAAGCCTTTAGGAATAGAATCAACCGTGGGTTCGGAGTGACTTGCCAAGGTCGGCATCTTTGATGTTGTAGAAACCACAGGTGCAGAAATAAGAGTATCCTCTTCAAAGGACGAATCTTCTGCGAAAGTATACCGCTCATAGTCAAGTGTACTCAAGTCTTCAACCTGACTTACTTCTCTTTGAAATTTTCGTCTATACCGAAAAGTCTTTTCTGGCTCGGGATCAAAAGGTATAATCTCTAACCTGTTAGACCTGGGCATACACAAAAACGACAAGAAAAGATAAAAATGTCTCAAGGAACTGATGCTCCCTGAGACAAAAGACAAAAGTAAACAAAAACAAACAGAAAAATTGTTGCCTCCCCGACAACGGTGCCAAATTTGATAAAGTTATTTTCAGTTTTTTGGCCTTATTCAAAGTAAACCTAAATTACTACGAACTAATAGCTAGCGGTAAGAAGGGTCGAATCCACAGGGAGGCGAGATAATTATTCTAGTTTGTTAATATTTAAAGTGTCTTAAAGTAACCGATTTTTAGGGGTTTTGAATGTTTAATTTCTAACAACTAATAACAAGTGAATATAAGGATGAATAACAATAATATTAAAAGAGTCTAGAGATCGGGTTCACTAGGTAGTCATCCAAGGGTAAGGTTTAATTCATTGATTGAGCAATTTATATTGTAAAAAGTCATATGATCGGTCGATTCTAATATGTCTTTTTAGATCTAACTCAGCATGCCATCGCTATCATTAAGTCAGTCTAATTCAATTATCGTGGCATATACTAGTCTTAACCCGGTCGGTGAAAATTTTAATTTATGGAAGACTAATTTATCAATTCTGATCAGTAATTAACTAATTAGAAGTAAGACAATAATTGAACAACAATCAAAAGTAATTTAACAATCAATTCATAAGTTAACCCTTTTCTAACCACCTAGATTCCCTTTCACCCTAGATATTAGATTTAGCTACTCATACTAATAATAATAACAACAATAACGATATAAGAAAGCATAATTAAGAACATAATAAGATGAACAATAATGATTGAATAAATATTAAAGAAAGATTGATACCGTAATAAAGGAATGCTTAGATCCGGAAGTAAGAACAATAAATAAACTAAACTAAGAGTATTCTAAGAGAGTTTTTAGAGTAGCTCTACAAAACTACGGAAAAAATAAGACGTAAAATAAACTAAGGTACGATTCTAGGTATTTATAATAAAACATAACCGACTTAAGAAAAATTGCGGAAAATATGGAATCAAGTGGTTCCTCAATCGAGCCTTGTCTTACTCGATCGAGTCACCAACTTCCTTGATCGAGCCCATGCTTAGTTGATCGAGGAATCACTCTGTTTCTGCTCCTTTCTTCGTGTTGTCTGCTTAACTTCTCTTCCTTCATTCTTATGGATTCCCGTGCCATACTTCGTGTATTCCTTCATGCCCACTCCGCGATGCCCATTTCATTCCTTTACTCCTTAAATGCATCATTCCTGCATTAAACATCAAATAGCGGAAGTATAAACGTTCTAACATAAAAGGCATGTAAATAATATAAACTAGCACGAAAATCGTATCCAAAGCAACTAAGGGGGGGGCATAAATATGGATATAATTATGACTCATCAATTGCCCATCACTATTCCCTATTATCTTTGTAGTGGATATAGTAGGAGAAAAGGTATCTGCTTCTGTCATAAAACGTTTTAATACTGGACAACTGTTGACTCGGATTAATGCTACTGTGATTACTCTAATACCAAAAATGAAAAGACCAACAAGTGTAAAGCATTTCAGACCAATTTCTTGTTGTAATGTTCTATATAAAGCTATATCCAAGATCACGTGTACTAGATTGGCCTTGGTATTACCTGATATAATTAGCACGAATCAAGAGGCCTTTATTCAGGGAAGGAGTACTCTTGAGAACATTCTCATTTGTCAGGCTCTTGTGAGACTCTATAATAGAGGTATGGTGTCACCTAGATGCATGTTCAAATTAGATTTACAAAAAGCCTAGGATTCAATTAAGTGGCACTTTATGGACCAAATGTTGGATGCATTTAATTTTTCATTTTTTAGAGAAGTTTAGGGAGATGGTGATGATGTGTATTTCCTCTACTTCATATTCTCTCAACCTCAATGGGGCTTAGTTTGGTTATTTTAAGGGGAAGTGGAGCCTTAGGCAGGGTGATCCTATTTTCCCCCTTCTATTCTGTATTTGCATGGAATATCTTACCAGAGTGGTGGACTTTGCCATAGAAAAGTGGTTTTTCCGGTTTCATCCTTTATGTAAGGGTTTGAAACTGACTCATCTATTATTTGCTGATGATCTATTAATGTTCTGCAAGGGTGATGCCAGATCAATTATGTTACTATTTAGATCCATATCTACTTTTTCTGCTACTTCAGGATTGAGAGTCAATGCTTCTAAATCTGAGGTGGTTTTTAATGAGGTGGCAGATAGCTTAAAACAGGATATTATCCAGGTATCCGGGTTTCAGGAAGGGGTGCTCCCTTTTAAATACCTGGGGTTCCAATTGAAGTAGGCAGGCTAACAAGACATGACTACAACATATTGATTGGGAGGATAGTGACCAAAGTGAGGGGGATAGGTGCAAGGAAACTCAGTTATGCAGGGAGGTTTGTACTTATCAACAATGTTTTTAACACTTTGCATAATTACTGAGCTTCTACTTTCTTGATATCTAAAGGGATTATTAGGAGAATTGAGGCTACTTAAAGGAACTACTTGTGGAATGGGGACACTGAATACCATAGAACTCTTCTTGTGGCCTGGGATAAAGTTTGTTACAGAAAGAAGGAAAGTGGTCTGGGTATTAAGGAAGCTGGGGTGTGGAATATAGAAATTGTTGGGAAATTGGTTAATTGGATTTACACTAAGGCAGATAGATTATGGGTGCTTTGCATTGATCATGTCTACTTAATGGGTGCATATTGGAATACATATCAACCTTCTCCTGATTCCAACTGAAATTGGGAAACATTTGCAAAGTCAGGGATGTCATGGCAGTTGGTTTTCAGGGTAATTAGTGAGTGGCTGATACCAAAGGTTACTCTATTGGATCTGGATATCACTGGTTGCAGGGTACACACCCCTCTATCCAGTGGTATAAGGCTATTTGGGACAGTTGGAATGTTCCTAAACATGCCTTTATTGGATGGTTAATTAAGCAGAAAACTTTGAACACTAGGGCTAAGCTGTTTCATTTGGGTCTACATGAGACTAATAGTCGTGTGTTGTGTGAAATGGGAGAGAAATCTCATGACCATTTATTAACAGATTGTTTATATAGCTCCCAGATAATAGCAAGTATGGAGTGAAAGATCATAGCTCCTAATTAGACTCTCTAATTAAATAACAAATTATCTCATAATTTGAGTTTATGTGATCTATGTAACATGCATGCAATATAAAAGCATATTAACATAAAGATTAAGGAAAAAACAATTTTCTTACATTAATTTTATGGTAAAATGGGCACAAACTAGTTCACCTTACTAGTTTGTTCTTGAGCTATATGAATATGGAAGATCCTCCAAAAACCAACCTCCAAAGTAGAAGGTCTCCTTCCTTAATCCACCCAAGAACTTACCCAACAACCTTACTAATATTAACTAGATATAAGTAAGACTACCCTTGATAATATGTAAATATTACTAACATCTTAGTAATAAAATTTTGATACTAACTTCTTAGTAAAATGATGCTTATGATTTTTTAGAGAGAAAGACCAATTATTTTTCACATGCAAACACACCAAAAGAAGTAGTGTGAAAAATGAACAACAATTGGAGTGTTTTATGGGTGAAAGTGGCGGGTGGAACTAGTGGAGTGAGGGAGTGCACTTGTTTTTATTTTTGTCCAATCTTATATCACATGCAAGTGATCATAAGATGACTTATGGAAGAACCAACAAGTAAAGTGAAATGATTATGTCTATAATCATCCACTACACTCCATTTACACGGTCCAATGTCCCATTTACGGGTCCATTTTGGTTCTTATATTTGTCGCACAAATACGTGTAAATTTTATTCAAACATCGTACCATGTTTAAATGCTTCCAATTAATTTCGTCTAAATCACTCCGTAAATATATGTGTACCGCTACACATATAGTTTACGTACCAATACTAATCACATTAGTCAACTAGTATTGGTTTAATAATTAACTGCTTAATCATTACTTCCCGTCTCAAATAATTTATTATTCAATTATCGCATAATTAAATAATAATTTCCGTACGTCGACTTCACAACTCGATATCTCTCTAAATCAATTTAATCGACTAACTCTTAGTCAATTTAATCAAGGGACTAATTTAAATTGTATCTCATACAATTAATTAGCTTTCGTGTTGGGGCTCGTTTCTTTAGGTGTGACCGAAAGGGATCATTTGTTTGAACACCAAATCTCACGACGATAACGTCAAACCCTAGTTGGCCAACCGTTACCGATATATGTTGATCAGCTGACTAGGATCAAATAAATAAATATCTGATGATATTCCTTTAATGAGATTTATTATGTAAACGCACTATTGTGGAGGACACTAACTCCAACAATCTCCCACTTGTCCGACACAAGGTGTGCGCTACCAATTCTCTTGTCCGTTTTAATCTCCCACTCAATGCAAGGTGTCTTTCAGGTCGCACTTGCACACGAACATATCGCGAGTGGTTTTCTCGATCGGGAGTGTGACTACCTGACCGGAAAAATCTCTCACAGATTACTTCCGAGCGTGGCCACGCATTTATAGTCATTAACTCCTCGAGTGGCCTTGAGATATAGTTACCCAACGTGGGTGGACAATTCCTGTATGCCCTATGTATCCTATTGCCCAATACAGATCACCATGACCTAGTAAATGCCCTTTTGGCCTCCTTTCACGGCACGACCTAGGACAAAAACCAAAGTCACTCGGAAACTGCACTTGCTCAGATAATAGTCTCCAGTCAAAAGAATCGACTCATTAGAACATCTTAGAGATCCCCGCCACGACCAGGCGTCTATAATTGAACTTAGGGACTCTCTAAATGGTCACTGTCCGGCAAAGTGTCACACACTCTTCCTATGTAATCGACTAGTCATCACGCATGACCTTATGGTGTTGAATAACCATCAATCGACTTACAATCTAGTCACTCTGAGACGTCACCTCATTAAGTGACTAGGGACAAAATACAATGTTCATCTTATCCACTTGAATATTGTTCAACATTATCTCCACAACTTATTCAGATAAACAAGGTATTCAATATTTTCAGTCAAACTGAATAATTGAGTTCTTAAAGAAACTCTAACAATGAATGCGATCATCACTTATGTAAATATCAATACTCTATCCAATATTTACATAACGATCTTCAGCAATTAAGGTATACTGCTCAATCACATTGAGATAACATAACCATCATGTCTACCTTATGCCAACGGCTTTGGTTAGAGGATTAGCAACAGTTGCATCACTCTAATTTCCATTGCAATTTTCCTTTGTTCTATGCAATCTTTTCATCACATAGAGCCTTTCTAAGTACATGTCTAAACAAGTTTTTAGACTCTGGTTCTAAAGCCAGTCAAACACTCCCACTGTTTTCACAGTCTCTCCGGAGACGATATTCGGCTAACGGAACTACTCTAGTTCCATTAAATTCCGGTTATCAACTATCTCTTTTACAACATCGGATGCTGTAATGTACTTAGCTTTTCGTTCATGATTTGTACGTATAACACTTATACATACACATTCTTCATATGACATCTTTTATGTATGACTCCTCATACATATCTTCTTTATACATGTATAACTTCTTATACATATATGTATAACTTCTTATACATATTATTCTTTATGCAGATAACACTCTTACATGCTAACCATTCCTTAACGAGGCCCATAACATCTTATAAGCATAGGAATGTTTCCGTGTAATCCTTTTACACAAAATTCATAAATTCCTCCAAACTATAAGAGTAAATCCTCAGTGCTTCTCGTGTACTCAAGGATGCTCTTGATAATCATCTAGTGACACTCACTAGAAAATGATTGGTAATGACTTCTCATATTCTCAACATGATAAGTCCCGACGAGAGAAGCTTTTAGCATATTTAATAGATCCTGCAGCGGAAGCACAAGAGATCATATTTATTGTTCAACAACTTGAACGAGTCAAGAATACATAAGTCTCTTGACTATAATGCTAATATCCATGGAGATCTATCTCATTAGATCTGGATATTTAAGATGCGCCATGCTACTGTCAATTATTCACCCGAGAATATTTCTAGTCACTAATATGTCAAACACATATTTAGACTAAGAAACATCACCTTAGCTACATTTCTAATCACTAATATGTCAAGCACATATTTAGACTAAGAAACTAACTTTAGCTCCCACTAAACTCCATGTATCATAATGGTACCTCAACACTCGAATAATACCATTTTAATAGACTACATGATTGAACCCAAAGTTCCAACTCTTTGACGTATATAGATCACTTAGCATTGACAACATCAACAAAACTTCTCCCAAGGAGAAAGTTTCATTATTTATTTGTCGAATCTCATCCTCATGAGAAGCTATATTGCTAAGAACATACGAATTGATAAAGGCATTTGGGTTGTCATAAACTCTTTATAACAAGCCCAAATTTTAAACATATTATGTAACCTTTACGACAAGATCAAGGTAACCAACCAAAGTATTCACCTTAAATCAGGTCTCAAAAACATCTCGTGTTTCCTTCCTTATAGCATCATGTGCAAGGAGATCAATTCGAATTGCATGGTGACACGCCATCACATAGAGTTCATACTATAGAAAAGCCTTTGATGAGGGTTTATGATTCGTCACTTTTAAAAAGTAACGCAATATTATCTCAAAATTATCTCCTTATAACCACTGAGTCACAATAAAGAACGTCTTCTTACATTATACTCACCACTGAGCCTCAATAAATAACGTCTTCTTGCATTGTACTTAGTTTTTGGGTCTTGGACTTCCGCAAGTTCAAAATTTCTCCCACTCTGTCTTCCAGAAAATGAAAATCTTTCTGGAAAGACAGTATTATGAGCCACAAACTCTTTGTTCTCGTTTTGGAGGAGTAAAAACCATGTGGTTTAATTTTGGATAACCCTCACAGATACACAAATTGGTTTTGAACAAACATTTATGATCCCAAATGTATAAAAAGACAAGTTAGGGACTCTCCCTATCCATATCCCATATGGAGTCATTAAGGCTATCATAGTCGGTTTTTAAACTTTTAGTGAGAAAATAGCTTACAAAATTGCGAAAAACCTCAAACTATATCTCATAAAGTTCGGCTTATATACTTGACTACACCATACTCTATGGTGTCCCAAGGAGAAGTTATTATGTGAACTGGTTCACAACCTTCTTAGTGATTATCAAGATCATTACTTGATATTACCCATTTGATCTTCAAAGTCATTACCTTGAAACTTCCGATCAACATCTTGATCTTGACGTGCTTTTGGTTTACTAATTCATTTTGAAAATATTCCACGTTTCAAAAATCACTTTTATGTCTTATTAAATAGATACGAGGTTTTCATATCTACTTAACATTACGGTAAAAGTAACCAAGTATGTATATTACCAACTATCAGCTTTACACATCCGTATGTATATGGTCAATCACCTCACTATTGTGTTTCTTTTCTACAAAAGAAAACATAATACATGCACACATACCATAAGACTCACAATCAAATGGTTGTTTAATGTGCTTTTCGTTTACTCGTTTGAAACGAATTTACTTGAGGTTTGATCAATTGGGTTCACCAGATTAGAGACTTTAAAATCTACAAGATAGTATAACATTTAGTTTTCGTGAAGAATGTAAAATTCCTCTAACTTAAATGGTCTAAACCAACCACCAAGTTATCATAGGAGTAGGAACAACATTTTGTTTTAAATCACATAAGTGATGCCTTCTATGTATAAACATAGATGATTACATTCTTTTAAAACCAAATTTAGGTGCATTTGTCCCTATCGAAATCATTGCTACTCTAGCACCATTTCGATACAAAAATGTCCTATGCTAGACATCTTACGTTTTATCAATTCATGTAAACTTCTTTACAAAGAAATGACATGTACTTGGTATCTCATACCAAGATAGTGGAACTAGCCTATCTATTGAGTAGATGTCTCTTTCAACTCTTGTTCTATCGCATACATCTAGGGTTGATACTTCTTAACTCCCACTCACTTTCACATTCCTCTTTGCTTCAATCAAGCAAAAATGAATCTCATGAAGACCTCTCTTCATGTCATTTGTGATATTTTATACACTTAGTAAGAGTGAATTACTATAAAGTGAGTGAAACATGTGGCAAAATCTCAACTTCTTGCGAAATTGGACTACCTAATCGTTCAATTGTTATCATATGCCTAAATTCTTTAGCGCATAAACAATCGATTTGGCTTTTATTGAATTGAACCATTTGACGGTATTATATTGGAGTATTATTTGTGTTTTTGAAAACTCTTTTCGTAAACTTTTGAATTACTCTTGAGTAATTAAAAACTAATTTTGTCATCTTCATGACGGAGGTGTCACTTCTGAAATCAAGACTCTCTTGATAAAATGTGACTTCCTTTTAAACTCGTAATATGAGTTTGCAATATAAAACCCCTTTTTAATATGTATGGACGTTAATTAAGTTGTATAATAACCGCAAAAATCGTTGTAAGCTTATGTAGGTGAATTGGTAAATCATGTTACCAATCATTATTTCCTCAAAGAAACCGCTTTCTATGAAAGAATGAAACACGTATAATAAATAGAGGATGAAAGGAGGATGAAGTGAGCGATGTCATACATTTATGAGAATGAACGAAAAAAGGAAAAATTAACATTCAATGTTTTAAAAATACTTGTGAAAACATGTTCAACAAGTTTTAACATTTATATAATGATCTCCCACTAAATTATATAAATGATTCCAAGACCCAAATATTAAACAAAAATGAGCATCGCTTGGGCGAAACATCCCATAATTGTGTAAATTCGGTAAGTCACGTTGATTAATTCTACCTCTAGAACTCTTGGTCGACGAATTTCCTTAAATCCATCTATTAGCCCCGGAACACAAGACCGTCTTATATCCCGTTGAGTCCAACCAATTTTAGCGTGTGATAACAGTTTACCACCCTACTTACCCAAGGTAAAAAGAGAACACCCCGCTTGGGCGAGCGTGGCTCTAATGAACAAGAGATTCATAGGTGTTACTAATTGGTAAGGCTAATCTCAATTTTAGTTATGTGAGAGATCTTGTCAATTTAGTCATAAATTCCTTATAAGTGAATTAATTCGGTGAATGTAAATGACGTGAATTGACAACCGCGAAAATAAAATGCATGTGAATGGCGATTTTGGCATGCGCGAAAATAAAAAAACAAGCAAACATGTAAGCATACGAATAAATCCTAGTATGGCCTCCTAGTTAATAAAAACTAGTCTATTACATTTCGGAAACCAACTCCTTGGTCCCTTGCCTCTTCATTCCATAAGTGGCTCTTCCTTGTGGGATTTGGAACACCTTCCAAAAATAGACTCCGTCTCGATGTAATCCGTCTTTTGGAAACGCCGGTAAAAAATAACTATTACAATTGAAATACATAGCTATTCCTATTATACATTAATTAATAAAATAAATAAAACTATTAATTAATTACAAACCAATGATACGAGATCGTATTTAATTACAAACAAATCGATATTCCCATTCATTTCGGGTAATAACGATTAAAATTAACTAGGTCATACTAGATACAACAAGATAAATACTTTAAATAAATGACAATCATTCATTCAACTTAAATAAATATGCTTAAAATGCTGTAAAATGATGCCAAAATCGCCCTATCTATCATTCGCTGGTATCCATCTCGGTTTTTGTGGATTTAATCGATTTTTAACATGTAAAAATCAATAATCAATTCTTACATCTCATTTAAGTCCAAAATAATTGTCCGAACTGTTTTGAACCTCAACATTAGTCCTCACAAATTTTATGATAAATAATTAGTTTGATTTGGTGATATTTTGCTAATTTAATCGATAAAATCATAATATTTAAGTAAAAATCCAAAATAATTGAAAACATTACCCAAAAAATTGAAACAAAAATTTTTAGTATTCTGGAACACTCCAAAGAACACCAAAATGTCAGAAAAATTGCCTAAAAATTCCGGATAAATTTTATGAAGAAAAAGATCGATATTTATTGGTTTTTAACCACTAAAACCAATAAACATCAAAACAAAGTGAAAACACATATTAAAATTCACTTTTAACATTTAAATAATATTTTTAAATGTACATAAATTTATCATGGGCAGAATCAAGTGTTTCAAAATTATGATTATTTAATTTCACTTTTATCGACTTTTATCTCATAAAATCAATAAACATGCAAAAATTTCGAACCAACCTTCACCTTTTTGCATACAATCAGTAGAAAATATGCATGAACTACCATTAAAAATCCATGCACCGAATCAACTTTAACTATTTTTAGTCAATTTTTAACTAAAATACGGCATTTTGACTCGGTTTTCTACCAAAAAACATTAAAAATAGCAAAATAACTTCATAAATCACCAAACAATACCACAAACCTTTTGAGATCAGTAGGTATGCATGTCCCAAAAATTTCATGCTAAAACCTCTTCTAACACAATTTTTGAGTTTTTATAAATTATCTCATAATTCATTAGTATGCTTAAAATCAACATGCAAATTACAAGCCTATGCTCTGATACCACTTGAAAGATCATAGATCCTAATTAGACTCTCTAATTAAATAACAAATTATCTCATAATTTGAGTTTATGTGATCTATGTAACATGAATGCAATATAAAAGCATATTAACATAAAGATTAAGGAAAAACAATTTCCTTACATTGATTTTATGGTAAAATGGGCACAAACTAGTTCACCTTACTAATTTGTTCTTGAGCTATATGAATCTGGAAGATCCTCCAAAAACCAACCTCCAAAGTAGAAGGTCTCCTTCCTTAATCCACCCAAGAACTTACCCAACAACCTTACTAATATTAACTAGATATAAGTAAGACTACCCTTGATAATATGTAAATATTACTAACATCTTAGTAATAAAATTTTGATACTAACTTCTTAGTAAAATGATGCTTATGATTTTTTAGAGAGAAAGACCAATTATTTTTCACATGCAAACACACCAAAAGAAGTAGTGTGAAAAATGAACAACAATTGGAGTGTTTTATGGGTGAAAGTGGCGGGTGGACTAGTGGAGTGAGGGAGTGCACTTGTTTTTATTTTTGTCCAATCTTATATCACATGCAAGTGATCATAAGATGACTTATGGAAGAACCAACAAGTAAAGTGAAATGATTATGTCTATAATCATCCACTACACTCCATTTACACGGTCCAATGTCCCATTTACGGGTCCATTTTGGTTCTTATATTTGTCGCACAAATACGTGTAAATTTTATTCAAACATCGTACCATGTTTAAATGCTTCCAATTAATTTCGTCTAAATCACTCCGTAAATATATGTGTACCGCTACACATATAGTTTACGTACCAATACTAATCACATTAGTCAACTAGTACCAATTTAATAATTAACTGCTTAATCATTAATTCATGTCTCAAATAATTTATTATTCAATTATCGCATAATTAAATAATAATTTCCGTACCTCGAGTTCACAACTCGATATCTCTCTAAATCAATTTAATCGACTAACTCTTAGTCAATTTAATCAAGGAACTAATTTAAATTGTATTTCATACAATTAATTAGCTTTCGTGTTGGGGCTCGTTTCTTTAGGTGTGACCGAAAGGATCATTGAACACCGCAAATCTCTCACGACAAGATAACGTCAAACCCTAGTTGGCCAACCGTTACCGATATACGTTGATCAGCTGACTAGGATCAAATAAATAAATATCTGATGATATTCCTTTAATGAGATTTATTATGTAAACGCACTATTGTGGAGGACACTAACTCCAACATGGAGAAATGGCTGCAATTAAAATTGGATGGAAGCAGTAGATGTTACTCTAAATTACTAAAGAAAGTTTGCAGAATGACAAGACTTGTCTGCTGGTATAGTATCTGGTATGAATGGAATACTTATCACATGGATTTGAAGATTAGAAGGCCAGAACAGGTTATCAAAGAAGTAAAGAATATGTTGTATTCACGAGTACTGCAGAAGATTCATCACCCTGTTTTGAGAATAGACAAAGCATGGCTACACTTAACTTAGATATTCTAGTTTTATGATGATCATATAGCCATTTGAATGTATTGAAGACTGTATGAAGATGTACTAGACGGTTTGTATTTGATGATTATCTATGACAAGCTCACATTTTACCAAAAAAAAAAGAGGGTACGTAACTCTTACTAGGATAATAAAAGTTAAAACGAAATTCAAAAGTTGTGATATTTGATGGTAAGTGATGGTGGAATAATTGTTTTTTTTTTTACAAAGAAGAACGTTAATCATAAATAAAATAAGCGAATTAAAATCACAGTTTAGTTACATTATGGGGGTGGATCTGGAGAAAACGCCGTAATGGACGCGGACTCAATAGTACATAAGTTAACAATAAAATGAGGGGGGGTTCAGTCCAAGTAAATAAACCATAATTAGTAAAGTGTCTCCAATGGAGAACTTGTCTAAAGCATCAACAATCGCATTTGTGCGTCTCTTCTCAAATGAATGAAGACCATGCCATCCGCGAAGCGGCGACCATGCACGTCATATATTTGATATCGATTTCTAAGGCTTAGAAACCGATAAAAAGGTTTGAAACCAGCCTGCAATTAAGAGTCGCTACGAAATTATTGTGGAAAATTTGGAAATTGTTCTAATCAACGTTATGTCATGTCAGAATAAGCACAAAGTAGAATTAACATGAACACTTAAGATGGAGATTCGTTCTCCTTGGCATTTCATGTCTAGAGTGACTCTTGTATGCCAATGGATACGGACATCCAGTATTCAAAAAAATCCGAGTAAGGGGTGAGGGCACGTATTGGGGAAGCTCATTAATAAAACACCCAATCCCGCTCGCTCTTTATAGCGGCCTCTACTTATCGATTAAGGTTTGAAAGTTGTGATTTAACTCTAACGATATATGCATGAATATAACCAACAATATATTAATCCTAACATATAAGAGTTAGACTACGTCGGTGGAATTTAACAAACAAAGATGATGGGTCGAAGTAGAAAATTTAGGATTGATTTACATGTAAAATCAGACAAACAACGCATACATGAATAAAAGAATGAATGCAAAATAAAAGAAATTAAATTTGGAAAAGAGATTGAAATTAGAAAAGATGTCAAATATTAATAATAAGGCTAATATGTCCTGATTATAGTAATAATACGCGATAATAGTTGATTAATAATAACTAAAACAACCTACGTCTCATCAGAATGAGTCTAGAGATGGAAGCCCAATAGAACTCGTGCAACCAATTGTGCTGCCCTTTGAAGAGGTGCGTCAACTGATGCGTTTATTCTAAATTAGGAGGATTCTGACTCTGGAAGTCAGATTTGCCTTGTTCTATTATACTCCCTCATATTCGGGGTTTTCTTCCCCTTTGATGTGGGCACAAGATTTTAGGAAATGATTAAAGAATGAATAAAGAAAGATGGTGGGATTTGTGAATTGGAGAGAATAATGAATAATTATGAATTAAATAAGGAATTGTGAGTTAGGTGAGGTTTGATGATAGGAGAGAGGGATGAATAAAATAATAGTAAAAGTTGGGTAGGGTTTGATAATAGGAGAGAGGGATGAATAAAATAAGAGTAAAAGTTTCCAAAATAAGAAAGGAGAAGAAAACCTGAATAATCCGTTTAAGGAAATAGGGAAGAAAATAGTGAATAGGAGGAAGTATTGTTTAATTTCTTAAAGCAATTTGATTACGATTTACTTGCAAAATCAGAAAACGATTAAGAAAATAAGAAAAATTAAATGTTTGGAAATTGATCCTAAACTACTCAATACCGATTACTACAGATTTAAGATTGAATTGAAATTATTGAATTAAAATTGAGAACTTTATTAACTTAAATTAGGCCTTGTACTATGAATTAAATAGACATCTAAAATAAGAAAAATCGATTTAAACCAAGCAATTCAAAGCTACTAATATTGATTATTAGAGATCTAATATTGGTTAAACCAAATAAGGTTGAGACTATAAAAAATGTTTAATGAAAATAAAATTAAAACTTTATAAACGAAAATAAAAGAAGATTTGAAAATAAAAGCTTTCAGATTTATGAAGATCCTTAGAAAAAACGATAATTAATCAGGCAAATCGAGGTAAAAAAACAGAGGAAATCTAAAACAGAACAGCAGAGCCTTGGCAGATGTGCCTCTTCTAAACGACGCACTTGTTCGGGCGTTCCTTCAAAGTGTCTGACATGTTTATTTGGCTAATTGAAGCTTAGATCTTACGGTTATGAAACCATAGAGACCAAATCTAATCTACGAAAACGTGATAAAAAAAGTGAAAAAACAAAATAAAACAATATTTACATTTCTAAAAGACGGACAGATAACAACCTCAAACTTACAGGATAGTGTCACGAGATTAAACTAAAGTCAGTTTAGTTGTTTACTCGAAACTATGCGTGGAGTACGTGCCCTCGGCGTAAACCAAGGATTGATTGTTAATTAGATTGATTGATTGATGTGGAGTTGGTGAAATTGGTTGGTGTATTTAATTAATGCACGCACGATGGCGGAACCACTATATGATCAATCGGGCTGATGTGGTCGATTGATCTAGCACATGCATTATGTCGGTTGAGTAGTAACCCAGTTTAGAGAGAGAGAGAGAGAGAGAGAGAGAGAGAGAGAGAGAGAGAGAGAGAGAGAGAGAGAGAGAGAGAGAGAGGGGGGGGAGGGAAGAGGAGGAGGAGGAGGAGGAGGAGGAAAATCAACTCCGAATGTCTAGAATGAGGAGACCCGATGATACCTCCATTTATAGCAAAAGAATGTTAGAAACTGGGTGAAACACGCATCAGCTTACTTGCATCTCTTTAAAGAGGTGCATCAAATCATGCGCCATTTTTAAGAGGCGCAGCTAAGGCCGCGTTTTTTTTCTTTTGAGTGTCCTCTTTCAAATCGAAAATGCATAATTTACCTTTTCAGATAGAATTTAAGAATATATCTTTAACTCTAAAAATAAAAATTATATCTTGACGGTTTAGAGGATATTCCGACTCGAAACAATACGAGATCTTAAAATAGAGACGGTTTCTGACCCGAACTCTGAATTGACTCTAATTTCCATCTAATCGACCGTAGCAGCACGTAGATGACAACTCAGAAGTTAACCATAGCATTCGTGTAACGTTATATTAACCGACTTATGATATGATAAAAATGCGACACGTGCTAAACATGTAGTCCGATCATCGGCGGGAGACTTGGGGGGAAGTACAGATTAAGGTGTCTACAATAATGAGATCTTCATAAATGGAGAGTTCATCAATAGTTCCTTGAACTCAATTGTAATGTTAGCAAGATTGCCACAAGGCGGGTTTAGGTTATTGATAGCATTAACTGTATTCAAACAATCAGAGGCAATAATGAGGGCACCATTAGAATTTATAGCAAAATGGATGGCATCCCTGATGGCAATGAGCTCATAGGTAAAAGGGTTAGAATCGAACTATCAACGTGATCATCCGACGACCCAACTACCCACATAATTCATCACAACACAACCCAATTGAAGAGGAAGGGGGAGAGCGATATCGACATTGATTTTCTTCCATGTCGAGGGTGTGAGGGCCCAAAAATAAGGGTTAACAAAGGGGCTGGAAAAGAAGAGAGGGGGTCAAGTTGTGATATGCGAGCTCAGATGGATTGATTGAGGAGGCCGAAAGCCAGGTAAAAAGGAGAGAAAGGGCAAAGTGAACCAGGACGAAGGATTGAAGGGTTGTTGAAAATGACATCGTTTCGCCGCAGCTTGAAGGCGCAAGTAAATAAAAAGGAAGGTTTGATTCCATGTGGAGGAGTGATTAGTGCTATTGAAATGGATCCACTCGTGGAGGTCGATGGAGAAGAAGTTAATTGGTACCGCAACGATGGACCACACTAACTGAGCAAAGGTGTAATCTTGAAGAATGTAGAAGGCGCTTTCAGGTAAAGATCAAGGAGCTAGGGCAGGCGGTACAAGCCGGGTTCAAGACAATATGACATGTGAACAAGGTGGAGTTGTGGGGAAGACTATCCCACCAAGCAAGACAAAGGAAGGATTTAGTGTGAGGCTGGGTATAAAGTTCCCAAAGTCAGAAAAGATTAAAGGATAAGGGGAAGGACACAAAGGGGTAAGGAGGGATAACCTACTTATGATTGGCAAGACCAACATAGAATTTAGAGTGGGTAATAAAGGAAGAGATTGGCGAATCAGGCAAGAGGGAGGAAGGAAGAGGGATGGAAAGGATGACATTTTTAATGTGGTTAGGGAGGGGAAGCACAAAGACTCGAGGCCCCAAGAGCCAGTGATGATCATATAATCGAGAGTATATTATCAGTAGCACAGGGAAGAGGGCCTATAAGAGTGTTCTTTAAGGTCCCAAGGATCGTGTCAAAGGATGATGGAAGAGCCACATTCAATAGACCAAGTCAGAGTGTCTTTGAGGGCGCTCCATATTTTACCAATGTTTTACCGAATGTGATATCCGACATGAAAAGGACGGCGAATAGCATAATAAGAGGAGGTTTACTAGCTCTGAATGGCTTTGGAAGCTGAATTGTGAGGCAAGAAAAGGGATCTCCCGGGCAAGCTTAATGGAGTAGGCTAAGGTGATGAGGATAACAACATTCTTAATGCCAAGACCTCATTTAGCCTTAGGTAGGGTAGTAGAGTCCTAACTCGTGAGGAGGAGTTTCTTAGAGGAAGAGGAAGACCAGAGAAAGGATCTAACAATTTTGTTTATGGCAATGAGCGAAGACGAGGGGAGATTCACACATTGTATGAGGTGAGCGGGAATACTATTTAGGGTAGATTCATTTAAAGTAAGCCTAGTAGTACGAGAAATGAGTTCTTTTTTCTAGTTGGCGAGCTTAGCTTGGATATGATCCACAACAAACTGAAAGTCAGCTCTATTAAGCTTTTTATTAGTGAGGGAGTAACCAATAAAGGTTCCAAGGGAGGGGAGCCTCTAATGCCAAGGGCGCGGTCTCCACAAGATCTATATCCTTGGAATAAGTGTTTTTTTTAGAAAATTAGTTTGCGTTTTTAGATGTTAATTTTTTCGCCCAAATTTAAGCAAAAGAGTGGAGAATATTTTGAAGAGCACATATGTTTTTCTCTAAGAGTCCAGTCAAAGACAAGGATGTAAAAGCAAAGAAGAGATGGGAGAAGGAGGCACTAGCACCACCTTTACCAAGAGGGAAGGGGGTTCAGTTCCCCATCATCGCAGGCATGGTGAATAAGGGAGGACTAGTATTGGTGCCCGGCCCCGCCCGAGCTACCTCTATTTAGCATTAAAATTTAATTTTAAACTACTTTAAAGTTGCATAAGTCATAAATTTATCATTAATATATTTTTCTATGACATATCTTAAAATTAAGACGAAATAAATTATGAGACGAATTCACTACTCTCGCTATTAATATTTTACTTAAATCGATTGGTTAGCTAATTGTTCATATATACTTTCTTTTGTTATTAGTATTGTTACTTTTATTACATTCGTTATTACTACTGTTACTTTCATTACTCCCACTGTAATTACCTCGCCATAATTATTGTTACGTTATTATTATTATTACCCGTTGTTACTTCTATTACTTTCACTATTCCCGCTCGCTGCTAATATTGTTACTTTGACTATTCAAATGAATGATTACTATGATATTACTATATCCAATGTTACTACAATTCTTTTCACTACTAACAGAATTATTTTTTACTATTTAGGCATGTAATTTTAAGAGGCTTATATATTTATATAAATATATTACATATATGCATTATATCAAATCGAAATAATTACGGAATATTATATTTTTTGGAAATCTAACTTGATTTAATTACCTTTTAATAGTTTGAAAAATATAACATACTTATATTATATCTGTGTATGTTAAATAATTAACATCTTTATACTAATTAATACCATAAGTGGGATATGTTTATTTTAAGGAAAATCACCATATTCCGGTGTTCTCTAAATTTATACTTTAACCAAAACTATATAATATTTACATTGAAGTCCCTTGGTCAGGTCTATCACACAACGCTATCGATAAAAAACTATATAATATAATTAAGGGTTATTTCATATGAATAATCCATCCTATGGGTGGCCTGCTTAAATTATTCTATCCTTTAAGTAATCTGAATTTAATCTATCATATCCCCCTTTCCTTCCTAGAACAAACTCACTCAATTTTTTTACATGTTGTATAAGGTCATCTTTTCCTCCCTCTTCATTTAACTCCTAAATTTGACCCATTCCACAGCAAACACCACACCCAAATCTGCCCCCACTCCTCACTCGTCTCATCTCCTCAACAGCACGTCACCTTTCACATTCCCTTGGATCTAGAGGTTGTGGTTTTCGGGTTTCAAAGGAGCTTGTCGTGGTGGTTGCTTGCCTAATGGTAGTTGCTTCCGGTGGATGAAGGTGGTCGCTGCTTTGGATTGAACGAAGAAGATAAGGAGTGGAGTTGGTGAAGTTTAATGGTGGTCAGATAGGTTTATGGTGAATTGGCGCGTGCGAAAGTGAGCAGTTGTGCTGATGGTCGGAGGGAGTCATCGCCGCGGAGTGACCGCGAGAGGAGTGGTGGTTGGAGGGAGGTGATAGCACAATAAAGAGTCATGTTAATTATGATTAATTAGCTATCTATTAGTGTTATATTATGGGTCATTAGTTACGTTTTGCAAATAATTGCCTTTCTTATCCTTTACTTGTGATTTGGCTAATTAAGGTTCATTTTGTAGACCTTTAGAAATGGTAATGTAACATGATGAGAATGGTTATATTGTATGGTTTGGTGCATTGTAATGGGTTGAAGTTTTGAAGAGAATAAGCCATGTGCTTGTTCAATGAAAGTCGAAGACAAGGTCAAGAGTCAAACCGTCAAAGCCAACAAAAGTCAAGGGTCAATCCCGAACCTTAGTCAATCCATATAATAATAATAGTCGATCCATATGATATCCTTTGGTCATATGGGGAGCAGGTTATGTTCATGTTGTTTGGATAGTACGCGGGAGACGGGACGAGCTTGTTGATATCACGAAGCGAGTCAAGTTGGTTAGAAGAGTAGATATGTCACGAGTTGTATTTTATTTATTCATTTGTTTACGTTTATGTAATTCATTAAACCTTACGTTAATAAAATGTTCTTTGATTTGAGTTTTGAAATCCTACCTCGGGAAACCGAGATGGTAACGCTCCAATTATCTTGGCCGGATAGTTGGGGTGTTACAGTTTATGTTTGGGTTGGCCATCCATGCTTATTGTTGTTCAACTATTGTAAATCCTAGAGAAATGGTTTAATCTATCTAGGATTGTTTGAAGCAAGTTTGTTGTATGTTGATTTGGTTTAAAGGATTCATATAACAAATAGGAAAGTTTATGTCTTTTTCTCATTTGTATTGTTTAATCTTATGAGGAATGGATCCTAACTTCATCTTTTGGTTAAATTATTAATGCTCATGCTTAGTCTCTTTTCATGGTTTAATGACTTGTTGTCTAAGCTTGAAGGGTGCATGTAGATGGTTTAATTTACATGTATCAGCATCTTGAGATGGTAGTATTGGGTAGATAATTTTAAGAGAGTAAAAAGGGTCAAGCTTTGCTAATTGTTGGTTACTAAGAAGAAGTTACACCAAGTTCTCTTTAATATTGAATTTTCTTGCACACCAAGTGTTTGCTATATTGCCTTGTTAGTAAAGGTTGCAACTTTCTTTTACATTCATGTTACCAATCAACTCAACTCCCTTTTGGTCTATGTTCATCTATCGTTTGTCATTATTAATAACCATTGTGTGTTTATAAAGTCGGTTAGTGAGTCTTAATTAGTAATTAGAGTCTTAACTAAGTATTTAATAGTTTACAATTCAAGTCTTTAGCTTTAAAGGGTGGGCACCTAGGCAAGATTGGAAAAGGTGGACGAGGACGGAATGAAACCCCGAAAGGGCGTTCCTGGCAAAATGAAGAATTGAGTTGCGAGCCACCATGAGAGGAAAGGAAAAGTTAAGGTAAAAACCCGAAAGGGCACCTTAGGCAAAATAAGGGATTTTCAACCAAAAAAAACGAAAAATTGAAAAAAATGGAACACCAAAAAGATGGAGGGATAAGAAGAGAGTGATAAGGAGGGTCTTGGAAGGAGGTTAGTCTAGGGTTTAATTTCTTTTTGAGTCAGAAAAATATATCCCAAATTGGTGGTTTCTTCTTGGGTCGCTAGGTTCTAATGTTGTGGTTTTGTCCAACTTAGTAACCATGGCTTGCATTTGTATGGAGTGATAAGGGGTGTTATAAGTAGTGATGAGTTGTGTTTGGTAGGAGGATTGATGGGTCACTTTGCTATTGCCTTGGGATAAGGCAAGGGTGACCAATACTACTTTGTTGGGAGACATAAGAAGAGGGGATTTGATTGATGAGTCAGAGTTAGTGATGTGTTGTGTCTTGTAATGAAGGTGATATAAGGAGGGCGAGTGAGAGAAGAGAGTGTCCGCGACATTTGAGTCTAGATTTTGTCTTTCATAATAGGTGGTTGTTTATGAGGGAGGTATAAGAAGGGTGTTGTGAGGGAAGAGTGATCGGTTCTCTTACACTCGCTAATTGGACTTGTGATTTGAAATGCTAATCTCGAGTTTTACTCGGGACGAGTAAAAGTTCAAGTGTGGGGGAATTTGATAGCACAATAAAGAGTCATGCTAATTAAGATTAATTAGCTATCTATTAGTGTTATATTATGGGTCATTAGTTACGTTTTGCAAATAATTGTTTTTCTTATCCTTTACTTGTGATTTGGCTAATTAAGGTTCATTTTTTAGACCTTTAAAAATGGTAATGTAACATGTTGAGAATGGTTATATTTTATGGTTTGGTGCATTGTAATGGGTTGAAGTTTTGAAGAGAATAAGCCATGTGCTTGTTCAATGAAAGTCGAAGACAAAGTCAAGAGTCAAACCGTCAAAGCCAACAAAAGTCAATAGTTAATCCCGAACCTTAGTCAACCAAGGGAACAAGTGAAAAGTCAAGAAAAGTAAGCTAATGGAAGATTTGATGCCTTGGCATAGACAAACAAGAGCCAAAATGAAGAATTGAAAACTCGGTTTCACAAGGGTCAACTTCAAATAGATATATCTCGAGTTCTAGACCTCGTATTGATGCAAGGCTAAGTGGAGGTGAAAGATTGTGATCTTAGCTTTACAACGGTAGGTCACACGCCTCATTTGTCCAAGAAACGAGGGAGATATGACTTTCGAAAGATGCTGCTGTCAGTCTGAAGCGCAGCCTGCGCAAATGTGCGCAGCCTGCTCAAATGTGCCCAGCCTGCGCTCTGCTCTGAATATCGCAACTCTAGTTCCGTGTTTTGGGCTTTCTAGAGGGACTTAACCTAGATTCTCATGCCTCCCTATATATATCTAGAATTTTGAGATCTAAAAACGGGCTACACTCATCTAAAAACATCATCTAATCTTGGTTGTGATCCTTAAGCTTGTAATAATTAAGACAAGAATTCTCTTTAATTTATGTTAAGCATTCTTCAATTTGTGGGTTGTAAGACAATTATGAGGAGCTAATCTTCTCATTACTTGGTGTAATTTCATTCAAAGTTTCCAACTTTGGTATGGTAAGACCCTTTAATCTCTCTTAATTTATCTAAAACTCTTTCCTTGTGCTTAATTTCTTATGTTAAGTAAATGAATGTCTGGTTTGATCACCCTTGCAGCTTGCTTACTTGACTAGTGCAAATCCTAGAGAAATGGTTTAATCTATCTAGGATTGTTTGAAGCAAATTTGTTGTATGTTGATTTGGTTTAAAGGATTCATATAACAAATAGGAAAGTTTATGTCTTTTTCTCATTTGTATGGTTTAATCTTATGAGGAATTGATCCTAGCTTCATCTTTTGGTTAAATTCTTAATGCTCATGCTTAGTCTCTTTTCGTGGTTTAATGACTTGTTGTCTAAGTTTGAAGGGTATATGTAGATGGTTTAGTTTGCATGTATCAACATCTTGAGATGCTAGTATTGGGTAGATAAGTTTAAGAGAGTAAAAAGGGTCAAGCTTTGCCAATTGTTGGTTACCAAGAGGAAGTTACACCAAGTTCTCTTTAATATTGAATTCTCTTGCATACTACTTGTTTGTTGAATTGTCTCAATAGCAAAATCTCCATTGTTACTCTTTTTCATGTTGTTTCCAACCAAAGATTATTTCTCCTTTTGTGTTTCCTACAAGTTGAACATTGTTAATAGGATTATTTCATGGGAATAATCCGTCCTATTGGTGCCCTGCAAATTGTTAATAGGATTATTATTCAAGGAATATGGGATGAGATGAAGATCAGGGCATGCTTATTGCTTACCTGAAATCAACTCAAGACTTGTACTTTCCTCTTGTTGTAACTGGTGGTATGGCAGACGAAGGGAGATAAAGCAGAGGGAAGTGGTGTTTGGAGATGGTGGAGAGAGGTAGATGGTCAAGGGTGGATAAGCGGTGGTCGACGATTATGGAAGGATTCGAAGATGTGTGGAGATAGTTGTTACACTTGTTAGTGGTGGTTGATTGTTAAGTGAAGATTGTGGAGGTTTATACCAACGTATTTTTCCGGTGGTGAGAGTAGGTTGTTGAGATTTGGCGGCAGAGTGGTGGTTGGGTTGGTGGAGGGTGAAGCGTGGGGGGTAGAAAAATTATGAAGGAAGGTGGAGTTAATGGAAATAAGGAATGATAAAGTGTCTTTTTACTTAAAAAATAACAAGGGTGACCAGTTCTTCAGGTTGCCCGTCTACTAAGAGTGTTATGGGAAGAATGGTGGATATGATGAATTTAATTGGAATTATCGATAGGATGGAGTGTTATTTGCAGGGCACCTATACGATGGATTATTCCCATGAAATAATCCTTGTTAATATCCATTGTTTGTGATTAATTCCAATTGTTGAGTTCGAATTATCATTAATGTCTTAATTGGTAGTTAGAATCTTAATTAGTGGTTAATAGTATACAATTCAAGTCTTTAGTTTAAAAAGTCCTTCTCTTGGGATCGATCCTTACTTGCACTATATTGCTTTATCAATTAGAGTAATCTAGAGTATAGTTTGGCTTATAAATTATTAATTTGGTAGTTAATTCTAGCATTTACGACACCTAGTAATTTCCCTATCAGGAGAACCAACGACGATCTACGGAGGAGTAATGAATGGCGGAAGAAGAGATGAATTGGGGTAATAATTAAGGTGTCTTAAGTCTGAAAAACATAAGGGTGACCTGTTATTCAGGTTGCTCGTCGCCTTAGAGTGTTATTGGAAGGTATGTTATATAAGATGGATTAAATTGGAATTACTTATAGGATGGAGTAATTCCTATGAAATAATTCTATAATTAATTTGTACGGAAAATTCACGTGGTACCCTCAAACTTTGTCATATTGCACGTGGTAGCCAACTTTTTAAGTTTGTGCACATGTTATCCTTGAGATTTGATTTTGAAGCACAACATACCCTTTTTATCGTTATTAAAATTTTCAATTGAGCATAAATCATAGACCAGAAATCGAAATTGACTAATTTTTTTTTTTTTAAATTGATTATCTCTTCGCGATCTATAGATTTATAAAACGAAAATAGTCATTCGGAAATTTAAGATCGGAAATGTGGTTGATTTGAGATTTTCGTTTTAAAAAAAACCCTATAAAATGTCAGTCGAGAATTTTTTTTTCAAATCGTAGATTATGAAGAGATAATCATTTTAGGAAAAAAAAATTGTCCGATTCTGAATTCCGGTCTAGGAGTTATGCGCAATTGAGTTTTTTTATAGCGACAAAAAGGGCATGTTGTACATGAAAATCAAACATGGAGGGTATTATGTACACAAACTTAAAAAGTTGGGTACCACGTGCAAAATGGCAAAGTTCGAGGATACCACGTGAATTTTCCGTAATTTGTATAGATTTATTTAGTTACATTGAAGTCCCTTGGTTTCCGTATTTTATATATATATATATATATATATATATATATATATATATATAGGCAAGATCCGGTGAGTCCACCTATATATTTGAGTCTCATGAGTCCACTTATGTATCACGCACTACACATAGCAATATCACGAATATTTTTTTTTTTTCGAATTTTTTTTTTGCCACTGTAAGTTTGAACTTTTGTTAATGATATGGATTCATGTTGAAAATTTTTGCCACTGTAAGTTCCATTAATTGACTATATTTTTAGATTGCCTTCTGATTTGTTAATGATATGGATTCATGTTGGACAGCACTAAATTAAACACTCAATTCGTTACATGTCTTTTATCTTTTACTCAACATTGTTTTCACATTCTTTTTTTTCAGTGAATTGACCAATCGAATAGTTTTTTTTTCGAATATTTTGCCACTGTAAGTTCCATTAATTGACTATATTTTTAGATTGCCTTCTGATTTGTTAATGATATGGATTCATGTTGGACATCACTAAATTAAACACTCAATTCGTTACATGTATTTTATCTTTTATTCAACATTGGTTTCACATTCTTTTTTTTCAGTGAATTGACCAAGACATGATCTTGGCCGAGACTCAAAGCCAGAAGCGCATCTTTCTCTGCACTTGTTTGCCTCATCCGAGTCATCCCTGTAAAGCAATGTCAACTGCGCCTCATGGCGGCCAGTGCATAAGTGTGCGTCAGAAGCACGTCTACCTAAGATTACATGTGGCCTTGGGTGAATATGATGGAGATGTTATAGATTAAACATACTCCTATATAGGTAAAGCAATAGGTTTTCATTTATGATTCAAGATAATCTTGGAAGTAAATCATCGAATAAGTTGCATATCTTTTAGTGTACATTAGTAATTTTAGAATAGGGATTGTAGTTTTAGTGTAATGTATTATTTTTATATGTATTTTTTTAATAGGAGTCATGTTTTTTACATAGTTAAAATAATATTTTGTGGTGTGATATTGTATAGTATAACCCGTGATATTGTTTAGTACAACCAGCGATATTATTTATTGTAAGGTGTGATATTGTTTTGTATAACTTGTGATACTTTTTTACTGGACTTACAGACCCAGATACAATATCACAGGTTATACAAAACAATATCACAGTTTCAATTTTTTTTTTTTAAAAAAAAAAAATTATCCATAATTTCTTTTTTTTGTTTTTTTTTTATAAAAAATTCTTTAAAAAAAATTGTGATATTTTTGTGTAGAGCGTGTGATACATAAGTGGACTCACGTGACTCAAAAAGATAGGGTGGACTCATGTGATCCTAATTCTATATATATATATATATATATATATATATATATATATATATATATATATTGAATCATGTGAGGCACCCTTCTTAGGGTGAGGCAGCTGTACCCATCCTAAACCGTCGGATCTAACTCACCAGATGATGCCACGTGTCCCTATATAATTCTAACCAACACACATTTTTCCTGACCCTCAATCATTTACTTCGTTCATTTACTCTGTCCTCTATCTCTCTCTTCAACTCGTCTTCATCATCTTCATCTCGTCACTCGCCATTAACGCTTGGCTTCCGACCGCCATTATCACAGTCCTGATTCATCCGTAATTTTCTAACCAACACGCTTAGCTGCCGACTCGCCATTAACGCTTATATTCAATAGGTTTCCTTTCAATTCATCCGTAATTTTCATTTCGTCTTCTCTGATTCATCTCATTTTCGCCATTATCACAGTCCTTTCAATACTAATTACTTTGTTTTCATGCAGGTTGTAATCGTCATTAATCATAATCAAGCACAATCGATTTAGGTATTTTTGATTCAATAGTAATCGTTTCAATTCATCCGTAATTTTCATTTCGTCTTATCTGATTAATACTAATTACTTTGTTTTCATACAGGTTGTAATTGTCATTGATCATAATCAAGCACAGTCGATTTAGGTACTTTTGATTCAATAGTATTCATTTCAATTCATCCGCTATTTTCATCTCGTCTTCTCCGATTCATCTCGTTTTCACCATTGTCATTGTACTTTCATTCCGTATTTTCACCTTAATGTTTTAAATTCATAATTCGTGAATGCTACCCTTTGTTTTGTGAAACTTGGACTTGATTCAGTGAAACTTGGACTTTAATTGGTGAAACTAGAAAGTGTTTTGGTGAAACTTGAACTTAATTTTGTGCAATTGTTTACTTACAAATTTTGTGAATCCTACAGCTTAATTTGTGAATCCTCTAGCTTAGTTTGTGAAATTGGATGGTGATTTCGTGAAACTTACTTAAATGTTTTCATTACTACTAATTGTTTGTAATCTTGTAATAATTGTGTTTCATATTCAGAGGTTTGATGAAATTTCAATAGCTATTTCGTCTTTTTAAATGTTTTGATGCTTGAGTGGTCAATCGACAATTGCTGTAAAGAGAAGAGCAGCCTGACACATAAACAATGAACAGTATTGTTATTTCTTCCTTGGAACTCATCTATTGTTATTCTGAATGTTTGGCTCTTCACGGAAAAGATTCAGGTGGACATTCTGTTTCAGCAGCTGTTTCATTGTTAAAGAAACTTCTATTTTTCGTAATAAGGTTGTTCAGACTGCGAGCAGGTAATCAGTTACACACCTTTCTCTTTTTATACTTAACTTGTACGAGCGGAACTATTGACAGTTTCTTTGATGGGTTCTGCTGCCTGGCAATTTCTTCAAAGTTGGCACAAGTTCCTTTTTCAAAACAAACTATGCTAGCTACTAATGATGGAGCAGAAAATGCTACTTCAGCTTCGAGCCATGCTGATGACATGGCTGCTCCTGGTGGTAACACACATGCCATGATAGAAGAAGATTCAATGATACATTCGATTCAAAAGTATTGCTTTGTGATGGTCGCTCTACAGTTCCTATCGAGGCGTAGATGGCATTGCACCATTTGTCCAAATTTTGATCTGTGTGAGGCGTGTCATGAAGTATTGGATGCAGACAGGCTACCTCCACCACACTCTAGAGATCATCCAATGACGGCAATTTCTATAGAGATGGAAACATTGGGAGAAGGCAATGTGATGCAGTTTTCTGATGAGTTAAGCGATCCAAACATTTTACCAACTTCATCACACGTCAATCTGCAAAGTTCTACTCCATCTATTCATGTACTGGAACCTAATGAGCCGGAGGATTTTTCAACTTCAGTGCTTGATCCTGTCTCTATCTCAGCATCGAAGCGAGCTGTAAATTCTTTGCTTCTCTCTGAACTCCTAAAACAGTTATGTGGCTGGATGGAGACAACTTCTTGTATTCGTGCTATTCCAGTTATGCAACTTTTCTACCGTCTATCTTCTGCTATTGGTGGACTATTTATACACAGCTCAAAACCTGATAGCTTAGATTTGGATAACCTGATTAAGTGGTTTTTTTTGCTGAGATCGATCTGAACAAACAATTTGTAGCAAGAAAAAGGTCTAATTGCGGTGAAGTCACAATTCTCCTCTTTATGTTCTTCATCTTGATGCTATGGAATTGGCACCAGCCAGGGAATGATGCCTCTGCTCCAAAATCAGGTGGATCTTCTGACGCACATGATAGAAACTATCCTCAAAATTCTTTGTCTGCTGCTATTACTTCTGCTGGACCTTCAAATGACCAAGAGAAGAATGATTTTGCTTCTCAGCTGCATAGAGCGGTACTACTTTGCGGCATGACTCTGTCCGCTAAACTAGTTGACAGTTGCATTTCCTGTCTAGAAGATCTTCATAGGTCCAATTCTGGTAATTATCTTCCTTTTGTCTCTCTTTTTTGTTTTTTTTTGTTGTTGTTGTAAGTGCAGTAAACCAGTAATGTAGTTGACCAAGTTATGGGAGTATATCTCCTGGGAGCGTATGTCCTAAATACACAAATTAAAGACTCAGTTTCACAAAATTGGGTCCTAGATTCACAAAATTAAGTCCAGTATTCACAAGATAATCGCCAAGTCACAAAATCAAGTCCAAGATTTGCAAGATTAGGTCCGGGGTTCACAATATTAGGTTCAGGATTCGCAAGATTAGCTCCATAATTCACAAGATTAGGTCCAAGATTCACAAATTTGGGTTCAGAGTTCACAAGATCAGGCCCGAGATTCACAAGATTAGGTCCAAGGTTCACAAAATAAGGTTCATACATAGACCTGATTTTATGAAACCTGGACTTGATTTTGTGAAGCTTGGAGTATATTATGTGAACCCTGGACCTCATTTTGTGAAACCTGCCTTTGGCAAACATAGACCTGATTTTGTGAAACATGGACTTGATTTTGTGAAGCTTGGACTAGATTATGTGAACCCTAGACCTGATTTTGTGAAACTTGGTCACACGTGGTGTTGCGTCATATCGTTGCAAGATTTAATACCTTGTTTAGGACTATTGAATAAAAAAGGAACCTAGATCATATGTAATTCAGATTCTTGTACCCAGGTTTTTGATTGTTGTCGTTGGCTTTAGATTGTAGTGACTATGAATTCTTAGTGCTAATACTGCAGCTGCAACTGGAAATAGAAATTCTGTCATGAAACATGTTCTGCCCTCGTCAATCTTTATACTGTTTCTGCAATATCATAAAATGCTATTGGTATTTTTGGACTTGCGGTGTAACTGTGGTACTTGCTTATCTCTTAAAAAAATGAGGCATGATGCTTTCTGAAGCTCTTCAATATGTGAGAAGAAAAAGACCCCAGGCATCACCTAATGATGGCTTCATAAAACAGCTTCAAAATTATGAGCAATCACTTCGAGGTGTGTGTCTTGCTCGTTTTTGCACTTTCTTGATTTAATATTGATGTACTTTGTTGTAGAATTGTTGCTCCGTCAGTACCCGAACTTGACAACAACAAAAATTAAAGGGGGTGAGGCCTGAATCCTTAAAATGGGGGCTGACTTGAATCTTATGTAGTAGAAACTTGATTTTGTTGATGCACTGCTTGTACTTATCATCTATTAGCTCAAAAGGTAGAGCATTGTGCTATTGCGCAAGGTGTGGGTTCGAGTCCCACATAGATGAACCAATATAAATATACGATTATAATATATTTATCAATGTTAATATATGTCCACTGTCACTTGTTTGTGTGTTAGATTCACAAAATCGGGTCTAGGATTCACAAAACTATGAAGTAAATTGGTGAGGTCAGCCGCCTCGCCATAATTAACGGCCTCACCGAATCCGGCCTCTCTCTCTCTCTCTCTCTCTCTCTATATATATATATATATATATATATATATATATAGTATTGATTGATAGCGCTTCCATACATGTGATGAACATGTAGGGGAAGAGAAGGTCGTCATGGCGAAGACCCCTAGATTGCTCAGGAGAGGGGGGAAGAAGAACTATTGACAAGGACCTTGGAGGAGACAGAAAAGATGTAGCTTATAATGAGTTTGAGAGAGTCACGGTCAAAATGGTTAATTCTAAGGCACGTGTGAAAGAAATTCCTCGATCAAAAGCCTTTTCAAGGTCGAGTTTCAAAGAGAACTGACCAATGGTCGAGGAAGATTTCATGGAGTGGACGATTTAAGAAGTAGTGATGTAATTAGAGTCGGTCTTTCTAACCGGGATATAGTTTACCTTGATTAGGATAAATAATAGAGTGCATGAAGGGCTTAAGGTTGTTCACAATGATTTTGGTCCTGATCTTGTAGGGGTGTATTACAGAGGCTAAGAAGCCTAGAGTTTTTGACGGTTTTTGGCAAAGAAGGTTTAGGGATAAGGGAGATTGGGGTCTCATTGATGGCATTGGGGGCAATTTTGGTGGCAAAGATATACTGCCTCATATAAGCAATGATAGATTTAGAAGGGCTAGTAGAGGTGCTCGTCAAGGAAAAATTCAAAAGTCTTACTTAAAAGTTTCGATTTTTTTTTTCAAGTTCCCGTTATGTCATTAATTATTCGTTTTACTAAATTTTTTGTTAGGAGATAATTTGTGAGATAATTGTGTATGCCTTCTCATTATTCTTGAGCAATATATAGTACAAGATGGAACGGATTACATTAGTGCAAATACAATGAACCAATAATGGAACGGATTACCGTAGGTTGAATACAATGAACCTATAATGATCGGAATACCGTAAATTGACTAAGAATGGCCTATACGGCCGTAATACCCTCCCTCAAACTGGAGCATGTAGATCAAGAATGCCCAGTTTGCGAAGTAGCAACTCAAATTGAGCCGAACCCAGAGCTTTGGTTAAGATATCCGCAAGTTGTTCATGAGTAGAGACATGAGATGGAAGAATTAAGCCAGCAGAGATGGCGTCGCGAATAAAATGACAAGCGATTTCAATATGTTTAGTGCGCTCGTGAAAGACGGGATTCTGGGCAATATGCAAAGCCGACTGGCTATCACAAAACAGGCGCATGGGACGAGGTGGAGAGACACCCAAGCTGTCAAGTAAACCGAGGAGCCATTTGAGCTCACAAAGAACAGAAGTCATAGACCGGTATTCCGCCTCAGCAGAAGACAGGGAAACGGTCTGTTGCTTTTTCGTCTTCCACGAAATAGGAGAATTTCCGAGAAAAACGAGCCAACCCGAAACAGAACGGCGAGTTAAAGGACAATCACCCCAATCCGAATCACACCAACCAGAAATAGAAAAATCATTATCGGATCGTAACAAGATCCCTTGACCTGGCTTACCCTTCAAATAACGGACAACGCGAAGGGCAGCCTCCATGTGTTCTTGACGCGGTTGCTGTAAAAATTGGGAGAGTACATGAACCGCGTAAGAGAGATCAGGACGAGTGACAGAGAGGTAAACCAGACGACCAACTAAGCGACGGTAGGCTTCAACGTTGTCAAGAATAGCTCCCTTAGCCAGGCCAAGGGTGTGATGTTGAACCATGGGAGTAATAGCGGGCTTAGCACCCAAGAGACCAGTCTCGGAAATAATATCGAGAGCATACTTCCGCTGATTTAAAAAAATACCTTCCGAACTACGAGCGACTTCAATACCCAAAAAATATTTCAGAATGCCCAAATCTTTCATATGGAAACAACGGCCAAGATAAGATTTAAAGGAAGCAATTGCATCAGTGTCATTACCGGCAATAACAAGGTCGTCAACGTAGACCAAAACATGAAGACATACCTCTCCTTTTGATAGGCTAAAGAGAGAATAGTCCGAGTAAGATTGAACGAAGCCATAAGTAAGCAAGGCTGCGCTCAATTTGGCAAACCAACACCTTGGTGCTTGACGTAACCCGTATAAAGACTTGAGTAATCGACACACCTTACCTTCCTTGCCTTTGCTAAATCCCGGAGGTAATTTCATATACACTTCCTCATTTAGATCACCATGAAGAAATGCATTGTGTACATCCATCTGATGAAGCTCCCACTTTTTAATAGCGGCCACGGCAAGGAAAGCTCGGATGGTTACCATCTTGACAACGGGAGCAAATGTCTCACTATAATCGATCCCTTCTTTTTGATGATTACCAAAAACAACCAACCTGGCCTTGTAACGCTCCGTAGTACCGTCGGAATTATATTTAATTTTGTAAACCCAACGACATCCAAGAGCTTTCTTATTCGGAGGAAGATCGGTAATTTCCCATGTGCTGTTATTCTCGAGGGCAAGGATTTCATCTTGCATAG
Source organism: Silene latifolia (assembly GCF_048544455.1). Taxonomy (NCBI): domain Eukaryota; kingdom Viridiplantae; phylum Streptophyta; class Magnoliopsida; order Caryophyllales; family Caryophyllaceae; genus Silene; species Silene latifolia. The sequence continues at coordinate 300,876,222 of NC_133537.1, forward strand.
CCTTGCACCAAAGCGGGTCAGCAAGAGCATGACGGAAAGAAGGAGGCTCGACACCAGCAGTTATGGCTGCAAGGAACCGTCGATGTCGAGGAGAAAAATTATGGCAATTAATATAGTTAGCTAAAGCATAAGGGGTGGTACCTGAGGAAGGAGACTGCGGCGAGCTGGGAGACGAGGGCGAGAGCGAGAGCGAACCAAATTCACCTGTGGTGTCGACAACGTAGTCACGCAAACGAGAGGAAGGGATCTTAATTCTTTGACCCCGACCACACTCAGCAGCAGGTTGTGCATCATTGACAACCGTGTCCCTGTCCTGGGAATCAGACCCCGTAGGTTCACCAACAACAAACCCACCACCACCAATACTCTCATCCACCACCTCATCAGAAATAGGAGTCGAAACAACACCCCCCGAACCCGAGACATCTTCGTCAGAAAACACCGGTATAGGTTCAGGAGGAGGAATAGACGGTGGGTCAGCAAGAGGAAAAATTTGCTCATAAAAGTGAACATCCCGAGATACAAAAATCTCTCCGGTAGCAAGATCGTAAACTTTCCAACCCTTTTTATTGTGAGGATAGCCCATGAAAAGACACTTACGACTCCGACGAGCAAACTTATCGCCCTTCGTGTGTTGGTTGTGAACAAAACATAGGCAACCGAAAACTCGAAGATTAGCATAAGATGGAACCGTCCCAAATAAAATCTCGTAGGGTGTTTTATTTTGAAGTAAAGGGGTAGGTGTACGATTAATCAAATATGCAGCAGACAATATGCATTCACCCCAAAAAGACTGCGGGAGATTAGCTTGAAACATAAGTGACCGTGCTACGTTTAATATATGACGGTGCTTCCGTTCAACACGACCATTTTGCTGAGGTGTACCGACACAAGAAGTTTGAAAGAGTACACCCGTCTTGAAAAAATATTCAGCCATGTGATTAAATTCCGTGCCATTATCACTACGGACAATTTTAAGACGTTTAGCAAATTGATTTTTAACCATGGCAATGAAACTTGTAAACATATCTGTGACCTCCGTTTTATCAAGCAATAAATAAACCCAAACCGCCCTTGAGCAATCATCGACAATGGTCAAGAAATATTTAGCACCACAAGAAGACGGTGTTCGATACGGCCCCCATAAATCACAATGAATTATCTCGAAAATATCTGAAGCTTTATTCTCATTTAAAGAAAAACTATTTCTGGAATGTTTAGCATAATGACAAATATCACAAATGTGTTCGGTATTAGAAATAATTTTGCTAGCAAGGGGGATAAGTTGAATTATTTTATTAGAGGGATGCCCGAGACGCCGATGCCACAACACGAAAGTATCATCCACACTTACTTGATGCACCACTGGGTTCGCTACTCGCAAGAAATAAAGCCCGTCTCTCAGTTCACCGGCTCCAATTCTCGTCTTCAATGAAGGGTCCTGAATATGACAGGAATTATTAGTAAAACTTAATACACAATTTGTTTCAGCAATTAATTGAGAGACCGATAAAAGATTGCAGGTAAGTGTAGGCACGTAAAGAACATCACGAAGCACTAGGTGCTTATTAATTGAGACAACCCCAGCAAGATTAGCCAAGACATGCTGCCCGTTAGGGAGAGTAATCGGGCACGGCGGAATGCTGTGTTGTTCACCCAAGCAAGATAAATCACCTGTGACGTGATGCGAAGCCCCGGTATCAATAATCCATTCACAAAATCCGAATTTACGCCTCGATTTGAGAGACATACGCATCTCTTCATAATTGTCGTGTCGGAGTTTTACGTGGTGTATTGTTTGTCCCGGACCATCTTGATTGCCAAGATAATAAGGGGAGAGGGAGTCAAGATAATAAGGGGAGAGGGAGTCGATCTTCTGTTCATGATTATGGGAAGCATCTCCAATCTCTTCCTCTTTACTATTAGTCATGGCTGTAACACGCGTTCTGTTTGTGTGTTTCCTTTTTTTTTTTTTTTTTTTTTTTTTTTTTTTTTTTTGAAAAGAAGACAACCTAACCTGATACCATGTTAGGAGATAATTGTGTATGCCTTCTCATTATTCTTGAGCAATATATAGTACAAGATGGAACGGATTACATTAGTGCAAATACAATGAACCAATAATGGAACGGATTACCGTAGGTTGAATACAATGAACCTATAATGATCGGAATACCGTAAATTGACTAAGAATGGCCTATACGGCCGTAATATTTTTTTACCCCTAATTATAAATCCTAACTATGCCACTCATTCTTATCATCAGCTCTTACAACCTTCCACCACCATCATTTCTCGACACTTTTTCATTTAATCTTTATGTTGGCATCTCTATTGCTGTAACAATAAGAGCTAAGAAGTACTCACAATCTAAACTGGCCTTTACGATTGCCAAATCATAGGCACGTGAGCAAACCAATCAAAAAAATACACATCATCATTCATGCAAACTTTTCCATTCCAGGTTCCAAGTAGTTGCATTTTACAAATATTAAAAGTCAACACCAGCCTAACAACGAGAACTATCTTTTCTTCACAAATTCTTGGTTGTGACGGCACATATCCGTCACTTTTGAGTGACGAATACCATTTTATCTCACAAAGTACCCACTTTTTCTCTCTCTGCAACACTATTCATGTGGTCCCCTTTCTCTACTAACCCATTTTGTTACCATTTTAACTCACAAAATATCCGCTACAAATGATAACCCGTCACAAGGGAGACCAATTGTCTTTTCTTAGTTCACAAGTTTTAGGCTTTTAGCCATTATAGGAATTTAGATTCTCTTCGTTTCTTTATCTTCATTTTCTCTTTATTATATCCATATTTTAATATATTTTGTTTCTCTAAAACATTTCCTTATTAAATACTTTTATTATTCATATTTTATTTTCATGTATAACAAACTTTACAAACTTGACCATAAAGTTTTGTTATTTCTTACTTAATTTCAACTCATTTGAATTCATTTCAGTTTCATTTTAGTTCAGTTCCATTCATGTATTCACAAATTAACTCTTAAGTCATGTTCTTTTTCGGCTAATAGGAGCTAAACTGAATTGAATAGGGTTGAGTTAACTGAATGAGGCTGAAGTAAGAGCTCATTTGTGAAGAGATGAGCTGAACTGAGTTAAACTAAACTGAACAAAATAGAATTGAGCTGAACAAAAATTGGTTGAACTTAAGTCTAAAAGGACATAACCTTACTTTTAACTCCATTCAATTCGATTCAGTTTTTATCGGCAAAAAACAACGTGGTCTAACTCTCTAAATGGGAAAGAAACCTCTCGCAAGGTGGAACCAGTATTTTTTTTTTTTTTTTTTTTTTTTGACAACTGTAGTATTTTTCTCTTAAAAAAAAAGTAGTTATTTGAGATTGATAACCACTATATAAACTGCTCGTTTAGACAGCCAACATTCTATTCCATTGTCATAGAAAAATTCGTAAATTGAACAAGCATTCACTGAAATTCTACGCTCTAATTACTGAATTACGCAATCACCCGCCTCTTAATCCCCTCCTTAATTTCATTACCCACCTCTCAAATTCCCATATTCTCTAATTTCGAAGAAAATCCCCCTAAATTCTTATTTTTGAAGAGTGTAATTATCAATTGACATACTTGTAAACTTTAATCTTGTACCAATCTCCTAATTACCTGTAAATTTCACCCAAAAATCCCCATTTCTGTACTCAATTTCCCATATATTGACATTTTCTTCATACTACACTTGAATTACTTCTAAAATTTTGAGAATTTCAACTATACCCAATATTCCATTCTTGTAAAAAATCACATCTTTTGGTCAAATTTGTGTTAAAATGGCGGTATCGGGATCGATCAATGAGTTACCATCCCACATTGTATTGGATATATTGACTTGTGGTAGATTGAGTGCACTTGATCTTGTATGTGTAGAGTTGAGTTCCTCTATATTTGTAAAGTGTCAAGGGTTATACCCTTTCAAATTCAGGTCTTTGGTGGATATGGCAGCTTCCCAGCTGTGCGTTTCAGACCCGGTTTTCGACTCGATGAGCGCAGATGCTAAGAAAGAGTTGTTTGATAGGTGTGGTGGGAATTGGAAGAGGGTTCTGAGGTTCTTGCAGTCTGTTCAACAAGCCTCTGATAATGTTGATACTTCTCTGGGCAATGTATTGTCTCTTTCCTCACTTTTATTATTTGATGAATTAGCAGTTTGTTTTTCTATTTATTGTCTGGTTTTGTGAAATGTGTCAATTGTTAAAATTGTACTATTTCCGTCTCAATCATTTGTTTACCTCTATTTTAATGTTTGTGAGGTAAACAAATTTGTGTGTTTTTTATTGCTTGTTATAAGAGTATAATATTTTGATACTATGTTGATTGTTGAGAAATGTGTACCTTATTTAAGATTTTATTACTATTAGCTTAGGAGGTAGTGTATTCTCCATGATGACTTTATATTATGCTAGTTGTGTTGCTGTTTTATGCCAAAGGGAATGGATCAAACTTCTTGGCCAACCGTTTACCTATTTGTGAGAGTACTCACGGCGAGGGGATTACTCACTGTTATCAACGGTGGACACCCTGATTGACACCCAAAAAAACTCAGCTAGTCCAGGGTAGTCTATTATTGAAAATGCAAAAATTATTCAAACCATGTTTCCTGTTTAGCTGAGATATTCATGTTTTAGTGGAGTGCATCATGTCTAAGAGTGTTTAAGATTGCATGATATTGTTGCTAATGTGATGTCAGGGCAAGAAACTGTAGCTTTGCTTGATGTTTTGACAGTGGGTATCTTAGCATGGATTGGTTTGTCTCTGTCGACTTGCTGTGGGTCAGTTGGATGATTGCTGCAAATTTATTTGAAATTTAATCTGCTGCCGTCAATGGCAGTTCCAAACAAATTTACTTATGGTGTCTCGTTGAAAATTTGTAAGTCATTATTACATAAACGCAAATTCTCATTTGCGACGGTATGATAAAAAGTGACCACTAAAATAGTCACTTTCTAATAAGCTGGTGGTAAATTAGTGGTTGCTTTTTATCAGAAAATGGTAACTTTTCCTCCGTTGTAACTTACAACCGTCACAAGGGAGACCAACTGACAACTGTTGTGTAAAATTGTAGATTCTAATTTGTTTCAACATGAAAATGAGCAAGATCACAGAAAAAATGGTTTTACTGTGTCTTGGGAACCCATGTAGTTAGATATGGTCCATCAGTGCTGCGTATACTTGTTTTTACTTTTTAGTAGACTGTAAAGTATGCCTTTTGTTAATGTGATTGGCTTGATGCTGTTGACCATATGAGTTTGTACTATGTAAGAATCTGAAACTAGTGTTCTTCAATATTGCTCCATCCATCCAATCAATTATGTATCATTTTTATTTTTGTAGGGGTATTTTAATCAAAGGTAAACAAATGATAACGAGGGACTGAGGGGGAGTAGCTTTTTTGTATAATACCTGTGTGCGTTTTGAGTTTTTGTGCGAATTGAAGAACTAAGAAACTAATGGCAAATTTCTTCAGTGTGGTTTGATTCTTGTGGTGCTTGAGCTTTTATCGATACTTCTTGGTTCAGTTTTGTTTATCTCAATGGGTGTTTCGTTTGTTTCTTACAATGTCACTTGTTTATCAGAAAATGCAGATAAAGTCTGGACGATATCACACATTGCTTATCAGCAACTCATCTGTTTACTCTTGTGGTTCCAGCTTGTGTGGTGTTCTTGGTCAAGGTCCTGAGATTACTAAATGCCTTTCATTTAGAAGGATCACTTTTCCTTCTTCATCGCCTGTGGTCCAAGTTTCAGCTTCTCACAATCATGCAGCTTTTGTTACCCAGTGTGGAGAGGTTTGTTATGTTTGTTAAATTTTCAGTTTCTGTTAATACAATTGCAGAAACTATAAAACCGAGATGATGATATACGTCTGCTGATATCAAAATCTCACGAGATTTCTTCAAACTTTGTCGTCTCGTTTGGGTTTTAATCACTGAAAGTCTGAAATATGGCTTTCATATTTTGGTTAGGTATTGTTACACTGTTACTGTAGGCAATATCAATAATTCTGTGAAACCGTTGTATGGGTGCAACCAAGTCATTATCGCAATTGTAAAATGTAAGTAAAAAACATGAAATGAGTTTGTTTTATTCATACAATGGTCTCATGTGAGTTTTTGTCAAACAATAATTTTTGTTGTATATTTGGCACTTCCTTTTCAAAGTGGAGTAATTAATCTCCAATGACTGAGCTGATTAATTATTTCTTCTCCCAATCTATAGGTTTTCTCATGTGGAGACAATTCCTTTCACTGTTGTGGTCACAAAGATGCAACTCGGCCCATATTCCGGCCTCTCTTGGTCGAAGCACTGAAAGGCATTCCTTGTAAACAAGTAAGGATTGGTTCTAATTTAAAGATTCTAAATGATCCAAATTATGTGAACTCGTGGTGTTATATTGGGGTGTTCTTTTACATGACAAGCAATGTGTTCAGCTGCGCGAAGTGTGTGAAGCAGAAATTTAGCCCACGTTAACAGGTGATAAGTGATATTCCATGTGCTGAATCGACTAATCATGTTAGCCAAGCACAAATCATTTTGAGACCTAAAAATTTGTCTTCGTTTGATTACTATGTATTTCCTTTTTTTGCTCTGATATTAGTAGGATTTAAGCTGTTAATAGACTCCAAAACATTTGTTATGAAATGTCTTAACTTGCTAGTTGCTAGTTGCTACCCTTGAAAATGATAAATTTCAACAACACTGATTGGGAGAGAAGAAAATATATTTCTGAGAGTTGATAATAATAAGCATAAATATGATAGATTAATCAGCTCAGTCATCACCATAAGGTCTGCCAGGATTTGAACCCGTGACCTCTTGGTCACTCTGGCTCTGATACCATGATAGATGAACCATCTCAACCAAAACCTTAAGATGATGGTTGAGGCCCAACTATTATATTTATGCTTATTAGATAGGACACATAAGAAGAAGTTCTAATTACTAGTTTTCAACTGCTTGTATGAATCAGATTCGGCGAACATAAAACTTTTGGTAAACCGAGTTGTTCTACAGGTGTAAGTGACATTTAAGGACGCACATTACCCCAGAAAATGGAGAAAGAAAAACATTCTTGTTGGGGGTCCGGGGGACTAGAGTCTAGAGAGGCGCTAAGTTTCAAGGTTTATGAAAATAATCCTCAAAAAGTGAAAAACCGTTGTATTGGTCTGGTATTTGTTAGAATAGAGTCTACTAAGTAGGATTGAAAAAACCTTACCCACAACGTGCTGTGCACACGTTATCGAAAGTACTAGATTTGATAGAATGGTGAGCATTCCCAATGGCGTGTGTGTAGTTGGATGATATTTTCTTTTGCTCGTGGAGTTACACTAGATTCGTCATTGTTCGTGTCTCAGGTTCAGGATTTCTTATCCTACATGGGGATCATTTTGAGAAACAATTTTTTTTCCAACCCAAAAAAGTTTTTTTTTAAGCATTATTTCACAAAAAAGATGCAAAGTTTCGAAAAGTGTTGATTTTGAATTAAGTACTCCATATTTACTGTCTGTTCCATTCTGATTCGTGGTTTCAGAAAGAAAATAGAATGAAAAAACCGAGCTTTCAATGGCATCCTTGTCATGTGTCAGTACATACTCAAGATGTAGATCTTCGACATTTTGCAGGTTGCCACTGGCCTTAATTTTACCATTTTTCTTACAAGAGAAGGACAAGTCTATACATGTGGAACAAACTCTCAAGGGCAACTTGGTCATGGTGACACTGCTGATAGACCAATACCGACAATTGTTGAGGAGCTTGAAGGCGTGGGCCCTATTGTTCAGATATCTGCCGGTCCAAGTTATGCCTTAGCAGTGGCTCAGGATGGCACAATATATTCATTTGGTTCCGGCACTAATTTATGTCTAGGCCATGGTGAACAGCATAATGAACATCACCCTCGGCCTATCCTTTCATTTAGAAGAAAGGGTGTTCATATAGTTCGTGTCTCGGCTGGTGATGAGCATGTTGTTGCCCTTGATTCTTGTGGATATGTAAGTTCAATTTCATGCATGCAAGCTAATTTATCTATTATGTCAAGCATGGAGAGCTTTATCTGATATCGTGTCGTCATCCTGATTTCTATGAATTTAGGTATATACTTGGGGTAAAGGTTATTGTGGTGCTTTGGGTCATGGAGACGAGATTGATAAGACGACTCCAACATTCTTAAGCACCCTCAAGAATCATATTGCAGTGCAGGTTTGTCATATACATATACTCCATTGCCCTTCAGTTTCTAACTCTTGTGCCTGATATTGTAAATACGAAGTATTTGAGTAGCACAAAGTTGAAATTTTGGCTCCGATTCTGCCCATTTTGTATCAGACCAGTGGAACACTGTTAATACTATTCCCATCTAGACCTCCTAATACCTAACCTTCTGCTAGATTTATATTGGTTTTTGATGGATCTTGAGGTTGTTCGTGGAGGTTTACGGGGTAGTGCGGACCGAAGTTACACTTTTGTAAGGATAACTATTCTTACACTTCCTCCACGCCATTGTCTATTCCCCCATTAACCTTCGGTGGTCAAATGATGTCAATTTTGAATACTCATAATCCAATTTTTCAAAAAAAATGAAACTACGTATTAGGAAACATTTGATTTGGTTAATCAACCCGAACAAATTTTACATTGCATATCTACGAATATTTATAGAAACAACACCAAAAATATTTATAGAAACAACACCAAATCTCCTATGAGACAATTTCAAGATGAGATTGCTGTAAGACCGGCCTATATAATGGGGTAGTTATTGTTTTATTCCAGTTTCCTTTTTTTTTTATATTCCCTGTTAGTGTGTAGGTGTGTGAGGTACTATATCGAGAGTCCAAATGGGACAAAAAATTTAGGATAGAGGCAGGATATAGAAAAAAAAAAAGTTTTCCTTTATTGTGTATCCGCGATTCATGGATTATGCCATGGCAACTCAATCTTATAGAAGCTCGCCATAAATAAAGTATAAACCACCTTACTACCATGCCATCTGCAGGTGTGTGCCAGTAAGAGGAAAACTTTTGTTCTGTTGGACAGCGGCTTAGTATATGCCTTTGGTTGGATGGGATTTGGCAGCCTCGGGTTTACTGACAGAGGAGTTTCGGATAAAGTCACAAGGCCTAGGGTCCTCGATAGCTTGAGAGCTCACCACATCTCCCAAATAAGTACTGCCCTTTATCACACTGTTCTGATAACTAGGCGAGGCCAGATTTTCGGGTTTGGGGACAATGAAAGAGCTCAGCTTGGACACGATTCTTTGGAAAGTTGCCTTAAACCTACTGAAATATTTGTTGATGAATGCGCTCTTGCTGTCATCGATGGATGATTCATGAATTGGGTTTCTTCTTGTCCGCCAATGATGAGTGAATTGTGTAGTGAGTAGTGACACAACCCGGTGAATATATTGTAAGTTTGTAACTGAACAAGGTAATTAGTAATTACCCTCCAATTAAGTAGTCGATTGTTAAAACTAGTTTGGGTGTGTTGATATTGTTTGTCTCTAATCATGCAAGCCTTTGTATAAATTATTTGATGAATCAGAGTTTCCATTGAAATAATTACGAAGTATGTCATATATTCAAGTAAGATTACATTATTAACAAAAACCGAAACCATTATGGAATACTCCGTATAACATTTCGGAAGGTGCTCCAAAGCATGTTTAAGAATAGTACTCGGTATTAGTAAAACAATTGGTTCAGTATTAGTTTTTGTATAATGTAATTATTATGGAGGGTGATTAGCAGTTGAGAGTTGAGCTAACTCATAACTAAAGAAGCAAAGTACAAAATGTGTCATGCGTATGCATACACACTGTCACAAGGAAAGTGCTAGTGAGTAACACAAATTCTTTAATTAGACGGACAAGCGATGGATAGTGTCCATCTCACAAAATGAGAGTTGATGGATAATGCAGGTGGGAGGGAAATGAATACCCTCATGATAATGATAATATTAGGTGTCGTAAAATACTAGAATTAACTATCAAATTAACAATTTATAAAGCCAAACTATACTCTAGATTACTCTAATGGATAAAGCAATATAGTGCAAGTAAGGGTCGATCCCAAGAGAAGGACTTTTAAACTAAAGACTTGAATTGTAAACTATTGAATACTAATTAAGACTCTAACTACCAATTAAGACCCTAATGACAATTTAAACTCAACAAAAGGAAGTAATCACAAACAATGGGTATTAACAATGTTCAACTAGTAGGAAACATAGATGGAAAAGGCATTTGGTTGGAAACAACATGAAAATGAGTAAAAATGGAGACTTTGCTATTGTGGCAATACAACAAACACTTAATAAGCACAAAGTAATAATGAGAAAGAACTTGGTGTAATCTCTTTTTAGTCACCAACAAATGACAAAGCTTGACTCTTTTTACTCTCCTAAGGTTATCCGCCCAATACTACAATATCAACATATTAGCATACACAAATTAAATCATCCATGTATCCTCTTCAAGTTTAGCCAACCATTCATTAAACCATGTGATGGGGCATATTCTGCACCGCTGACCAAGTCAACACATTGAGCAAGGTCAAGGGTATTCACAGCAAAGTCAACGACTTAGACAGTCTAGCCGGTGAAGCCCATCTACTGTCACCGGGTCTCGGCGGACAACTAGCCGGTAGGGACACAATCCGCGTACTCATATCCAAGACCCTCGGCAAGCCTGCCACAGGTCCATCGGCCGAGGGTATAACAGTCTTTTCACCTGATAGCCACTTGGCCACTACGTGACAAAAGGTAAAAGCCTATAAATACTCCTCAACCTTCATTAAGGAAAGGATCCACAAAAATTGACCTAATAACCACTGTTCATCTGGTAATATCTTACTTATCTCTCTGAAATACACTCTTAGCCAAGTTACAACAACTTCTCTCTAAGTTTACTGACTTGAGCGTCGGAGTGAGTACGCTCGGCCAAAGCCGAGCCCTCAGTTTGTTCATCGTTTCAGGAGACCGCAAGGAGGATTCAAGCAAGGACATCATTCTACTAGCTACGAGTGGTAACAAACACCTGCTCTGGAATTAAACCCGGAACAATTGGCGTCGTCTGTGGGGAGAGCAAACTAGAAGCTAGTCACATTCATTCCCAAACAACAAAAACAAAAACACAAAAAACCCACCCAAAAAGCTAAGATGTCGAAACAACAAGAGATAGTCGCAACCGACGAAGCCACATTCTACCAAGATGATACATTTCACCATTCTGGAGTAGAGCAACCCTCCACCGGCGGAGTAGTCCAACCGGAATTCGGAATGCCGATAATACCGGACACACCGCCGTCCGCCAACCAGGTCACCATCATGGGACAGGTGGTTGACGTAGCAAAACTGAAGACACTCCTGGACCTAATTGGGAGCACACCAGCTCACATAGGCACGCCGACACGAGCGGCGGAAGCCCCCGGGAGGCCGGGGCCGTAACGTGACTCAAGAAACTTGAACGGAGCACTTTGGGAGAAGCGGACCCTACCAAGACGCCGGAGGAGCCCAAAGTGGTCGTGGTAAACGTAAGTCCTTCTCATACTCGGGAGAGGACATCGCCGCCGCAACACCGACGAGGCACACCCCGGGGGAACAGTGGCTTGGGCCCGACTCGGGAGAGCGGGAGAAGAAGCCCGAGCGGAGAAGAAGTCCTTCCCGCTACGAGGAGAGAAGCGGACTAGGAACGCGAGGAGTCGATCGCCGCGTGTCATCCGACACGTGGTCAAACACCCCTCGGTGATTATGTCCTAGACACCGCCGTACCAACCAAGCTGAAGTTGCCGGCGTTCACGTACAAAGGAGACAGCGACCCAACCGACCACGCCGAGGCTTTCGAGTCTTACATGTCGGTATGGGAGCAGCCTGATGAGGTCTGGTGCCGAGTTTTCCCAACGACTCTGCATGGGATGGCTCAAAAGCGGTACAAGGGGCTTCCCGACGGTTCGTATATCTTGTTTTGCCGACCTAAAGGACGCCTTCTTAGCCCAAGTACTCTTGCAACAAAAGGACGGTCGTGGAGACGTCGGACCTCCTAACTATCAAGCGGGGAGGAGGGCGAGTCTCTGAAGCTATATGAAGAGGTTCGACGGCAAGGTCCAAAGCAAATTCGGGAAATCAATCCCGAATCGGCGGCTTCGACCGATGAAGGGCCTCCCAAAGGGAAACTTAAAAGACGAGCTCATCAAGCACGGGGCACGGGCCTAGACGCCGCGAGGAAGATGGCCGACCAGGCCATCAAGGTGGAAGATTACCACAAGACTGGGTAGGCCCCGGCGAGGCCGAGCCCTCGAGAGGAAAAGCGCCGGGATGATAGTCCGGATGAGAGGCGCGTGACAATAATATGTCACGATCCGATGATAAACGCCGTGACAATAATAAGGTCACGGTCGATAGATCCGCCAAGAAACGAGGGGCCCGACGGGCGCCGGGGGGAGTTCGGGAATGTTTTACCAAAGGCATTACCATGACAAAACCCCTTTGGTCGCATCGGCCGCCAAGGTCTTCGCCTTGAGAAGAAACGAGGGCCAGAAGTGGGAACGGCCTCCCAAGCCAAAAGGAGACGGTGACTCAAACCAGTACTGCGAGTACCACGGTTGCGCCGGCCACCTCACTGACAACTGCCGGCATCTGAAGAATGTCATTGAAGAGCTAATCCGTAAGGGGAGCCTCGACAAGTATGTGGCCAAAGGCCAGAAGACTGACGCCAGCGGCTCAGATAAGAAAACCGTTTTTCAACGGATAGGAGTTATCAATGTAGTAATCGGAGGTAACGAGAACGGTGGGTCCGCTCATGGGCACAAACGGCACTGAACGAGCCATGTATCGGGCTATCAACTTTGTGCCCAACGCGCGACCGCCGCCTCAGCGTTCCCGATATGACTATTGGAGGGAAGGACTGCGAGGGAGTCATCGCCCCTCACAGCGACCCACTCGTAGTCAACTTGGAAATATCCAACCACCTAGTGAAGAGATGTCGATAGACACAGCGCCTACACGAACATCATGTTCGGGAGTGCTTCCACGGACCTCGGCTTGAGAATCAAGGACTTGAGCCCCTGCGCCCATCCACTATACAGCTTCTCCGGGGCTGGCCTGGTACCCCTGGGTTCAATCAAACTACCGATGATGTTCGGCGAGGGGAAAGCGGCCAAGAATGTCCTAGCCGAGTTCGTCGTCATCAACGGCTCATCCGCCTACAACGTCCTAATAGGCCGAGTTACTCCGAGCGATGCCGACGCAAGTAATGTCCATCCGAGCCCCGACACTAATGTACGTCTCGGACCGGGGGAAGCGCATAAACTCGTCTCCAAAGACGAGAATGACGAGGTGGTCAACATCCGGATATCGCCGGAGGATGCAACATGCAATCCCTCAAAGTGGCGAAGCGATCGGAGAAGGGGAAAAGCTCATCCTCACAACCGAAGGGCGACCTTATGGATGCAACCGACGGGCCGACGGGGGAACAGCGCCTCTAGATAAGGCATTAGAAAGCGACAGACCTTGTATAGCGCGGAGGTGCCCAATTTGTGGGCATCCCGACGCATGTTAATATCGAATGTAAAATCGACCAAGTCCCCCATGAAGATGTCCATTTTCACCACAAATCACTGGTACGAGTAAAGAGGCCGACGCGTCTCATCTGTGTCGATTCGACAAGAGCGGCGATCGTTAAAAAGCGACGCCGTCTCATTTGTCGATTCGACAAGAGCGGATCGTTAAAAAGCCGACGCCGTCTCATATCTGTCGATTCGACAAGAGCGGCGATCGTTATAAGCCGACGCCGTCTCATCTGTCGATTCGACAAGAGCGGCGATCGTTAAAAAGCGACGCCGTCTCATCTGTCGATTCGACAAGAGCGGCGATCGTTAAAAGCCGACGCGCCTCTCATCTGTCGATTCGACAAGAGCGCGTCGTTATAAAGCCGACGCCGTCTCATACTTATTGATTCGACAAGAGCGGCGATCGTTATAAGCGACGCCGTCTCATCTGTCGATTCGACAAGAAGCGGCGATCGTTATTAAGCCGACGCCGTCTCATCTGTCGATTCGACAAGAGCGGTCGTTATTGAAGCCGACGCTCGTCTCATTGTCGATTCGACAAGAGCGGCGTCGTTATGAAGAAATGCGGCCATGGCGATCACCCCAAATAGTAGGCGCTTGGCGATCACTTAAAGTGGTAGACGCCGCGTAACACGCTATCCGGACGACTCACACTGTCATAGACAAGAGCGGTGTTCCCCATGAAGAAATGTAGTCTTTGTGGATCACCCCAAATAGTAAACGCTTCTGAGTCACTTAAAGTGGTAGACGCCGCGTAACACGCTATCCAGGAACAGACGCCGACTCTTCGCCGTACCGACAAGAGCGGCGATCTCCATCGAAAGCGAACACGCGCGATCGCGGTATTGCGCGGTGATAAACAAATCAAAATGCCTTAAAAGCGTTAAAAAACGGTTGAGATGCACACTCTAAAGCGCCTCGGCCAAGCCAAGGTTCAAACAAGAAGAGACGCTCAACTAATAACATAAAAGGGCAACTCAGACAAAAACGAGAAAAGACCTCGGCCATGCCAAAGGCAAAAGAAACGAACTCTTATTTATAATAACAGTTTGCAGGCGAAAAGAATGGAGATAACAACCTACCATAGGATACAAAATACAAGAAAAAAAAAAAAAGCAAAAGCTACAATTATGTCATTTGAGGCACCAAAGGATGACGGGAAGGAAGGGCTTAATCATCGGCCCCCGAACAGCTGAAGCAAATCTGCTGTAAACTTGTTCTCATCAAGCAGCACATGATGGTGTGTGAGGAGCTGAAGCAGATCTGCTGTAAACTTGTTCTCATCAAGCAACCTATGCCGGTGTCGCTACCGTCGGTAGCGATAGCCGCATCTTCTTCAATAGGCAACCGGCGGCTTTCCTAGCGGACCTCGGCTTTGGCCTCGGCGTCATCGGCCGCCCTCATTTTCTCGGCTTCCTCCTTGGCCACCTTAGCCCTCTCAAGAAGAGCGGCTTTCTCCGCGGCCGCCTCTTTATCAATCTTTGCCTTCACATGACCTCCTTGGCCTTCTCCACCATGGCGTTCTCCTTAGCCTCGAGCTTATCATCAAGCAGCTTGTCATATCTACCCCACGGAAAGGAACCCTCAAGAGGGAAGAGCTCCTCGATCACTTCCTTAGCAGCTCCTTCGGCCAAGTCCCGAAATTCAGCGCACAGATTGGGAAGCATGACAGTTTGGAGCATCTCAATGTCGGCCTCTTTCGCTTGATGATGGCCTCTTTGCCCCGAACCACCTCCGCTGGGCCTTAAACAGGCCCTCGGATTCGTTCCTCTCGCTGAAGATAGAGGTCGGCACGCCCTTGAACGTGGTTACACTTCTCCAAGACTTCGCGGCCTCGGCCGCCGCGGCCTCGGCCTTGGCTTTCTCGGCAAGGACCTCTTTTTCGGCGTCCTCCCGAGTTTTTCTCGCCCAAGAGCGCCTTCTCGGCGTCTCCCCTAAGCTTCCGCTCATTTAGAAGACCCGGCTTTGCCGACGCAGCCACCTGCTTAGCGGCATTACGCTCATGAACAGCTCGAGCCACGGCCTTCTCCTGCTCCATGAGACGAGCAGCTGTAACCACGTTCCACCTTGCAAGCTCCCTAATTAGCTTCGTGCCTTCCTCTATAAGCTGGGAGACAGAAGCCTTCAGGGGGATGAAGGGACGGTGGTAACAATTTGACCCCCAACCCGCGGGGAGGAGGAAGCCTTACGGGATGAAGGGTTGACGGTGACGCCTTGATCACCAACTGCGCGAGGTCCCCTCCACCCGCCGCCCAACGAGCGAAGCCGGCTGCGGGGCCGGCCTACAAGAATTTAATAAAGACGTCGTATCAACGTATATCGACATGTCGGAAGCTTGTCATCAGGAGCACCCAATGACTCGGCTAAATTTAGGCCACGGAATGAATAAGTACCGTGCTTCGCCTTCTTGGCCGGAGGAGGCACTTCCTTGCCAACGGTAGAGGCTGCCTCCTTCCTCTTTCGGATAAGGGGAGATTCCTCCGCATCGGAGTCCCCTCGAAGGAATATCAACAACCTCCACCTTTTAGAAAGGGGTGTGGGAGTTGGAGCCAACGTCGACGCCCTCGCCGCCGAAGACACATTTTTCGCGTCCGACGAACAACGCCGCGATAACCTTCGCCCGAGCCTCCTCCACGCTCAAGCCCCCTGCCGCTGCTCCATAAGATCGTCCGGCGACCTCCTACGGTCGTGGGTTTGAGCCTTGGGATGCAAGTTGGCAACGGTCCCATCTTTGTGCGGCCCATTCTCGAAGAAGATCCTCGGACAAGCCCTTTCCAAAGTGGTGCGAAAGAAACAAAGAAAGAGTTAAGTAGAGGAAATAAACCGGAATTCGAGGAGCAAGAGCATTAAGAGCGGCGATGGGCCTCACACCGACCCCACTCACCCTGTGCTAGGGCCGGTATGAGGCCGACATGGCAGAGCGGCTCATCCTGGAGGATGATCTGCGTCGGGGGAATCCATCTTTTCGGCACCCCACTCTTGTCCACCTCAAAGAGCCTCATTGCCAGCTTCTCATCCTCCGGAGATAAACACGCTAGCATCCATTTTGAGCTTCTTCCGGAAACCCATCTATCGTGCTCGCCTTTGAGTCTCACACCGCAAGTTAACTCGGTCTTTGGAAAAAGCGAGGCGCGGATAGTCATCAAGCACCTTAACGTACACCCACTGGCCTTGCCGATCCTTGCAAGAAGAAAGTTTGTTGTGAGAGACATAACCCGGCTCCATCTCCACACTTTGTACCATCCGACGCGGCGAGAAAATGGTTTGAGATGGTGAAGCCGGCGGAATAAATTCACCGTTGGGGCCTCTCCCTTAAAGAGACAGAGCCAGACAAAGCCGATTATGGTCCTCATAGCCAACGGGTGCAGTTGTGCAACGGCAACGTTCATGGCTCTAATAATGGCCACAACGTGCTCATTCAACGGAAACCGGAGCCCATACTCCAAATGCCGCATATACACGCCGGTGTGGCCCGGTGGAGGGCAACAGACGGCCTGACCCTCCTCAGGGATAACAATTTTGTATCCCCTACCGAAGAAAAAATGGCCCTCGAAAAATTTTTCGCTTTGAACAAGCTGGCGAGCTTGTGAGTCCAAGCACGGTCGAACGGACCTTACGGGCGTCGCCGTGATCCATAACATCGCCTCCCTTCGTTAGGACGAGACCTTTCCTCTTCATCACCGAAATCATCACCAAAATCGCCATAGGAATCAGAGTCCTCCCATTCCTCAAGAATTTGAGGATCAACTTCAGGAGAAGGAGACCTAGGGCCCCATGACGCGGGTTTACTAGGTCCAAAGATCGCAGAAGACATGTTCACAACAAACTACAAACGAAATAAAAGAAAATTTGTTTGATTACCTTGAAGAAATACACTTTAGGATCGAAGACCGAAGATTGGAAGAAAAGAAAGCCCTTGAAAGTTTAAAGAGGAAGATTTTGGGGGAAAATTTTGAAAATTTGAGGAAATGAAAATAATGGCCAAAATCACGGAGTAACTACCCTATTTATAGGGAAAAGCCCATGAAGAAGGACCAATCAGGGCACGGCCCATGAAGCGTCAACCAATCAGCAAGCGGACACGTGTCAGACATGCAACCACGGAATGTCAATCGTTGCAACAGTTGAATGTCAATCAATGCTACAGTTACCAAGCGTATTCAACACGCCCATTCACATCTCTTCGCTGTTCATCTCCTCAACAAATCCCTAGGCACTGCTCTCCGCCGGCCACATGATCGACCATGCCGGGAAGCACGGCCGGGGCAATCAAAAGTGACCGGCACTCTCGGCCCGGTCTCGCCGGCGTCATATTATTTCCCACATCGGATACCCTTTACGCATCCATGTGGAGGGGGGTATATGGTACGGCCTAACAAGAACCACGCCGATGCTTCAGAAGAAGCCGATACCAAAAATTTTGCAAAAATACTTACGAGAATATCGTTCACATACATCGAAGCCCATACCACGGCATAGACTACGCTGGGGGCAAATTGATGGGGCATATTTCGCACCGCCCCAAGTCAACACATTGAGCAAGGTCAAGGGTATTCAAAGACAAAGTCAACGACTTAGACAGTCTAGCCGGTGAAGCCCATCGGCTGTCACACTGGGTCTCGGCAGACAACTAGCCGGCCGGGACACAATCCGCGTACTCATATCCAAGACCCTCGGCGAGCCTGCCACAGGTCCATCGGCCGAGGGTATAACAGTCTTTTCACCTGATAGCCACTTGGCCACTACGTGACAAAAGGTAAAAGCCTATAAATACTCCTCAACCTTCATTAAGGAAAGGATCCACAAAAATTGACCTAATAACCACTGTTCATCTGGTAATATCTTACTTATCTCTCTGAAATACACTCTTAGCCAAGTTACAACAACTTCTCTCTAAGTTTACTGACTTGAGCGTCGGAGTGAGTACGCTCGGCCAAAGCCGAGCCCTCAGTTTGTTCATCGTTTCAGGAGACCGCAAGGAGGATTCAAGCAAGGACATCATTCTACTAGCTACGAGTGGTAACAAACACCTGCTCTGGAATTAAACCCGGAACACCATGAAACACAACTAAGCATGAGCATTATGAACCTTTACCAAGATACTCAAGCTAGGATCAATTCTAACAAGATTAAATCATACAAATGAGAAAAAGACACAAACTTTCCTACTTGTTATATGAATCCTTTAAATCAAATCAACACACAACAAGGTTGCTTCAAACAATCCTAGATAAATTAAATCACTTCTCTAGAATTTGCAATAGTCAAGTAAATAAGATGCAAGGATGATCAAACCACACATTCATTCACTCAACATAAGAATTAAACCCAAGGAAAGAGTATTAGATAACTTGAAAGGAGATTAAAGAGTCTTACAATACCAAAGTTGATGACTTTGAAAGAAATTACACCAAGATTAAAGCTTAGCCTTCCATATCCTTAGAAAAACCCAAGAAATGTGGAAAGATTAACATTCAATGTCAAAAGATTACAACTTTCTTCCTAAATTACCAAGTTCTCTTCTCATACAAGTTTTTGAGATTATTGCCTAATAAGATGCTAATCTAGGTCTTCAAAACATGAGATATATATAGGGCTGCACTCCCTTCTAGGTTAAGTCGTCTCATGAAAGCCCAAACACGGACTGTTAAGTTAAGCCCGTGTTTAAATCAAAATGCGCAGGCTCCTGGAAGTGGCGTAGACTGCGCAAATTGGCGCAGACTGCGCTTTGCACTGGACTCCGTCACAAAATCTGATCATTTAGCTTCGTTCTTGGCTTTCCCATTTTCATTTGTACTTTCTTGGTTAGTGCGAGCTTCTTATCCAAGGCTACAAGGAAATGGAATAGGCGGTGCATGCCCAAGATTAGTGCATAACTTGGCCTCAAAATTTGAATAAATAACCTAATAGACACAACTAGA
Organism: Silene latifolia; assembly: GCF_048544455.1. Lineage (NCBI taxonomy): Eukaryota > Viridiplantae > Streptophyta > Magnoliopsida > Caryophyllales > Caryophyllaceae > Silene > Silene latifolia. Next base: position 300,895,753 of record NC_133537.1, read on the forward strand.
CTCGACATATTTGACTCCATCACCTCACTTGCCCTCTCATTTGCAGCTTTAGACGGATAGTTTCCATCTACAATAAAACGGATTGAATGAGTAAAGACATCACTAAATCTGACTGGAATTTAGTTTCAAGTTATTGCTTCCAACTTTCCATTAGATTTAGTAGTGACTTTCTCATAGTACAATGACACGATAATCTTAACCTAGTGGCTGAGACGACCATTCTAATAATCTATGGACAAGAAGTCGTAGGCATGGAGATTTGGCATATGAGTTTGCACAGCAAAATTCCAGAATTCTGAACCTATAAAGGAGTAAAGGAAGATGGTCCAATTGTCCATAAACAACGCAGTGTCTAAACAATTTTAGATTACATCACAGGATTAGATTACATCCAAATCTGTCGTCCTAGATTTCCTACTAACTATATATCCTATTTAATAATACAAAAAAACAAAAAAAGTAATCATTTTAAAGCTCAAAAGCGTAAAAGGTACACGCACATACAAAGGATATGTGAAAAAACAACTCCTAGATAATCAAAGCATAAGCTGTTTTATTAACAAACAAATCAAATCAAATAACATATCTTGTTCACTTTTATGTTTATATATTTTAAATTCGATCGTAAAGAGTCGATTATAGTACTCGAGCTTCAGTCTCATGGACCTGCTGAAATCAAGGGTTGCAATATTAAGTAAGGTGCAAGTATAAGAACATAGTATTATAAGTGAAAGGTCGGAATAACATAGAAGAATGCAACTATCAACTGTGCAAGTGCCTAAACACTCCTTATATAACAAGGTTACATCACATTCAATTTTTGTCCACCCAGATTTCGTATTTATTAAATAAATAGGGAGTCTTACATAAAGTAACGAGTTGAAAGCCAAAAAGCGAAAAAGTGCAAGCACAAGTACAAATTAATACAGTAAATGACAAATAAATCAAACCAAGACATCTAATCTAATCTCTTAATTCACATACCACCGCCCTCATTTGCACAATTAATAAAGCCTCATTTTGGAACCATGCCCTACTTCACAACATCAAGCACCTAATTCCTCAAACATCGACTCGATATGATCCCGGAACACATGAAGCATGTCGTGAAACGTGACTATACCCTCAACCGAATAGTCGTCCTCCATTACCCATACATAATTAACTCTATGAGCGATTGCTTGGATCATGACCGCTATTAGTGAACTTTTAGGATGACAAACTATTGCCTCGGCTTTCTTCACCATCCTAGCTGAGTAGCTCCATGATCTATTATATCGTGCTAATTTAGCTGAAGATGAGGAGATTGACTCGTCATCTGACGAAGAGTATGTCAATGCATCCGATGAGTAATCATCGGCTAAAATTTCCAACAACCCTTCTAACTTTTTTTCCTTTAGCTTCTCCTTCATAATTTTGACAATGTCCTCGGGCGGACCACCCCAGTCGATGTAGGACATGAGGTCACCCGAGGATAGGGTCATAATTGCAGCTGATACGGTTTCATCACATCCACAAAGGGTGAAAGGAGAAATTTCCCCGACTAGGGACCCATCTTCATCCACAACACCGACAGAAGCCTGTTCAGCTAATGATCGAGCAATGACTTGTAGAGCCATTGTCGCAGGGGAGTGATAGTCCACTGTTAGAATCTCAGTCCGTATAATCCCGAGGGCCTTGACCGAGAGGTTTGCGATCGAAGTGAACAAGCCTATTCGACTTAGGATGAATTGGATCACGTCTTCCTGCGTTAACCAACAATATTCACGCCCGTTATGGAATGACGGTCCGTGCTTTCTTCTTGAGATTTTGGTACTCCTTGTTTGTATTGGCACCACCAGATTTTGAGCCCCTTGCAGGATTAGATCAATTGCTTCCACCAAACTGATTAACCCAAAAACATAAAACATTATTCACATGCTGTAAACGAAATTAGACTCTTTGATATACAAATTAAACAATCTAGCCATAGCAAAATCGAAACATATAGACCAAAAATTCTTTTCTAAGACGATTACACAAGTGTTTTAAGGGTAAATAACACACGATTTTTATAATATACCCATTCTTGGCAACATCCGGTAAAACACAATCGTTAAAACGTTTCGCTATACTATATGAGAATAACAAAACTTAGGAATGAATTTGGAGAGGTCACATCTAAAAGTCAGATTGAGGCTCCAAACAACCGTGGTAGCAACTAGCCGGGTTAAACCTTAAAGCTTGCAGAAATGCAGGAGTTGAGAGGTCCCGGGTTCGATTACCAGCTGGGGCGATGATCACTTGGCCACTGCAGCTCCCGTAGGGGTGGCTTACATGGTTCATGTGGTGGTGCGGGAATGCATGGGCCCAGGGGATTCAACCCCTCGTCATCAAAAAAAAAAAAAAAAAAAAAAAAACAATAGGAAAACTAAATCTTTTAGTAAATGGTACTCGAATTTGTGCACTTAGGAAGTAAATGAATTTGAGAGGTCACGGTTTTGAGAACCTTTTGAACATGCATGCTATTAGACGGCTTTTGCCTGATTTGCCACTAAACCATTTAGATTAACAAAACCACATCTAATCCTTTTTGCTTTACAACGTGTAATCTAATCTAATTCCAATTATAAAGTAAGATCTGAATCCTATGCTTGAACCTAATAATTTAACTTGACGTGTTCACAATAATTATTGCAAATACTAATTCCTACTAAATCTGAACTACTCGAGTTTTTAATTTCAATTAAACCAGCTTGTCAATTACTAAGTTTACACAAAGGGTACCTTACTAAGTTTACTAGGAATAGTAATATTAACTTTAGTTAGTCAAATATAAACTTAATTATAGCAATAAATTAATGACAATGCGTTTCACACTTCCTAATGTGAACTAATCAAACCTAACATCCGGAAATACTCATGCAATGAACCTAACCATAGCTCCATAATGACATTTTTAACTACCCTTCATTTTTGGATCATTGTCACCTGACACACGTTAGAAAAATCGTTTGTAATTATTAAATTTTGTTACAAGCCCAAATGACAAACACATGAAGACATAATATTTGTGGGGTTTTCAATTTCAAACGTACAATTATCACAATTGACATTTCACACATGGTATCAAATAAAATCTTATTTACATCAACCCAATATAAATCTCGAGTTTGTCTAAGAAGACAAATCTTATTCAAACGTACAATTATCACAATTGACATTGCATGGCATGGGAATGGGTTTACATACATGTGTTATGCATCACCTGAATTTCACGTGTTATGCATCACACACTTCATATGTTACACTTCACGTACTTTGTCACAGGATTTGTACCCATCTACGAATGGTAACTTTCGATTTTTAATAGCACGAGTCCAACACTTGGCCACGCTTTGCCCCTAAACGTTTTTTCCATAAGTAGTTTTGAATAGGCTGAAAAATCAATGAACTGCCAAGTAGTTTTTTTTTTTGGGTACGAATGAGAGGCAAGTCTCGGAAATTAACTAATTGTGCTGTTACACTGGGAATAGCAACCCCAAATGAGCTGGCAAGTAGTAACTACCGGAAGAAGGACAAGTCCAACACCAGACCAAGTGAGGTAGCAAGGAAAAGCCGCAATTTAAAAAGACGTTATGAGTTAGGGGTTATAGTGGTAAAAAGGCCAATTGACTTTAGAATATGTATACATCTTTTAATCTTTATTATTGTATCTAGGACACCTATATCAAAGAATATTAGGAAATTATTTCAACACACAAAAAAAAAAAAAAAAAAAAGGAATATTAAGAAATTATTCATATACTTCTTTTTTTTTTTTTGATTTAAAAAAGGGAAACATCCCAGAGACCTACAGCGAGTAGGGTCCCAAACAAGTACACAAGTAAAAGCAAAACAACAAGTACGAGACACAAAAAAACCTATTCAACCACGAAGAACCTCGGGTACAAACATCACGCCTCCTCTCCATAATCCCTTCCTCCTTTCATGATCTTAGTGTTGGCCAAAAGTGTAATCAAACCTCCAAAGTATAGGCTAGGCAAAACTTACAAGATGTACACCACAATCCATGCCAATGAACTAAATAATTCCTCCAAAGCTTGATCTCTTCCAAAACTATCCCGTAAGTGAACCCGTTTGCAAGTCTCAAAAGGGCAGTACACTACAACGACCTCTTCTAAATCCTTAACTCTTCTAACTCCAAGAAAAATAAAGTTTATTCATATACTTCTAAAGTACCCATCAGCACTTAAATCATCTGGTAAGGATTTAATCTAGTTTAATCAGTCGGGTCTTGGAATGCAGTAATGTTAGAACTCATACGGAAGAGCTTTACGGCCTTAGTGTTCTTACGCGACTCGAATCCTGACTAAACTGGATGATATCCAAAAAAAATAAAGTTTACAAAAGGCTAATAATAACTAATTAAAGTAGACGCAAGGTTGATCAAGCCAGATATATTACATACATCTCAAATTAAAAGTAATTAAGAACTACAAGAGAAAAATCAAATACTAATAAATCATTATTGTCATAATACACAATGACCCTTTATAACATTAAGTCATTAACAAATAACAAAAGTACAAACAAAATAGTTAAAACACTTAATAGAAAAAATTAAGAATAGTAAAATAAAAAGTAGAGGGGAGCATGCATACATATTACATACCTAGTTGAAGGATCAACATGCTTGACTAAGCAAGAATCCTTAGGAATAATGGCAGAAACAGGAGATAACATTGCTGATGATGGTGAACTCAAATTCTCTTCTTTGCATAAATAACATATTATATCAACCATACATATTTTCCCAACACATTCACAGCAATCATAATTATTATTATTATTATTATTATTATTATTATTATTATTATTATTATTATTATTATTATTATTATTAATATTACAAGACCAAATGCTTATGAAATTATGTTGAGAAGCTTTGATTGCAGAAAGAGCATCTGCAATTGTTGATGTTGCATAAGGAAGTGAATTTAGGGCTGGTTTTCCCAAACATAGGTCTGATACTTCATAGTTTAAGAAGTTGATTGCCATGCAATTAATCTTGAGATTAGTGATGTGCTAATCTTAAGGATTAAGGAGAGGTTTATTTTGTTGGAATTTTGGGTGTGAATCAAGGGTGAAATGTTGGGAGGAAATATGGATGTATTTATAATACACAAATTCTCATTATTTAAGAAAATAGTATCCATCTTAAATTTAAGACGGGACGGATTAAATAGTTATAATAAAACAAAAGCATAACAATAGATTTGTTATATGTGTCTAAATGAGATGATACTAAACCTATTTTATCGTGAAAACAGATACATTTGTTTTAAGGGAGACCTACTATAAATAATACAGTCTGTCTTACTTTAGACCGCAATAAGATCTCTCACATTTAAGAAGTACATGGGTGGTGGGGCACCCCATGTACTTTCCCACTCATATCCTAAATGAGTTTTTTTTGTAGAGGAAATGGTATCCGTCTGACAATTTCAGACGAATATGACGGTCTGAAATAAGAATTTGGGTAAATAATAAGTCTGTTACAGTGACATTTGGTGTATTATGTTTCATATATATGACAAAGTATAATATGAGTGGTGGGGCTGCTGTTTTTTTTTTTATGGACTAATTAAGGATATTAAAATATGGTGCAAATTAAATACTCCCACTAATTTCCTATTATCTTTCCTCTTTCCTTTTTCACATTAGTTTAATTGTCTTCGCTCTTTCTTTTTTTGATAAGTTTATTTTTATTTTTTATTATTTTCTCTCTCATAAAAAATCAAGTTTTATTCATTTTTTATTATTTTCTCTCTCATAAAAAAATCAACTCCCATTTTATTCATTATCATTCTTTATTAGTTTCTCTTTCCTATAAACTTTACAACTTACACTATTATATTAATTCTTTCCATTCTTTCTTTCTCTTTCTTATTTGTTATGCCCAAAAAAAAAGGGAAAGATAATAGGAGCTTTGAGGGAGTATAATTTAATGTTAACTTGGACCATATTGATTGTCAATACTCAATATGAACAATAGCACCTAAGTAAATGGACTAAGTATAATAAATTGGGCTTAGCTAATTGAATAACTCTAACTATGGCCAAATGTTAATCCTAGTCCCATTTTTGTTATCCTTATTTTTTTTTTACTTAAGTCATAATATTAAAATATATTTGCATGATAGATTAAATGTGACAAAAAGTATATAGAATTACATATATCAAAGATATTGATGATTAAAGTTATACTTATGTGACTATTAAGTTAAATAAAATTGAGATGAAAATGATATATTGATATTCTTATATTGTATTTCGCTAATTTAAATATAAAGAGCGAGTTTAACATTTGATGATAAACTTGCAGAATTTGGTTTTAAGGATTGAAGTTTATATTGTAAGAAGTTTGTACTCAATTAATGACTAACTAGTTTTAAACCCGTGAAATTCACGGTCTATTCTAAAATTTGTTGATATTTACACCTTTTTTTTTTTATCTTCTCATTTGCTTTTTGAAGGCTAAAGTTTTTGAACTTTAGTCATAAATATGTTGAAAAGAAAATATTTACTTATTATCAATTTATCTTTTACTAAATATTTTTTCGACAAAAAAACAATTAGAAGTCGGAAAATATGTTCAAAGTTCTGTCTTGGATACTATAATAAAGCAAATTCTATAGTTGTCAATATAATTAATACTTTTATAACTATTTAATATGATTAAGATATTAATATTAAATATATTTTAATTTTTTTTAAAAAATATTTTATCGATTTAAAAATAGTGTAAAAAAGGGTTGGACACTATTTTTTCCCGTATTGTGACCACAATCCAACCCGTAACCGAACCCGTAACCCATATGACCCGGCCTTTATTCTGACCCGTCCAGTATGACCTGGCTTACGGCCCCACTCGTTCGACCGGTTTGACAGGTCTACCAACATCCGTACGACATGTGAGCTCAACCTAATATAAAAAGATTAGTGAAAAGTATTTATTTGACGCACGTAAAATTAATTTAAAGTGATTATAATACCCGTGATTTGTCTGATAAATCATAATTTCAATAATATAAAAGACATTTCTTTGACAATATTATTTAGGGTTGGTCTTCCCCAAATAACAAAAGATACTTTAAAAAAAAAAATTATTACATGTATTTATTCCTAGGAAAAAAAAAAGTTATTTTATTATTTTATTTTATATCGGCTTTCTTGTATACTGGTTTCAAAGAGATCTCAGTTAGGAATAGAATGATTTTTGTTTTTTTGTTAGAATAACGTTTTTGCCTTAAATAAAATCTAAATTTATTAAAAATTTGATATCATACAACGTAATTATTAAATTCAATGTCTTACATTAGGAAATAATTTTAGCAGTATATCATTTTTTTTTGGTTTAAGATGCTCTTAATTACCCATAAAATGTCATATCATATTTGCTGAAATTATATGATGCCATGTCAACATGAAAGTTAGAGGATTAATATATATATATAGAATAGAATAGATATAGATATAGATATAGCAGTCCGTCTTGCTTAAGACCGTCATTATCCGTCTTAAGCTTAAGACGGATAGTAACGGTCTGAAACAAGAATTAAAATGTTAATAGTAACATTTAAAATAGAAAATTGTTTTTGACTATTTCGTATTTAGAAACATAATTATTTAGTTTCTACTAAATGATATATAGCATATTAAATATAAAATTCAAAATATAAGACTAATTTGATTTTGATAACCAAGTTTATAACATTTGAGTAAGAACGAAAGGATAAAGTAAATTAAAAGAGTAAAAAAACGTAGGATCCCGTCTATATGAAATGGAGAATGACATGAAGAGCTATTACTTTGTAGCATTTGGATAACGTTTAAATTTCAAGTGTCAAATAGTTAGAACTTAGAAGCGCCCCAGGTTTAATTCCAAAAAAAATGTCATCAACATTCTAATGAACTTAATACTCGTATTTTATTTTAGGGTTTGCTTTTGAGGAGAGTAATTATTAAGAGAATAATAGGCTAAAATAAACTAAAAAATAGAGGAAAGGTATGGGGTTGGAGATAGAAATGGATAGAAATGGGAAAATATAGTGTAATAGTCTCTCCATTAAAAGAGTAATTATTACCCAACTCCCCTGCCAAGTAATAATTACCTCCATATAGAGGTAATAATTCTCCCCCTCACCTCCTCTTTCCACCCTTCACAATCACCACTAACCACTAATCTCCTCACATTTCTTCTTATTTTAGCTCTTACTAGTTTTAAACCCGTGCAAAATTGCACTGGTATGTATTTGGGCCAGTATTAATGTTTTTGGATGTATATTTGTTTTTGCATTTCTAAAAACAACATATTTTAAAGTTTTTCGACTGTTAACTTATCGTGTTGTTATTACTAAAAAAATATTTATTACAACAATTGTGAATTATTTATTAAAAAAAATTTATTAAAAATTTTTTAATCACTTGTAAATTAAATTAAAATTTATTTGTTTTTTTAGAGTAAAAATAAAATAAAATTTGCTTTAAATGTTAGTTGAAGACTAAATTAACTCGGTTGTCTATCATTGTCACCTACCATTTTCGGTGTGCGCGGCTGATAGTTAAGTTGTCGAGTTTTATATTCCAGGTAAATTGTAACACCCCGATTTATGAAAGAGCCTTTAGCAAGACATTCCCTAATAAACCGAACTGTTACCATCTCGGTTTCCCGAGGTAGTGAATAACAAATTAAACTCCAAGGCGAATTATATAATTACTTTAACTTAACTATTACAAAACCTCTTTTACATCAAATTACAAAGAACTACATAAATGAAAGTGAAAGTCTTCTAAATGATGATCTAGCTACTAAGTCTTCTGATCCAGTGTCTCACGCCCATCAAGCTCCCATCTGTCTCATAAACTGTCAAGTCTGCTCCCCAATATTTGGATCGTCACGGTGTTCACGAATACACAGGGGTCAACCACGAGGTTGAGTAGGGAATACAATGAAACAACAAAATATGATATGCATGCTCCTCCGTCACCTCCACCTCCATCTCAACTCATATCTCATAACCCGTACAACCTTGACCATACCGATCCCCAGGTAGACTATATATCGACCGTAGCCGATCCGCCATTCGCATTTGAGGACACGGGGCAAGTCCTGAGAACCCGCCTAGGCCTAATCACAACATCATCATCACCACACCACATCACCACAACATCCTCCATCTCCAATGCATATGAATGCTCAAGAAATTAATGCAACACAATATGTATATCATTGAACTGGTAAATCATAGAATCATGCCGGTTACCGAATGTTGTGATAATATACTCAATACGATCAATTCAGTCAAGCATATTCCAGGATATGAATCATAACATGAATCAACAACCACGAATCAAGTCAACATTCACAGTTTGGTCATATGAAACACAAACAAGTCAACACAATTCAACAACAACGATAATAAGTCAAGTGTATTTCCCTACCTTTTCGCAATCCAAACACACAAGCAATCAATTATGATCCTTCACATATCCATCACCTACATAACATAATTATGTATAATTACCACCTACTCAATCAAATAATCATGCACATAACCTAGACTCATCATAACTTAATAGGAATATCAACTTAAAGAACAAACACGATTTTTCCTGATTTTTCAGCACATGACAGACTCGGAATAAAATACATAACTAATTCCAGAAAAATCAAATTGATACAAGGCCAATTGGATTGGAACCCCATGCGTCTTAGCTACAAATTATATCCAACGTGTTTTTCTCAAATTCCAAACTTATCAAGGGTTTTCAGACTGATTTCCAAACACTGACAGAAACCGTCGCATAAAAAGTATTGATTCATAAAACGAGTTTAAAACATTATTTTGCAGTAATTCCAAATACTATTATCATCTAGGCTATACCAAGATTATGTATGAAGAAGCCTCATAACTGAATCGACATAAAAATTAGGATTTCAAATCATTTTCCACAACCAAATCAGATTCGCGGACTTTTCAGCGACATGTTCATAAATAAATCACCTAGGACAAACCATAAAGAATTTGACTACGAGATTTTATATTCATAAACTAGACATCAAATAAACAGGACTCTCTTTTCAAACTTTTTGAAGACGAACATTTTAAAACAGTATAAACAATGGAATGAAATCGACTTACAAACAGGGAAATCGAATTAGGTTGGAATCGATGAGAAATCTTCAATCAAATGAAAGGCTCGACAATTCTTCTTCCTCTCCCTTTCTCTAGGTTTAGAAATGGTTTTATGAATGATAAAATGAAAAGAGGGGAGAGGGAGAGCGGCTCTTAGATTAGGTTTAGGGTAAATGGTGGTTACATGTTCCGGGTAAGGCAAATGGGTTAAACGGGTATGGTCGTTGGGTAAATGTAGATGGGTAAATGGGTGATACGATTCTTGACCCAAAAGACAAAATGTGATGTAGCCCGACTCAACATATACGATATAAACCCGACTTAATAACATTCACGATATTACGATGCAACCAATATAAAATGTATAATAACTAGTATATAATAATATCCGTTTAATCGATTATATAAAATACGGGGTATTACAGTCTTCCCCCCCTTAAAATGAACTTCGTCCCGAAGTTCGCCACCCCGTAATGATAACCAAACATCCACAAGCATAAGACAAACACAAGTAGTACATATACATAAGCCCTAAAACGCGAAGTGTTATATTCTATCCCCCTTAAGAAACTTTGTCCCCAAAGTTGAACATACGATGTAAGTATGTGGCACTTAAAGAATCACAACATTGACCGAATAATAACAAATTAAAAAGAGACTCCATGCATGGTCAATTCTCAGTCATCCAATCATAACATACTGCTTAGCCAGATCGTAAACCATCAAGATTTTACAATCCTATCCTCCTTAAAACATGGTTACGTCCCCGTAACCCCATTATAAAATTCCACGTCCAATGTTTAAGAAGATTTCTTGAAACAATAGACACAAATCATCTGATAAGCTAATTACTCTATACTGGCAACTAGCATCCGACCTTTCAAGCAACAAAACACACTTGTCCATTTCATGCTACGCATTACACAAAATCAAGGTAACAAATACTTGGATGCTTTGACACCAATTTAACACGTTTACATCAATGTAGACAATCAACTAACTCATAGTTCATACTTGACGAATTAAAATATTTCATATCAGTAATCATATCATAGAAGTAAAATCCATATTTTCGGTAAATCAGGTTTAGAGAAAGACACTAGGCAAAATTCAAGCAATGTAATAGCGTTTGTATAATTGAGACTACTTTACATAAAACCCACCGAAACAAATAAGATTATATTATCATATAACAAGGTTCATACTCATATCATATGCCTACCGTTCATGCTACAGAATTCATATCAGAGTATTACATGGTTACATCACATAATTCATATTTGATTAAACTTTTATATGAAACTCACATAACTTACAATTTCAACAATCAAACATCATGCAACAACTTTCAAAATTCATAATTAAATAACCGCTTAGCTATTTTGCGAGCTATTATCGTTTTTAAGAAATATAATGAATTAACTAATCATAGGAAAGAGAATCAATTGCAAAGCTTAAGGAATTTATTTATAACAAATTTTACAACTCAGTTGGTTGGAACAAAACTTTACAGCAATTAGACAGAAAATGGGGCAACTTGCAAAAATTACTATTAAATAACGACTCGTTAAGATTTTACGTGGCTTATCATTTTGAAAACGCGAATGAATCTTCTAAACAGTGGAGTTGGAATTATGCATAAACAATAAACACGTTTTAAATGGTTTTTTTTTTTTTTTTTTTTTTTTTTGAAGACATGGGTCGAAAGCAACCGTGTAGTAACAATCTGACCACTGTCAACTAAAATATTTATTTCTCTCAAAATATAATTCATATTAGAATGAAACTAAAAGCATTGAAAAGCTAAATCAGAATGTTATCACACATAAAATTTTCACCATCATATAGAAGGGTAAAAAAAAATAACAAGACAATTTAAGAAACTTCTCACATTTGTAAACATATCACAGAAAATAGATCTACCACTACTATCCACCACAATCACAGGATCTTATTGACATGTCCATACAACCATTTACTCACTCACTGGTTTAGGTCACGAATTAGGCCGATGAATTTAAACAATCAACAACATACTCATAATTCATATATTTTAAATTATCAAAATTGTTTGTACGATATCAATTCTGAAAACATATTTCCCAATAAAAGTACAACATATGATCCATGACAACAACAACATTACTCCCATATCACATATGTGTTTAACATTTTAGCAACCATATCATTCAATTGTGTCATATCACGCCCATACAATTGCAAGAATCACTTTAGCATTTTATGACAATATAATAACGAACATATCCAATAAGGAATAACAACACTGTTTATTATCATGTCATAGGTTTAGGTTCAACTGAAATAATTTAATGCGATGAAGGCAATAAATATAACTGTTCCGAGTGTAATTCCAGAGCAGGTGTTAGTTACCACTCGTAGCTAGTAGAATGATGTCCTTGCTTGAATCCTCCTTGCGGTCTCCTGAAACGATGAACAAACTGAGGGCTCGGCTTTGGCCGAGCATTACTCACTCCGACGCTCAAGTCGTAAACTTAGAGAGAAGTTGTTGTAACTTGGCTAAGAGTGTATTGTAGAGAGATAAGCAAGATATTACCAGATGAATAGTGGTTATTAGGTCAATTTATGGATCCTTTCCTCAATGAAGATTGAGGAGTATTTATAGGCATTCACCTTTTGTCACGTAGTGGCCAAGTGGCTATCAGGTGAAAAGACGGTTATACCCTCGGCCGATGGACCTGTGGCAGGCTCGCCGAGGGTCTTGGATATGAGTACGCATATATGTGTCCCGGCTGGCTAGTTGTCTGCCGAGACCCAGTGACAGCCGATGGGCTTCATCGGCTAGACTGTCTAAGTCGTTGACTTTGCTGTGGATACCCTTGACTTTGCTCAATATGTTGACTTGGTCAGCGGTGCAGAATATGCCCCATCAATTTGCCCCCAGCGTAGTCTATGCCGTGGTATGGGCTCCGATGTATGTTGAGCGTATATTCTGCGCAAGTATTTTTGCAAAATTTTTGGTATCGGCTTCTTCTGAAGCATCGGCGTGGTTCTTGTTAGGCCGTACCATATATCCCCCCTCCACATGGATGCGTAAAGGGTATCCGATGTGGGAAATAATGTGACGCTGGCCGAGACCAGGGCTGAGAGTGCCGGTTATTTTTGATTGCCCCCGGCCGGTGCTTCATGGCTTGGTCGATCATGTAGCCGGCGGAGAGCAGGCGCCTAGGAATTTGTTGAGGGAGATGAACAGGCGAAGAGATGTGAATGGGCGTGTTGAATACGCTTGGTAACTGTAGCATTGATTGACATTCAACTGTTGCAACGATTGACATTCCGTGGTTGCATGTCTGACACGTGTCCGCTTGCTGATTGGTTGACGCTTCATGGGCTGTGCCCTGATTGGTCCTTCTTCATGGGCTTTTCCCTATAAATAGGGTAGTTACTCCGTGATTTTGGCCATTAATTTCATTTCCTCAAATTTTCAAAAATTTCTCCCAAAATCTTCCTCTCTTTAAACTTTCAAGGGCTTTCTATTCTTCCAATCTTCGGTCTTCGATCCGGCGAGTGTTTTTTCTTTGAGGTAAACAAACATTTTCTTTTATTTCGTTAATAATTTGTTGTGAGCATGTCTTCTGCTGATGCTGGACCTAGTAAACCCGCGTCGGGGGGCCCTAGGTCTCCTTCTCCTGAAGTTGATCCTCAAATTCTTGAGGAATGGGAGGACTCTGATTCTTATGGCGATTTTGGTGATGATTTCGGTGATGAAGTGGAAAGGCCTCGTCGTGATGAAGGGAGGCGATGCGTCTGGATCACGGCGATGCCCGTAAGGTCGATCTTGACCGTGCTTGGGCTCATAAGCTCGCCGATTGTTGGGCGAGGAATTTTTCGAGGGCCATTTTTTCTTGGTAGGGGATATAAAATTGTTATCCCCGAGGAGGGTCGGGCGCCGTCTGTTGCCCTCCACCGGGCCACACCTGGCGTGTACATGCGGCATTTGGAGTACGGGCTCCGGTTTCCGCTGAATGGGTACGTTATGGCCATTATTAGAGCCATGAACGTTGCCGTTGCACAACTGCACCCGTTGGCTATGAGGACCATAATCGGCTTTGTCTGGCTCTGTCTCTTCAAGGGAGAGGCCCCAACGGTAAATTTATTCCGCCGGCTTCACCATCTCAAACCATTTTACGCCGCGTCGGATGGTACGGTGTGGAGACGGGCCGGGTTATGTTTTGTCAACAAACTTTCTTCTTGCAAGGATCGGCAAGGCCGGTGGGTGTACGTTAAGGTCTTGGGATGACTATCTCGTCGCCCTGCTTTTTCCAAAGACCGAGTTAACTTGCGGTGTGAGACTCGGGTGAGCACGATAGATGGGTTTCCGGAAGAAGCTCAAAATGGATGCTAGCAGTGTCTATCTCCAGGACGATGAGAGGCTGGCAATGAGGCTCTTTGAGGTGGACAAGAGTGGGGTGCCGAAAAGATGGATTCCTCCGACGCAGATCATCCTTCAGGATGAGCCGCTCTGCCATGTCGGCCTCATACCGGCCCTAGCACAGGGTGAGTGGGGTCGGTGTGAGGCCCATCGCCGTTCTTAATGCTCTTGCTCCTCGAATTCCGGTTTGTTTCCTCTACTTAACTCTTGCTTTGTTTCTTTCGCAGACCACTTTGGAAAGGGCTTGTCTGAGGATCTTCTCCAGAGAATGGGGCTGCACAAAGATGGGACCGTTGCCAACTTGCATCCCAAGGCTCAAACCCACGACCGTAGGAGGTCGCCGGGTGATCTTATGGAGCAGCGGCTGAGGGGCTTGAGCGTGGAGGATGCTCAGGCGAAGGTTATAAGCGGCGTTGTTCGTCGGACGCGGAAAACAGTGTCTTCGGCGGCGAGGGCGTCGACGTTGGTTCCAACTCCCACCCCTCCTTCTAAAAAGGTGGAGGTTGTTGATATTCCTTCTGAGGGGGACTCCGATGCGGAGGAATCTCCCCTTATCCGAAAGAGGAAGGAGGCAGCCTCTACCGTCGGCAAGGAAGTGCCTCCTCCGGCCAAGAAGGCGAAGCACGGTACCTATTCATTCCGTGGCTTAAATTTAGCCGAGTCATTGGGTGCTCCCGATGACGGGCTTCGACATGTCGATATACGTTGATACCGCGTCTTTATTAAATTTTTGTAGGCCAGCCGGCCGACTTGCTCTCGTTGGGCGGCAGGTGGAGGGGACCTCTGCGCAGGTTGGTGATCAAGGCGTCACCGTTAACCCTTCATCCCAGAAGGCTTCCTCCTCCCGCCCCGCAGGTTGGGGTCAAATTGTTACCACCGTCCCTTCATCCCGGAAGGCTTCGTCTCCCGACTTATAGAGGAAGGCACGAAGCTAATTAGGGAGCTTGCAAGGTGGAACGTGGTTACCGCTGCTCGTCTCATGGAGCAGGAGAAGGCCGTTGCTCGAGCTGTTCATGAGCGTAATGCCGCTAAGCGGTGGTGCGTCGGCAAAGCTAGGTCTCCTCAATGAGCGGAAGCTTAGGGGAGATGCTGAGAAGGCGCTCTTGGCCGAGAGAAAACTCGGGGAGGACGCGAAAAAGAGGCCCTTCCGAGAAAGCCAAGGCCGAGGGCGGCGGCACGAGGCTGCGGCGGCGAGGCTGCGGCGGCCCGAGGTCGCTAAGCTCTTTGGAGAAGTGTAACCATGTTCAGGGCGTGCCGACCTCTATCTCCGCGAGAGGAACGAATCCGAGGGCTGTTTAAGGCCCGGGCGGAGGTGGTTCGGGGCAAAGAGGCCATCATCAAGCAGAAGGAGGCGGACATTGAGATGCTCCAAACTGTCATGCTCCCCAATCACGTGCGCTGAATTCGGGACTTGGCCGAAGGAGCGCTAGGGAAGTGATCGAGGAGCTTTTCCCTCTTGATGGTTCCTTTCCGTGGGGTAGATATGACAAGTCGCTTGATGACAAGCTCGAGGCTAAGGAGAACGCCATGGTGGAGAAGGCCAAGGAGGCGGTGAAGGCAAAGATTGAGAAGGAGGCGGCGCGGAGAAAGCGACTCTTCTTTGAGAGGGCTAAGGCGGCTAAGGAGGAAGCGAGAGAATGAGGGCGGGCGATGACGCCGAGGCCAAAGCCGAGGCGCTAGGAAAGCTATTTGGGTTGCCTATTGAAGAAAATGCGGCTACCGCTATCGATGGTAAGCGACACCAGGCGAGAGGTTGCTTGATGAGAACAAGTTTACAATGAGATCTGCTTGACTCCTCACACACCATCATGTCCGCTTGATGAGAACAAGTTTATAGCAGATCTGCTTTGTTGTTCGGGGGCCGATCATTAAGCCCTTCCCCCGCTATCTTTTGGTGCTTCAAATGACATAATTGTAGCTTTTGCTTTTCTCCTTGTATTTTGTATCCTTTGGTATTTGTTATCTCCATTCTTTTCGCACCGCAAAACTGTTATTATAAATAAGAGTTCGTTTCTTTTGCCTTCGGCATGGCCGAGGTCTTTACCTTATTTCTTTTGAGCGTCTCAACGGTATTTAGTGTTTCCACTTTGCCTCTGGCTTGGCCGAGGTCTTTTCTCGTTTTTGTCTCAGTTGCCCTCTTCCGTTATTAATTGAGCGTCTCTTTTTGTTTGAACCTTGGCTTGGCGAGGCGATTTAGAGTGTGCATCTCAATCGTTTTTAACGCTTTTAAGGCATTTTGGTTTGTTTATCAAGCTGCGGCGCGATCGCCGCGGTGTCGCTTCGATGGAGATCGCCGCTCTTGTCGGTGCGACGGTAAAGAAGAGTCGGCGTCTAGATAGCGTGTTCGCGGCGTCTACCACTTTAAGTGATCGCCGAAGCGTCTACTATTTGGGGTGATCGCCACGGCGCTACATTTCTTCGTGGGGACCACCGCTCTTGTCTATGAGTGTGGTGAGCGTCCGGATAGCGTGTTACGCGGCGTCTACCACTTTAAGTGACTGCCGAAGCGTCTACTATTTGGGGTGACTGCCACAGCGCTACATTTCTTCATAACGACTGCCGCTCTTGTCGAATCGACAGTATGAGACGGCGTCGGCTTCATTAACGATTGCCGCTCTTGTCGAATTGATGTATGAGAGGCGTCGGCTTCTTCTTTAACGATCGCTCTTGTCGAATTGACGGTATGAGACGGGCGTCGGCTTCTTTAACGATCGCCGCTCTTGTCGAATTGATGTATGAGACGGCGTCGGCTTTTTAACGATCGCCGCTCTTGTCGGGTGTGAGTATGAGACGGCGTCGGCTTCTTATAACGATTGCCGCTCTTGTCGAATCGACAAAGCATGAGACGGCGTCGGCTTCTTTCTTCTGCCCGGTGATTTATGGGGAAAATGGACATCTTCATGGGAGACTTGGTTGATTTTACATTCGATATTAACATGCGTCGGGATGCCCCTGCTGTTTTGGGCACCTCGGCGCTATACAAGGTCTATCGGTTTCCTAATGCCTCATTTAGAGGCGTTCCCAAATCGTCACCGTCGGTCGCATCCATAAGGTCGCCTTCGGTTGCGAGGATGAGCTTTTCCTCTTCTCCGATCGCTTCGCCACTTTGAGGGATTGCATGTTGCATCCTCGCGGATATCCGGATGTTGACCACCTCGTCCTTCTCGTCTTTGGAGACGAGCTTATGCGCTTCCCCCGGTCCGAGACATACATTAGCGTCGGGGCCGGATGGACATCACTGCGTCGGCGTCGCTCGAGTAACTCGGCCTATCGGGCGTTGTAGGCGGATGAGCCGTTGATGACGACGAACTCGGCTAGGACATTCTTGGCCGTATTCCCCTCGCCGAACATCACCGGTGAGTCCGATTGAACCCGGGGTACCAGGCCACCAGGAGAAGTGTATAGTGGATGGGTGCGGGGGCTCAAGTCCTTGATTCTCGGCCGAATTTGTGGAAGCACTCCCCGAACATGATGTTCGTGTAGGCGCTGTGTCTATCGGACATCTCTTCACTAGGTGGTTGGATATGTCCAAATTGACTACGAGTGGGTCCTTTGTGAGGGGCGATGACTCCCTCGTAGTCCTTCCCTCCAATAGTCATATCGGGAATCTTTGGGGGCGGTGGTCGCTGCGTTTGGCACAAAGTTGATGGCTGATACTGACTCGTTCGGGTGCCGTTTGTGTCCATGAGCCGACCCACCGTTCTCGTTACCCCCGATGACTACATGGATAACTCCTATCCGTTGAAAAACGGATTTCTTATCCGAGCCTCGGCGTCGTCTTCGGCCTTTGGCCACATACTTGTCGAGGCTCCCCTTCCGGATTAGCTCTTCGATGGCATTCTTCAGATGCCGGCAGTTGTCGATGAGGTGGCGGCGCATCCGTGGTACTCGCAGTGATCGGTTCGAGTCACCGTCTCCTTTTGGCTTGGGAGGCCGTTCCACTTCCGGCCTCGCTCTCGCTCGGGCGAAGACCTTGGCGGCCGATGCGACCAGAGGGGTTTTGTCATGGTAATGCCTTTGGTAAAACATTCCCGAGCTCTCCCGGCGCCCGTCGGCCCCTGTTTCTTGGCGGATCTATCGACCGTGACTGTTATTGTCACGGCGTTTTTCATCGGATCGTGACTGTTATTGTCACGGCGCCTCTCATCCGGACTATCATCCCCGGCTTTTTTTCTCTCGAGGGCTCGGCCTCGCTGGGGCCTACCCAGGTCTTGTGGTAATCTTCCACCTTGATGGCCTGGTCGGCCATCTTCCTCGCGGCGTCTAGGCCCAGGCCCCCGTGCTTGATGAGCTCGTCTTTTAAGTTTCCCTTTGGGAGGCCCTTCATCGGTCGTAAAGCCGCCGATTCGGGATTGATTTCCCGAATCTGCTGGACCTTGCCGTCGAACCTCTTCATATAGCTTCGTAGAGACTCGTCCTCCTCCTGCTTGATAGTTAGGAGGTCCGACGTCTCCACGACCGTCCTTTTGTTGCAAGAGTACTGGGCTAAGAAGGCGTCCTTCAGGTCGGCGAAGCAGTATATCGAACCGTCGGGAAGCCCCTTGTACCAGCTTTGAGCCATCCCATGCAGAGTCGTTGGGAAAACTCGGCACCAGACCTCATCGGGCTGCTCCCATACCGACATGTAAGACTCGAAAGCCTCGGCGTGGTCGGTCGGGTCGCTGTCTCCTTTATATGTGAACGCCGGCAACTTCAGCTTGGTTGGCACGGCGGTGTCTAGGACATAATCACTGAGGGGCTGTTTGACCACGTGTCGGATGACACGCGGCGACCGACTCCTCGCGTTCCTAGTCCGGCTTCTCTCCTCGTAGCGGGAAGGACTTCTTCTCCGGCTCGGGCTTCTTCTCGGCTCTCTGAGTCGGGCTTGCTTGGTTCCCCGGGGTGTGCCTCGTCGGTGTTGCGGCGGCGATGTCCTCTCCCGAGTGCGAGAAGGACTTACGTTTACCACGACCACTTTGGGCTCCTCCGGCGTCTTGGTAGGGTCTGCTTCTCCCAGTGCTCCGTTCAGGTTTCTTGGAGTCACGTTCTGGGCCCTGGTCTCCTGGACGGCTTCCGCCACTCGTGTCGGCGTGCCTATGTGAGCTGGTGTACTCCCAATCAGGTCCAGGAGTGTCTTCAGTTTTGCTATGTCAACCACCTGTCCCATGATGGTGACCTGGTTGGTGGGCGGCGGCGTGTCCGGTATTATCGGCATTCCGAATTCCGGTTGGACTACTCCGCCGGTGGAGGGTTGTACTACTCCAGAATGGTGAAATGTATCATCTTGGTAGAATGTGGCTTCGTCGGTTGCGACTACCTCTTGTTGTTTCGACATCTTAGCTTTTTGGGTGGGTTTTTTGTGTTTTTGTTTTTGTTGTTTGGGAAGGAATGTGACTAGCTTCTAGTGTCGTCTCCCCACAGACGGCGCCAATTGTTCCGAGTGTAATTCCAGAGCAGGTGTTAGTTACCACTCGTAGCTAGTAGAATGATGTCCTTGCTTGAATCCTCCTTGCGGTCTCCTGAAACGATGAACAAACTGAGGGCTCGGCTTTGGCCGAGCGTACTCACTCCGACGCTCAAGTCAGTAAACTTAGAGAGAAGTTGTTGTAACTTGGCTAAGAGTTTATTGTAGAGAGATAAGCAAGATATTACCAGATTAATAGTGGTTATTAGGTCAATTTATGGATCCTTTCCTCAATGAAGATTGAGGAGTATTTATAGGCATTCACCTTTTGTCACGTAGTGGCCAAGTGGCTATCAGGTGAAAAGACGGTTATACCCTCGGCCGATGGACCTGTGGCAGGCTCGCCGAGGGTCTTGGATATGAGTACGCAGATATGTGTCCCGGCTGGCTAGTTGTCTGGCCGAGACCCAGGTGACAGGCCGATGGGCTTCATCGGCTAGACTGTCTAAGTCGTTGACTTTGCTGTGGATACCCTTGACTTTGCTCAATATGTTGACTTGGTCAGCGGTGCAGAATATGCCCCATCAATAACTATGGACACACAAACTCACATGGAAGACATTAGAACTCAGATGGCATACTACATGTGTGGACAGTTAAACATAAATCATTACAACCATACGTGTGTAAACATTTAAACATGATTAATATTATCATAAAACATTCATACGGAAACAACAATAAATTGGCAACATCCAACTATCAGGTGCGATTCCAGCTTTCCACCAACATCCGTAGCATATATTATCTATGCAAGAGAAAATAACGATGGTAACAATCAAGAAACATATATTAGAATATCTGGATTTAATGCTTACCTGCCACTAACTTTAATAAGATAAGACAACATAGGTATTTATGTACATATTCCGACCATTACAGAGATTAGGAACAACAAGAGACATTACGACATGACAACATCTAAGGTACGCAAACAACTGAACTCGTATAAAACATGTCACCTTTGATTAAGAATCATATTCAGCTATTCAATTTCACACATACTATCATGCCAACAATGTTATAAACTAAACTTTAATTTTTTATCACTTGTTAAGATACATAACCAATGAATATGCGTGCGACTATCATCATATAAGAACATTATAAATTCACATTAATAAGGCTCATGAAATAATCAAACATCTGTATGAAAACTCAACATAGAACTCACATTTTAAAAGTTATGATTCACGTTGTAACTTCCAAAAATCACGAATAAATAACCGTTCAACGAAAACTTGAGTTATATTACTTTTTATAACATACAGAGAGTTAATAATACGTGAGAAAAAGAATGAGGTCCAAAGCTCAAGAATTCAATTTTTAAAGGATTTTGCAACTCAGTTGGTCCAAACAAGTATGTGACAGCAATTGGTTCAAAACTTGGGTCAGTTTGCAAAACTTACCATTTAATATAGAGACATCAAGAATTTTCGTGGCTTATCAGTCTGAAAACACGTGCGATTATTCTAATCACTCCAATTGTAATTATGCGGAAATTATTAATACAATTTAAATGAGGATTTTTACAAAATCGTTGGTCAAAACATCACTGCACAGGAACTTCCTGACCACAGCCTACTAAAACATTTATTACTCCTAATCCGTATATCCTATAAGCATGAAACCAACGCCAAATGAACACTAACTCACGAGGCTATCTCTCATAAAATTTTCATCCATTGGCAATAAACAGAAAAGAAATGGCAGTAAGGTGAATTAAAGAGTAAAATCAAACAAAACGAGTTTCAGCACTAGGTCATTCTTTACTATGTTACAAGCTCTTATGAACATACTATGTATACTAACCCATCCCAACTTAAATCTCACACTTTGTGCTTACGTAAACATCTATCCCATAGAATCCCTTCGCATCTCGATCTACTCCTGACATCTAAATCACGATTATTATGACTAGAAACATGCAATTCAATAGTGTTTCAGATTACTATCACAATACTATACTAGCATGGCTTCGGGGTCACATAACCGCATGTCGCTAGACATATTAGCTCTATCAACACGTCATTCAACATCCATCCAAATAAATATCATCAATTCGCAATTATTTTCACGCTCACGATTACCACAATCCATCACTTCATTGATTATCAACCAGAACACGAAAATTTATTTCTCATCTCCACAACATCATATGATCACGCCATCATTCATACAAAATACTTACCGTAACGTCGTCCTGCAGAATGGTTAGAATATATGGGTCTCAAGGTATACATCAACTCGATTATATCCAAGGTTTTCCTTCTAACTACCCCATTCACTCAATTTATCTCGGGTTACCTAGTTCAAAACTGAGAGGGCAAAAGAGCACGCATTAAGGGCGCCTTCTTAACCGCACTGTGAGCTCCTAACAGTTTATTCCCAGGGGTTCATTTTATTTAGACACATCCTACGTTCATTGGGTTCATTGGTTTAAGCCTGAGGATCGTTCGCTCTGATACCACTTTGTAACACCCCGATTTATGAAGGAGCCTTTAGCAAGACATTCCCTAATAAACCGAACTGTTACCATCTCGGTTTCCCGAGGTAGTGAATAACAAATTAAACTCCAAGGCGAATTATATAATTACTTTAACTTAACTATTACAAAACGTCATTTACATCAAATTACAAAGAACTACATAAATGAAAGTGAAAGTCTTCTAAATGATGATCTAGCTACTAAGTCTTCTGATCCAGTGTCTCACGCCCATCAAGCTCTCATCCTGTCTCATAAACCTGTCAAGTCTGCTCCCCAATATTTGGATCGTCACAGGTGTTCACGAATACACAGGGTCAACCACGAGGTTGAGTAGGGAATACAATGAAACAACAAAATATGATATGCATGCTCCTCCGTCACCTCCACCTCTATCTCAACTCATATCTCATAACCCGTACAACCCATGACCATACCGATCCCGGTAGACTATATATCGACCGTAGCCGATCCGCATTTCCTTGTTGAGGACACCAGGGCAAGTCCTGCAGAACCCGCCTAGGCCTAATCACAACATCATCATCACCACACCACATCACCACAACATCCTCCATCTCCAATGCATATGAATGCTCAAGAAATTAATGCAACACAATATGTATATCATTGAACTTGTAAATCATAGAATCATGCTTGCCATTCGAATGTTGTGATAATATACTCAATACGATCAATTCAGTCAAGCACATTCCAGGATATGAATCATAACATGAATCAACAACCACGAATCAAGTCAACGTTCACAGTTTGGTCATATGAAACACAAACAAGTCAACACAATTCAACAACAACGATAATAAGTCAAGTGTATTTCCCTACCTTTTCGCAATCCAAGCACACAAGCAATCAATTATGATCCTTCACATATCCATCACCTACATAACATAATTATGTATAATTACCACCTACTCAATCAAATAATCATGCACATAACCTAGACTCATCATAACTTAATAGGAATATCAACTTAAAGAACAAACACGATTTTTCCTGATTTTCCAGCACATGACAGACTCGGAATAAAATACATAGCTAATTCCAGAAAAATCAAATTGATACAAGGCCAATTGGATTGGAACCCCATGCGTCTTAGCTACAAATTATATCTAACGTGTTTTTCTCAAATTCCAAACTTATCAAGGGTTTTCAGACTGATTTCCAAACACTGACAGAAACCGTCGCATAAAAAGTATTGATTCATAAAACGAGTTTAAAACATTATTTTGCAGTAATTCCAAATCCTATTATCATCTAGGCTATACAAAGATTATGTATGAAGAAGCCTCATAACTGAATCGACATAAAAATTAGGGTTTCAAATCATTTTCCACAACCAAATCAGATTCGCGGACTTTTCAGCGACATGTTCATAAATAAATCACCTAGGACAAACCATAAAGAATTTGACTACGAGATTTTATATGCATAAACTAGACATCAAATAAACAGGACTCTCTTTTCAAACTTTTTGAAGACGAAGATTTTAAAACAGTATAAACAATGGAATGAAATCGACTTACAAACAGGGAAATCGAATTAGGTTGGAATCGATGAGAAATCTTCAATCAAATGAAAGGCTCGACAATTCTTCTTCCTCTCCCTTTCTCTAGGTTTAGAAATGGTTTTATGAATGATAAAATGAAAAGAGGGAGAGCGGCTCTTAGATTAGGTTTAGGGTAAATGGTGGTTACATGTTCCGGGTAAGGCAAATGGGTTAAACGGGTATGGTCGTTGGGTAAATGTAGATGGGTAAATGGGTGATACGATTCTTGACCCAAAAGACAAAATGTGATGTAGCCCGACTCAACATATACGATATAAACCCGACTTAATAACATTCACGATATTACGATGCAACCAATATAAAATGTATAATAACTAGTATATAATAATATCCGTTTAATCGATTATATAAAATACGGGGTATTACATAAATACTCCGTCATGATTGATTTTTTAAACAAAAATTTTTTTACCATGTAGTTTTAAAAAAATATGTTATGTTGTTGCTGCATGGTACAATAATATTAACCAAAATACATGAATATTTTATACTCCAAGTAAATACTCCGTCAAGAATTATTTTTTAAACAAAAATTATTGTACCATGTAATTTTAAAAAATTATGTATGTAATTCATTTGCGTTTTATGTTCTATCCCGTATATTCCTTCTCGTAATTATGTAATTTTATTATTATTTAATTTTGTTTTAAAAATTATATAATTCAATTTCATTTACTCCCATTTGTAATTCATTATGCGTATATGTTATTAATTTTATTTACACGGAATGTATAAAATTATTTCATAATATTAATTCATAGAATTTTTTCATAATATTATTTCATAGAATTTGTTGCAAGACGGAATTTATCGCATGTTTGAAAAGACGGAAATCTGAAGAAATAAATACATTGCATACTAATGGGTCCCCACCATAACATGAATTTCCAAAAAAAAAAAAGAGGTTGCATTAATGACGTGGCGCGCTGAGGATTGAGTATTGTCTTTTGTATTAATATAAATAAGATTACTCCCTTAATCATTACTCTCATCCCAAACAAGTCCTTAAAATAAAAATTATTACTTAGAGACGTCGTGCAAAACTACAAATTAAAATTAACTCGTTAATTTAAAGAAGATGGGAAATAAAGGAGTTCCAAGAGGCAAGGGCCAACGTAAGGCGATGAATTAAGATAGAGAAACAACGTGACCGCATACATATATTCAACCTTATTTGACCCTCACAACATGGAATTGGCCTCTTGCCCTTGTTCTCTACGACTTACTGTCTATCAACTACGTAAGATTTTTAGCCTTTTTCCTAGAAATTTATGCTAGAGAATTTCATAATATATAGTTCAACAAATATTCAACTAATGATACCTTTTCCACATTATTTTATTTTTAAAACATTTTTTTTATTTTTAAAATGTGTTATAAACGATTTTATTATATTAAATGATATTAATACGGAATATAATGTTAACCAAATTTGATTATGAATTTCACTCTTTAGATCAAACATAAAAATTTGTGTCTAGCCATGGAACAATGTCTTTTATCTCTGATTCTCTGTCTTCTTAGCTCCTAATAAAGAAATGATATGTTCCTTTATAAGCAAGGAAAGAATGAAATGACAATTAAGTCATTCGAGTCGGTTATGAATCAAGTTAAAGTGGGTCATCATCTTATGTTCGGGTTGCAGCAGGCCAATAAAGTGCTTAGATTGTTTTAGGTTCATATCGAGTTGTCGTCGGGCCGGGTCATTATTAATTGACGAGGTTGGACCGGTCTTGAGTCGAGTCATTAGTGTGTCGGTTATGAGGATATATTTTATCTTATGTTTTGAACTAGACCAATAATTTCATAATAATTATATATCCCTAGGAGCATTTATTTTGGTTTATTATAAAATAATTCAGAAAAATGTCAATTCCCTCTTATATGGAGCACTCTTAAAAAAAATTATTGTATATCTTTTCGCCATTAGATTGAGTCACTATCAAGTCAAGACTCATCTCCGTTCAATTTCAATACAGGTCGGCTTGGGATAACCAAGGTTTATCACATTGATTTTACCTCTGGTCAAGTCAGTTTAAATTGTGTACACCAAGTAGGTATGGTTTCTAATGATTCACCGATCTAGTATAATGAATTTAGGCCTAAACTTCAACTAGTACAACTATTAGGTGGAAATAAGTGAAATAGTGGTCGAGACAGTATTTGATATTTAGAAATTGTCATACAATAGAATGACATTGTAAAATCAACCGTTTCCATCAACTAAAATCTTAAACATTGTCATTGTTCTTCCCTGCTAGCTCATGCATTCAGGATTCAGCATTGTTAGCAAGCTAGCTAAACATGTGCATTATATAGAAGGCAAAATCTTATTTGTAACGGGTCACAAGTTTATGATGTTTTACAACCGATTAAAATAATGTAAAAAAAATGGTGTTTTAAGAGATCACAAGTAGTTTTTTGTCACAACTCACAAGTAAAAATAATTTTTCAAATAATGTTTTTCAACAGTATGGAGTACACGACTGTACGAGTATTATGTTACAAATTGAATGCAGTACACAGAAGGCTAGGAAAGCGCAGTAGTTAATTGGTTTAAGACAAGATGGGTATAGTATAGCATGGGTCGAGCAACGTGAAAGATGTGCTATTTATGATATAGCATATTGCCAGGAATATCCAGTATCCACTACACTTGTTATCAGAATGTTAACTGAGAAGGAATTGATTCAACTATCCCATTTACTTCCTTTACAAATTCTCAATATCGGTCTAAGGTTGTAGAAGGGTCAAATATCACACCACTTTTATAATAAGACAAACAACAAGTAGGATGTTACCACTTTATCTTATTAAGTAAGTGATGACATATTTGACCCGTGTAATCGTGTAGAAGGTACGTATCCCTCCCATTCCAGTCAATAATTTATACTTACTTTATTTCTTCTTCACAAAATAAAGTAAGTGTAAACCATTAACCTGGACAAAGAGAGTATGACCCTGTTTTTTGGTGAAACGAATCGATCTCGAATCGAATCTGAACTTATAAGATCGAATCGAATCGAATCGAACTTATAGGATCGAATCGAACTTATAGGATCGAATCGATCGAACTTATAGGATTCGAACTAAATCGAACTTATAGGATCTGAATCAACTTATAGGATCTCGAATCGAATCGAACTTATAGGATCTGAACTGAACTGAACTTATAAGATCTGAACTTTTGTGAATTGAACTTATAAGAGCCGAACTTAACTTAATTTTATTTTATTTTATTTAACTTAACTATTATTATTATTATTATTATTATTATTATTATTATTATTATTATTATTATTATTATTATTATTATTATTATTATTATTATTATTATTATTATTATTATTATTATTATTATTATTATTATTATTATTATTATTATTATTATTATTATTATTATTATTATTATTATTATTACTACTACTACTACTTGCCAAGCGAGAACATTGATAAAAAAAATTATAGTCTAAAACACAAGGTAAAATAATAAAAAAATTCTCCTTTATATGCATTGGTTTGTTCATACATTATACTACGATTACATTACGATAACAAATAAATCACGTATTATATCTTTTTTTCTAACAATTTATTTCCATATTATCATAATCCTCATCACTTTCATCTTCACTATCACTCTCAACAATGGATCCATTGTCTCGCCAAATGTTTTTGACTATGTTGTTTCGTACCTAATACATTATTCCGCTTTTTATCAAACATGCCCAAATCTATTGTGACGCTGAAATTATTAATGAGAGGAGTGATTTTTTTTTAAATAATAATGTATGTATCGAATAATTAATGTCAAATATTTTTGTATCGGTCTTTAAAAATAATACTCCGTATATAGCTTTTCTGAACTAAATTTATAGGAACTGGATTTTTCTGAACTGAATTTATAGGATCTGAACTGAACTTATAGGATCTGAACTGAACTGAATTTATAGGATATTAACTGAACTTATTGGATCTCGAATCGAATCGAACTTATAGGATCGAATCGAACTTATAGGATCGAATCAATCGAACTAAACTTATAGGATCTGAAATGAACTGAAATTAAGTAACTTTAAGTCCAAAAAAACAGGGCCTATGTGAATCATGGGTCACTAATTATTACATAACTAAGTGTTAATTTAAATATATAAGTCCAAAGTTAAGTTCAAAAATTATAATGTTCAATTCAATTATGTACGTCCGAGTTTAAAACAAAAATGTAAATGAACACGCCAACTCCTATTTGTCCAAGTTAATTGCAAGTCTTCAATTTATTGTGTGGAATCTTGTTTGATTTGCATTAATGAGTACTGTGGATATGGCCCACCTGCGACGCCTAGACGATTTGTGGGATGCGGCAGTGGTCTTTTTGAAAGCCACGCTCGGCGGCGTAAAAATGCTTTCGGCCGGATCGTTTTAGATCGGTCGGTTTCGTCTCGGCAAGGGTCTCAAAACGATGCAATAGATGTTCGGAGTCGCCACCAAGCATTTGTGGGATGCTTAGAACCTGTTCGAATTCACTTTATGCCTAGGTCAACCAAAACAAAAAGCGGTGTTTGACATAGGTACTAAAGATAAGGAATCGTCCCTCTTTAGCATCCTATCTCTAGAAGACTCTCGTACGCCCTGGATAAGATCGTCCACTATCCAAAATTTCTGAGTAAGAGGTGAAGGTACGTATTGGGAAGCCCTTTAATCGGACACTCAATCCCGCCCCGCGGTAGCGCCCTTTACTGATCGATCTTGGTTTGTTAAATGCAAAAGTTGATAAAACGAATAAATGCATGAATGCGCATCCACAAGTTTTAAACCTAACATGTGAGCTTTTTATGTCGGTTGTTTAATCCAAGTATCAAGTATTTGATGTCGAGTTGGATTTAATGTTGATTTGCATGCAAGACGGAAATTAAACATCCATTTACCGAGTTAGGTTTATGGTGCATAATGTGATCCATTTGTCTTAGAAAGGCGTTTTGCAAATATGATGTAAATTGGGCAGATTTGTCATCTGATCCGTCCTGTATTCGGGTTAACCGAAGTCGGGATCGTCCTAGACAAGTGCTGGAAGGAAACAGGGTCTGCATCAGGCAGCCTACATAGGCGTGAGCCATCCGGCGATGCAAACAGGCCTATCCTGATTTGAAAATTGGAAAATGGGTGGCCTGTTTAGGCACGGGTCAACAGACGATGGAAGGACGTCTTCTGACCATTAAAAGGGTTTGTAAAATGGTTTGAAAAGAGGGTGTTTGAACCCGTCTTGATTTGAAAAGGTCGTTTAGACCGCTTTTGTGTTGATGTGAAGAACGAGACTTGAATAATCGTCATTATTTTGACAATATTCGATGTCGGGTTCAGTTTTGCAAGCTTGACATGAATAGTTTTGAAAATGATTATGAACTAATTGTTTTAAGTTCATTTGTTTGTAATTAGTCAATGTTTATCATCGTACTCGGGTTAAAATCCGACATGGTATGTAGAACCAAGGATGATTTTGT
Source organism: Silene latifolia (assembly GCF_048544455.1). NCBI lineage: Eukaryota > Viridiplantae > Streptophyta > Magnoliopsida > Caryophyllales > Caryophyllaceae > Silene > Silene latifolia. Next base: position 300,925,356 of record NC_133537.1, read on the forward strand.
ATTTATGACTAATACATTTATTTTGAAAATGTAAAGAAATGAAATAAAAGGTTTTAACATACCTTTTAAAATGATATTAACCAAATATTATCACCGAAACACGGATTAAACCGTCATGGTATTATGAACCAAGGATGAAAAATGTTTATGGTTAAAAGTTTATCATAAAAATGATTTGAAATATTTGAAATGGTAAAAAAACCGATTACAAATATGAACTGGAGATAAAAGGGGAAGAAGAGACCAAACACGGCTGGATTAAGGCCTGAGAGGGGCTTTAGGCGCGAGCCATGCTGCTATACAAGCAGCCCTTGTCTCGGCCAAAAATCCGGTTTTGGCTCATTTATCCCATATTTGGACCATGTTATGCATGTTTTAGCATGTTGTAGTCATGAAACAAATGAAAAACATGATAGAAGAGGATTTTTACACCCTCATACTTACATGCTAGGCTTGAGACGAGAAATCGATGAAAGTGTATCAACTTGTTTGGTCGGAAAACTCGGTTTGAAAACCGTTTTAGCAATGTAAAAGAGTGTTTTAAGTTTAGTGATGGTGGAGTTGGTCGAGATGATCGGTCAAGTGATTTAATGCACAATGACGGTACCAAACAATGTGTAAGGCTTGTGTTTTCGATTGGTAGGTCGGAAACACGTGTCGGTTTGTGACTTGAGAAGTCGAGTCTAGAATTTTAAGGGAAAAATGAGGGGGCGGACACTCGCGTAACTCTCAAATGGTGGCATTTGAGGGGTATTTATAGAAAAATGGGTGGTTGGGTGCGTTTTGAGCGACGTGGCCGCATGGGCTGTTTGAAGAGGCGCGAGCCATTTCGCGCGTCTTCGAGGTATCTTGTCACTATCACGCAATTGTAATCATGATTTGTTCTATCCTATGTTTTGGATGAACTTGATTTGTACTTGACCATGAAGCTTTCCGGGAAATACTTAACATGGAAGTTTTGAAAAGTTTATTTTTTGTGTTTGATTCGATTTGACTCGTTGTTGGAGTCGGAATTTGAATTTTTGAGTCGGTTTTTGGTCCGGTGTCGGTTTTGACTCTAATTAGTGTCATTGTGACGCAGTCGTTATGCATTAAACACTCCAGGTACTTTATCGAAATCGTTTTAAGTTTTCCGATGTATAGTTGTACAAAAACTGTCGATTAAACGTTGCGATTCCTAAGCATGATGTAGTCCGATAATCATCGGGCGTTTGTTGGAGACTCGACAGATACTGGGTATCTACAACTACATTAAAGAATATTAAAAGTTTATGATTTTTAAATTACATAAGTAAAGATATTTACGAAATGAAATGAGTTTGACAAATAATGTGCAAATGACAAATTATATAATAATTAACTGGGACTGAAGACCGATAGAGTACTAATTTCCTATAGATTATTTACAATAGTGTTATATTATGTTGAATTGTACCAAAAAAAATCTAATTTATGTGAATACGGAGTACATCAGTACATGCATGTTATGTGTTATGCGAAAGCGTGAATATCTCGTGTTAGGGCTCTGTTGTACCGGTGTCCACCGTCCATAATAGTACGATATTGTCTGCTTTGGGCCAAGCCCTCACGGATTTACTTCTTGCACCACATGTCACCACCTCGTCAAGTGAGTGCCCCCATATATATGTTCTTAAGCCTGCATGTCCATGTGCCCTTCTTGGGAATTTGCTACACATGCATATCGAATATCCTCTGCATCCAATATACCCTGGACCGGATCCGTCACTTCAGAAGTCCTAGAGTACTAACGGTCTTTGGCATTATGTATTTCATGTATTATCTTCTCAAAGCTACTTCATTATTACATTCAAATAACATTTTTAAAAGAGTAAGAATTAGGTTAAATGGTAAAAGCTCTTTTACTCCGACTCTGAGGTTGGGGTTTAATTCTTATCCGTAACATAGTGCGTTCATTTGCAAATTGTCTTATATTCATTTTTTTTTGGGTGCTAATCTTATGGGCAAATTCTCATTTCTGACAGCGATATCCGTCACAAATTTGTGACGGGTACTGTTTCCTCTCACAAAATGCCCATTGAGAGGTGAGTGGGAAGCACATGGGGGGTGCCACACCTTGTCCCCTCTCCTTTTTTTGTGAGAGGTCGCAAGCTTATGACGGGATTAGCCCGTCACAAGCAAGACTAGCTGAATCTTATGTTCATTTGTTGATAGCATATCATGATACATTGTTCGCTTTCAGAACGATAGGTTATGAGACGACGCTTGCTAAGCATCGCCCTTTTTCCTTCTCGAATATTCCTAATTTCATCTATCTATATTAAACTTATAAAAGAACAACCACTTTACACAAACCTATACACGTGTCAGTCTGACATTCATTTGTTTCCCGCCTAACTTAAACTCTGCTAACCCTAAACTAATCCCCCTCTTATTCTGCCGTCACTCTACATATCACTCTTCTTCATCTGATCTCATTTTAAGGGTATAATTTCCTACCACAATTACCTCAAATCGTTTCCTATTTTACTTCAAATTTTCCTACATTTGATGATTATTTCCTATTAGATTCTTTTCATCTATTTAAACCCCTCACTCATCAGTCATCATCTTTGTGATTTAAACTCATTATCAATCTTTATCCCCTTCAACTTGGCCACATCTCTTTTAACTGCGCATACGAAATCACCGTCTTCCATCCTCTTCACATATTATTGGGAGAGTCAGCCCAAATTATTCTCTTCCACTAACTTACTCCTTTGCTTTTTTTTTGGATTTTCCATGTGTCCTTATTGATAAGAAAACTAAATAATGATTAATGAAATGTTATCATCACCAGCACCAAGCCACCGAGATATGAATTACGAAGCGATGATTCATGTAAAGGCTATCAAGATTGTGGATGGAACTAATGATGGTAAGATGGATTTTCAAATTCATTGCATCATTTAACTTTGTTTTGTTTCGTTTTTACCTGTTTCTGTTTGAATATTGTTTGATATAGATTGGATTTCGATAGAGAAAATTGTTGATTTATGTGTATCTGTGTTATTTATGCTGATCTATGCTTCCGTTCAAACAATTTGCTAATGAATAGGGTACCGTATCACATAGGTAATTAGTTTTCTCTTATTTTTTTAGCATTAACATTTTTCAATTTCTTATTGCTCCTTAACTATTAATTCTCATAACAATTTCCCTAAAATTTGGTTAATCTTACATTGGTTTTGTTTTTCGATGTAGAAGTTTAGTTGGATTTTATTTCATCAAACTAATAAAAATACATTTTATGCTTCTCACTTTCAGATCATGAAAGTGAATTTGACTGAGGTATTGCGTATTAGATTATCATCTTTCTGTTGTATTACAGTTGTTATCATTTGTTTTCCATCACGTTTTGTAACAATTCATTTGAGAATCTGCATTCTGCAAGTTAATTTAATTGTTGGAGTAAAAAAAATTACTCCTTTTTAAAATCCAGTTTTTTGGTGGACAATAGCATATAAAATGAATTACTTGGGTGAAATTGTTGTCGAATTTCTATCTAGGAAAAGAAGATCTAAGAATTTCTTAATTAGGAAATATTGTCATCTCCGATCTCGCTACACAAATAAATTTGGACTTGTAAAGTTGGTTTTTTTAGAGATGACTATATATGGTGGTTGAAGAAGTTATATAAGAACTGGTATTGGCCAATATTTGTTAGATTACTTGGTTATTATATTTTTCAGTTGATGCTTTACTGTCACTCAGAAACCTACTTTGATTGCTAGGCATGTAATCATGATGCATATGAGTATGCAAGCTACCAGTAAACGAGTCAAATATACACATGTGTATATAAAACAAATATATTGTTTTTTCCTTTGCATCTTTATATACACAAGTGATATGTACTTGACCCGTCTTAAAGCTTCAGACGGAAAGTGTCGAACCTATACCCCCACTTAACTATTAGTCCTTAAACTGGACTACTAGAGTACTGAACCTACTCCACACTATTTAACTCGGGATTCTAAGCCTTGATAATAAGAGTTTTGGCCTTTCTCTTTATAGTGTAATATCATGTCATGGTCTCCAAAGTTAAATTTTGTAGTCTATTTTTTTTAGCAGGATGTATGTACAATATTGTTAATATATGTACAGTATTATTGTCAATGCATTTTTTTTCTGTCGTCTTGAGTGTGTAACTGTATATCTAGCATAACTCTTCACATTCTTCATTCACCATTATCTTCACCGCCTATGTCTACCCTCCTATATTACGCCCTCACCATGGACAATCACCATCTTCACCTTTTTGGCACATCGGAAGTTGACATTGTTTTTGATCAAGTTTTTGATTTTAGAGTAATTAATTTTTTGGCGGAGTATTAAATTCGTCATTCAGTCGATATTGGTCATATAGTTACTCGAGTCCTTATCTTTTTAATGTTATTTTTCGTTTGTTAATTTTGCAGCTCGGATAAAGTGTTCAAGTTGTAAAAGGAAGGCATATAGGAAGGTGAAGGATATAGGAAGGTGAAGGTGACGACTGGCTGGACTGATTACCCATCGTCATAACTAGCCTCATAACACTCTACTTAACGTGACAATTCAGTTAACATAGTATATGTAAATGTGAGGTATGACAAATTGACAACCGCAAAGTTTCTGCTGCTTGATTCCATCATAAAGAAAGATTTTTGAAGGCTAAACAAGGGTAATGATGTACTGCTTTAAGAAAAACATTGTAAATTTTTAGTTCACAGATGTATATGTAAATTTTTACTTTTCCACTAAGAGAAATAACAATAGTGGTTTTTAGTCTTGGATAATCACTAAGAATCCAAAATAAAAGTTATTCTATTGCAAGTAAAATGTTGCTCTTAAGAATTAATTGAGTTCCAAAATAAGAACTTGGTTGTTCATACATGAGAATTTGAGAACCAATAAGCATACTTTGAAAAATGTGGTAGAACAATTACTTATTTTATATTTTTTTATTTAAGAACTTTATACAAATGGGTGGGCAAAAATTCTTAAACATTGGAACTAATAAAATATTATATGGCATAAGAAGAACTTAATATAAAATTCTTCTATTGTTATTGCTCTCATATTGGCAGGTGTACATTAAACAAGGGTTTTATGTTCATTTTTGAGCGAGTACCATATTGTAAACGACCGTTTCCGTATGATATCAAACATTCAAACTGATGTAGTTTTGTAAGAGTGCAATTTTTAAAAAAAATTATTAATTTGCATATGTTTTTCACAAATATTTGTGAAAGATTATTTTACGTATATGATTTTATTTGATCAGACTACGTAATATAAATCCTTACAAATACTCCCTTTCTCCCAATCATTTATAGCTTCACATTATGAATTTATTTTTTCTAAAATTCTTTTTATATATACCCGTGCAAGTGCACGGGTCCTAAACTAGTACTCCGTATATATCAATTGTCACTTGTGCAACCTTTGACCAAATGCATGTGTATATATGTAGCACATTTTTAAAGTGGGTTGAGTGTTGACCCAATTTACTACTCCTCTATCCCGGTTAATTGTTATCTTTTAATTTTATCACAAGGACCAAAGAAATAGAAGAGAGACAATTGCTAAATGATAAATGGACCAAATTGAGTGTGAATAATCAAATTATTCATCAAATTTAGAAAGAACAACAATTGACTGAGACACCCCAATATAAAAAGGGACAACAAATGACCGGGACAAAGGAAATAATTACTTATAATTACTTACAATACTAAATTATTAACAACCCCATAATTAAGTTCATAATTCAGCCCTTAATCAAGAACCACGGCTTAGATTTAAGAGCTCATTTTAAATTTTAATAACCACATTAGAGCTAAAAACCTTCTTCCATATTATTTTTATCTCATTGTAATGCTGAAATAATATTAACTTGAGCCATTTTTCATGTGTAAAAAGGTTTATAATAAGGAAAAGTTATTAATTAGATGAATTCAATTTGATAAATTTCAATGATCGAAGTTCAGATGAATTGGCCATGCATCAATTCGGAAGTCAAATGTAAAGTATATATATGAATGAATGTAGGTAGGTAGTATATATTAGAGCGAGTTAGTAGAGATGTAAAGCTTGTTTTGGTAAAAATTTACCGGTTACTAATTAATTATGTGAGTGATAGTGATTAATCTAATGCCAATTGCGATTTGGATGCGATAATGACAATGAACAAAATAAAGACGAATGAAAGAATGACACGGAGGATTTTTAGTGACGCGGAAAACCCGGTGTGGGAACAACCGTGGGGGGAGTCGGAATCCCACCAACTTTTTACTATAATCGAGGATAAATGCACAAGTAAGGAAATACAAGATTATTTTTGTAGCGGAATATTGCTAGGTGTAGACGGGATTTTTAGAAGTAAAGCTTTGCTTGTGATGATTTTCGAATGCCTTGAGTGTTGCTCTTCTTGTGCTTATATAGTTGCCGGAATCAGACTTAGGGTTTTTCTGCTTCTGTCCCTGAATACCAGGTCAACTCCTAAAGAATAGGGGGTTGTTGGTTGACTTAGTTGTTGCTTTTCTTTTGCACGTGTGCTTTTCTCACTCTCCAAATTGTGTTTGTTACTTTTGATCCTATGGCTCTTAACACGCCACATCATCAATCCCCTCCTTCTTTCATCCTCCAACAACTGCGTGCCACGTCACCTAGTTTCCTCGCCACTATCTTTGCCAATAATATGGCGCCACGTCACAAATGATAAAGTACAGTTTTTATCCCTAACAATTGCCCCCAAATTTCTGTCTCAAATATTTTTAGGCGGGAATTTCTGTTTGTGATGCGGAGAACTGACGAAGTGTTTGCAGTTGCTTCAACTTTGGTAACTCCCCACTTAATACTTCCTCAACCGTCACAATTAATCCCCCACTCCCCCATAAACTCCTTCTCTCTCCTTTATAATCTATCCCCTCGGTTTCCTAAGTTCTATACTCCATTATTATTTTCATCTTCCTTACTTTCCTTTCTCAAAAATTCCTCTTGCCGGCTGCCTTCAACAGGTACCTCGCCTTTTCTTGCTTTCCTTTCTTTTTCTTTCTTTTTCCACTTTACCATGTCACATCAAACTGCCTCCTCGACCTCCGTCACAAAGATTCCGGCGCCGGCTGATCCTTTCCCATCTGGTGGCGTCCTTTCTTAGAAACATTCATGTGATTCTGACTTTACTATGGAGGATCTTGCTTACATCAAGGAGACCTTCGGTTTTTCCGACCAAGTGGTGTTTCACATACCCGTTCCTGGTCAGAAAGCTGATTTTGTGCGGGAGGGGTGGATATGTTTGTATGAGTATGCATTCCGTCTGGGCCTGAGGTTCCCGTTTCCTCCTCTGGTCCAGAAATTTTTGAATCTGAATAGTTTGGCTATCTCTCAAGTTGCCTCGTATACTTGGCGGACTATGCTTACAGTAAATGCTATGAATAGCCGTTTTGGCTATGATATTGGTCTTCCGGATCGTGCACATCTATTCTCGGTCAGGTCTCTTAGTCGGGGCCAGGTGACCATTCGAGTGCGAGATGGGGAGAAAAGTTGCATCATCTTTCCCGTAAAGCCTGATGATAGCAAGTGGTTTTCTCGTTTCATCTTTGTGAAAATCGATACGCTTCCTCCTCCTACTGATTATATCGTCAGCACCTGGCGGTCTACTCGCGGTATTTGCATGCCCTTATCTTTTGACTTTTTATTTTGACACTTATATTTCCTTACTTGGCTTTTTGCGTAGGTTTGCATCATCTAATTCCATCTTCCGATGAGGTTGCATCTCTGACCAAACTTTTCGGGCCTCCAGAGGAACACAGGACTTTTCCTAATCTGATCCAGGATTCTGCGTCTGCCTCAAAGGTGGAAGAAAAAGAGCTCGTGGAGGAAGGATAAGCACGTGAATCAATGTCGACCGGTGCGTTGTCTTTTCCTTTTGACTATATTCTGCTTCTGGGAACTTGATACTTTCTGGTTCTGACTTGATCATTTCTGCCTTCAGGTTCCGAAAAATCTAAAATTTCACTGGATGACGTTCTGGCTCTAAGAGGAAAGAAACGTGTCGAGGTTGCTCCTAATCCTGCTGAGAAGAGGAAATATGCTCCTGCTTCTGGTTCTGGAGCTCGTACTAAGAGGAGATCTGCTGCTGCGGGTCAGGCTAAGGAACAGACTCCCATCGAAGCCACTCCTCTAGCCGTGAGGCCTCCAATTCCTGGGTATGTGCCGTCTGCTTCTGGGGATCCTCCTGTTCCTAGACCTGCCCCTGCCTCCGGCCATGTTCCTGCTACTGAGCCTGCTTCTGCTTCGGTCCCTGCTTTTGGAGTTATTTCTGCTTCTGGGGCTATTCCTGCTTCTGGGGTTATTTCTGCTTCTGGGGCTGCTCCTACTTCCAAATCTGCTCCTGCTGCTGGAGTTATTGCCTTTACATTTCCAGATGATTTTGGCAAGGCTAAATCCGAGCATAATCTGGGTCTAATGAATCAACTGTTGTTTCCTGCCCCTAGATCTGCTTTGGGGAAAAGGGCCCTATGTAATTTGGTGGACCGTGCTGCTGAACATTCCTTTGAGGTGAGTATACGCTGACTGCCTTGATTTTTTTTGACCCCCTTGCTCTGGGTTGGCAGTCCTTCCAAATGGCTCTATTTCTGCGGGAGAAGGTACCTCTCCTGGAAGCAGAGAAGGCTGAGCTTCTGGAGCAGACGAAAGCTGTAATACCCGCCCTTTTAGAGACCCTTTGACCAGCGTTGACTGACCTTGGGAGCGGGAATAATCCTTAGAAGTGCGTGCCAAGTTACCTTGGGTTGTGAGTTGTGCGTGGTACTCGATAGAGTAGAGGCTACTCGATCGAGTAGCTTGGATACTCGATCAAGTAGGGGGTCACTCGATCGAGTATGTGGGACACTCGATCGAGTAACGGGTTTTCAGCGAGGGTTTATAATCGCGTTTTGTTAAATCCGCAAACCATTTCCGCCTCATTTCTTCAGACCCTTAGGTCGCCTCCTTCCCTTCCCTTCACCATATAGCCTCCATGGAAGCCTTTGAAGGTTCTTGCGCCTTAGGAGAGCGTAACTTGAGTCGGGTAGCGGTCTTTTGCCGGGTTTCTTCTTGTAGGTAAGTCGTCATCATCATCCGTATCTTTGTCTTTGCAGTTAGGTTTTACTTGTTAGTGATAGGTGATTGTGTTATGGTCATAGGTGTTGCTTGATTGCCGGATGTTTCGTATGTTGGCATGGAGTGGTTGCAGTTGCTTAAAGGTAGGTTCGTCTACTCAGTTTCTGTAGATGGTCTAGTGTGTTGGTTGTTGTGGTTGTATTTGTAACACCCCGCGCTTTCCCTATATTTTTAAATAAACTTTTAAGTAATTTTTATTAAATAATTATTATTTAAAGCTTATTTTCATAAAATATCGTCTTAGCCGTGTAACGGTAATGATAGTGTAGATTTTAATAATATTATTCTCCGTCTCGAGTTATAGTAGACTTGGGACGAAAATTCTAGTGGATACCGACTCATTTTGAGTTATTGGGCTTATCTTGACTCATGGGCCTTTTTCCCCTCTTTTCTCTACACAAAACCCTCAACTAAACCCTCACAACTTCATCTCCCTCATTCTAATTTCTGAAATTCCTCAACAAACACTCCACCATTGTTAAACCCTTTGCTCTCAACCCTAAAATCACCATAACTCACTCAACTCTTCACCAATCTCGTTCCTTTTCGCGCCATTCTCTTCCTTTTCTCATTTCCCTTCTTTCTAAGGGAGAACTTGGACAACCCGGAGGAGGATAGCTACATCATTGACGAGTCTTTAGAAGATTGAAGTGCAAAAAAGGTAACGGTGATGGGTTACTCGACTTTTATGTTAAAATGGTGTGGTTTTTGTAGTTATAATCTCACATGAATGTTAAGAGTTGTATCTTTCATGATTGGTGCTAATTTGGATGTTGAATATCATGCTTGTTTGCAATTCTCACATGTTTGGATGAAATTCTCATGCTACATCTCTTGCATCCGAAATTACCCATTCACATGCTCAAATATATTGTTTTTCCGAGTTAGAATCATGATAGGATACGTAAACAATCGATGGGAAACGATTTTTGTTGGTTTCAAATGGTTTGGAAGTGTTTTGCATTGAATCCGCGTGTTTGTAGTCCCAGTAGGTGTGGCCGTGGCGGTCTCTTGACCGGTGGGAGTTCCTGTAAGTTTTGAACACATTTTAGAAAGCTGTAGTCCCAGCCGGGGGTGGCGGCGGCCGGTCTCTTGACCGGTGGGAGTACACTGTGAAGGTTTTAGGTGATTTTGAGTTTTGGCGTATTCCCAGGGGACCGGCAATCGGGTGACCATTTGGGAGTACATGAAGGTTTTATGTGATTTTGGAAATTTGGCTGTATTCCCAGTAGGGTGACCGCAGTAGGGTGACCAGTGGGAGTGTGAAGGTTTTATGTGTTTTTGGAAATTTGGTGTAGTCCCAGTAGGGTGGCCGTGGTCGGTCTCTTGACCAGCTGGGAGTGCTTTGTAAGTTTTATTTAAATTTTGATTTTGGCTTGTTGTCCCAGCCCGGTGGACCGAAAAAATGGTCTCTGACCATTTGGGAGTCCCCTGTGAGCTCCTTTTCACTTGTAACCTCTAATGATCAATGGTTTATGCATGTATCTTCTTCCTTATTGGTATTTGGTTAATATAAGACTTATTGATGTTATGTTCATGTAAACTATTGTTACTCGTACTTGTGATCGGAGTGTGACGTTTTACATTGTGCGACTACTCGACATTCCTTATTTATTTGCCCTCGGACATTGGGTCACGATTAAGTGCCATTGTTTCCGAGTTGGGCTATCTTCCTTCCGCCTCTTCGGACCTTGGGGTACGGCTAGGTACCATTGTTCCGATTGGGGTTACTCGACCTTGGGGCACGGCTAGGTGTCATGGATCGAGTCTTGGATACGATTTGGGATTGTATGTCGAATCGGGTGTCGTCCATCCCGAGAGTCCGCCGATTTAGACTAGGACCGTATTATGATCGTCGTCCTACCAGGAGGTTGGAGTCTAGGGGTTTGTCTTGTTTTGAGTCAATCCTTTGTAAATGTCTTGCTTGTTACGGTCATTGGCGTGTTCTTATATACGAGAGTGCACGTCTTATATGATTGTTTGTGAGAGTCTTGGTCCTATCGGATACTAGTGGTGAGATGCAAGCCCCTAGTTGCGATATGATCGCCGGGATTGATGTTCCCATCCGTTCTTATGGTGAGATGCAAGCCATAAGTATGAATGTGACATTAGTAGCCACGTCCGTGCTATGGTTGTTAAGAGGTTTTCAAGTAATGGCTATGGTTTCTATCCATGTATTTCCTATCCAATTGATCCGTTGTTTACCTTCTTCACATGATTCAATGCCTAATCTCACATCCATGTTTTGCTACCTTGAAAGCATGTTTAATATGATGTACCATGCCTATCTCTTTAAGAATGCAATATGCCTATCTCATTATGATTATCGTTTATATTCACTTGTTCATTATTAGTCAAGTATGATGTATGATCAATATGTTTAATTAAGTTCTTGCTTATGTGCATTTCGACATATTGTGGCGGGAGAACCCCGAGTTACTCCCCACCGATTGTGGCGTTCATGTTTACATGGATGATGGGTTTGTGATGCGATTATGGGGAAGACGTGTGAGCTAGCGAGAACGTTGACCCTTGGACCTTAGTTATAGGTTGTTTAGACTCACCTATCGTTAGACCTGTGTTTATTCGTGGGATATCTTTTCCCCAACGCACTTGTTTTAAATTGTAAAACTTAATTATCTTTCTTTTCATTTTTGTTTGATCGCTTATGGTGGATTTCGCACTTCAAGCTTTTAAAAAGGTTTTAAAAACCTCGTATTTTCCGCTTTTATTTTGATGCCCTATCGAGGGGTGTCACAGTTGGTATCAGAGCATATGTTGCTCCCGACGCACACACGTGTACCCCGAATTTAAACTTGAACTTGACCTCAAATAATGAATGAGAGATGGGTAGAACTAAGGACCTAAGTTGGTAGTCTGTAGTGTGGTTGCTCTTTGTTAGGTTCTAACACGTTTGTTGATTGTCCTTTAATAATTTTTGTGCCCTTGGATCAATGACCGTGAGCTTACCTACGTGAAGATCAAGACTTGACGCCTTTTGCCGAGAATTGAAGAATTGTTCGACTTTTGAAGAATGCTTCTTCTTCCTTGAAGATATTCCTCATTCGTGTGTACCTTGCCTTCTTCTTTCATTCCTTGATGCTTATTTCCTCTTCTAAACTTTCTTTTCTCTTTTCCTTGGAAGCTACTCTTGTGCCCTCCTAACTTGTCCTTTGTTCCTTGCTTACCCTCCCTTAACGCCCTTTTGATAGTACCCTTTCTTTTGCTTTACCTTGGAAGCTAGTTAGTACTCGCCCGACCTATCTTTCGTTTTTGTTTCTTCTTCCATAACATCTTTCATATGGATCTCTTTCTCTTGAAGAATGTCTTCACCGTCTTGAAGATACCTTCCTCTCTTCGAGCACCTTGTCATATTCCCTTATCTTTGTGCTTCTATGCCTTTCGCAACCCTTATTCCATATCTTAGGAGTTGTCTTTGTACCTTCTCTCCTTATAATGCCTTTCTTGTATACCTTCATCTTTGCCTTATAGAATGTTAACTTCGGTCGGATAAGTTGGCTTTTGTGGAGTTTGTTTGTGTTTGACCCTTAACCCCGGTTTTGAGAGGTCGTGATGTTAGAAAGACTTAGGTAATGTGATGATAAATACTTAGTGATTCTTATACCTAGTGCCTTGACCAAGTGAGTATAATTGATTGGCGGATTCTTTGTGTTAGGAATGAGTTGCCTATGTGATTAAAGTTATAGAACTTGGCTTTGTTGTTTATGTTTGGGATTTGAAAGCTTAGTAGGTTGAGCGTCGTCACCTTAGGAGTAATCAGGAGATAAATCTATGATATGAATTTGGAAGAAAACCCATTTTTGATGTTAATGATCCCGTATAGAATGGTGATGTGGTTTGATATTAGTTGACTCTTGAGGATTTTGTTGAGAAGTCCTTGCTAATTCATTCTTTGGTTTTTAAAACATTGAGGTTGTGACGAATACTTGAGATAAAGAGATGTTGTTATGCTTGAGTGGCAGATTTACCTTAGGGAAACCCTAATACGTGATAGGATAGGTGAACAATGGGTCTAACCAATGTATCAACCCTTAAGCGAGCGTTTGTTTTTACCTTGATCAGTCATAGAGGTGTTACCCTTTAAGAGAGACTTGCATATAAGGAATGAGATGAATTGCCTTGACCCTCGTTTTGGAATTTGGTCGTTTTGTTATGAAGGCACAATATCCTAATAGGTGTGACCTTGTTAGAGAGAACCTTAAGTCTTAGAAAGTGTGTGGGTTAAGCCTTGAAATCCTCCCTCGTACCTTTAATCATCTTCCTTCCCTTCGTTCATACCTTGATTAGATTTATTTCTTAAGTATAAAAGTTTACTTGTCTTTTCCTTGCCTTGAATACCTCTCTAATTCTAATATCTCTTACTGGTGTTAACTAGTTACCTTTACTATTGACTCCTTTAATCTCACACCTCGTCATGTTCATGTATCCCCTTGAAATTTCCTATCATTTCTTGACCTAGTTATTACTCTTTGTCTCTTTAGTGGAGTGATGGCATTGTTGGCTATGTTGTAGAGTGAGTGAGATGCTCTTTGAGGATTCTTTGTGAGCCTTGATTTCGTCAAAATTGGATTAGTGGAACTTGAGTTGAGTTGGGTAGGAAAAATTGTATGACAAACCTATTTACTTTTGGTTGGTGGTCTTTATGATTTGGGGAATGTGATCATCTATGCTTGTGAATTCGGGTGTGAATAAGATTTTGGTTTGGAGTGCTAGAAAGTATAAGGACCTTGAGATTTTAACCTTTGATTAAGGATTTTACCATAGTGAGAACTCCTAGTAGTCGATAGTTGGTTATGTGTATAACTCTTTTAGTAGTTTTGATCTTGTTCCGTGGAAATCGTTTGTAGATGACTTATATTTGAGAGTTATGGAATCACAAATGTGGTGAAGTACCTTGTTTCATGGAATAGCTTAGATGTAGAGTGACGTAAGTTATCTTGAGTAATCCTTGGAGGTAATATGGTTGTGAGATTTACTTTATTAGGAAGTTTTAGAAGTCGTCTAGGATCGTGTTGTCACTTGAGATTTCACTTTCTGGCGTTTCCTTGTTGTTTAAATTCCTTCCTTCCTTAAGCATAAACCTTTCCGTTCATACCCCTCTTCTTCGCTTCATCATGCCCCTCCTTTATATGTGATACTCGTAACTTGTGAAACTCTATCTTTGATATCCTTGTAGATTCGATTTCAACTCTTCTCCTAGGAAGTTTATCATAGCTCTCTTGTTGGTTAAGCTTGAACTCTCCTGACATACTTTGTTTTCATGATATCCAAGTTCTTTCCATTTCGTACTATTTCTAAACATTTCAAGCTACCACTTTTGATCCATTGTTAAAAGTTTATGTTACTTTTACAAAACCCTCCCTATTTTTAAAGGTTTGAAAATGAGAATTTGATTTAGTTATCCTTTTGTTATATGAGTATAACTTCTTTTTATGGATTTTTAATTGCTAAACCCGAGTTACTTTTAATTTTGCTCAATTTCTAACGAACTTTGATCTACTTATGATTTCTTTTTCAGAGTTTAATATTCTATTTTCAGGAATTTGCCTCCCTTTTGAATTTAGAAATGAAACCTTTATTTCCATTTTGACCTTTGCAAAAGAAAATTTGAGTGAATTGCCTTTTCTTTTGATTTTGACGTTGATAGGATGTTAGAACTCGTTATTTGAAACGTTTAATAACTTGTTCTAGGCTTGTCGGCGAAGGATTTTCATTTTAAACTTGTCCTTGACTTGGAAAGTTAGCGTTCTTGTGTGCACGACAAGAGCAATTTCGTTCCATGAATGAGACTTATACTTTTGAAAACTCTTCATCAATGTTTTTGAAAGTATTTAAATTTTCGATTTATACAAATGATCTGCTTTTGACCATGTCTTTGATTTGGAATGTGATGTTCTTGAATGCGCAACGAGAGCACTTCCGTTCCTTTGATGAGAATCGGTTCATTCGGAAAAAGTTTATGTGAGGCTTTTGAAAGGATTTTGATTCTTACGATAAGTAGCCTTTTAATGTTTTGGTTACCGATTTCAAAACTCCGGTTTTATTTTTATATGACTTTTCACTTCTATTTTCAAGTTTCGAGGACGAAACTTTTTAAAAGGTGGGATGATTGTAACACCCCGCGCTTTCCCTATATTTTTAAATAAACTTTTAAGTAATTTTTATTAAATAATTATTATTTAAAGCTTATTTTCATAAAATATCGTCTTAGCCGTGTAACGGTAATGATAGTGTAGATTTTAATAATATTATTCTCCGTCTCGAGTTATAGTAGACTTGGGACGAAAATTCTAGTGGATACCGACTCATTTTGAGTTATTGGGCTTATCTTGACTCATGGGCCTTTTTCCCCTCTTTTCTCTACACAAAACCCTCAACTAAACCCTCACAACTTCATCTCCCTCATTCTAATTTCTGAAATTCCTCAACAAACACTCCACCATTGTTAAACCCTTTGCTCTCAACCCTAAAATCACCATAACTCACTCAACTCTTCACCAATCTCGTTCCTTTTCGCGCCATTCTCTTCCTTTTCTCATTTCCCTTCTTTCTAAGGGAGAACTTGGACAACCCGGAGGAGGATAGCTACATCATTGACGAGTCTTTAGAAGATTGAAGTGCAAAAAAGGTAACGGTGATGGGTTACTCGACTTTTATGTTAAAATGGTGTGGTTTTTGTAGTTATAATCTCACATGAATGTTAAGAGTTGTATCTTTCATGATTGGTGCTAATTTGGATGTTGAATATCATGCTTGTTTGCAATTCTCACATGTTTGGATGAAATTCTCATGCTACATCTCTTGCATCCGAAATTACCCATTCACATGCTCAAATATATTGTTTTTCCGAGTTAGAATCATGATAGGATACGTAAACAATCGATGGGAAACGATTTTTGTTGGTTTCAAATGGTTTGGAAGTGTTTTGCATTGAATCCGCGTGTTTGTAGTCCCAGTAGGGTGGCCGTGGCGGTCTCTTGACGGTGGGAGTTCCTGTAAGTTTTGAACACATTTTAGAAAGCTGTAGTCCCAGTAGGGTGACCGGCGGCCGGTCTCTTGACCGGTGGGAGTACTTGAAGGTTTTAGGTGATTTTGAGTTTTGGGCGTATTCCCAGTAGGGTGACCGGCAATAGCCGGGTGACCGGTGGGAGTACATGAAGGTTTTATGTGATTTTGGAAATTTGGGTGTATTCAGTAGGGTGTGCGGAACGGGTGACCGGTGGGAGTCTGAAGGTTTTATGTGTTTTTGGAAATTTGTTGTAGTCCCAGTAGGGTGACGGCGGCCGGTCTCTTGACCGGTGGGAGTGCACTTGTAAGTTTTATTTAAATTTTGATTTTGGCTTGTTGTCCCAGTAGGTGGGCCGTGGCCGGTCTCTTGGCCATTCGACCTACGGGAGTCCCCGTGAGCTCCTTTTCACTTGTAACCTCTAATGATCAATGGTTTATGCATGTATCTTCTTCCTTATTGGTATTTGGTTAATATAAGACTTATTGATGTTATGTTCATGTAAACTATTGTTACTCGTACTTGTGATCGGAGTGTGACGTTTTACATTGTGCGACTACTCGACATTCCTTATTTATTTGCCCTCGGACATTGGGTCACGATTAAGTGCCATTGTTTCCGAGTTGGGCTATCTTCCTTCCGCCTCTTCGGACCTTGGGGTACGGCTAGGTACCATTGTTCCGATTGGGGTTACTCGACCTTGGGGCACGGCTAGGTGTCATGGATCGAGTCTTGGATACGATTTGGGATTGTATGTCGAATCGGGTGTCGTCCATCCCGAGAGTCTGGCCAGATTTAGACTAGGACCGTATTATGATCGTCGTCCTACTAGGAGGTTGGAGTCTAGGGGTTTGTCTTGTTTTGAGTCAATCCTTTGTAAATGTCTTGCTTGTTACGGTCATTGGCGTGTTCTTATATACGAGAGTGCACGTCTTATATGATTGTTTGTGAGAGTCTTGGTCCTATCGGATACTAGTGGTGAGATGCAAGCCCCTAGTTGCGATATGATCGCCGGGATTGATGTTCCCATCCGTTCTTATGGTGAGATGCAAGCCATAAGTATGAATGTGACATTAGTAGCCACGTCCCGTGCTATGGTTGTTAAGAGGTTTTCAAGTAATGGCTATGGTTTCTATCCATGTATTTCCTATCCAATTGATCCGTTGTTTACCTTCTTCACATGATTCAATGCCTAATCTCACATCCATGTTTTGCTACCTTGAAAGCATGTTTAATATGATGTACCATGCCTATCTCTTTAAGAATGCAATATGCCTATCTCATTATGATTATCGTTTATATTCACTTGTTCATTATTAGTCAAGTATGATGTATGATCAATATGTTTAATTAAGTTCTTGCTTATGTGCATTTCGACATATTGTGGCTGGGAGAACCCTGAGTTACTCCCCACTGATTGTGGCGTTCATGTTTACATGGATGACAGGTTTGTGATGCAGATTATGGGGAAGACGTGTGAGCTAGCGAGAACGTTGACCCTTGGACCTTAGTTATAGGTTGTTTAGACTCACCTATCGTTAGACCTGTGTTTATTCGTGGGATATCTTTTCCCCAACGCACTTGTTTTAAATTGTAAAACTTAATTATCTTTCTTTTCATTTTTGTTTGATCGCTTATGGTGGATTTCGCACTTCAAGCTTTTAAAAAGGTTTTAAAAACCTCGTATTTTCCGCTTTTATTTTGATGCCCTATCGAGGGGTGTCACAGTATTGTGGTTGTGTCGTGGTTGTGTTGTATTGCAGATGGTTGTGATTGTTTGTCTCTGGTTCTCGAGATGCGTTCTCGGCTGATTGGAGTCACTTGCGGTAGTGGCTTCACGCCCTAGTTTCGCCCTCCGTGGAACCCGCCACGGGAGGGGATGTGCACATTAATGGGACAGGATTATCGCTCGGTATGATGAGCGGGGTTTTGGTGGGTACGGCTGCGGTCCCCCACTGGCAGGGCTGGTCCAGTGGACACTCGGTGACGGAGATTGGTTGGAGTGGGTGTGCTTGTGTGTGTGTGACTGATTGTGTTGTGTTGTATTGATAATTGTTGTTGGTATTGTCATGTCTTGTCTCAGTACTGACCTTGTGTGGTTGTCTTGTTGTTTTATGTGTCTGCCGTGATCCCTTATGGTGAGCAGTCTGTCTTAGCACGTGTTGATGTCGTTGATAGCTGGAGTCCGGGCAGGGATGAGTCCTCACGAGATTTGATAGTAATAGTGTTTAGTCATTGAGTTGTATCTTTTATTTTGTCAGTTGGTTTTAAACCTCTTGTAATATAACATAATAGTTCTTTATCGACATTTGATTATTACTGTCCTCGGGCAACCGAGATGGTAACGCCTTTATATGCTAAGAAAGGCCTAGTTAAGGCTCCTCTGGATATGGGGGTGTTACAAAAGCAGCTGAGGAGGGCAAACTGAAAATCCAAGCTGAATTAGACAAGTCCCAGTCGCTGCTTTGGAGGAGGCCGCTCAAAGCGAAGTTGCGAGTAGTCTTTCGATCAAGGGCGGATTTCAGTCTTTGAAAAGAGTGTTCTTTGAAGCGAAAGAATGTGCTGCCGAGGCCAGAAAATCTGCTTCTGATCCTGAGAAACGTGCTTCTAATGCTGAGAAACGTGCTTCTGATGCCGAGGCACGTGTTTCCCAGATTCTGGAAGAGAAGGTCCCTCTGGCTTCCGAGGTGAAGGAGCTGAAAGAGAAGAATGCTGAGCTCGGGGAAACTTTGGTGAATGCTCTTACCTATGCTGCTCTGGAGACGAAGATTAAGTGCATAAAGACGTTCCAGAGTGGAGAGCATTTGACTTGGGACTTAGAAGCTGAAGAGGGGAGGCTTGCTGCTGACTTTCCTGATGGTCTGAACCTGGATCTGCTAGCTGGCATGGTGGGCGCAGGCAACGCTTCTGCTGATGATCCAGGTGCTGAGGAAGAGGTGACCTCTCCTGCGCCTAACACCCATGCAGCTGCTTCTGAGGCTGTGGATCACATTGACAGAGATTAGCTTTTCCTGCGTCTAAAAAACTTTTATTATGCTTAGTTAGTTTTTGGCCCGTCTGGGCGTAACATTTTATGAACAGTTTGGTGTACTTTGGTCTGGTTCTGGTGCCAGATATATTTTGCTTTTGAACTTAAGTATTTCCTGCTGGGTATATCTTTGTGTCGTACCGTTTCTGGTGATTTGATTTGTGCATGCACGTCGTTTGTTTGGCCATCATTTGTCGATTCTTTGGCTAAGGGGTCTAGTATGCCCACTCGTTCAGAGAAGCCAGGCTTGCGTGGGTGCTAATGCATCGCGGGAGGCTGATTATCCCGGTTGTACATGCTTAGCCACGGACACACGCCTTCTGTAGTGAATACAGACCCTGCCAGATTAGTTTGCATTTTTATTCATTTGACCGTTTTTTTTTTTGAAAAGGTTTATAAAAAGGAATTTCTTTATTTGAAACATTTAAAGTGGTTTCATAACTTGAGAATTTATAATCTTAATTAAAATACAGGTAGAGTTATTTCAGAACCAGAAAATGTTAAGATCTAAATATGCTAGAAAAATTTCAGAACTAGGAAATGTCAAATTTGGAATGTTCAAAAAGATATTAAAATTCAGAATTGGTGCAAAGTTTTGAGAACCATAAAATGTTACTCAAAAATCATTTTCAGAACCAGAAAAATATTCAGAGCCAGAAAAATATTTAAAGCAATATCTAGAACTGTTGAATTTGTATCCGGTAAATTTGAGTACCGATTGCTAACCATCTTTGGTGACTTAAATGAAATACTTTTTCAAGTGAATGATATTCCAGGATCTGGGAACCATTTGCCCTTCCATAGTCAAGAGTCGGTAAGCTCCATTTCCAACTGTGCTTTCTACTTGGTATGGCCCCTCCCAGTTGTAGGCGAATTTTCCTGCTTGACGGTTCTTGGTATTCTGGAAGACTTTCCTCAGGACCAGATCTCCTACTTGCAGGGTTCTTACTTTCACATTTTTGTTATAGCTTCTAGCCACAGTCTGTCGGTAGGAAGCCATCCCGATCGGGCGCGGTTACGAGTTCATCTATCGTGTCCAGCATCGCTTGCTATTTCACACGATTCCGATCTTCGTTATGCATCCTTATCGTGGGTTGGGACCCTAACCGGATGGAATGGCGCTACACTCCGTACACCGGTGAAGGGGTTTGTCCCGTTGCGACCTTGGGTGTGGTTCTGTCAGCCCAGAGAACCAGGGGTAGCTCTTCTGCCTATTTGCCCCCATTCTCCTCAATCTTCTTTTTCAAATTTTCAATGATAATCTTATTGCTAGATTCGGCTTGTCCGTTGGACTGGGGGTTTCTGGGTGTAGATTTCTGCAACGAGATATTCCACCTAGCACAAAAAGCTTCTGTCTTATTTCCAATGAATTGGGATCCATTATCACATATAATCTCAGATGGAATGTCAAACCTGCATATGATATTGCGTTTAATGAAAGATATCACCTGAGTTTCTGTAACCTGGGAGGATGATTCTGCTTCTATCCACTTGGAGAAGTAGTCCGTCATGGCGAGCATATAGATTTTGTTTCCTGGTGCCTTGGGAAGTGGTCCTACGATGTCCATTCCCCACTTCATGAAGGGCCACGGTGAGATAACCTGGTGCAGAGGCTCTGCTGGCTGGTGGCTGACGTGGGCGTGCTTCTAACAAGCGTCGCATTTTTTTTTTGCGAACTCCATGGCGTCTTTGCGCATTGTGGGCCAGAAGTACCCCTGCCTCAGTGCCTTGTTGGACACGCTCTTGCCCCCTGCATGGTTTCCATATTCTCCACTGTGGAGAGCATGCAAAACAACCCGAGACTCTTCCCGATCCAGGCATCTGAGGTAGGGTCCAGCGAGGGATTTCCTGAACAGAACACCATCAATTAGTATGAATCTGGATGCTTTCATTCTGAAGCTCCTTACCTCCTTTTTATCTGCTGACAGAATGTCATTCTGCAGCCAATCCAGGTATGGTTTCCTCCAGTCTGGAGTACTTTCTTCTTGCTTTGGTCGCACAACACTACGCTTCCCTGCCGAGGTTTTGATTGTTGCCTCCGGACGTGGACAATTGGTATTGTGGAGATGGTTCCTGCTTTGAAGGTTTCCCCCAGGGTGGCTAGTGCGTCTGATTCTGCATTCTGGTCCCTGGGGATTTGTTTGATGTTGAACGTGGCAAATCTGATTTTCAACTCCTTTGCTACATCTAGGTATGCCATCATCTTGGGATCTCTGGCCTCATAGCAATCGTTAACATGGTTAACTATAAGCTTAGAATCACTGCAAACCTGGAGGTGTCGATTTTGGATCGAGCCGACTTCGGACCAGGATCAATGCCTCGTACTCTGCTTCGTTGTTTGTGGCCTTGAATTCGCATCGTACAACCTGGACTATGAGATCTCCCTCGGGTGATTTGAGAACCAATCCTACTCCTGCTTCTTTTGCGTTGGAGGCTCCGTCACATGTAGCTCCCACACTTGTTCCCCTTTATCTTCCTCTAGACTCAGAATGTCCTGTTCTGCCTGGGTCTGGAGAGTTGGGCAGAAGTCAGACACAAAGTATGCCAGAGCCTAAGACTTTATGGTCGTAGGGGGTTCAAACTTCAAATCGTAACCGCTCAAGTTCACGGACCATTTAGCCATCCTCCCTGACAATTCTGGTTTTCTCATGATAGTCTTAAGAGGATAATTAGTTATCACAGAAATTGTATGAGACTCGAAGTAGAGACGCAATTTATAAGATGCAATAACTAGTGCAAGGACTAGTTTTTTCTAGTGACGTGTACCTGGTCTCTGCTGGAAGCAGAGACTTACTGACGTAATATACTGGGTGCTGCGATCCTTCCTGCTCTCGTACTAGTCTTTGCATCGAATGTCGCTTGTGGATCGAGGTACATGAATAATGGCACTCCGGTTAAAGCCGACAAGAGTGGCGAAGTCTTTGAGATAATGTTTGACTCTGAAATGCTTTCTCATGATCCTCCGTCCACTCGAATCTCTGGCTCTTTCTGAGTACGTCGTAAAACAGTCTGCATCTGTCTGAGGATCTGGATATAAATCTGTTTAGAGCTGCCACTCTTCCGGTCAGCCGCTGGGCGTCTTTTGGTTTCTGCGGTGACTCTAGCTGCAGAATTGCTTTGATTTGTTCGGTGCTGGCCTCTATCCCCCTCTGGGTCACCATGTACCCCAGAAATTTTCCACTGGATACTCCAAAGGTACACTTTGTCGGATTCAGCTTCATTTGGTATTTTCTGAGGGTATTGAAAGTTTTCGCCAGGTGCTGGTGATGTTGCGAAGCCTGCTTCGATTTGACGACCATATCGTCTATGTATACTTCCATGGTTTGGCCTATTTGTTCTTTAAACATCATGTTTACCAGCCTCTGATAGGTAGATCCTGCATTCTTCGGTCCAAAAGGCATGACATTATAACAGTAGATACCTCGCTCGGATCTGAATGCTGTCTTTTTCTGGTCATTGGGGTGTATCTTTATCTGGTTATATCCGCTCCAGGCATCCAGGAATGTTACCATCTCGTGGCCTGCAGTAGCATCCACCATGGCATCTATGTGTGGTAGTGGAAATGGATCCTTTGGGCAAGCTTTATTTAAATCCGTGAAATCGACGCAGACCCTCCACTTGCCATTCTTCTTCGGAACCACCACCACATTAGACAACTGTTTTGTGTGGATTTTGCGCAAGGCGAAATCAGGTCAGGGTAGATTTGGGTAGGGTTAACTAGCTCTAAATGCCCTAATAGTCAGGTCGTCATGGGCAAAATATAAATTGTAAATGCAATAAAAAACAATAACAATAAGACAAAGAATTTTGTACGTGGAAAACCCTTAAATGGGAAAAACCACGGGCACCAAGCTAGGAGAGGATTTCACTATTGTATTATGTATTGAGCACAATTGGACGTAATTATCTATGAATGAAATGAGTAGGGCTGAGCATCGGTCCAAGACCGGACCGGACCGGACCAAACCGGACCGGACCGAAGACCAAAAATAAAAATTTTGTGGACCGAAGACCGGACCTAAAACTTTCGGTCTTGGACCGGACCAAATCCGAAATATTCGGTCCGGTCCGGTCTTAAACCGAAATGGACCTAGAACTAATTCTTTCACTATTTCGTGTATGATAATTATATTTAAGTTTCACTAAATTAAATGTCGATGAATAATTAGACGATTGTTTTTGAGAAAAAGATACTTAATATTAATTTATAAGGTCTTGTGAAGATAAAATGGTAATTTAGTTTATAATATTCTAATGATAGTCTTTAGAAACATAAAATTCGGTCCATTTGGTCCGGACCTAAAATATCCAGGTTTGGTCCAGACCGGACCGAAGACCGAAAACTCAAAAAAAGAGGACCGAGGACCGGACCTAAAAAATTCGGTCCGGGTTTGGTCCAGACCAAATGGTCCGGTCCGGACCTAAACTTGCTCACCCTTAGAAATGAGAATGTTGTATATTGCCTTGTCTTGTGATGATCCTTCAAATGATTTCCAAATATCCCTTATATAAGATCTTGCTGAACGGCTGTGTGATGGCGGCATTAATGTGGATTATTCTCCTTAATTATCCACAATAATTGCCAATATTACGCCCTTAATTACTGCATTTACTGCGGGATCTTCCTATTCAATGCTGCGCATATATTCCTCTTGTAATATGTCTTCCTGGTCTGATATCGTCCTGATATTTTGATCGTTGTCTTCTCCATGGCCTGGCGCCTATCTTCATGTGTCATGATACCCTGACACCCTGATGGTCAGGTTAAGGTGAGATACTGATCAGGGACGTCTGTGTATTTCCAGGCCTAACAATTGTCCCTTATATCCTCATTTTCAATGTGTCAGGACAAAAAAATGAGGAGATAACTTTAATCTTAGGAAAATTATCCAACGGTTGAATTTTGCCTAGTCAGTTCCTATAACAGCTACTCCCTGCATTTTATGACGCGTATAGCTTTTTAATGCAACTCCTTCAATGATTATCCATCCACTTGCGGTTAAAACACTAATTTACTCTAGTATAAATACCCGTTAACTTCATTAAGTTGATCTCCATCAGAATAATCTCCCTTATTTCTCTCTTAATAACTTTCTTCTCTAATTTTACTTAGTTTCCAGTTCCTTAATCTTCAATTAATCTTCATAATCTTTCAATTGGCCGCAAAAAAGAAGTTTACCAGGGCAGCGACTCCTGCAACCCCTCCTTCCCAGAATCCTGAGGAAACTTCTTCTGAGAATTTGCCTATTTCCTCTTCTGCTCAACCTTCCACGATCAATAAGCCGAGTGATTCTTCATTGTAGATGATCTCAATTTTCCATGGGGATTTCCAGTTCAAGCCTACAAAGGCTTTAAAGGACGATCAGTCTCTTGTAAATCGTTTGAAGCCTGAGTTTGAAAAGGTGTTGAAGGATAAGGGGATCATCCTTGCTGATGTTGAAGTCTGGATACCTGAGAATTCTCCTATCAGGGCTGACTGGGCTTGTCCTGGTTGGTTCTGCATTCATGACTGGGCTTTCAGGGCTGGTTGCAAGCATCCTTTTTCTCCTCTTATGGTTAAGGTTATTAAGGAGATTGGTGTTCCATCTTATCAGTTGATGCCTATGGTGTGGAAGATTGTGTGTTCCGTTGAGTATCTCTGTAAAAAAACACAATATCTCATTTTCCCTTGATAATCTGAAGGCTTGTTATGCTGTCAAAACCAATAGTCCTGGCCGTATAAGTTTTAAGGTCAGGGATTCTACTACTCCCCTTTTGAGCAATCTGGATAGCGACCATGATAAGGGCTGGGCTGCTGGGTATATGTTTGTCATGACCAATTCTGTGGGTCCTGACCTGGCGTATTTAAATTACGAAGCTTGCGTTACTGGTGAGTTTTTTAGTTTTTTCTTTTGTCCTGCATGTTTTACTCGTTAGTAAAAAATAAAATGAAATTCATATTGAATCATACCTTTTATGTGTGCAGTTGATGATTGGGTTACTGAAACTGAGTATCCCACTGCCAATATTTCTGCTTTCCTTGCTATTCCTCCTTTGGAGAGGTCTTGGCCTCTCTGTTGTGGGGTTGGCCATCTCCCCCGTTGTTTGAAGACTGATGGCGCTGCCAGGGTGGCTAAACCTTCTGGGGCTGTTAGTGCCACTACCTCAGGTAGTAAGTCTATTTTAATTTCTTTTTTCTTCTTACATTGGCTTCCTAGTTATATTTAGTTTATATTGTTAATATAGTGTTTCGTGTTGTAGCCACCAGGTCGTCTACTCGCCTTGCCAGGTTTGGTATGGCTGACCTCTCAGCTAGGTTGGCCAAGATCAAAGAGGAAGGCTCCCAGAGAAGCGGAGATGCTGAGCATGTTATCGATTTGACTGAACAACCTGATGCTCCTAAGGTCACTGCTTTAAGAATCTTTGCCCTTGAAACAAGTTCGTGACCCCAAAAAGAAAAATTGAAGACGTTGACATTTTTGCCCCGGTCAGGGAAGTGAAGGCCAGGGTGGACAATATGGAGGCTGCTAGGGTGAAGATTAGGGATTATTCTGCTTTTAAGTCAGACGTTATGCTCACCCTTGACCCTGTTGAGACTGCTACTCAGGCGGTTGCTTCAGTAGATCATTCAGTTAGCCTTTTGGCATGTGCCCTGGTTGCTGTGAGGGAGGTAGGCTATTTTTATTTTTATGTGTATTCTGTTTAGGTATATTATTTATATTCTTCTTCCTGTTTTTGGTCAGGGTGCTGCGACCTGTCTCCATAACGCCTATCAGGCTACTTCTTTGGTAGCCAGGATCGATCTGATGAGATCAGATTATGATAAGCTGAAGTCTGGACTGGATTTTGCACGGGCTGACCTGGCTGCTAAAGCTGCTGACTTGGTGAGGGTTCAGGCTGAGAGGGATGCTGCTAAGGCCGAGGCAGATTCAAGTAAGCGGCTCTTGCAGGAAGCTTTGGACAGGAATGAAGAGCTCACCCAGGAGAGGGATGACCTGGAGTTTAAGCTAGATGATGCTTCTCTTTATTTTTATATTAAGGGGAGGGCTGCTGCTATGTTAGAGCCTATCGAGGCCAGGGAGAAATGGAACCCTGAAGCTGAGATGGCTTTTGCTGCTTCAAAGTATCCTGACCTGCATAACATGGGAAATGAACAGGAGGTCGATTCTCTAGGGGAGCAGGACGTTGATGCTGATCCGGCTAAGAGTGAGAGTGCTGGTACTGTTTCTAAGGAGAAGCAGTAATTTGATTTCTTTAGTTGGTATTTGGCCCATCCAGGGGGGATATCCCTGAACGAACAATTTTTATTTTCTTTTTCTGTCTTTATCCAGGTCAGGGAGATTATCCCTGGCCTTTATGAATATTTTGGCGCCTTTGCCCCAGGGGGTAAGGGCTTTATTGATATAGGCATGGTGGCCTTTTTTGGCTGATTTTGCTTTTTTGACTTTGGTTGATCCTGTGAGTTTTTCTTTTTCCCATCCTGATGGACCTGTCAAAATTTGTGTTTAGTTAACCTGCAAAGCATTTTTTTATTTATCCTGTTATTTGAACCGTCGTGAGTAATTCAACCAAGTATAGTTTTTTGCCATAATGGTTGAAGGGGTGGGAAAACCGGCCTGTCAGGAGGGCTTATGCCCCCTGCCTATCTGGAGGGCTTGGTATTCGGCCTGTTATGAGGGCTTTTAGATTAAGTGGTTGGGAGAGAACACCCTTGCACCTGTCTTGTTGCGTCCAGCCGGTTATAATCATTGGCAGTAAACCTAGTCAGGTTAGGCAATTATTTCATGCCTGATTGTTCCTGACATTTACTGTATCTGGTGATGGTTACCAACTCGTTAGGCACAGTTAAGTGCAAAGTTTTGTTTCGGGAATTGATATATAGTAGAGTAGCCCTCAATCCTGAATATTTATGCATATAAAACATTTATCATGTATAATTGTTCAGGATTCAAAAAGTGAGAAAAAATGGGTTAGTTGAATATACAGACATGAGTTGCATACAGAGCATATGTAAAACACATAGTTTTTCAGGTAGCACATCAGGTTGAGTAATGATATGGGTTTGTACCTGGTGTAGCTTGATCTGGTCTTTACATATGGAATAATTTTAAATGGGTTACATTCCAGGATCTTGGGATCATTTCTCCTTCTAGTGTTTGGAGCCTGTATGCTCCTTGTCCAACAATTGAATCAATTAAGTAAAGGCCTTCCCATATGGGGGCCAACTTGCCTGCTGATTTTTCTTTCTTATTTGGAAAAACTTTGCGTAAGACGAGGTCTCCTTCCCTGAAAACTCTTATTTTGACATTTTTGTTGTAAGTCCTGGCAACTGCTTGTTGGTATGATGCCATCCTAATTTTGGCAGCATCTCTTAGCTCTTCTGTTAGAACCAGGTTATCTTGCATCAGGTCTCTGTTTGTTTCAACATTGTTCAGGCTGTACCTTGATGTTGGCACCCGTACTTCTGCAGGAATGACAGCTTGATAGCCGTACACCAAAGAGTAAGGTGTTTGGCCTGTTGATGTCTTTGGAGTTGTCATGTCTACCCATAGTACTAATGGAAGTTCTTCAGCCCATCTGCCTCGTCTTCTTTTTAGCTTCTTTTTAAGCAGTTTATGACTACCTTATTGCTTGATTCAGCCTGACCATTAGCTTTTGGTTATTCAGGGGTTGACGTTACCAGGTTGATATTTCATTCTTGGCAAAATGCTTGGGTCTTTTTCCCCACAAATTGGGTTCCATTATCACATACTATTTCTGACGGGACTCCATATCTGCAAATGATGTTTGTCCTGATGAAGGATATTACTTCCTTTTACGTTACTTGCCTGAAAGAATCAGCCTCAATCCATTCGGAGAAGTAATTAGTCATAGCCAACATGAATACTTTTTGTCCTGGAGCTACGGGCAGTTTTCCCACAATATCCATGCCCCACTTTATGAATGGCCAGGTTGCAGGAATTGAGTGAAGGAACTCAGATGGCTGATGTATGATTGGTGCATGGACTTGGCAGGCTTCACATTTTGATGAATATTCCAGGCAGTCATCCCTCAGTGTAGGCCAGTAGTAGCCTGTCCTGATAACTTTACTTGTCAGGCTCTTTCCTCCTTTATGGTTACCACAGTGTCCATCGTTTATTTCTTGAAGTACTAGTTTGGCTTCGTCAGGCTCCAAGCATCTTAGGTAAGGTCCAGTCTGCGATCTCTTGAATAAAGTGTTATTTATAATAGCGTAAGTTGAAGCTCTAATTTTAAAAGCCCTTGCTTCATGTCTCTCCTGAGGAAATATTCCTTGGAGAAACCAATCATAATAGGGTTTAGTCCAAGAGTTATTATCCTGATTGACAGGATTGATTTATTCAGGCTTGCCGATGACTGGCTCTAATAAATGAACAATTGGTATTTTGTCGAAAACTGTAGGGGTAAAACTTGAACCTAGGCTGGCCAAAGCATCAGCCTGGGTGTTCAAGTCTCTTGATATTTGATCTATGTCAAATAAAGCAAATTTAGCGGTAAGGTTTTTTGCATATTGTAAATACGAAATCATTTTTGCATCCTTAGCCGTATAAATTCCCTTTATTTGATTAGCAATTAGAAGTGAATCAGTTTTTACCTTTAGGTTTTGAACACCAAGGTCTAGACATACCTTTAAGCTTGCTATCAGAGCTTCATATTCTGCTTCGTTGTTTGTAGCTTTGAACTCACAGCTTATAACCTGCGCTAACATATCTCCCTGTGGTGACTTGAGCAATAATCCTAACCATGTCCCCCTGGCGTTGGATGCCCCATCTATGAACAGGGTCCATTCTTGGTCTGGGGTTTTATTTTCTAGTTGGTTGACCTCTTTTTTCAGGTCAAGTTCTAGGTTAGGGCTAAAGTCACCACAAAAACCGCTAGGGCTGCGATTTGATCGCTGCCCTGGGTTCAAAGGAGATATCGTACGTGCTAATTTGCACTAACCATTTGGCCATCTGCACGATAGTTCGGGCTTACGTAGGATGATTTTATGGGTAAGTTGGTGCGACTACAATGGGGTGGCTTTCAAAATAAGGTCGCAATTTAGTACATGACATAATCAAAGCTAAAACATATTTCTCAAGTAGTCCATACCTCATCTCAGCATCCAACAGTCTTTTACTTACGTAATAAACAAGGTGTTGTTGGCCGTCCTGTTCTTTTAATAGGACTGCACTGACTGCTGTGTCAGTAACGGATAAGTATACTGACAGGGGTTCTCCCTTTTCTAGTTTAGCCAGTAAGGGTGGAGATTATAGATAAGATTTCAAGTCTTGAAAGGTTGTCTCATGTTCATTCGTCCATTGAAACTGTTTATTCTTTCTGAGGAGGTTGTAAAATGTTTTGCATCTCTCAGAGGATCTCGATATGAAACGGTTCAGGGCAGCTACCCGACCTATCAGTTTTTGGATATCCTTGATAGATCTGGGCGACTGTAATTCCAGGATAGCTTTTATCTGTTAGGGACTGGCTTCTATACCTCTCTTTGTGACCATGTATCCAAGGAATTTGCCTGCTGAGACTCCAAAGTGGCATTTTGCAGGATTGAGCTTCATGTTGTATTTCTCCAATATTTCAAATGCTATTTCCAGATGCTTCACGTGATCTTCTGTATTTTTAGATTTTACCACCATGTCGTCTATGTACACTTCCATGATATCACCTATTTGGTCTTTAAACATCATGTTGACCAGGCGCTGGTACGTTGCCCCTGCATTCTTCAGGCCGAACGACATGACAGTATAACCGTATATGCCTCGGTCTGTAATGAATGCAGTATTCTCCTGGTCAGCAGAGTGCATCTTTATTTGATTGAATCCACTGGAAGCGTCCATGAATGTCAGTATTCCATGGCCTGCTGTGGCGTCTACCATGGCATCAATATGTGGTAAAGGAAATGGATCTTTAGGACAAGCTTTGTTCAGGTCAGTGTAGTCTACACAGACTCTCCACTTTCCATTTTTTTTCTGCACAACAACCACGTTAGCCAACCACTCAGGGTACATTACTTCCCTGATCATTCTCATATCCAAGAGTTTTTCCACTTCTTCGTTAATTATGGCATTTCTTTCAGCTGCAAATTTTCGTCTTTTCTGTTGCACGGGCTTAAAAGATGGGTCAACATTGAGTTTATGTGTAATTACATCTGCACTAATTCCAGTCATATCAAAATGTGACCAAGCAAACAAGGATGATTTATTTTTAAGAAACTTTACCAGTTCGGGCCTGACAGTATCCGGGGCGTCAGATCCTACTAAAACATACCTGTCAGGGTACTCAGGGTCCATAATTACTTGATTTGTTTCCATTCTGGGAGGTGCTACTTAAGTGCTCCTGACAGGGTACTATAATTGCTATGCAAGGGATTTTCCTGCCTTGGAAGGCTTCAAAGCTTTTGTGTAGCATTCCTGGGCTGTCTTGTGATCCCCTTTGACTGTGGCTATGCCCCAGTCTGTTGGTATCTTGATACACTGCTGATAGGTTGATGGTACGGTTTTGCTATTATGAATCCAGGGTCTACCTAAGATCGCGTTGTAAGATGATAGACAATCAAGGACTCCAAATTTCTCATAAGACGAGACTCCTTCAACGTAGGTTGGGAGGTGGATTTCTCCTAGAGTGCGCCTAGTTTTGCCACTGAATCCTACCAGGACACTGGATTTTTTGGTGATTTGGTCCTCGTTGATTTTCATAGCTTTCATCACGTCAAGCATGATCAGGTTTACTGAGCTGCCTCCGTCTACTATGATCCTTCTCACTGTGGCGGTTCCAATCTGCATAGAAATTACCAGGCCATCATGATGAACATCAGGAATACCTACTAGGTCACAATCGTTGAAAGTGATTGTTGGGATATGGTCTGATTTGCATGGTGAGACATTCCTTGGCGTCCTGACTATCTTTTTTGCTGCTGAACTGGTCAGGCCGCATATTTCTGATCCACCAGATATGAATTTTACTTCGTATCTTGGAGGTGGTGAAGGGAGGCTGCGATCCTGGTTGTGCTCCTGATCCTCTTTGCCCTGGTTCGCACTCCTGCCTTTCGTCTTGATCAGGTCTTTTAGGTACCCGGATTTCAGCAGATAAGCCACTTCTGTCCTCAGGGTAAAACAGCATCCGTCGTGTGTCCAATGTCCATGTGGAATTCGCACCATTTGGAATTGTCCCTTCTAGGGTTAGGATTTTCCGACTTTTTGGGCCATCTGACTACTGATCCCATGTTGTCAAGTCTCTGGATTAACCCTGCAATATCAACACTGAAGTTATGTTCGGAAATAGGTGGAAAAACTTTAGCCTTACCTTGATACTCATGAGCCAGGTTAACTTCTGATTGATCTGGCCTGGAATATGGAGTAGGCCTATAGTTGTTTCCTTTGTTGCTCTTCCTACTGCTCCTCTCATAATCCTTTGGTCCACTGGGTGATCCAAGTTTGTAGCTTTTGTCTTATTCTAGCCTGATAAAGGTAAGAGTCTTGGCCTGGACGTCTTCGAAGGTATGGCAGGGATACTTAGTGAGCTCACTGTATAAGTCACTATGTGGTAGCAAACCCTGCCTGAATGCCTCCACTGCTGTTCTAACGTCACACCTGGGAATGGATACTTTCTCTTTGTTGAATCTTGTCCTGAGAGTTTCATCAGGCTTCTGTGTGATTCGGTAGAGGTCACTGGATCGTTTCTCCAACTCTCTGCTACTCGCAAACTCGGTTGAAGTTGTTGATCGAGGTTGGCGAAGGAATGGATGCTCCCGGTTGGCGGGTTGATGTACCATTGCGAGCGAGGCGGGGCGGTCAGGGTCGTTCCAAATCCCTTACACATGCAAACTTGTCTAAATTCGCTGGGAATAGATGCAGCCAGCATTTTTTGTTTATAGAGAGCCACGTGATTTTGTGGATCTGTGGTTCCATCATAGACCCTCATGGATAGGACCACAAACTTCTTTGGTAAATCTACTTTTGCTATTTCATCTATGAAAAGTGAATCAGCATAACTATCGGCAGCTTCTTCCATGGTGGCAGGTACTCCAGGTATCTTGTCAAATTTTTCATTGAGTTTCTTGATCTCCTAAACTACTGCCATCATGATGGCTGCTGCAGATTCATCGGGTTTTTCATTGTCATTCTTTGGTTCACCGTCACCGTCACCATCAACATTAATGAATTTAGAACCACTTGGGCTCCCAAAACTGGAGAAATCAATGTTTTTGATGATTGATGCAAATGGGGTTCCTGGCTGGAATCTAGAGCCTACTCCTTGGGTTTTCTCTAATTTTTGTTTCAGAGCTGACTCAGATTCTCTTAATTGCAGGATTTCTGCTTCAGTTTAGGTTACTTTTTCTTTCAAGCTTTCCAACTCAGCGATTTGCTGGAGAGCTGCGTTCAATTGTTCTTCAATGGTAGGCTGGGCCATTTTTGTAGGATTTTTGAGTTTTTGTAAGATGAGAAAAAAGGATTTAAAGAGCTAGATATCCCACGGTGGGCGCCAATTGTTTTGTGTGGATTTTGCGCAAGGCGAAATCAGGTCAGGGTAGATTTGGGTAGGGTTAACTAGCTCTAAATGCCCTAATAGTCAGGTCGTCAGGGGCAAAATATAAATTGTAAATGCAATAAAAATTAACAACAATAAGACAAAGAATTTTGTACGTGGAAAACCCTTAAATGGGAAAAAACCACGGGCACCAAGCCAGGAGAGGATTTCACTATTGTATTATGTATTGAGCACAATTGGACGTAATTATCTATGAATGAAATGAGAATGTTGTATATTGCCTTGTCTTGTGATGATCCTTCAAATGATTTCCAAATATCCCTTATATAAGATCTTGTTGAACAGCTGTGTGATGGCGGCATTAATGTGGATTATTCCCCTTAATTATCCGCAATAATTGCCAATATTACGCCCTTAATTACTGCATTTACTGCGAGATCTTCCTATTCAATGCTGCGCATATATTCCTCTTGTAATATGTCTTCCTGGTCTGATATCGTCCTGATATTTTGACCGTTGTCCTCTCCATGGTCTGGCGCCTATCTTCATGTGTCCTGATACCCTGACACCCTGATGGTCAGATTAAGGTGAGATACTGATCAGGGACGTCTGCGGATTTCCAGGCCTAACAACAACCATTCTGGATATTTTACTTCTCGAATCTTTCATGCAACAAGCAGGTTATCCACTTCTTAGTTTATGACCTGGTTCCTTCCAGAAGCAAACTTTTTTCTTTTCTGCTGCACAGGTTTATAGCTTGGATCCACACTTAACTTGGGAGTTATCACACTTGGGTCTATCCCTATCATATCATCATGTGACCAAGCAAAGCAATCCATGTTAGTTCTTAATAATCGAACGAGTTCTTTGCGAATGTTACCTGTACATTCAGATCCAATGAGCATAGTTTGTTCTGGATGCAGCGCGTCCAGGATGACTTCGTCTAATTCTGCCTGCTGGGGCTCAATGTATTCGTCCTGGATGCACAGGCTCTGTAATTGTTATGCAGGCGGGCTGGTTGTTGACTTCAGAGCCACTTTATAGCAATCCTTAGCTTCCTCCTGAACCCCACGTATCTCTTGCACCCCCAAGGCGTTGGAAACTTCAGACACTGGTGGTATGTTGAGGGAATTGCTTTCATCTCGTGGATCCAGGGCCTGCCAAGGATCACATTGTAAGTGGAGAGTCCGTCAATAACCAGATATCTTACATGTTTTTTCACACCTCCGGCGTAGGTCGGGATGACAGTTTCTCCTAAGGAGTGCTTTGTTTTGCCACTGAAACCAACCAAGGGGACCGCCTTCTTTGCTAGATCTTTCTCGGTGAATACCATGCCTTTCAGTGTCTCTAACATGATCAGGTTGACGGAGCTTCCGGTATCCACCAGGATCTTTCTCACTTCGCAATTTCCTATGGGGAGAGTGATGATTAGGGCATCGTGATGCTGTTCCGGAGCAGACCCTGCATCTGTTTCGTCAAAGGTGACTGATGGCAGATTCTGGCGGTTGATCCTGCAGGAATTTTCTGGTCTGTCTCCTTTAGTTCTGGTTTTGTGCCTCTTTGCTGCTGAATATGTCAGTTCGCACAGCTCCGATCCACCTGTAATAACATTCACAGTTCTAGTGCATTGAGGAGGAGGAGATGGCAGAACCTGATCTGCTGAGTTCACTCTGGTTGTGTTTCTGGGTAGGAGGTGGTCCAGGTTTCCTTGATCATAGTGGAACTTGACTTCCTTTTCGAGGGAATGGCATTCATCGGTGTCATGGGTGTTGCTGCCGTGGAACTCACACTTCTTGCCTGTGTCCTTTCTGCTGCTGGGGTATCCTTCTGCTGGAGGTTTTGGCCATCTGACTCTGCGTCCCATCTCCTTCAAGGCTTTAAATAGTCATGCAATATTGGTAGTAAAACCATACTCACTTACTTTCGGAGGCAGATCTACTTCGCTCTTTCCTTCAGAATTTCCAGAAACTCTGTTCACGCTTCTGCTGTAGGGCTTGGACCTTTCATTCCTTTTCTCTACCGGAGCTTTTCTGGATACTGGGTCTGAGTCATAGATGCCTCTGATTAGTGCATAGTCTTCCTCCAATCTCATGACAGCAATCGCCTTTGTCTGTACTTCCTCAAAGGTGGTGCAAGGGTGCTTCGTCAGGTTCTTGTAAAGATTTGAATCCTGGTGCAGTCCTCGGCGGAAGGCTTGTATAGCGGTTGATATATCACATCTCGGGATAGCCACCTTCTCTTTGTTGAACCTGTTCAAGTAATCACGGGTGGACTCCTCGAGCCCTTGCACTATCCGGTAGAGGTCGCTGGTCTGCTTCTTCGGCTTTCTGCTGCTGGCAAAATGCTGGTTGAAGGCATTGACTAGGTCGGCGAAGTTGGATATGATCTTGTTGGGCAGGCCGACGAACCACTGCTGAGCTGCTCCAGATAAGGTTGACCCGAATCCTTTACACATACAAGCTTCCTTTAAGGATCCAATTGCGGTTATCACTATCATTTTCTGTTTGTAGTGGTTGATATGATCGAGTGGATCCGTGGTTCCGTCGTAGAGCGTCATGGCTGGCGGTACACATCCCTTAGGAACACCGACTAAGGCTATGTCGTCCACGAAAGGTGAGTCTGCGTAGCTGTCTCGGGCTGCTTTCTCCAACGGACGGGCTACGCCTGGTATCTCGTACATCGGCTCCTCGGCTCCCGAAATCTGCTTTGCTCGGTGAGTTACCGCTCTGCAAGAGGGTTAAGCAAAGGGAAGGAACCAGCAGGTGTACCTCCTAGCCAGGGCACTCCAGAAAATTGGCCTGGTGCTGGATGAGTGATCACTGGTGTTGCACTGATTATGGATCCAGGCTGCCATCCTGGTGTCTGCTGCAGTCCTCCGATCCAGGCTCCACTGGTGAACTGGCTGCAAGATGGAACTGCTGCATTGATGACAGGTCCAGATTGCCATCCTGATGTCTGGTGTGCGGGGGTACCTAAAAAGGGCGGAAGGTCATATCCTGACGGGGTGTTAACCAAAGCATTACCTGATGTCTGCTGCAGGCTGGACGGGTTATCAAATGATAGGCATCCCAATCCTCTGGGCTCAATTGGTTCGCTGGGTGCTACTCCTGCAAGGTCCATTTTGGTGACTAGTTCTGACAGAATTGATCTACTCGATCCTCCACCGCTGGTTCTGGTCGGAGCCTCTAGTGCTGATGTTGGCTTGGTCTGGACTGCTGTCACGATCTGTGCAATCAGGTTCTGGTTGTCCTTCCTCAGATTCTCAACGGCCTGACGCAGAGTGTCCATCCCGTGAATCATCACCTGCATCGGATCTTGCGTTGGTGATCCTCTGCTTCTGAGAAATTCTGCACCTGGTCCCTCCTAGGTCGGGCTTCGAATCTTGCTTCACCCTCTGGGGTTTGCTCTCCCTTGGGACTGGATCGACTGGGTACACCTTCTGCCTTAGGTACCTGCTGTGGCTTCTGAGGCTGGGGTATGGCTCTGGTCGACATCTTGTGGGATCGTCGGCGGACCCAGGATGGATCGGCGATCCTGCGGATGCGAAGCAAATCCTGCTCCCGGAAGACAGGGTGACATGCTCTGGCTTTGGAAGGATCTTGGTAGTTCCGGACATTGTGATTTACTGGTTCGAGTTTTCGAGATTTGGCTATAGAAAATGATCACTATGCCCCACGGTGGGCGCCAAACTGTTTTGGTAAAAATTTACCGGTTACTAATTAATTATGTGAGTGATAGTGATTAATCTAATGCCAATTGCGGTTTGGATGCGATAATGACAATGAACAAAATAAAGACGAATGAAAGAAGGACACGGAGGATTTTTGGTGACGCGGAAAACCCGGTGTGCGAACAACCGCGGGGGGGAGTCGGTATCCCACCAACTTTTTACTATATAATCGAGGATAAATGCACAAGTAAGGAAATACAAGATTATTTTTGTAGCGGAATATTGCTAGGTGTAGATGAGATTTTTAGAAGTGAAGCTTTGCTTGTGATGATTTTCGAATGCCTTGAGTGTTGCTCTTCTTGTGCTTATATAGTTGCCGGAATCAGACTTAGGGTTTTTCTGCTTATGTTCCTGAATACCAGGTCAACTCCTAAAGAATAGGGGGTTGTTGGTTGACTTAGTTGTTGCTTTTCTTTTGCACGTGTGCTTTTCCCACTTTCCAAATTGTGTTTGTTACTTTTGATCCTATGGCTCTCAACACGCCACGTCATTAATCCCCTCCTTCTTTCATCCTCCAACAACCGCATGCCACGTCGCCTAGTTTCCTCGCCACTATCTCTGCCAATAATATGGCACCACGTCACAGGTGATAAAGTACAGTTTTTATCCCTAACAAAGCTCGCAAATAAAAATTACAGCATAAAAATAAAAGTATAACTTGCTACAAAGGAATTATATGGAGAAGTTTGATATTAGAGATTTTAGCCCTGGTATTTACCATAACTTTATAGAGAATTACTGAAATATCAAACCGAGAAAAAATTTTAAACTTGTAATTCTTTCAACATCCTCGTAAAAATGCATTTTTTACCTGGGATTGTAGCGTAAAAACGTAGTTTTAAGTTATAAATTGGTAGCTACAACGAAATCCACAAGATAGAAACTAGAGAGCTAGGGTGACGGTAACAAAAATAAAAAGTTCCGTTGCCGGGAATTGAACCCGGGTCTCCTGGGTGAAAGCCAGATATCCTAACCACTGGACGACAACGGATGATAATGCAAATTAATACGCTGTTAAATATATATACTCTGTGTATAAGGATCACCAATGGTGTAAATATGTTTTATTGAACTAAACCTCTCATTTCCAATTTGGCATCTTCCATAGTCCGTGTTTCTTTTTTATGATAAGATAAAGAAATTAGATTATTCGAAATTAATTTATTGCATCCTTTCGAACGTGAGCGGTAAATAATGTTGGTGATTTAAGAGTAATTACCGGTACATTTAGCGTAATTAAGATTGGTTCGTAGATGGGTAATTTCTAAATAATATAATGTGAGTTCGGGAAGTACGGAGTGTACACTCACATAATTATTTACGGAATTACGGTATAGTTTTCGGTTCGAATAACTATGACGGAGGTTGGTAGTAATTAAATTACTCGGGTTTTAATTAAATGAAACCGGAATTTCTGAAGAGTTGTGACTCTTCAGAAATACATCTCCCTATACACTCCTTTGTCACTATAAATAGACAAAGGGATGAGAAGGAAAAGTTAGAGTGAAACGAAATCTTCTACTGCATCAAGGAACATATAACATTCTACAACAAAATACTTCTTAATTATATCTCTGTATTCTGTGCCGAATACAGAGGGCAACCGTCTTATCTCAATAGAAAGTTCGATACAACCCAGGCACTAAAGTAAGGGTCGAATTGTTCTATTAGGAAAGCATAGCGATTCGGTGCGGTTTTTATTATTGTCAATTCCTGTTTCGTACATACACAATTTATCTAACAATCTAATAGAACAATTATCGAAGTCTTTCAAGATGACGAATGTTAAGGAAATGACAATGAAGAAAATATTCTTAAGAGTATTTACGTTTCTTGATCATGATCGTTACGGTACTTGAGACGGTGTCAAAATCGGGAATGTGGTTCGCTCTGAAAAATGGCAGTTTCATTGTTAAATGCATGGGTGCTCATGGGTTTGGGACTATGCGGTGCGATGTGCGAACACCATATACAACAGATAAGTAATTATGCTTTTGGAATTTTGTATGTATTTAATGCATGATATAATGTGTGGTGTTTTGCCATCATTTTCTTTTGCATTAAAAAGTTAATGTTGTTGTTTATTGTGTGCGTTTATCAAACAATCCAATGAGTACCAAGTATATATGGAATATGGTGTTAAGTTTGTGCACAATGAAACGTCAGAATGTTCATCGCATTATATAGTTGCTTAATCTTGTGGTTTTATTATTTCATTCTAACATGATTAATTATGCAATAATTGTTTCATGGTTAAAACGTGGTAATATTGTTATTTGATTGAGATTTTGGTGCGTGGTATTTGTGCCTTGTGATTAATATTTGTTCTCATGCATCAGTCTTTTACTTGTCAATCATGAATCTATAATATACTTATTTTCTTGATTGCTTCCATATTTGGAGATAATATGGTAGTTGTTGTGATTTATGTAAGCATGAAAGAATTCATCATGTAGTTCAATATGTATAGGTATTAATGACATTACTAATAATAATACGTAATTATATTATTTGTTAGTGGATGTTTGGTTTAAGTCCATGGTTGATGGTTGATGTCTTTGCTAACTCGCCTTTATTGATGAAATTAATGGTAATGATACGGATCATGGTTTGTAAGATCATGGTATTTATTGTTGTTAAGTTATAACATGATAATGTACTTACTTTGAACATGCCAAGTATGTCTTGTATAAATAATTTTATCTTGGGTCTTTAGATATTTTATTTTTAGATTTTGGGCATGTTTAGTGAGTGGTTAAATTCTTAATATGGTACACTATTAAGGGGTTATAAATTTAGATCGTTTGTTGTTTGAAATGATTAAGAGTGTATCTCTTTGTATAACAAGATTAAGTATTATCTTGAACATGTTAATATCTTGTGTAAAGAATTTTAAACTTTGATTTTTTAATTGTTTTTACCATATAATCTCGGGAATGATGATTTGCGATAACCGTGGTGAGATTATGGAGTCATGGTGGTTTAACTAACCATGTTAGAAGTACATCAATAGCATTGAATGTATAATTATTTGATGAGTCCGGTAAAGGAGTAGTCATTTGTTGTAAGATTATTGACATGTTGGTCTTTGGCAATAGCCCAAAGATGATTTACCTTATAAAAGGTGATTCTCTCATCATGTTCTTCTATGAAGGACATGGGGGAGGTAATATGATCCTTGGTATTAGGATCAAGTGTGAATACTCCTAAGAGTTGAGTATGACAGTTTTATCCAATAGTAAAAGTAGAGTCATGACTCGGATTTTCACAAGGGCTTAATCATTGCGGTTTGACATGTTCTGTAAGTATACTAGTATAGCTAGTACTCATCTTTGGCAAAAGATTAAGCAAGTGTGAAAAGGTATAAAGTAAATCATGAATTATGATTTATCCATGTCAGTTTTTCTTCGGTTTTAGAGGGATAGTATTTTGCAAGTTGAAGTACCAAATGTAGAAGGTGATTTTCTACTAGTGGTAGTGTATTTTACTTGGGAAAGTACCATGAGTATATGGATTTCCAAGAAGTAAATTTGCATTATGAGTTTGACATTGGTGTTAGTATGCGTAGTGTTAGCATAGCCGGTTAAGGCTAAGTAGCTAAGGAAATTAATTAATCTACGGTATTACTTAAAAGTATTAGACCAATTTCATCCTTGAATTTTGATAGTGAATATCGGTGCACCAGGGTGTTTGCTATAACACGGTTTATGGACTATCATAAATGGGGATGATTTTGGTTGTCTTTTGTGAGATCTCAGTTTTAGTTGATCAGTTTGCATGAAGGGTCAATTATGGACTTGGTTATTAAGTCGGTTGACGGGATGGGTCTAAAACTCGTATAAGATCCTTGGCGATAGGATACCCAATTCCCCTCTAATACAACGTTAGAGGCTGAATTCAATGTGGAAGGCCTATTGTTAAGAGATTGAAGCACACAATAATTTATATCCCGAGGTGTGTGCTTAGACTTGCATGTTGTAAGGTTGATCTTTTGAAAAAGTGTGTTTGCAAGGACACGATGAAAAGAATCAACCTATATGAACATGAAGTACAGCCGCTTCAAGGGAGTATGGGTTTGACTCCCGATATGTTCATGAATGGATATGGGACACTAGGCTTGTAATTAAGTGTCGGTTTATGTAATTTTTAGAAGTAAATTAATTTATGTGTGAGTTATCTTCAAGTATTCAAAATGGGTAGAAAGGGTTCAATGCTTAGTCACACCCCGATACTCGAATATTTGGAATGTGTAATTTCACTATGTGAAAATTCAATCTTCGTGACATTTTCATTTATGCATAAATTGGTATGTTTGTTAGGTTATTTAAATTCTTGAATTACGCTTAAATGGGGGAGGAATGTTGGTGATTTAAGAGTAATTACCGGTACATTTAGCGTAATTAAGATTGGTTCGTAGATGGGTAATTTCTAAATAATATAATGTGAGTTCGGGAAGTACGGAGTGTACACTCACATAATTATTTACGGAATTACGGTATAGTTTTCGGTTCGAATAACTATGACGGAGGTTGGTAGTAATTAAATTACTCGGGTTTTAATTAAATGAAACCGGAATTTCTGAAGAGTTGTGACTCTTCAGAAATACATCTCCCTATACACTCCTTTGTCACTATAAATAGACAAAGGGATGAGAAGGAAAAGTTAGAGTGAAACGAAATCTTCTCTTGCATCAAGGAACATATAACATTCTACAACAAAATACTTCTTAATTATATCTCGTATTCGTGCCGAATACTGAGAGGGCAACCGTCTTATCTCAATAGAAAGTTCGATACAACCAGGCACTAAAGTAAGGGTCGAATTGTTCTATTAGGAAAGCATAGCGATTCGGTGCGGTTTTTATTATTGTCAATTCCTGTTTCGTACATACACAATTTATCTAACAAATAAAAGTGAAGGGAATGTTGAAACTCATTTGGGAGACTCCCCATCCAAAATATGAAGGGAATTCATTTGTGAGACTTAGATCAGCTGGTACGAGTTGTTCAAATTCAAAATAGAATTCTCACTTTTGAATTCTAGTGATACAACAATTTTAATCTTAAGGGAGAATGTCTTGAATTACTATTTTCCTACCTACCCGACTTGAACCCAAATCGAATGATGTACAATGAAAAAAGTACTGTATATCACTTCTAGATTAACAAATTTAAGACATGTATTGGAAACTATTTAGCCGACCAAAATTTTCACCAAAAATATACTTGGAAGGAGTTAAATCTGAACTCTCATCCTCCAAATCACATTATGTAAATTTTGTTGTTGTCTAGAATATCATTTTCAGTAAATCTTTTGGTGGAGAAAAGGGAGAATGATGGATGAAGCAGATTAACATCACATCATCGAGCCATATATTAGGTTGATCAATGAGTAGGGAGGGGGCTATCGATTAAATCCTTTTGATACGTTAGGTACGACTATGATACGTTATTTATTATCTAGAGAAAGAAACAAAAATAGGTATTCCTATCTATCATGATAATTAGCAGTCCGTATGTATTATGAATATGATTTTAAGTTTTAAATTACTACCCCGTTCCGATCAATTATTCTACTGTTTTTGGCAGTAAAACTAAGGAAACCGGTACAATTAAATAATACAATCCAAAACGAAAATAGATACTCGGCAACTTGTTATTGGAACGTAATGAGTATATACAAGAAGCTTGACTTTAAAAGAATTACGCAAAAAAAAAGCGTGCCCTTGATGAAGCAAGCAGCCTAGCCGTCAAGCGTGAGTAATTCCATTGTAAACTAAATTACTCCATTTATTGTTAATCACTATATGACTATACATACATGCATCTATTAAAAATCTATGCGATTCAGAATTGTGTTGATATCCCTGATGGCTGCCGTTTTCTTGGACTCGATCTCATTGTTTGATGCTAGAGGATTAGTAAGAAATAAGAATGATTGTCATTTAAACAATCAAAAAATTGTTTTGATTTTTTATATTACCTACTCGTATTAATTTTGCCTTCCTCCATCCTACTAATTATCAAGATTTTTACTCTCTCTTTTATTATTAAATTAAAAGAATCAAATTAACAGGGGATTGATTCTCATAAGAGAGAATCTGTATAGAATTCGACATAATTTAAAGCTACACCATGAATCGATCTAAAAAAAATACAAAACTCTAATCGGATGGATTGCAGTTAACTTATTTTAGTGGCTACCAATCTGTATGCAAGATGCTTTCACTAAGTCACTAATTAAAGAAAGGCTGACATTGATAATAATATAATATTAATTGAGCATCATCGACTGATCTAAATTGTACTACTATATTTATTTATTGATTTTTAAATCACTTAATTTTATAAATATAAAATATTAATTATGGCAGTAATAATGAAATTAATATTATCAACTGGTTCAATTAAAAAACACATTGTCCCCTAATTATATAGTCTAAGTCAATTTCGCACACTCACATGACAAAATGTCTTTTTTTTTTGCTATCGATACAATGATATGCATACATTAATATTGTCTA
Source organism: Silene latifolia (assembly GCF_048544455.1). NCBI lineage: Eukaryota > Viridiplantae > Streptophyta > Magnoliopsida > Caryophyllales > Caryophyllaceae > Silene > Silene latifolia. Next base: position 300,968,308 of record NC_133537.1, read on the forward strand.
TGTCTGGTGTACCTAAGTGGCTTACTTCAATTGAATCGGATTGTTCGATTTATCTATATCCGAAATTTTGCACTTTAATACTAATCAATGTGTTATTGCCAAGTTTTGTAGTAAGAATTTACTTGCCTTTCCATAGTATATTACTGTCCAAGTCCTACTGACGGAGCTAAGGAAGAGCTAGCTCGTCCTACTGAATGACAGAAATTTCGAAATTTTTTGTTAAGGTTTTTAAAAGAAATTTCAAGTTTACCTTCGTTTGACATCGCTAAAATCTTTTATCCTGTCCAAGTTTAAATTTTGACTCCGCAACACTAAGCTCAGAATTATAGCTAGGAATAAAGTATAGTCTAAACTCTTGATAGCACAATTTTAGTTATTACATTGTGAATTCACCACAATTTTAGTTTTCAACAATTTCCAATGGTCGTATATAACATGTACTAACTTTCTCTCTCCTCTCCCGAAGAAAATCCCCAAATTAAAATCCCCTTTTTAAAACCTAACCTAATTGTCCGCTCTCGGCTCGCCGGCGCTACCCCCACTCTCTCACCCAGTCCGTCGCCGGCGAGCCGAACTCTCCTTTTTTCGTTCTCTGAGTTTCCTGTTATTGCAATAAGAAGGGATTCCTGGTCATTCGGGCAGTTTTGTTTGCTTTTTCAAGGTTGCTTGGTTCTCAATCGAGTGTCGCGTGGTCCCTTTTCGGGTGCGATTTCCTTGGGCGTCTGTTTCTCCACTGAACAGCGCTTTGTGCAGCTCTGCAGGTGATTTCATCCTCCATTCCTTGTGGTTTTTGGTTGTTAATAGTTTTGGTCTTGTTCAATAAATTTAAGCTTGCTGCGTTTTTTAATTTTCTTGGCTGGGGTGGTTTATGTTTATGGTGGTTCTTGCTCTGGTTGGGGTTTCTTTTGTCCGGTCTTGCTTCAATGCTTACATCCTGCCGTTAGTTGTTGGTATCTGTTAGTTGTTGGTAAAGTCTGTTGGTTTTTATGGCTTCCATTCGGGTATGTGTAAAGTTTCTCCAATCGTTTGCTTGTTCCCATTTAGACGATGACTTTTTTGAGGATGAGGGATGGGATATGATGAACTGTATTATGCAAACAAAGGGATCTCCTATTCCTAAAATTAAGGATTTGAAGGATAAGGGTAATAATCTTTACAAACAAAATTGTTTGAGTCTGCTGCGTCTTGCTATGATGATGCTTGCAAGCTCCTAAGTCTTGTTGTTGGCATGGAGGGTAGCTATGACACTAACTCTTTGTCTGACCTTGCGGTCTCTTTAAACTTAAATTTGGCTGCTTGTGCTTTAAAGTTATTTGAATATGAGGCATCAAAGGACCATTGTTCTATAGTCTTGTCTTTTTTCCCCCAAAATGTAAAGGCTCTCTTCCGAAGAGGTTTGGCTTTTATGAAGTTGAATAAATTCTTAGAAGCTAAATCAGATTTGGAAGCGGCTTTATTGGTTGAATCTAGTAATAAGGACATTCTTAGGGAGTTATGTGTAGTCAAGAATTGCCTCGTTATTAATTCGAATGGCAAGAGGAGTATTGATGAACATCCTTTGCATGATCCAACTGGAAATGGTAAAGTTAAGGTTCATGATGATGAGCCCTCTTTGAAAACTCCAAGAGACTCCGGTAGTAGTTCTGATAGTGATCATAGATTTGGGCCTACCAGTTATCAGGATTTTAATACCAGCCTATATGGAGGAAGTCTTTCCCAATCATCTGTGACTGAGAGGTGTGGTATGGAGCTTGATTCCGAGATGCTTGTTTCGGATCAACAGTCTTGTATTACTGTTGTGTCGCCATCTACAAGTGAGGCCTCCTGTAACTTTGATGGCTGCTCTATGGTTAATTCTCTGGATGAGAATGGCCCTAACAAAGATTTGAACGGGGATTCCCATGGTACGGATCGGATAAGAAAATGTTTCAGTTTAGTAAAAGGGGCAGAGGACATTCTGTGCTAAAAATTGATGCGGGTACTTATAAAAAACTCATTGATGGTAAGGAGGTCAGCTTTTTCCAGAAATCACACTTATCAACTTTGAAAATTCGAGTTCTTAAACCGTGCATCAAGGAGCCTGATCGAGGTTCAGTCACTTCTCCTAAGAAGAATAGAAAAAGACAAAAAAGGAAAAAAAGTTCGCGGGCTGGTACTCTTATTACTGCGGCAGACACGACCAAAAGTGATGTTTCACATTTACCTCCTATGGCCTTTAACAAGCCTATTGACCGTGATCTGCCTGTTGCGGAAGCTACTTCAAGCTTATCTTGGGAGCTCATCAATAATGAGGCTTTATGCGGTCCTTGTAGTTCTAATTCAAATCAACCTCCATGTTTCATTTTCACATCATCGAAGTCGAAGGTTGCTAAAGTGTTTCATGCTAGAAGACAATTAACAAGAATTCAAAGCCGAAGAAAAGAATCTCCAAGACGCAATGTTTATATCTACCCTGGTAAATTTCCACGTTCACGTGACGTGAGTGTGTCTTGTTGCAGGTACTTTCCTAAGGCTCAATTACCGAAGAAAAGGAAAGAGATGACATCCTCAATGTGCTACTCCAACAACTCTTTGAAGAAACCTCGTGCTTTATTTTTCCCCACCCCTAGTTTAAGTTTAAGTTCTTGTATCAATAATGTAGGATTGGCACCGGATCTATCGAGTCCTAGGTGCTCTATGTAAAACACTTTCTTTACCGCTGTCAAAAAAAAAAAAAAAAAAAAAAAAAAAAAAACAATTTCCAATGGCTATATAGATTAGGAAAAAAAAATCATTTTTTTCTTACAAAGAGAATACTCTGTATCTTTTTTATGAAAGCAAAACTCGAGTTTTGAAACATCATACATTCATAACTATTATCGTAATACTCCCTCCTATTCACTATGATCTTCACATTACTTTTTGGGGAGTTTTTAAGAGGAAAGAGATTTGTAGTGAAAAATGGAGGAAAATAAAAATAAGAGAGAGAATGTGGGGTCACAAGTCATAAAAACCACAAATAATAGACTAATAAGGAAAGTGGAAGAACTTAGTGAATTTGCCATTTTCGGAATTGTGGAACATCTTAGTAAATACTCCCTCAGGCTTTTAATTTTCTTCCCGTTTCTCTAATATATGTGAGGAGTATTATAATGAAATGGAAAGAAAACTGACAAGCGGAGGAGTAAAATTAGCAATATATATATATATATATATATATATATATATATATATATATATATATATATATATATATATATATATATATATATATATATATATATATATAAATATTAAAAAGAATAATTCTGAATATGGGTGGCGTTTTTATTTATATTACTCCAAATTTCAACTTAACCCAATTTCATCCCTCCTATCCCACTTCTTTTCCAAATCAAACTTAGCTAATTTTTTTAACAATCAGTCTCATTGTAGACAGACACTGTCCGTTTAAAGTTGTAGATGAATAATGACCCTCTCACAAAATGCAAGTAGCTGAGAGGGCAAGTGAGTGTATTCATTTCCCACTCACTTGCATTATCCACTCTCATTTTGTGAGAGAGACACTATCCGTCTACAAATTTAACAGATAGTGTCCGTCTAAATTGAGAATTTGTGTTTTTTTAATAGCTATATAGGTAATGTATATACCTTCTTTATTTAACTTTTAATTAATTCATTGTTTTTCTTCTTTGTTTACTCATCTCCTTTCTAAATTACCTAAGTCTGATTTGGGAAGGGATTGGGATAGGAGGGATTAAAATGAGTTATATTCCAGTTTAGAGTATAGTATAAAAATGACACTCATAATTTGAATTATTCTTATAAAATAATTTTATTAAAAATTATTATCAAACTATCATATTAAAAATCGCGTAAAAGTAATGTGAAAGATTGTCGTGGTAAAAGCACAAAGGGAGGAAATAACGTTATTGGTTTGTCAAATGATACTTTTGGAATTTGAGGCAAGCAAGTTTGTTATCTCCAGACAACCATCTCTATTTATTACTCCCTTTGTTCCTTTTGTTGTGGTCACAAGATTTTAGGAGGGAAATAAAATATGAATTATGAGTTGGGTAGGGTTTGGTGATAGGAGAGATGAATGAATAATCCCCTATTTACTAAAAGAATAGGTGATCTCTCAATTTTCCCTCCAAAAAGCATATTCTTAAATAAGGAAGCTAAGTATAATTAAGTGTAAATAAAGAAACTAATATATTTTATTTCATTAAATTATTGTCTTTTCATTAAAATTAATCTTTTCATCAAATTATATTATTTTCACTAAACTTTAAATTATAATATCTTAATTAAAATATAAATAAAATTTATATAAAATTATAAATTGCTAAATCTTTTATTGATGCTATTATTTGAGAATGAGTTGACCCATATATTCTACGTATAAGACAAAATTTTAAATCGCTATTATTACTTTCGTGAGAAAAAAAAATGTTAAGAGAATTTAAAAATTGAAATCCTTAGCTTTGTGGTATAAATTTTTTTTTTTTTTTTTTATAATAATATGTCAGCACATTACTCAATTCTCATGATTAATTGTGAGTTACAACCTTTTTTCTCAAAGCAAAATGCTATGACGAGAAATATGAAAAAATTAATGAGATACTACTATATTAAAAATAAAATAAACTCTAAATACCGTGCATTTATTGCACGGGGTCTAAACTAGTTAGGAATTAAATAAGTATTTGTGAGTTAGGTGGGGTTTGATGATAAGAGAGATGAATGAATAAATAAGAATTAAATAAGGAATTGTGAGTTGGGTGGAGTTTGGTGATAGGAGAGAGGAATAAATAAAATAAGAGTAAAAGTTTCCAAAAAAGAAAAGGGGAAGAAAACCTGAATAATCCGTTTAAGGAAATAGGGAAGAAAATGGTGAATAGGAGGGAGTAAATGAATAGGCCAAACTCTTATTTTTCCGCCTAAATAATATTTCCTAAAATAAAGTGTATTATTTTTAACATATATTATCTCACAATATTTTAACGGCACAATTTTTTAATAAATTTAATATTTAAAACATTCTTTATTATTTCACATTATACAAAAATTTATCTCCATTATTATAAGATAAAAAAAACTGTATACTTTTTTTAAAAATAATTGTACAAAAAAATTCTTTGACTTTTAACGATAAGAAGTTGCACAAAAAATGTTAAAATAAAAATATTTTAAAAATAACATCATTACTTTCTCGGTAAAAAAAACTTTCATTAAAATATTCATTTCAGGACTTTTTACAATTTTTATTCTTATTGCTCAAATTAAAATAAAGTGATGAGAAATATAAAAAATAAGTGAATTATCAATTTAAAATCTATAAATAATACAGAGTACACAAAAAAGTAAAATTTTATAAATACCGTGCATCTAAACTAGTTTTTGAAATAAATAATTTAAGAAATCATAAAAAAAAAATATACTCTCCCAAGTTTATTATTCCCTTTTTTTTTTGGCACAAGACAAAATGGAATTAATTTGACCATAGTACATATGACCTCATATATCAAATTGATTTTAAACGATACAAAATATCCAAAAACAGAAAAGAAGGAACAATAAGAAAAATGGATGAAAAGGAAAAGAAGAACTATAAATAAAATTGGAGGGAGTACTTAGTACGTAGGCCGTAGCTGGTAACTGTGGTAAGCGACAGAATTTAAGAAGAGAACAAAAAGAAGGGCGGGAGTGCAGGACCCACAGAGTAAAAGGTTAAGTGGGCGCACATGAGAAAGAGAGAGGGGCTGCGGTGTCGTTTTGCAATCTTAGGTTGATGCGGTTGAGCTGTCTTGCAGGTGCATCCGTACTTCTCACACGTGACAGATAAGTACATTTGACCTTTCAACACTCGAAAAGCACCAAAGATTCTACTTCATCGCCTCTCTCTCGTCTTTGGTACGTACATTCACTTATCTATAGGCTAGGATGTTGGGATTATAGTCACTAGCCGAGTTAGGAGGGAGTACATGAAAGGCAAAGCAACGGTACTCTCTTAATTCGGATTAATTATGATACACAGACTAAGGAAAGAAGGATACATGATTAAATTAAACAATAAAGAATATGTAATTCCACATGAACATAGAAGAGGGCTTATAAGAGCAAGTCCAATGGTTTGGATTAGGGACTTGCTTACAATTTTTTAAAATTGCAAGCTAGTAGCCAAGCCATTGGAAATGTCCTTATGGATTAGCTTTGTTTAAGCTACTAGCTTCATTAAGCTAGTTGCTTGAAATTGCTTAAATGGACCTACTACAAGGAAACAACCAATAAAAAGTTAGTATCTTAAAACGTGGGTCCAATTTGGCTAGTGAAAAATTAAACCAAACCATTGGAATGCATTCTTAGTTCAAAAATTTTTTAGCTTAAAGTTTCATAGCAAAGGTAAGCTAGTAGGTACTAGCTTACCATTGGACTTGCTCTAAAAACCTCTCAAAAATGAAAATAAATAAATGTTGTATTGAATGATAAACTCCAAAATGCGATAAATAACTTCTCACCATGCAAGGCCGGCCTTTTACCGGTTCAATCGGTTTATCTGAACCGGGATCCCAAAATCTTGAGGCCAAACAATTACATTTCTTGTATATATAAACTTAATGATGCAACATGAATAAAGGTGAATGAATTGAAATTAGGCCCTGTATATATATATCACCTCTATTTATTCAGGAGCCTTTTGTAACACCATCATTTATTCAGGAGCCTTTAGCTAGGTCTTCCAAGTAAATAGGACTGTTTACCTTGAGGAGGAAGATTGTCGGGCTATTTTGAAGGATTTTGAACCGCCAATTGAACAACTTGAGTATCCAACATCTTGTTATGAGCTATAAGTTCAGAAATTTGAGCCGTTTACTTTTGTTGAATCATCAAAGTCTGCTGCAACAAAACTTTCATCTCAGCCATGTCATTACTTGGAGCTTGTGGAGGAGGTTGCATCTGTTGAAAACCTCCTTGATTTTGTCGAACAAAATTCCCTTGTGGTTGATTACCACGATTTTGGGGAATAATTTAAGCATTATGCTGCGGGGCTTGAGCAAATACATTCTGACTCCTTTCAGGGAAGAAGTTAGAATAGGGAGTACCTTGCTTGAAAGACTGAAAAGCATGAACCTGTTCAATTGTACTCATACACTTAGCCGCAGTGTGGCCATCAATCTCACGTCTCTCACGGGACACTTCTTGTTGAATCATAGCATGAACCGTTTCTTGCTTATTACCCAAAGACTGAGATGTCTTTAACTCGGTTATTTGAGCAGTTAAGGCCTACAGCTGTGCCGTAACAACACTATCTGAACCACCCCCTCTTGTACTACCTCTGGGGTTACCATACTTAGCGGTGTGAGTAGCAATTTGATCGATCAACTTCCATGAATTATCATCATTAGTATTGTCCTGGAATCTCCCATTAGCTGAAGAATCAAGTAGCTCTATGATTGTCATAGAACCCGTTGTAAAACTGGTTGTAAAGGAACCACTTTTGAAAGCCATGGTGGGGAACTGAACGAACTAGTCTCTTAAAGCAAACCCATACCTCATTCAAATCTTCAGTGGGACTTTGTTTGAAACTAGTGATTTGGCTTCTCAAGGTATTAAACTTCTGCGGTGGAAATTATCTCTAGTAGAACGCAAGAGCTAAAGTATTCCAGTCACTGACCCCATGATCCTCCATATCTAGATCCCTCAACCACTTGGCTACGCCGTCTCTTAGCGAAAAGGAAAAGAGCATCTGTTTTACCTGATCTTGAGTTACTCCTGCAGTCAGTGGAATGGAGCAACAATAATCAGTAAACTTCTCTATATGCTTGACGGGATCCTCATTAGCTCCTCCCCCAAACAAGTTTCGTTTCACCAAATTGATGTAAGACAGACGAATCTCAAAAGTACCTTTGTCAGTAGTGGGTAGCTTGAATCCTTTCGGAATAGAAGTCAAAGTAGGCTCGGAATGACTGGCAAGAGTAGGCATCTTTGTTGATATAAGAACGGGTACAAGGGTGTCAGAAATAGGCATGTCCTCTTTGTAGGACGGCTCTTCTAACGCAAATATGTGATCTGTATCACTGGCAAGTATACTCAAGTCTTCTACTTGACCTATTTCTCTTTGAAATTTTTGTTTGTACCGAAAAGTCCTCTCTGGCTCGGGATCAAAAGGTACAATCTCCAACCTGTCAGACCTGGGCATACACGAAAACAACAATAAAAATATCAAACTGTCTCAAGGAACTGATGCTCCCTGAGACAAAAGACAAAAATAAACAGAAAATTTGTTGCCTCCCCGACAACGGCGCCAAACTTGATAGGGCTAAAGTCATATACCCTCAATCAAAATAATCTTATCTCAGTACTAACAAATAGCTAGTGGTAATAAAGGGTCGAATCCATAGGGAGGCGAGTTAATTATTGTAATACCCGCCCTTTTAGGAACTCGTTGACCAACCTTGACCGACCTTGGGAGCAGGTGGTATCACTTAGTGATGCGTGCTAGAGTTACCGTTTGCCTTGTTTGCCTTTCTATGTGGGTGGTACTCGATAGAGTAGAGGCTACTCGATCGAGTAGCTTGGGTACTCGATCGAGTACGTTAGTTACTCGATCGAGTAGCGTCTTTTCAGCGAGGGTTTATAATCGTGTTTCGTCAAAACCGCAAATCATTTCCGCCTCTTTCCTCTAAACCTAGATGTCGTCCCTTCCTCTTCCCTTCACCAAATACCTTCCATGGGAGCCTTTGAGGATGCTAGTACCTTGAGGATGGGTTGCTTGAGTCGGGTATATAGTCTTAACACCGTTGTGAGATACGTAGGTATGTCATCATCGTCATCTTTGTCTTTGTGATTCTTTTTACTATGGTAGTGATAGTAATAGGCTTGTGTACTGATTGTTAGGGATTGCTTGCTTGGTTGATATCGTATGGCTAATCGAGGAATCGCTGCTTTGGTTAAAGGTAGGTTCGCCTACTCAGTCTCTGTGGTCGTTTAGAGTGTCGGTTGTTGTTTTTGATTGTTGTTGTCGTTGCTGGGGTTGTTGTTGTTGTTGTCGTTGCTGTGGTTGTCGTTGTGGTCGTCGTTGTTGTGATACAGATGTTTGTGACTGATTGTCTGTGGTTCTCGAGGTGCGTTATAACAACCTGACCCACCACGGTCGTAACACAACCCAATAAGATGGGATATGTACCTTTGGGCCCATTACTTGTCCTCACTTAAGCCCAAAAGCACAAGGCCTTGTTACTAAGTGGTGGGTGAAATCCCTTTTAAACATATCACAACCTCCTCAATTCCCCGATGTGGGACAACCTTACTCTCAATAACTTGGGGTGTTACAATCTCCCCCACTTAAAGAACACAACGTCCTCGTTGTGCCTCCAACTTGACCACAGCCAAGCCCAGAATCCTCCCCCGCTAGGTGTGTGACCCGGGTACTCCCCACCACGGGCTCACCACACGGTCGCAAGGTCGCTCTGATACCATTTATAACAACCCGACCCACCACGGTCGTAACACAACCCAATAAGATGGGATATGTACCTTTGGGCCCATTACTTGTCCTCACTTAAGCCCAAAAGCACAAGGCCTTGTTACTAAGTGGTGGGTGAAATCCCTTATAAACATATCACAACCTCCTCAATTCCCCGATGTGGGACAACCTTACTCTCAATAACTTGGGGTATTACATGCGTCCTCGGCTGAGTGGAGTCACTTGCGGTAGTGGCTTCACGCCCTACTTTCGCCCTTCGTGGAACCCGCCACGGGAGGGGATGTTCACATTAATGGGACAGGGTTGTCGCTCGGTTTGATGAGCGGGGCTTAGGTGGGAACGGCTGCGGTCCCCCACTGGCAGGGCCGGTCCAGTGGACAGTCGGTGACGAAGATTGGTTGGAGTGGTTGTGATTGTGTGTGTGTGTTTGGTTGCGGTTGTTATAAGTGGTTGTGTTTGCTGTGTCTTGTCTCAGTTACTGACCTTGTGTGGTTGTCTTGTTTGTTTTGTTGTGTCTGCCGTGATCCCTTATGGTGAGCAGTCAGTCTTAGCAGGTGTTGTCTTGGATGGTTGCTGGAGTCCGGGCTGGGATGATTCCTCACGAGTTATGACAGGAAGTAGTATAAAGTGATGAGTTGTATCTTTCTTTTAACAGTTTGGTTGTAACATTTGTAAAACAGTTTAAATGTTCTTTTATTGATCTTTGATGATTACGTTCCTCGGGCAACCGAGATGGTGATGTCCTTATATGCTAGGGAAGGTCTTAGTAAGGCTCCTTGGTGTATGGGGGTGTCACAAAGTGGTATCAGAGCGACGATTTTAGAACCTGAACAAATTAACCCAATGAACGTAGTGAGTCTAATAAAATGAACCTGGTGTATGTATAATGGGAGCCCCAGCTGATGCTAGATTTTGGGTGAGTAGGCGCCCTCATTTCAAAATCTTAGCCCCATTGTGCTTAAGCCAGTCACTGGGTGTGGAAAGGCAGAGTCGGTAATCCTGTGTTTCATGGGTACGGTGGTTATGTTGAAATTGTTTGTGGATGAGTCTCTGTTGAAGATAGTATGTGCGTAATAGTTAAGTTAGAATTATATATATATATATATAGATATATATATATATATATATATATATATATATATATATATATATATATATATATATATATATATATATATATATATATATATATAGTAAAGTTTGATGGAACTAATATGTGTGTGTGATGATAATGAGGAACATGAGAAGTCTATTACGATAGAAGTATGTGGAAAGAGTAGAAATGAGTGATACGATATGAAAGGAGACAATGTCTGGGATTGCTTCAGGTTGTTAGTGATGGTAGTTCTATACGGATGTATAAGTATGATGATAGTGTAAATGGTGGTAGTTAAAAGTTGCATAATGATAATAAAGAGTTATCATGACGTTAATGGATGCATGTAATATATGAATGGTAGAAAGTTTCCGCATGTGACGTGATTAATTTGAGTAGACTGATTTGTTTATGTTGAAACATAGTTACTTTGTTAAGTAGACTTGGGTGATGTATTGAAATTCAATGTTAAATAAGTGTCTAGAGTAATGCGATGGTAAGTTGCTAGTAAAGTCGTAGACAAAGGTTTAGATACGAAGTAAGTGTTAAGCGTATACATGAACGATTTAACGATGTGGTAAATAGTGTCGTGTGAAGTTCGTTGTAGAATAATATGTTATGAATCCGAGTGATGAAACCGTTGCGATACAATTGAGTGGTAATGGTGTAATGTGTATGAATATGATAACAAGTGACGACTTCCGAACTTGGTTTGGAATCGACACGTAATATTATTTTGCAGGAATCTTCAGTTAATCTTGTAATTCCGACCGCGTACCCAACCTTACTTGGCCGAGTGTGAGTGCTTACTAGACCGAGTAGACCTCACTCGATCTAGTTAGGAAGCTATGACGTCGAGATGTAGGAAATTTCCTACAGTTACTCGATAAAATAGCGCCTACTCGATCGAGTAGAGGGCACTCGATCGAGTACCCTAGACACTCGATCGAGTAAGCTACAGTACCGGAAAATTACACGGGTTCATAAACCCCTTTTCTTCCTCTTTCTTCCTCTTTCTTCTTATTTCTTCCCTCAACCTCGCAAACCCTAATCTCTATATCCCTCTCAAGCTCTTGAAACCTTGTGTTTGTGGTGATTTATTTGGGTGATTTTCATTGCTTTTCTTTGCTCTTTCACTTCTTATTTGATTAAGGTATGATTCCTTTCCTATTTTAATGCTTTTCATCAATTAAAAGACAATTAGGTTGATAGAAAATCTGAAATTTCGAGTTATATGTGAAGAAAGTTGCTTGTAGTTGTTGTAATATGATCCACATGCTTCCCTTTTAGGATTGATGTTGTTTATTGTGCTAAAAACTGAATAGAAATTTCATAAATTGGGGCTGAATTTTCTAGGGTTTGAGAAATTAAGTTGATTTTTGGTTGTCTTTTACATGTTATAGGATGAAATTTGGGTAATGTATGTTGTATATATGATGTGGGAAGTTGATTTTTGTGATTTCCACCTCACAATTTGCCTTAAAACTCCGTCTTAAAAGTGCCTCAAATTGAAATTCGCTTCATATAGTTGGGATTTTGTGTTGTACATGGAAGTAATTTGAATGTAGGAGTCCTAGAAATTGTAATAGATGAATTAATTTATGTTAATCGTGCCAAATTTTCGCAGCTGTAAAGACCGTCTGAACTTTGAAAATTTGAATTTTACTTGTAATTTGGGAAATTGTTGGTGATAGTGTGTACTTAGATAATCCTTTCATGGCATAATTTGTGTAATTAGCATGTTTTGGTGCATACATGTTGGTGTATTTAAATTATATGTTGAACAGATGGCGAGACTAAACTTGGGAACCCGACAAAGTAAGAGGGGAAGGGCATCTCAGCCCGAAGTTGGGGAGGGTAGCGGACCAGTGGTACCGGCTGTACCAGAGTAGCCTTCGGTAGTTTTTGTAGACTTTAACCAACAGAAGAGGTTTGTAGCTTTACAGACTCGCAAGATGAGACCAACCCATTGTGTTGACACGACTATCTTAGAGGACCTGGGTATTGAGACGGATGTCCGTCACATTTTCGAGACTTTGGGGTTCACGGGGTTATATCGTCTACGGAAGCATTCTTATGCTTTTATGACCCTTAAGTTCATGAGCTCGTTTAAATACGAGCCGGTTGAGCAGACTGTGCAATTCCGTCTTATGAACACCAGTTTCCTTTTAACCATGGACCTGTTTGCTTCCCACCTTGGTTTGGCCAAGCCTTCCAAGGATGCCCTTCGTGTCATACCGTCTGAGTGCGGAGTTTGCCGTCTTATGCCCTGTATCACCGGGAAGTCTGCTCCCACCGCTAGTAACATGTTGATCAATGATGTGTAACATGTTACCTTGAGAATCTTCCTACGTGCTGTGTCGAACCTTCTTTACGAGAGGTCGGATATGAGTAAGTTGAACTCTCACGAGTTGTTGCTTCTGATGGCCTATCTTAACCCCGAGCGGACCGAGAATGTGGTCTTCAATGCTTCTGCTATGGTTTGTGCCAGTCTTGACTTGATGGCCTCTTCTAGTACCAGGTACCTGAGTTGCGGTGCTATTGCCATCCGGTTAGCTGAAAAGCTAGCTTCTTTTGAGGTTTCCTCCGAGTACGTTCCTTAGCCACCCCGGTGCCTACCATGGATAGAGATTATTTCCTCGACCTGAAATGGTTGAGAACTTTGGCGGATGGTAGCCTAGCATGGAGGGTGTGGGGTATGAGCTGGATGAGGATACCGGCTCCTGAGCACCTCCCACCGACTGAGCCGTTAGATGCGATTGATTATGTTGAGGAGGAGGATGAGGATGTACCCCGGCTAAGACAGACGTACCTCATTGATGATACGATCCTTCAGGTTATGCCCGAGCCGAAGAAGGGGGAGAATGTGAGAGCGGCGGAGGATAGACCCAGGTTAGGGAGAGGACCACGTCGTGTGAGGGAGAGGACGGCTGAGACCCAGCCACAGCCATCAGCACCACCACAGCACCAATTTCCTTGCTATCCCTACCTTGATACCCCAGAGACACGCTCGAGCTACTTGGCAGAGAGAGTGTCCTCTACCTTGACGCTTCGGAACATGCATGAGATGGCATATACTCAGGGTATTGGGACCGAGGGACCGCATCTGGTGTGGTGGAGCGGAGTTGGAGACTACAGCGGGGTTTTCCACTCCTACGGGGTGGACATGTCTGCGTGGGGAGCACCACAGTCTTTTGCTTTTGGCGGTTTGACCCCATGGTATGTGAGTCCGGAGGGTGGAGCAGGGGATGGCGCGGGTCTTGGGGCTTCGGGGGCAGGTACTTCAGGTGGTGACGGAGCGGAGGATTACGTCATGGAGGAGCAGCAGCAGCAGGAGGAGTGATACTCCTTTCTTTTCTGTTGAGTATGGTTGTTGGATATGTTGGATGTTAGTTTATTTCGTTTCGAACTTTTTACGTTGGGTTGTATTGGTGGCCATAAGGCCGTATTTGCTTAGCATAGACTTGTTCACAGGATTTTGGAGTCGGGTTGTCATCCCGACTCGCGGTTATGAGATGATGTGCACATATTTATTTACCTTGGGATGTGTCAGGAAATTTTGGAGTAGCTTTTGACCTGTGGCCACTCGACCGAGTGCTCCTCACTCGATCGAGTAGCTGCAGGTGTGACAGGTAAGGAGCATTCTGATCCCCAGCTACTCGATCGAGTAGCTCAGACACTCGATCGAGTAGAGGGCACTCGATCGAATACCCTATACACTCGATCGAGTAGCACTGTTTCAGGAACATTTCGATAATTAAAATTGTTTTAATGCTTATATTCTTGCATGATTCTATGTTTAACGTGGTTGCTAATAATTAGTAACATGCCTGGACCGTTAATTTGATATGTTGAAAGTCGTTCTTAGATTATGAATGTAGACTTGTGACGAATAGTGCAAGTAGTAGTGGGTTCTTTATTGCATTCATTTGCCATCTTCAACGTCTACTAGCTTAGTAACCTAACTTATTTATTATCGAAAAGACTTGTCATTTATTGCACAGAGTTCGCGTATTTCTTTTATATACGACTTGATACATACATGTGTTCATGATTGTGGCTAAATATTCGAGTAAGGTAGCGGATGCATTTATAAATTCATGTTTGCTATGATTAATGAGTAATGTCAACAAGGAATTATATGACAAGGGATAAGTATTAGTAATGTGTGTAATAATTCGGTGGTGAACTTCGGGGACGAAGTTTCTTTTAGAGGGGAAGAGTAATGTCGCGAAATAAAAAGGTCGATATTACAAAAAAATTTGTTGTTTGTTTATAATGTTTTCTATCGTTTCTGTTACATTTTAGTACGAAGCTATATTTGTTTTCAGTGTTTGATGAGTAATTTGTATGTTTAAGTAAAAGTTGAGTAATTTTCCATGAAAGATGGTCACAGAGAGATAAGTATATCGGGAACGGTAACAAAGTAGTACAGCTTTGAGTCATGCATTGTAATAGGTTCGTTGGGTAACATGTTTGCATTATGTGACATATTTCGTGTTGGTAATCATGGACTAGCGAGAGTATAGTCCCATAGTTGTGTGGCTAAAAGTTCGGAGTCGTAGTATGGTTGTTAATTGTGTTAGTACATGTGGTGAATTTGGTAATTAACGTTGTGGTTCATGGAATTTTGTGTATATAGTATTAGACAGCTGATGATGATGACATGGTGGGATGGAACTTCTAGAGAGTAGTGACCTATGTTGGAAGAACGGTGGCGTCGATCTTATTTCCGTGTCTTGTGCTGTGGGAAGGGTGAGTTGAACTTCGAGGACGAAGTTCTTTTTAAGGGGGGAATACTGTAATACCCGCCCTTTTAGGAACTCGTTGACCAACCTTGACCGACCTTGGGAGCAGGTGGTATCACTTAGTGATGCGTGCCAGAGTTACCGTTTGCCTTGTTTGCCTTTCTATGTGGGTGGAACTCGATAGAGTAGAGGCTACTCGATCGAGTAGCTTGGGTACTCGATCGAGTAGCGTCTTTTCAGCGAGGGTTTATAATCGTGTTTCCTCAAAACCGCAAATCATTTCCGCCTCATTCCTCTAAACCTAGATGTCGTCCCTTCCTCTTCCCTTCACCAAATACCTTCCATGGGAGCCTTTGAGGATGCTAGTACCTTGAGGATGGGTTGCTTGAGTCGGGTATATAGTCTTAACACCGTTGTAAGATACGTAGGTATGTCATCATCGTCATCTTTGTCTTTGTGATTCTTTTTACTGTGGTAGTGATAGTAATAGGCTTGTGTACTGATTGTTAGGGATTGCTTGCTTGGTTGATATTGTATGGCTGATCGAGGAATCGCTGCTTTTGGTTAAAGGTAGGTTCGCCTACTCAGTCTCTGTGGTCGTTTAGAGTGTCGGTTGTTGTTTTTGATTGTTGTTGTCGTTGCTGGGGTTGTTGTTGTTGTCGTTGTTGTGGTTGTCGTTGTTGTCGTTGTGGTCGTCGTTGTTGTGATACAGATGTTTGTGACTGATTGTCTGTGGTTCTCAAGGTGCGTCCTCGGCTGAGTGGAGTCACTTGCGGGAGTGGTTTCACGCCCTAGTTTCGCCCTTCGTGGAACCCGCCACGGGAGGGGATGTGCACATTAATGGGACAGGTTGTCGCTCGGTTTTATGAGCGGGGCTTAGGTGGGAACGGCTGCGGTCCCCCACTGGCAGGACTGGTCTAGTGGACAGTCGGTGACGAAGATTGGTTGGAGTGGTTGTTATTGTGTGTGTGTGTTTGGTTGCGGTTGTTATAAGTGGTTGTGTTTGCTGTGTCTTGTCTCAGTTACGACCTTGTGTGGTTGTCTTGTTTGTTTTGTTGTGTCTGCCGTGATCCCTTATGGTGAGCAGTCAGTCTTAGCAGGTGTTGTCTTGGATGGTTGCTGGAGTCCGGGCTGGGATGAGTCCTCACGAGTTATGACAGGAAGTAGTATATAGTGATGAGTTGTATCTTCCTTTTAACAGTTTGGTTGTAACATTTGTAAAACAGTTTAAATGTTCTTTTATTGACCTTTGATGATTACTTTCCTCGGGCAACCGAGATGGTGATGTCCATATATGCTAGGGAAGGTCTTAGTAAGGCTCCTTGGTGTATGGGGGTGTCACAATTATTCTAATTTGTTTATATTTAAGTTGGTTTTAAAGTAACCGTTTATTGAAAGTTGATTGTTTGATTACTAAAACTAATTGCAATAAATTAAATAGGATGAATTCAATAATTTAAAAGGTCTAGGGGTTAGGTTTTCTAGGTAGTAGTGTGATTTAATTCATTGATAGAGCAATTTATGTTGTTTAAAGTCATATGATCGGTCGATTCTAATATGTCCTTTAGATCTAACTTAACATGCGGTAGCTATCATTAAGTTAATTCTATTCAGTTATTGTAACCTTTACTAGTCTTAACCCTATAACACTCCCATACACCAAGGTGCCTTACCAAGACCACCCAATTCATGAAAGTGCTACCATCTCGGTTACCCGAGGTAATGTATATCAAAAGAACGAACTTTATTAAATAAGTTTAGTGCGATACATAACCAAAACCAAAACTGTCAAATGAAATACAACTGTTCCAACTACCAAAACCAACTAAAAGAAATATAAAGTTCAACAACATAGCAGAAGACTCTAAGTGACTCGTGGTGACTCAATCGCAGCTATCCCAAGCGCATCCATCTCTTACCTGCTCACCATCCCCGAATAGATCACCACAGTTTTTAAAACAATTAAACGGGGTCAGTTACTGATTACACAATATAAGATAAAGCAATATCAACAATGCATACAATCCTCCAATACCGTCACACAACCAATCACCTGACTAGCCTAAAGGTCTAGTCATGCCAGATTACGGCCGCAATCAGTAATCCTTACCGTCAATGGGGGACCGCAACCGTTCCCACCTAAGCCCCGCTCATCAATACCGAGCGCAAACCCATGTTCCTTAATGTGCGCATCCCCTCTTGTGGCAGGTTTCACAAGGGGCGAATCAACTGTGTGAAGCCGCTCCCGCAAGTAATTCCACTCAGCCGAGGGCGCACCTCGCGAACCAAAGACAAACACAACCAACCAAATACTACATCACAATTACCAATGCAATATGATATAGATCAACAACATTAAACAACCATCAACAATCAACCAACCATCTAATACAATGTAACCAATAACTGAGTAGGAAACCCTACCTGGAAAAGCAATCACCAATATCGTCACAATCAACTAATCAGAAACATTCCTCTATGAAATCACCTCCTATAATCACACAATCATACAATTACCATCTCATAATCACAATACTCCCAAAACCCCCAAAATACCCAAAATACCCAATTAGGGTTTCAACCAAAATCAAAGAACAACATACAAACTATATAGGATCTTACCCACAATGCGATGGTCTCAACGGCGTAAAGAACTCAGGATTCAGACGTCACAAGCCTTAGGATTCGATATCAATGCAAAAGAGAGAAGCAATGTAACTCGTTTTTTTATTTGTGAAGTTTAGAATAGGTTAAAAAGTGAAAAGAACTGACGAAAGATGTTTATATATCTTTCTCGCATTGCTATCAAAACCCGTTAAAAACAACCCGTAAAACTGACTTACTCGATCGAGTAAGTCACTTACTCGATCGAGCGCCCCTTACTCGATCGAGTGACACCTACTCGATCGAGTACCCATCAGCAGTACACTGTTTTGCATGCACAAACTCACTTACTTGGCAGAGTAAGCCTTACTCGATATAGTACCCAACAGTAAAAGAAACCATAGTATTACAGTCTTCCCTCCATAAAAATGAACTTCGTTCCCTAAGTTCAAACCCATACTAAAAAAAAAACATCTTAACTCAACCACGACACAACAACGCAACAAAACTCAAAACAAAACCCCAACCACAACTCATACCGACTCAAAACAACCACTAATTGTGATAAAACCAATATAAAACCATACCAAAACCTTATGCGATCATCTCCTGCCCCCCTAAAAGAAACATGGTTACGTCCCCGTAACCACACATACCTGATCAAGAAGAGACGAATATCGCTCCCTCATAGCCTCTTCCTCCTCTCAAGTAGCTTCCTCAACCTCGTGATTAGACAATAGAACCTTGAGTAACACCGTTTCCCCGGACCTAGTTTTACGAACCTTGCGATCAAGAATCTGTTTTGGTACCTCAAGATAAGACAAGGATTCATCCAACTTGATGTTCTCCATCTATAACACATGGGAAGGATCACTCACATACTTCCGTAACTAAGACACATGGAACACATTATGCACACGATCCAAAGCTGTTGGTAAAGCTAACCGGTAAACAACCTTTCCCAGAAGATCCAAAATCTCATATGGTCCAATGAACTTCTGGCTTAACTTCCCTTTCTTACCAAACCGCATAACCCCACGCATAGGTGACACTTTCAAAAGAACCTTATCCCCAACCTGAAACTCGATGTCACGGCGATGTACGTCCGCATAACTCTTTTATCGATCCTAGGCTGCTTTCATCTTTTGCCTAATCACTTTCATTTGGTCTACCATCTCATGTACCATCTGTGGTCCTAAAACCACTGTCTTAGCTCTATCATCCCAGCAAATCGGACCCCTACACCTCCTCCCTTACAAAACCTCAAACGGTGCCATCCCAATACTCATATGGTAGCTGTTGTTTTAAGAGAACTCGATCAAATCCAGCCTATCTTCCCAACTACCACCAAACTCCATCACACAAGCTCTCAACATATCCTCCAAAGTCTTGATAGTTCTCTCTGTCTGTCCATCTGTTGTAGGATGAAATGCAGTACTCATTTTCAAGGTAGTTTCCATCATCTCCTACAACTCTTGCGAAAATCGAGAATTAAACATCGCATCTCGATCTGACACAATGTCCTTTGGGACTCCAAGTAACCTCACCACAGGCTTCATGTACCCATTAGCCAACTGAACCTTACTCCATGTACCTTTCATTGGAATAAAGTGAGCTGACTTAGTCAGACGGTCAACTATCACCCATATCATGTTATTTCCTTGCTGGCTCCTCGGTAAACCCACTATAAAATCCATGGAGATAGACTCCCATTTCCACTCCGGTACCTCAAGAGACTGAATTTTACCTTGCGATCTTCGCTGCTCTCCCTTAACCCTCTGACATGTCAAACACCTAGCCACAAACTCAGTTGTTTCCCTTTTCATCCCAGGCCATCAGAAAGTCTTCTTGAAATCTCTATAAAGCTTGTCACCACCCGGATGTACCGAATACGGTGTACAATGAGCCTATGTCATGATTATCTTTTTCAACTCCTCATATCTAGGCACACACCATCTCCCATCAAAATGAACGCTTCCATCAGAATGAATAAAGAACCGAGACACTGTCCCTTTCCATACTCCAGCTCTCCACTCCCGAATCTTAGAATCAAGAGCCCGCTTCCTGCGAATATCATCATAAAGATTCGGCTTCACTATCAAGTCTCCTCGAGCATCCCCTTTTTGTATCACATGTATCCCCATCTTACCTACCTCATCTCTCAATCTCATCAAAGACATAGCTGTGCATAGAGAATGCACACTCTTCCTGCTCAACACATCAACAACCACATTTGCTTTCCCTTCATGGTATATGATATTCATGTCATAGTCCCCTATAAGCTCCATCCACCTCCTCTGTCTCATATTCAACTCTTTTAATGTTTGGAACGCCGTCTCACAACTTTCATCCCATCGAAACCTGTTCTCTTTCCTCATCAATGCAGTCATAGGTCTGGCGATCTTTGAAAAGTCTTTCACGAACCGACGATAGTACCTTGCCAAACCAAAGAAACTCCTGATCTCTGCCACATTCTTCGGTGCTTCCCACTTAGATACCGCCTTTATTTTTGTAGGATCCACAGATACGCCCCCTTTAGAAATCACATACCCCATAAAGGCAACTTCATCGAGCCAGAACTCACACTTAGACAACTTTTCATACAGTTGATTGTCGCGCTAAGTTTGAAACACTAATCTCAAATGATCCCCATGCTCCTCCTTAGTCTTGGAGTAGACTAAGATATAATCTATGAACACTTCCACAAACTAATCCAAAAACTAACTGAAGACCCGGTTCATCAAATGCATAAACAGTGCCGGTACATTAGACAACCCAAACGGCATCACCACATACTCATAGTGACCATACCTCGATCGAAAAGCTGTCTTTGGTATGTTTTTATCCCGAATCCTCATCTGATGGTAACCTGATCTTAAATCAATCTTTGAAAAGACTCCTGCCCCACTCAGCTAATCAAACAGATCATCTATCCTTGGCAAAGGATACTTGTTCTTCACTGTAACACTGTTCAGCTCCCTGTAGTCGATACACAACCTCAAGCTCCCACCTTTCTTCTTCACAAATAGGACAGGTGCTCCCCATGGCGATACACTAGGTATAATTTATCCCTTATCTATCAAATCATCCAACTTCTTCTTCAACTCTGCTAACTCTTTAAGACCTATGTGGTACGAGGCCTTAGAGATCGGTATCGTCCCTGGTTTCAACTCCACATAGAAATCTATATCCTTCTTTGGTGGCAAACCTGGTATCTCCTCCGGAAAAAAATCTGGAAACTCTCCCACCACTGGTATCTCATCAGCTGTCGGCCCAACCATACTATGATCCTTCACATGACATAGAATCAATGGACACCCCTTCCTCAGATAAGACTTCTAGGTCACCGCTGCAATCACTTTGACTTTGGGTTTGACAACAAATCCACGATAAGACACACTAACTCCCTTAGGACCTCTCAAAGAGACTTTATTTTGGTGACAATCTATTCTAGCCTTGTACTTATCCAAGCAATCCATACCAACTATCATCTCAAAACCGTCCATAGGAAATTCTAACAAATCCACTGGAAGATCAACCTGCCCAACTATCATAGATACGCCATTATACAACCTCCCACAAGACACTGACTCACCTGACGGTACTCATCTTTTACAGACTCAAACTATCTCAAACCCAAAAGCTTAGCATGACCCGACGATACAAAAGAGCGTGACGCCCCCTAATCAAACAAAACAAAGGTAGAAACATCGTTAACAAGAAAGGTACCAGTGATCACGTGTGCATCATCCTCAACAGCTTTCTTGTCCATCATGAATAACTTGCCACTGGTCTTTTGCCCAACTCCTTGAACTGCACTAGCTGAAGTAGATGGCTTGACAGCTGACTCCTGATTGTTGTTAGCCGCTGGTTTCTGATAAGCATTACCGCCATTGCAGTTGGACCCACCGTTGTTGTTACCATGCCCTCCTTGATTATTCCATGACCCAGGCGGTCGGTTGCTAGCATAGCTCTGAGTCAGACCCTGCGATGGCCTCTAAAAACCTCTTCCCCCGACACTAGTACACTCATGCCTCTTGTGGCCCATACCGCCACATTAGAAACAAGAGATACTCCAGCTGCTACTGCTACCACGACGACCACGCCCATAAGAAGCTCCACCACTAAAACCCGATCCCGATAACTAAGCCCTTGCTTGGTTATGATTACCCCTCTTGTAACTAGACTGATCACCACCCCCACGCTCAGCCTTTCTCTTTTCAGGACCTCTCTCCTTGTTCTCTTTGGCCATCTCGACCATGTTAGTTGTTTAGACCAAATTAATACTCATCTTATGATATCAAAATTACAAATTAATTTTAGGTGGTCTAAATCTACATGCATGCAAAGCAAAATATAAAAGAGATGGTATTAAACCATCTTAAGACAAAAATTCCTTACATTGTTAAAAGGCAAAATGGGCACAACTCAAGGATTCCTTCCTTGATGTTGTTCTTGTGCTAATGCAATAAGGATGATCCTCCAACACCTTAATTACCAAAGTAGGTAATCTCCTAAGGTGACACCCAAGATAAACCCAAAATACTACTAAAATACTAACTAGGTAAATGTAGTAGTAACCTTGTTTATTTGTATATTTGATGTACTAATTAATATTATTACCTTGATAATATTTTTAGTTTACTTTTATATGTGTTTATTGTAAAAGGATGAACAAAATAAGAAGAAAAATATGGTCTATTGATGGTGTATATGAACCATCCACAACAAGCACACAAAGACCAATTTTTCTTCAAATTTCCAAACTTAGAAATGATGGAAGGACTTAGGTATATATAGGCATGCAAATGTATACAATTCACATACAAATGCTAGTGGGAAATGCCTACCTTTTCCACTCACAATGAGTGTATTAGTAGTGTATAAAAATCTGTCCAAATGGCCCCCTCCGGGTCCATTTCGATTTTCGACATTTGCCCCACAAATGCTTATAACTCTTATATTGTTATGAAATATCTATAGATATTATTTGGATGTCCATATATTACCATATATTTAGGAGATATTCTGTTACCATATTACATTGTACTCTTGTACTATATATACCCCTCCTATGAATAAAGCTGATTACACTTTCTGGTCTATTTATTGTCTCTATAACTCTCTATTATTTATAACACGTTATCAACACGAATTCTAACCAACTGAGTTTTATTGCTTAAAAATATAATTCATCTACTATTCAGATCTGATAATCAGGAGGTTCGTATAAGATCTTATTATTTTATATTCCGCTAATGAAGGTATGTTTACTAATCTATTGACCGTATACAAATCAATACACTGAGGTAGTGATTCAATACTAGTGAATTACATACCGTTAATTACATGCAATGCAGTATATGGTCCTTTGACACATGCTAATCTAGTAATTCTCACGTTGCCACGTTAAAAAGCACGTAACATGATTTCTGATTTTTGTATCAATTGTTTCCGTCAACCATTACATCATTACTTAATTTTCATACTCCATATTTTCTTATTCTTATGGACTGAATACACGAGGCTCCCGGATTAAATCCGGTTGGAAAACCACCAGTCTCGTGCTACTGGTTCTGATCCATTCCCAGGTGTGAATGCGACAAAGTATGATAATAATAATAAATATTCGGGTCACACCAGAAGTTGTGGCCCTGGACGTGGACGAGGAAATTATCAAGGTGGTAGAGGTGGAAAATTTAAAAGATCATATTCTCACCAAAGATATGAACAAAAGGATGGTCCACGTGACAAGAATAAAAAAAAAGGGGTGGAACATCCATGTTACCGTTGTGGTGGTAACGGTCATTGGGCTCGTACCTATCGTACGCCTACCAACTCGTGGATCTTTATAAGCAAATCTTGCTTGTGGGCATGAAATGTTTGAGACGAATAATGCCGATGGTGATAATAATCTATTTTTCGTTTCGGGCGATTTTTTGGATTTGGACGTCTCAGATTTCTTGACTTTTGAACCTAATGGAGAAATTGACCCTTTGATTGGAGATGAAAGTGTCCAGAAATTGGACTAAATTTTATTTGCATTAATTAATTTGCTTTCGGATATTATTAAGTATGTTTGTTAAGTTTATTTTATGGACATTATTAATAAATTTACTTATGATGATCGAATTTTGTGTTTAAAAAGAATCTTACAACTTATACGTTTGGTCTCACTAATAAACATGCTAGTCTATCATTGCACAATATCACGACTCATATATCGTCTAACAATATCATTGGTACCTGTTTTTTTTTCTCAAAATCGTGAATGTATAATATTTTCAGTATAGGCTCGACTTTGTGTTAAAGGAAAAAGATACCCATATATTATTTAAATGTAGACATTATTTGATGCTCATGCAATTAATGATTTGCATTATTCTGACTTTAGCTTTATGTCTCCTAATTAATTTCGTTAAAACAGGTTAATTTGCATGTAGCTTGTTTGAGAATGGTGATTATATATATGTTTATTATTTATTGCTTAATGCTAACATGTCTAGACTACGTAACTTGGTTGGGAATTATGTTTCGTCAAATTAATCCGAGCATTGAACTTGATAAAGCAGACATATTGTTGTCATTGTACATTAATCGTAAAACAAGTTACATATCTTCAGTAAGTCGTTTATGATATTGGCTTATTAGCGTGCAGCACAACTGAGATAAGAGTAATATTTATTGACAATTTTATTTAATATTTATGATGTACTAAAGAAACTAATAGACATATCATATAATTTGGGACTTGGTTTATAAGTTAAGTAGATATGTCCATATTATGATTTTGGCCTGAAGTTCAAAGTTTTAAAGGTGTGTAATAATCTAACACCGTCTCATCAGTATAATATTTTCTATATTGTATAAGTGTAAGTGGCTAGAAGTCCACATCTATGGCTATATGAACCGCGGTTCAATTTAAAGCGGTCTTTATGAAAGGCAAATTTATTTGCGAATTAATTCTTGTTCACCTGAAGTTGAACAGTATAATGAGATATGAATTTGATCCATTGTTTGAAGTGAATGTGACATCTCATAAAGACTCTGTTTGTAACACAAATCAAGAATATGGCGTTATGATAAGCCTAACATTGCGGCCTTAATTGAGCCTAATCATATGCATTTGATGAGACAAGTAAAGAAGCCTTAATTGAGCTTAATGATGTGGCCTTATTGAGCCAAATTTGTTCATTGAAAGAAATGAAAATATCTCATGAAAGTGAATATTTCATGAAAGTCATATGAAAATACTCAAAGAGTAATATATTCCTTATTGGAATATTGACGAGTCTTGCTTACTTATATGAGACACTTATTGTGTCCTATGTCAGATGTTACATCATTTATCTGGACGGATTCTTAGAAAGTTGACATGAAATAATTCAGATGTGACATAGTGAGGCCATCCGGGTTCTTATTATACCCGTTTTGATAAACCTGAAGTTTATCTTAAGAAAAATATAAGTGCTGAAACTCTCTCGTGTAAATTTATTAAAGGCAAGACATTACACGAAGACCGAATATATTTAATATTGGAGATCACTGTTTGATTATTATATGGAATCGTTAGTCTCCGAATTGGGCATTGTGATTCAGCACACTTAAAATCCAACTGCATTATATGTTACTCCCCAAAAGATTTTGTTAATGTACAAAAATGCCCATATAAAATCTTATCGGTGATATGAGAAATTAAGGTCTAAGGTGGTTATGGTTTTTACCACCTTAGGGGGAGAATGATAAGGAAAAGCTGGTAAAAACAAACAAGTAAATTATCCCCCACTGAACCTGAAGTTCAGTGGTTTGTTTTCAATATGAAATACATCAAGTAGAGGTTCATGGAATTAGAAATGATGGTATTCATTTGGTTATGAAGATGTATTATGATACCACTTTATCACCTTATCAAAATGTGATATGTTACATTAAAATCTATGATTTAATTATAGACAGTTTAGCCCTATATGTGGTATAGCGAGCTATACATTAGTCATAGAAAAATATGTAATGAAAAATTACATTCTTGCGAAATTGAACAATAAAGCACACGTGAAATATAGTGTGAGAGTCATATCGGTTCACATATTTCAAGTAATAATAAAATGGCAAGTTTGGCAGTTGGTACTCCTATGGAGTAAATAAAGTTGGATGTCCCAGAAGTGGCATAGATATCTGAATGATAATAGATGACTTATATAGAAAAGAAATGGTACCAAATATATTCAGATATCACTGATTCAGTACTGACAATATCACGAGATGTTGAAATTATATATCGATATATTTAAGGAACCGATATGCATTTGCGCGCGGAATTTAATGGGCTAGATAGTGGGGATCTTATAAATAAGTCCAATTTTATTGTCGACACATAATCAATGATTATGAATGAGCTCATGGGCTCGAAGCCCATTCATTGACCTGAAGTCAATTCAGATTATGATTATTGGAAAAAAAACTGTACAGTTTGCATTTTTAGTCATCATCATGTGCATTTTAGATAATAAGTTTATTATTTGCATCTTAGTGTTATTATATATACATTATACATTATTTCATGTTTTTATTGTTGTTTAGAATTACTTATATATCATATGCATGCACATAATTAATAATATTGTTATACTTTGATAAATGTTAAAAGGAGAAATATATTTTACTCCTACAAGGATAAATTCCCTGAAGGAGCCTCTTATAAATGATCATCAAATGATGATGTTTGATCAATTGAGTTTTGGGAACGACTCATGATTATGAACCTCTACGACACGATTGAAAAGTTATTGTGATTATTTCCAAAATGGGATATTCAAACTCCTGTAGAGTTACTTGAAGGAAAATATTATTGCCTCAACCTGAAGTTTGAGCATATGAGAATAATGATTTCAATGAGCTTCATGCTAAACATGTGAAATTAGTTTATGGTCCAGAAGTATCATAACGATTGCAAAATAATGTAGTCAAAGTCTACAATGAGAATCCCAATTCATACATATGTGGTTTAGCAAAGAAAATCGCTCAAAAGTATTGGATGATTTATTCAATAATTATCGTATTGATTCTCCTTAAGATAAAGAATTAAGGAATGATGGCTACACTCTTTTCCCTTCGACTAGGTTTTTTGTCCCAATGGGTTTTTCCTAGTAAGGTTTTTAACGAGGTAGCACAATAAGCGCATTGATACGCTATGATTATTAAGATGAGTTATTCTTAACATATAATGTTATGTCATCTATCAAGAAGTTCCTTATCACTCTTGTGGAAAATATTATTTGAAATGAAGATCCAAGAGTCATCACAAATGACTACACCCAGATTGTGAGAATTAAAGAAATATGAAGATTGAAATTATCAAGGATTTGAAGAGATCAAGTTTATCAACTACGATGGATTTTATTCAACGATCGAGAAGTTACGTCAAAGCATGGTTCATTTCAAGATTTATCAAGTTATGTAACCATCAGGGGGAGTTGACACGCGCTGTACTCTTTTTCCTTAGCCATGGTTTTGTCCCAGTGGGTTTTCCATGGAAAGGTTTTAATGAGGCAGCTTGTTATGCGTGTTTGAAGTTAATGTACTCTTTTTCCTTTACTAGATTTTTGTCCCAAAGGGTTTTTTCTAGTAAGGGTTTTAACGAGGCATTTTCCTCCAATGATGGATATCCAATGGGGAGTGTTATGAAATATCTATAGATATTATTGGATGTCCATATATTACCATATATTTAGGAGATATTCTGTTACCATATTACATTGTACTCTTGTACTATATATACCCCTCCTATGAATAAAGCTGATTACACTTTCTGGTCTATTTATTGTCTCTATAACTCTCTATTATTTATAACATATATTTAATTATATGACATAATTAAATATTAATTTGATTATTTAACACTTAAATAATATAAATTAACTACCAATGACTACTTAACTATTAAGTAATCATAAGACCATTTTATCAACATACAATGTGTCAATATTATCCCAATTAGCTAATTTTACAACCTCTTGTAAAATATAAATAACTAATTAATTCCACCTCAAAACATATACACATATCGCATAAAATTAATTAATTAACAATTAATTAATAAATTATTAATTATTAATTTATTACTTAAATATCACATAATTAAATAATAAATCTTCTCCCGAGTTAAGTAACCCGTCATCAAATAATACTTTTACGTGACTAATTAAAAGTCAAATAATACAAGGAATTAATTATCTCGTATCTCATACAAACAATTAATTCATTCTATTTGGGCGTCATCCTATAGGTGTGACCTAAAGGGATCAGCTGATCACCGCCGTCACACGACAATAATGTCAAACTCTAGTCAGCCAATCATTACCGATTAACGATGACCAGCTGACAAATAAAAAGATAAATCCCTGATATTCCTTTTACGAGATTTAATATGTAAACGCACTTATTGTGGAGGACACTACTCCAACAAACCAATCTCTCAGCTCTCCCTGCCCTCTCATAAACTTCCTTATCATCTGTAAATACCCCAACCGGTAACTTCTCTATGATTTGATAAGTCAACCTGTGGACATGGGCCACCCGCGCGTTGGTTTCGAGGCGGCGGCACTTCTCCCACGGAACCTTGGTTTGCCAAAGCACGTCATGGGCCGTTACCGATTTGTGAGGCATTGAAACCGGTGAAAGGTTGAATAAGCCTGCATTTGTGGAGTCGCCACCAATTTATTGTGGAAAAATTGGAAACCGTTCGAATACCTCGTGCCATGTCAAGACACAAAGTAATGACATGAACACTAAAAACTCGTTACCCTTAGCATTCCATGTCTAGAATGACTCTCGAAGATGGTAATGGACACGGATGTCCAGAGTAACTGGAGTAAGGGGTGAGGGTACATATTAGGAAGCTCTTTAATCGAACACCTAATCCCGCCCGCCTCGATAGCGGCCTCTACTAATGATTTGGGAAGTTGTTCATATTTGATATGTCGTCGATGTAATGCATGCAATGCAACAAACATGGATTAATCCTAGCATGTGAAATTAGACTATGTCGGTGAACACGTGTTTTAGCAAACAATTTGGTTGAAGTAGATGTTATATTCAATTCATGGAGAACCAAGTAAATAAATCATACAAGATAATAATTACGATAAATGAAATACAATGATTAAAATTACAATAATTACAAAGGTTATTTGATCTACGTCAAAAGCACGCTCAAAACGGGATTTTGAAGAAGAAAAAAAAAGAAAAGATGAAATTAAATAAAATATGAAAATACGGCATATTAGAGGTGATAATACGAAATAATAGTTGATTTATACCGTAATTAGTAACTACGTCAAAGCGAGAAAGAGTTCAGGGACAGAAGCCAACCCAGAACAGGCACAACATCTGCTGCGTCCCTTGGAAGAGGTGCAGCACTTCCTGCGTCTGTTCTTGAGTTGGGTTCTGGCTGTGAAGTCAAAACTGATACGTGCCTAATGTATAGTCTTTTTAGCCTATTTCAACACGTATTTCTATGCATTTCTATACTGTTTTTATGGTATTTTGCCCCGAATTGACTACTTTGGTGTATTTTGTCCTTTTTGTAGGGATGATCGCGAAAGTAGTGGAACCACACCCCTTTTTGTCCTTTTTGCATGCATTTAGAGGAGACGGGATTGTCCCAGAGTGAGACATTGCACTTGGAAGCGTCATGGCACGCATTACGAGACACTTGGGTGGAGACGTGAGCTGAATTGAAGACAAAACTACTCGATCGAGCCGTTTGCTGGTCGATCAAGTGGATTCTAGACCCCCTGTTGCTCGATCGAATTGTTCCCCAGTCGATCGAGTAAGCTGCACAAGACCAAGTCCTCGATCGAGTAACCTGTTGGTCGATCGAGTAACTTTTGCTGAGAAGTTGGTCGATCGAGTGGTTTAAACCACTCGATCGAGTGGTTTCGTCATTATGGGCTTTTAATCAGTCCGTGTTTTGTTTTATCTCGCTAAACATTATTTCCCTTTGCTATTTAAGCTCATTACTAGGTTAATTAGGGGATACCTTTTAATCTATCAAACTCTTTTACTGAAAACCTTAGTACGTAGCTTTTCTTTTCTTCACTGTTACTTCTGCTTGGGATTATTATTGCTCGGATTCAGTTGTTCTTTACGCCGGATTCGCGCTGATTGTAATCCTTTCTCTCCCTTTATTAATAATAATCAATTGTTGCTTTAATTTCTCAATTGTGTTCTTATTTCTCCTTGCCCTAATTTTCATTATTGTGATTCATTGTTTATTCATTATGTTTTCTGCTGGAAATTTGTCTGCTGTTAGTTTAATTACCGACATGAGTAGCTAAACTCCCTTCATGTTGGGATTAGGGAATCTACGGTAGAAAAATGACGATTTAGTAGATGAATTAGACGAATTGATCACGAGATTCTGTCACTATAGCAATTTAACTGTAATTCCCGACCTAGTTGAGTGCACGCTTCTATGTCACCCATTAAACTGGCTAAAATTAATCCTGGATCGAAAGATTGGACTAAACAGGCCTGCTATAAACAGTAGACTACCCTAATGAGGACGAAAGTTAAGTTAGTGGTATTTTAGGATAGAAAGTGGACCGAAAGGACCTTTTAACATCCGTCTCACATTAGTTCGTCTGAGTCATTTACAGTTGAGTCATTGGACTACCGTAGTGAACCGAAATCCCGACATGTCCCTCTCTTCTTGATAGTTTAATCGTATTTTATTGTTTTATTTACTCTTTGCCTTATTTCTCTTCCCTTCAGACTTCGTAGTTTAGAACCGATTTCAAACAAACCCCCAATTGTTACCATAGGATTAGAAATAGACAGCTATAGTTACGTTACCTCCCTGTGGATTCGATACTCGACTGCCTCTGCTGCATTTTAGTTGAGACCGTTAGGTTTTATCTTTGATAGGGTTGCGATAGCCGTGTCAAATTTTGGCGCCGTTGTCGGGGAGGCAATTGTTCAAATTATTAGTTGCTTTATTTTTAGTCCTTTTCAGTCTAAGGGACACCCGTTCCTTGGACTATTCTTATATTCTGTTGTAGTTTCTTCTTATGCGCAGGTCGCAAGGTGGTCCACTACTACCATTCGATCCTGAGATTGAAAGATCTTTACACGTAAAGAGGAGATTGTTTCAAGATCAACAGTTAGAGGAAGAGTCTAGTTCTCGTTCCAACTTTTACGAGAACGAACTGTTCGAGGACAACCCACCGTCTTCTCCAGTTTCTAACTCATCAGTTGAAACCGTTATTTTTCCAGACTTTCCCGAAATGGCCGAAGAAGCGACCATTGCCAGTCATTCTGAACCCACAGCTGAGGATCTTTACAAAGGGTTCGAGCTACCAGGGGAAGCTTGGAAATTCGAGCCGAAACCTTCTTACCTTAATATGGTTGAGAAGAATCAGTTCGGTGGGGTCAGAACGAGGATGCGGTGAAGCACATGGAGACTTTTATTGATTATCGCTGCTCCATACCCCCACTCTTGGCGTGTGGTGATCGATAAAAGAAACCTTGTTCATCTTCTCACTCCGCGATGCTGCGAGGGAGTAGTATAGGGATTTGGACCGAGCTGCTCACGGCATAACTGATTGGAATTCATTGGCTTTAGCATTCTATAAGAAGTACTTTTATGCATCGAGGACTATTGCCATTAGAGCTCAGATAACGAGCTTCAAACAAGGGCCTGACGAGAACTTTCACGAGGCATGGACTCGATTTAAGAAGCTAGTGCGAACCATACCGCACCATGGTTTCGAAAAGTGGAGTCTATGCAATCATTTCTATAATGGATTGTATGACGATCATAGAGCCATTTTGGATGCTGCAGCCAATGGCCGGTTTGCTGAAAACTTGGGAGCAACCAAGGGGTGGAAGATCATAGATGATTTGGCCATCCATAAGGCTGAATATGGGAACTCGAGAGGAAATCAAAGAAGAGCTGCTGAGTCTTCTTCTGTCGCTGCACTTGAAGCCCTCACTGCAAGGTTTGACAAGTATGAGCTAGGAGGAGTTTCCAAGGGAGGGATGTATCAGGTTAATTCTATGACAGACGGTCCTTTCGTCTGTAGAAGATGTGGGGGAGAGGGACATGTTTCAGATAATTGTCCCAATTCCTATGAGTCATGCGCTGCCTTTCAACATTACAGGCAGAACAACAGTTACTACGAGCCGAATGTCCACCCCAATTTTAGGTGGAGCAATCAGAACGTGCTCAACCCCACTGCTCCTCCAACCCAGCAACCGTACATTCCTCCACACAAGAATCAACAGGGCTATCAGAAGCCTCCTTCTTTCAACCCTCCTAATCAAGGCACATCATCTCCAAGTGGGGTGAGTGAAATGAGCGAGTTAAAGTCTATGATGCAGTCCATTTCAAAGCAATTACAACAAAAGGACGCGTCATTCAAGGCACTTAAGACTCAAGTTGCCCAACTTGCTGCAAATCAATCCTCGAGAAAGCCGGGTCAATTACCGACTCAAAATGAGAAGAATCCAAACGAGACGGTAAACCTGATAGAATTGAGAAGCGGTCTTTCTTATGAGGGACCAGAAGTGAAGAAATCAGACCCTAAGGAAGCCATTACTGATGGTGAACAGTGTTCTGTTAAGAGAAAAGGGCTCACGACAAAGGAATTACTCGATCGACTGAAGACTGGTGTTCGATCGAGTGGAAATGGTGAAGAAAGCCCTCGGTCGAGTGATCTTTCCACTCGATCGAGTGAACAGGAAGAACAGGTTGGTCGATCGAGTGGAAATGTTACTCGATCGACTGAAGTTGATGAAGAAACTGCTCGATCGAGTTAGCATATTGATCGATCGAGTAATATAGATGATGGGCAGCTTATTCGAGAGCCTGCTAGTGCTCGTCTAAGCGAGAAATCACCGGAAAGACCTCGTTCGAGAGGTAAGAAGCATCCAAAGGATACCGAACTTGCTCCGGAAGATACATTGGAAGCGAGGAACAAGGGACTCGAGATACCAATCACGGTTCCCTTCCCGAGGCGGCTGCAAAATACCAAAGTTAATCAACAGTTTGGCAAATTTGTCGAACTTTTGAAGAGCTTGGAAGTCTCCGTACCGTTCGAATTCTTGACTAAGGTACCCTCTTATTTAAAGTTTATGAAAGAAATTTTAGCACGTAAGAGGACTATTAATGACAGTGAGACCGTAGCTTTGACTGAGGTGGGGTCAGCCCTATTTCAAAATAAGTTACCCCCTAAGCAATCAGACCCGGGTAGTTTTTCGATTCCGTGTCATATCGGTATGCAGTTGATTGATAATGCGCTATGCGATTTAGGCGCTAGCGTAAGTGTCTTACCTTTGTCTCTGGCTAAGAGACTCGGTTTGACAAAACTGAGTTGCACCAACATGACTGTCCAGATGGCCGACCGTAGTCTATCACGGCCATTAGGTATAGTAGAAGACGTACCTGTTCAGATCGGGAAGTTCTTTATTCCCGTTGATTTTGTCGTCTTAGACATCCCCGAAGATGCCAACACCCCTATCATTTTAGGGAGACCATTTTTGTCCACTGCCCGTGCAGTTATAGACGTCGGGGAAGACTTTGACCTTTCGGGTAGGGGATGAGGAGCGATTTTTCATCGGTCAAGTTAGGAGAGCTCCCATGCAAGCTCGGCCTTGCAATGCTCTCTCTTCTATTGTTCCTATTATTGACACTCCGGATGAAAATTTGGAGAATATTCTTTGTTATTGTTAACCCTCCGCCTCAAATTGAGAGCAAGAAGGAGGAAAGTTCGTCTGTTTTCCTTCTTGCCGCAGTACGGATGAAAGCAATAAAGGAGTTGTCAAAGGACGTTGTGCAACTGTTGTCAATCAAACTGGAAGTAAGGATGCCAAGGAAGATGACAGAGGAGCAAGGACGAAGAAAGTTCGAACTTACATAGATTGTAACTACATTCCTCCTACTGTTGCAAATAGTGATTCAAGCTCATGGAAACTGAAGAGGTCGGTCATTATTGCTGAGGTGACGTCCTCCAGTCAGAAGCCCACGAAGGGGCTACTGAAATTTGATGAGAATTAAACGGGGAAATGCCCCATGTAACACCTTGTAATAGACGATTTTTGAATTTCTTTCAACTTTGTTTTATTGCGTTTTAATTAGGACAACTAGTTTTAGACAATTTTTAGCGTATACGTAAGACTATAGACTGTGTTTTTGCGTTTTTGGTATTTGGGAAATTTTTCTACTTGTCTTATGCAGGTTTGGGGAAGTTTCACGCATTCCGAGGAAGAAAAGACGAAATAAAAAGGCTTACGCGAGGAAAAGTCCTCGATCGAGTACTTATTGTACTCGATCAAGTGGACAAAGGGTCGATCGAGTAATATATTTACTCGATCGAGAAAGGCCAAAAGAGGAACTGGTCGATCGAATGTACTGTACTCGATCGAGCAACAGGGACATCAAAAGTCCTCGATCGAGTGATTTAAAACCAATCGATCGAGTGGTATGAACAGGATACGGGAGTTTTCTAAACTTAAACTCTTTATTTCCTTTTCTAATTCATTTCTATCCCTAATTCCGTCTAACCCCTCTCCCTAATTGCGTTCTCCATTCCCCCAAATCCCCATTTTCTTGCCCAAATCACCAATTCCGCCACCTACAATTCCTTCCTTGCATAATAATCTTCAAAAGCCCCTTGTTTTCCCCCCTATTTGTGCTCGTTTTCTCGGTATTTAAGGGGATTTAGGGTTTGCGGTTTTAAGCTTGTTAAATCGCCATTGTTGCTTGTTTATTTGAAGTTTAATTGCAATTGTAGGATCATTCTCACCAAGTAAGCATTCCTTTTACCCTTTTTGCATTTTAATTTCAATTACTTTGATTATTATGAGGTAAAAAAATCGAATTAGGGTTTGAATATCCATATTTAGTCGAATTTTTTTCGACTTAATTGTGTTTGTGTGCCCTTATTTAGCTTGCTTGATGATCATATCTCAATTCCTCACTGTTTTCACATGTTTAGTTCGAAATTTGCGCGAGTTCCCGCGATTAGGGCTTCTAAGTCGAATTTTTCGACTGTCAGACGGTCTATATGCTTTCTTGCTTGTTTAACTTCAGTTCTTGCATATTTGTTCTTTGTCGTTATTCGCTTTTTCCGTCTCCTATCGCCTTTACATCTTTGTAAATCATTGGGAATCATGCATTGTGAGTCGAAATTTTTATTTGCTAGGGACTTACATGCTATCATGTAGTTTTTCATGCTGTCTTTAGTCTCCGTTAGCAGTCATTACATTGTCATTTTATCATCACTCACGTACTGTACTTCGAATTTGTTGAGGATTGTTGGATTTTATCTGCTGTAAGTCGAATTTTTCGACTGATAGGGCCTTTATGTGCTGTCACATGTTGGTTAACGTGTTGTTTTAACCACGGTTAGCAGCCGTTTTTCTTATCATGCCCTTTACCATGTTGCAGGATGGATACTAGTTCTTTGCCTTCTGCTAGTACCGCTTCCAGTCCATCCTCGAGCGAGTCAGTGGCCCCTGCTGTAGCCACTAGCTCCGCCTTAGTCACCACTGCAGCTTCAGCTGTTGTTTCTACACCTGCCAGGCCGTTCTCTATGCTGGGTCGAGGAGCCACGCCTCGATTCCCGCAACCTGGTATGCTGCCACCTAGGCCGAGCCAGCCGGCTAGCTAGTTAGCCCTTACTTCCAGCCCTTCTGAGGCTGCTGTTGCGAGGGAGGCCGTTCTCACCCCTTTACCAGGGATGCCCACGGTACGTTTCGCTTCAGCGGATCACCGGACTCGGTTATCCGCTTTGCTTCGTTGTCCTCTCTCCTCCACCCGTTTCCTTGCACGGACTGACCTAGAGACCTTAGGAATTTATGAGGTCTGTAGTTTGTTGAACGGGACGGGTATGTCGGGTCTGATTACCATGCAGGAAGCTGCTATTCGTATCCCTACATACGAGTTTTTCAGCTCCTACTCTTTTGACATCGACTCTTACGATTCCAACCCCTCTAGTCGTTGCATTCACTTCCGACTCCGCAATGAGTCGCACCATTGGACTTTGGCCAGGTTTGGGGAGGTTCTTGGCCTCGTTAGTGACGGCCCCATCGACCCACCTCGGGATCTCCTTCAGCCGCTTTGGGCTGCACTTTCTCACACTCCTTACCCCACGCGGAAGGGAGCTCACGTTCACTTACCTGCTCACCGTTACTTTTTGCGACTGATAGAAGAGACCATCTTTGGGCGACCTGAGCCCAATAACGTGACCAACACTGAGCTAGCGATTCTCGCGGGGTACCTTAACATTGACTACGGTACCCCGTTTGTTCTAAACATTGCTTACTTGGTAGCTCAGCATTGGAACGGAATTGGGACGAGGGTCAAGACCTCTGTTGTCTGCGGCGGGCTAGTGACTAGGATTGCCCGCCATCTTTACCCCACTGAGCCTGGACTTTCTGCGCCTCAAAAGCAGGCTTACCTTGACTTGGCTGCCATGGTTGACTTCGCCTGGTTCCCGAAGAAGGGCGCGAGGACGTGGAAGATTTGTGGTTCCACGTCTGTTACCTTGCCGTGCCCTACCCTTCATCCACTTTTACCGCTCCCGACTGCTGCTGAGGGGGCGAAGTGTTGGGGTTGGTGTCCTTAACAGTTAGTGCAAGGACTTATAAACCTCTAAAAGGATCAAAGGGCATACTTTTGGTATTATTATCAGTTGATCCACGTTTATCAATAACGGTTGGCTTGCTAGATAAGTTTGACGTTATTGTCATACAGATGGCGGTGATCAACTGGTCCCTAAAAGTCACACCTATAGGATACGTTCGAGAGACGTGACGGTATGAAAATACGGTCATGTAGATGCCAAAATTGACTAACCGGTTAGTCGAGTTATTTGACTAGTAATTAGTCAAATATGTGATGTTGAGATATTATATTTAATACGGATTAAATATCATGGGCTAAGGCGAATTAACCAGTTAATTCGTAAAATTAAATATACGTGATTTATATTTAATTAAATGTATATTAAAAATAATTATACAATCTTTGTTTTGTCGGACACGTATTAATAATTGACTAACCCGTATTATTAGCCGAGGCCTTAATTTCCGATAACCGATAACAGTTTATAATACAAACCCGTCATATACATTTTAGTATTTATCGAACCGGACCTCGAGTTAAAACCAAGAGGAAGTGGAAGCCCACTTCCCCTTGTGGGTCACGGTTTTGGCCGAAATAGGAGAACAAAAGGAGACCTCCTCCTTCTGTTAAACCTAATCATCATTTGAAACAAAAATTAGGGTTTTTGAAGAGTATTCTTCTCTGAAAAACCTGAGATCTCTCATCTCGACAAAACTCACATCAGTTCTCCCTATATTGCAAGGCAATCGGAGAACACTGTTCTAGCACAAGGGCATATCTCGGACAAAGTCTTGGGTGTAACGATTAGGAGGAAATCTGCTTTGATTTCTGTTCTTTACGCCACAATTTAAAGGACCCGAGGTTATTTCTTGTTCCTTATCGTTTCCATTGTTTTTATGTTTTATGACAATATTCGCATGTCTAAATTTACGTTATAGTCCTGCAATTTAAGGGGTAGTATACGGATATTCACCCTCAAGTGGTATCAGAGCGAGGCCACGTGAATTTTTCATGTGTTTTTCATAAAACGTTTTTGAAACGATGATTTTCTGCTTTGAAAACCGTGCCTAGTATACACGGCAGTTTTTTTTAAACCGTGTCATGTATTACACGGTAATTTCATGTTTTTTCGATTTGGTTTTTGCATATTGTTGTTTTATACAGAGATTATAACAATATGTCATGTTTTGTCAATTGTCAAATTTGTTTTAATGCGTTTTTGATCATATTTGCAATTGATTTTGTCTCGAAATATGTTTTCACGAGGGTTTTCAATTTTCCAGAGTTTTTAGCACTCGATCGACCATGTTTTTAATCGATCGAGTGGCTTTTCTGTATATTTTTTGCTCGATCGAGTCCTGCTTGTACTCGATCGACCCATTCAAAATTTTTGCTCGATCGAGTCCTTTTGTACTCGATCGACACGCTTTCAAAACCCCTCCGCTCGATCGAGTTGTCCTCGCACTCGATCGAGCAGATTTCTTGATATAGGTACTCGATCGACCACCGGTGTTGTCGATCGAGCACCTCCTGGTTAGCATACCTCTCGATCGACTTGCGTTCGAGTCGATCGAGCCCTTTGTCCTCGATCGAGCACTAATGTCCCTGGATCGAAGGATTTCGTCTTTAACAGCTTTGAAAATTTGTTTCTTTTGATTTAAATTTTCTTTTGGCTTAGATATGTACTTTATACGGATATAGTACACTCGCTTAATAGTGAATTGATTCACTCACGTACCATATGGTTGTTTTAAAGCGTCTTTAAAATGACGGATTATAATGGATTAAAATTAAATGATAGAAGCGGTTTTATCACATGAATTTTAATCATTAAAAGGTGGTTTGGATAAATTTAACATAATTACGGAATTATGTCACGAATGAATTTGTTTTTAGTTGATGCATTTTTATTTATCGTTAATTTATGAATGCCGTGAATGCCTTTTAATTACGTATTTAATTTTTACAAACGGTTGTAACTTAGTGTGGCCTTAGTAGAACGTGTTACCGTAATGATGGAACACGGTCTTGGTTGTATTTTGAGATCTTGTATCTCCGTTTTGGATTTTTCACTTGTAATTACAGTTTTAATTAGAATGTAAATAGGTTTATATTTGTAATTTTAA
The DNA here is from genome assembly GCF_048544455.1 of Silene latifolia. Taxonomy (NCBI): domain Eukaryota; kingdom Viridiplantae; phylum Streptophyta; class Magnoliopsida; order Caryophyllales; family Caryophyllaceae; genus Silene; species Silene latifolia. The sequence goes on from NC_133537.1 coordinate 301,006,979, forward strand.
ATTGTAATTTTTTTGAGAAGACCAAAGATGGAGACCAGATGCTCACTCCCGCTACTTGGATCAAGATGGAACATCAAGACAAGCTTTTCGGGTCCAACGGTGGATTCCAAAGTTGTATTTTGTTCTTATACTAGGATAGGCCACACTAGGAAATTTTTATTTACGTATTGCATTCCTTTATTTATTTTTCGCAACGATTATTTGCATCATTTTCCGCCTAAAAACCAAACCACCTAATTATTGCATGAAAACTGACACATATAGAGGTCACGAGTTAGTTTTCATTGACATTCTCATGTCACACGTTTTAAGCCATCATCCAAATAAATTCATTCACGACAGACGCTAGTTATTCGTTCACTTAAAATGAATTATAATTTTGTTGATGGGATCTTCCTCGTATAAACCAAAAATTGAGAACGGTCTTTATAGGTCAAACTCCAATGAGTCCCTTCTTCGTCGGTAGGCATACTATGACCCCTTCTACGTCGGGTAAGTTGGAACCGATTGACCTATTTTATCTCAACACTATGGTCACTCGTACGATCCTGTGATCATGGTGGACTATAGATAGGATTTTGTAAATCTATCGACCAAGAGTTCTTTAGGAAGAATTAGCTAAACAGTTGGCTTATCAATTTCTTTGAAATTGAGTCTTGGGATCACTTGTATCATTCTTGAGGGAGATCAATTATGCAAGTGCAAGAGTCTACATGTTTAAAATGAATTTTAAAATAGACTTAAATCACCTCGATGAGTTGCTTATTTCGTTTTGTTTTTCTTCTTTTTCAGTGTAGATCACGTATTAAAGCGCTAAACATCAAATGGCTGGTTCAAGTGATAACCCAATGCCAAGTGCCACATTGGACCGTGAGTCCTGGCTTAGGATCTTCATGAGTCGGATGAATCGGTCTACTCGGATCGAAGAATGACGGATCCAACCATGGGTGGGAGGCGGCATTACGGAATCTTTTGCCGCCGACGGAAGCTCACATATCCTTGAGCCCATGCCGTTAAACCCAGGCCCCACGGTGGAATTAACGAAATCAACGAGTATAACGATTTCGCTTTAGAAGCAAAAAAAGTGCGGTAAAGAACGTACTTATTTTTGCAATGGAACCCAATTTGCATAAACGCTTCATAGCCCAAGGTGCAAACAAGATTTTCACCACGCTCACTAAGGAATTCTCGAAAGCACCGAGAATCGTGACCTATGAGCATACCACTCGCTTCTTTGATGCGAGACTCCAGAAGGGCCAACCGGTTAGCCCACACATTCTCAGCATGATTGAGAATGTCGAGAAGCGGAGACCTTTAAGCGTAACATCGGCGAGAATATTGTTATCGACCGTATTCTTCACTCACTCCACGATGGTTATTCGCAATTCAGAGCGAATTACTATATGAATGATTTGAAGAAAACTCCCCATGAATTGCACTCCCTCCTCGTACAGACCGAGAAGGACATGAAGTTCAGTGGGAGTTCGAAACAGGATGTTCTCGTTGTGTCAAACAAAGGGAAAGGTAAGGGCAAAGCTCCGGCAAACCTAACGATGAGGTAAGGCGAAGTTCAAGAAGTCGGGTTCAGGGAAGAGTGGTCTTGGTGAGGCGAGTAACTCATCAGGCATGACAAAGAGCAAGAGTGAAAACATGGAATGCCATCATTGCCACAAGACTGGGCATTGGAGACGCACATGTCCTGTTTATCATGAGGACTTAAAGGCGGGTCGTGTTAAACTTTTTTGTTGGTATGTCTTCTTTCTCTTCTACTTTTATTCATATGATTGAGATTAACCACGCAAGTTACGGAACTTGGGTACTTGATCCTGGTTGTGGTTCTCATCTGTGTAATCATGTGCGGGGGCTCCGAAACATCGAACCCCTCGTAAAGGGTGAGGTGGACTGCGTGTTGGAAATGGAGCAAGAGTAGCTGCCATCTCAAAGGGGACATATGTGATCCAGCTTCCTAGCGGATTTGAGTTGTCTTTATTTGACTGCTATTATGTTCCTAGTCTTTCGAAAAACATTATTTCGGTTTCTGCGCTTGATAAACTTGGTTTTTCATTTGTAATAGAAAACAATGCTTGCATTTTCTCATTACACGATATGATTCTGACAAGGCAGTCTCCATGAACGGAATTTATGTTTTAGATCAGACCTCGGAAATATTACACGTAATGAATAAAAAGTTAAAGGTTGGTGACAAAGATCAAACGTATCTATGGCACTGCCGTATGGGACACATTAATGAGAAACGCGTAAAACAGCTCATCAAACATGGAGCTATCTCGGCCTTTGATTTTCAATCATTTGGCACGTGTGAATCATGTCTCATCGGTAAGATGACTCGGATTTCCTTCAAAGGTGTTGGAATGCGCGCTGCTGACCTATTAGGACTCATACACACGGATGTATGTGGCCCTATGTCAATCACCGCACGAGAAGGCTATAGGTATTTCATCACTTTCACGGACGATTTGAGTAGATATGGCTATGTCTACTTAATGAAGCACAAAAGTGAATCCTTTGAGAAATTCAAAGAATACCAAAATAGGGTACAGAACCTATTAGGTAGAAAGATTAAAACACTACGTTCGGATCGTGGTGGCGAGTATCTTTCTCACGAATTTGATCAACACCTGAAGGATTTGTGGGATTGCCCTACGATTAACTCCACTGGAACACCTCAATTTGAATGGTGTGTCCGAACGGAGAAATCGAACACTACTTGATATGGTTCGATCCATGATGAGTCACACGGTTTTACCTGATTCGTTATGGGGTTATGCTCTTTTGTCAGCCGCTCTAATACTTAACCGAAGTCCGTCTAAAGCTGTTGACAAGACTCCATATGAACTATGGAAGGGAACGGTCCCTAACTTGTCCTTTATACGGGTTTGGGGCTGCGAGGCTTATGTCAAGTGGAGACACGAAGATAAGCTCGGCCCGCGATCGGTCAAGACATACTTTATAGGTTATCCTAAAGGATCACGTGGTCATTACTTCTATTCGCCAACCGAACAACGTGTTTTTGTTGCGGCTAGTGCGACATTCTTAGAGAAGGAATTTCTCGAGAATGCAAAGAGTGATAGAACCTTCGAGCTGTCGGAGATTCCAGAACCAAATACCGAGCAACTATTGGAGGAACCTATTCCTTCAATCCCGGCCATGTGAATATTCTGAGGAACCTAGGAGGTCGGGAAGAGTCTCTATTCCTCCGGACAGATACATCGGTATCGTCGAGGAACATGACATAGATGACGTTCTACTCTTAACGAGTAGTGAACCCGCAACCTATAAAGGTGCCGTGACCGATTCGACTCGAAACTATGGCTTGAGGCCATGAAATCCGAGATGGACTCTATGTATGAGAACAACGTGTGGGATCTTGTTGACTTACCTGCTAAGGTTCGTCCCCTTCAATGCAAATGGCTTTACAAGATAAAGCATTCATGGAAGGTCGGCAAGATATCTACAAAGCACGACTAGTTGCTAAAGGTTTCACCCAAGTGCCAGGTTTGCACTACGATGAGATTTTTGCACCGTAGTTATCTTTGCGTTCCATTCGGATTATCTTAGCGATTGCCGCTTTTCATGACTATGAAATTTGGCAAATGGACGTGAAGACCGCCTTCTTAAACGGATTTTTGGAGGAAGAGTTGTACATGGTACAACCCGAAGGTTTCATCGATCCAGTACATCCTAAGAAAGTGTGCAAGCTTAAGCGTTCCATTTATGGACTTAAGCAAGCATCAAGGAGTTGGAATCATCGCTTCGACCAAGTGATAAAAGACAATGGATTTACTCGATCGGTCGAGGAACCATGTCTATATATCAAGTCGAGTGGGAGCAAGATTGTCTTCCTAATATTGTATGTTGACGACATACTCACGATTGGGAATGACATACCTCTCTTAACTTCGGTGAAAGTATGGTTGAAAAACCATTTCCGGATGAAAGATCTGGGAGAGGCACAAAGAATTCTAGGCATCCGTATCTATCGAGATAGATCACGACGGATGTTATCTCTCGATCGGGAGTCTTACATAGACAAAGTCCTAGAGAGATTCAAAGCATGACTAACTCAAGAAGGGGTTCCTTCCTATGTCTCCGGGTGCATTTGAGCAAGTCTCGGGCACCAGAGACACGGAAGAGAAAGAGCGCATGACACGGATTCCTTATGCTTCGGCTATAGGATCAATCATGTATGCCATGATATGCACACGTCCGGGCGTGGCATATGCATTGAGTATGACAAGTCGATTCCAACAAAGAACCAGGTGAACCACATTGGTTGGTGTCAAGAACATTCTTAAGTACCTCCGGAGGACTAAAGATTGGGCATTGACTTATGGAGGCTCTCAAACGCTATGCGCAACCGATTCTGTGAGATGCTAGCTTCCAAACGGATCGTGATGACTCGAAATCTCGGTCGGGATTCGTTTTTACTCTTAATGGCGCTGCGATCACCGGTGGAAGAGTTCGAAACAAAGCATTCGACGATTCTACGACCGAGTCCGAGTACTATGCCGCGTACGAAGCTACAAAGGAAGCGATATGGATGCGTCAATTCTTACATGGACTATCCGTAGTGCCTAGTTCGAATGACCCGATCACCATCTATTGCGACAATAGTGGTGCCATCTTCCAAGCTAAGGAGCCTAAGTCTAGCAACAAGTCTAGACATGTACAACGGAAAGCTCATCTAATCAGAGATTACGTGGAGCAAAAGAAAGTAGTGATAGAAAAGATTGCTACTGAGATGACAACATAGCGAGATCCTCTCACTAAAGCATTACGACAAGATAAGCATGAAGGGCACGTTAATTCCATGGGAATCAAACGTGTTCCTAAGTTGTAGTACTCTTTTATGGATCAGATTCATTCTCCTTTGTACTCTATACGACATCATCGTTTTGATATTTTATATATATATTTTGTTTTTCATGTGGAATTGTACGACGATTTTGAACACCACAAAGTGAATCGAACAAACATCATATCTTGTCGATCCTTAATTGCCCACATGAGTGATAACTCGGCAATTATTTTGTGACGTTGGTTGATGGTGGGTTCAACTAGCCATAAGTCAACAAAGGTTGGTGACCAATCACAGAGGCGTTTTATACGGATATTTCGTAGGACACAATTGTGACATCGACGTGGAGTCCTAAATGTTTTATAACATTCGATGCCAAGTCGTGGATAGGACCTCCATGGTGATCCTAAGAGTCGATTCTTTTGACTATCATTTTGTCTCTTGAGACTAAGGCGATTTTGGGTGACTTTGGTTTCTTTCTCACGGTCATCCGTAACAGGGGGCCAAGTAGATTTTTTCGGGTCATTTCATTTGTGCTTAGATCGGAAGGAGTCGAGTTGAAGGAAATATTCAGCCTTTATCAGGTACTCGATATTTCTCGGGGCCACTCGAGGAGTCAGAATCGAAATGCATGGCCATGCTCGGATACGGATTCGTTTTATCGGTTAAGTTACTCTCTAGTCGGGGAAACCACTCTAGATACAGATCGATTGTAAAATACGACCTTTGCGGATCCGGATATGCAAATTGTTTTACATTGAGTGGGAGAAATTTTAAATGAATATGAGAATCGGTTATCGCACATACACTTGTACGGACAAGTGGGAGTTTGTTGGAGCTTGTGTCCTCCGGTTAGTGCGGATAACGTCATTGCACATACACTTGTACGGACAAGTGGGAGCTTGTTGGGGTTGGTGTCCTTAACAATTAGTGCAAGGACTTATAAACCTCTAAAAGGATCAAAGGGCATACTTTTGGTATTATTATCGGTTGATCCACGTTTATCAATAACGGTTGGCTTGCTAGATAAGTTTGACGTTATTGTCATACGGATGGCGGTGATCAACTGGTCCCTAAAAGTCACACCTATAGGATACGTTCGAGAGATGTGACGGTATGAAAATACTGACATGTAGATGCCAAAATTGACTAACCAGTTAGTCTGAGTTATTTGACTAGTAATTAGTCAAATATGTGATGTTGAGATATTATATTTAATACGGATTAAATATCATGGGCTAAAGCGAATTAACAGATTAATTCGTAAAATTAAATATACGTGATTTATATTTAATTAAATGTATATTAAAAATAATTATACAATACTGTTTTGTCGGACACGTATTAATAATTCAGCTAACCCGTATTATTAGCTGAGGCCTTAATTTCCGATAACCGATAACAGTTTATAATACAAACCCGTCATATACATTTTAGTATTTATCGAACCGGACCTCGAGTTAAAACCAAGAGGAAGTGGAAGCCCACTTCCCCTTGTGGGTCACGGTTTTGGCCGAAATAGGAGAACAAAAGGAGACCTCCTCCTTCTGTTAAACCTAATCATCATTTGAAACAAAAATTAGGGTTTTTGAAGAGTATTCTTCTCTGAAAAACCTGAGATCTCTCATCTCGACAAAACTCACATCAGTTCTCCCTATATTGCAAGGCAATCGGAGAACACTGTTCTAGCACAAGGGCATATCTCGGATAAAGTCTTGGGTGTAACGATTAGGAGGAAATCTGCTTTGATTTCTGTTCTTTACGCCACAATTTAAAGGACCCGAGGTTATTTCTTGTTCCTTATCGTTTCCATTGTTTTTATGTTTTATGACAATATTCGCATGTCTAAATTTACGTTATAGTCCTGCAATTTAAGGGGTAGTATACGGATATTCACCCTCACGAAGCCACCTCCACCCACTTACCACCTTACCTTCACCCCTACTTCTTCTTCTAGGAAGAGGAAGCGGAAGGCCGGAGAGTCATCTACCCCTCAGGTTCAGACTCCGGCTCAGACTGGACCCACACAGACTCCCACGCCTACACCTTCACTCACTCCTCCTCCTTCTGGTCCGGCCTTTCCGGCCAATTTTGTTTGCCCTCCTGTTTTAGGGGCGCCCGAGGTCATGGACCAAGGGCGTCGTGATGCCTTGCTTCTGGATATGTGCAGGTACATTACTGAGATGAGACGGGATATGGCCTTGGCTGTATTCCCGCTCTACGAGTTCCATATCCGAGCACGGCGACCGATTCTGCGGGGGTGGCCGCATCCCTCCTTCTACCGATACCCAGAGGGTGAGTACCCTCCACTCCCTTCTGACTCAGAGGACGAGGCGGAGGAGACACCGGTAGCACGAGAGGTGCAGTTGCGGGTTGAGCAGGCGGCACAGCGAGCCGTCCGAGAGGAGGCGAGAGACCCCCCGTTTACACCGGCGGCGGAAGATGAGGCTGGAGATGACGATTAGAGTTTCCCCTAGTTCGTTGCTGGTTTGGGGAAACCGTTTTGTTGAGTCGGAGTACAAGGGAGATGGCGTGTCGACGCAACGACAGTAGCTCTTGGTCTACTCACTTCCCGATTTTAAAATTTGGTTTGGGAAGTTCGCGTTTTGTATGTTTTTTTTTTCACTCTTTCATTTTCGTCTCCTTTATTTATTGCTTTTATTTTATTCGTTGGTTGTATATTCCCGATCCCCCATTTTTCTGCTGGTGTATGCTGGAGGACAACGAGGGCGTTGTCCGTTTTGGTTTGGGGAGGGTATTGCATCCTTTTGAGTCTGCATCTGCATTTGTTTTGCATTCACGTTCAATTTTTCAGCTTGCATTGTTGTTTATTTTCAATAAAAAATCAAAAAAAATCCAAAAAAATTAGAAAAATTAGAAAAATTCAAAAACATTTCACGTTTCTTTTTGCATATAGGTTGAGTCGGAACGGTAGATTCCCGTGATGAAATTGCACTATAACTTGTCGTTTTACTTGAGCCTTGCACTTTTATTGATAGTTTTTAGCCTTGTCATACGCATAATCTACGAATTTCTGTTCAAATATAAGCTGACTGTTTAGACTTGAGCTATAAACTGGCAAACTACTTAAAAATTCTGAGTTTAGAGCCATAACTGGTGACATTCATGACCAGTTCATTAGGAATTTTGAGAGTAGTACTCCTTGCATAGCATGTTCATCTCATTTGCACATTTATGACATTCGATTTCTCGTCAAATGCACATGTTCGGGTTTGTGGTTGGTGTCACATGCAGGGAGGGTCTTGCAATTTCCCCTTTCTTTATATCTTTCACCCATTTAGCTCCACATTAGCCAAAAATTGCCTCTTTGACCCATTAGCTACATTCCAAACTAAGCCTGCCTAGTCAAGCTAGTTAGTATGTTCTTTTGTGGTATGTTTTCCATTGCAGTTTCGTCCGTAATTCTTGTTTGGAGTTGGTGTTCGTATTAAGGAAGGAGGAAAGAAAAAAAAAGTATTGAAAAGAAAAAAAAGGGGAAGAAAACGTGAAGGAAAGAAGAAAAAAAAAGAAAAAAAATATATGAAAATAGAAAAAAAAAAGAGCTGAAACGGAAAAAAAAAGAGAAGGAAAAATTGTGAAAATAGTTGTGCCCTCTTGTGGACAGCGGGCCGCCCACGGGGGCGCTTGGTGAGAAACGAGACAAGCGTTTGCATTTTGTATGGAGTCGCCACCAATTTTTATGGGAAATTGGAACCGTTCGAATACCTCGTGTCATGTCAAGACACAAAGTAGTGACATGAACACTAAGCAATCGTTACCCTTAGCATTCTATGTCTAGAATGACTCTCGTGGATGCCAATGAACACGGGTGCTCGGATATCGGAGTAAGGGGTGAGGGTACGTATTAGGAAGCTCTTTTGATCGAACACCTAATCCCGCCCGCCTCGATAGCGGCCTCTACTAATGATTAGGGAAGTTATTCATACTCGATGTATCGTCGGCTATATGCATGCAATGCAACATCCAAGTTTTAATCCTAGCATGTGAGAATTAATACTAAGTCGGTTGACACGTAATTAGCATACAATTGGGTTGAAGTAGGATTTAATGTTCATTTACATGTGAGAACATACAAATGATAGAAATACAATAATTGAAAATTACAATACAACGGATTAGGCGATTTATGTCGAAAATACCTTTAAAACGGATGATTTGAGAAAAAGAAATAAAAGAATAAAAGAATAAAATTAATGGAATAAACGAACAGAAATTAGCGATATTACGGATATTAGTTAGTTAATACGTAAACTAATTAATTACGTCAAGCGCGTAAAAGGAGTTCGAGGGACGTAACGCATCTCGAACAGTAGCAGCAGATCGCGCCCCGGAAGAGCGCGCAGCAGCTGCGTCTTTCCAAGGGTGAGTTCTGGGCCAGGTGTGGCGAATCGCAAACCGTTAATGTCGATTGGTAAATTAATGATGGATTAAAATATTTACTCGGATGGAAGTGATTAATAGGTTAATTACATGTGAATGATGGTCATAAAAGCAGTAAAGCATGAATGAGACGGATGCAAACGAATTAATTACATGAAGGAACGATGTTAATGAATGAGTCTTCTATTGAAATCGATTAACCAACATTAGGTGCAACGGATTAATGACGAATATGCGATGAACATGACAAAAGACAGATTAAACTATATCAAGGACGAATTCCAGAAACCCAATATGAACAAATTGAACTTCTACAACCCGGGTTTGAATTTAATGACGAAAAACCCGCAAATATTGGATTACAAGGGATTTAAGTCAGATTAAAGATGATTACGACAAGTTAATTATGATGATTAATATGAGACAATATACATGTGAATTATCAATGGCGATTATATCAAAGAATTAACATACGACCAAATAACAAACAAAAGGAACGAATTACAGAGGACGAGGAAGAAGAAAGAAGCGAGAAGCTGCAGCGGCCCCTCACGAAGAGGCGCAGCAGGAACTGCGCTCCTCGAAGAGGCGCAGCAGTTGCTGCGTCTTTTCTCGACGTCTGTCTACTGGAAATCCGTAAAAACAGAGTTTTAAAGCACGGTTTTAGAAATCGGTTTTAATGGTGTTTTCGACATAAATCTTACAATGGCGATACGATAAATAAAATACAATAAATAAAAGAGGATTATACACCCTCAGACTTACATGTTGACGGAACGAGATGAACTAAGATACCGACTAGTGAATGCTCGACGCGAATGCAAAGAGAGTGCCCTCGTAAGAGGAAAACGATTGATTAATTAAGGTTGATTGAGTGTAGTTGGTCAAATTGGTCGGTCATGCAACGGAGAGGCTGGTACCCGGAAAGATCCGAGCTTACGTGGTCGGAAGTCCAAGCACGTAGGCGCCAATTAGTAAGAACGAAGTCTAGAATGCAAAGGGAGAAGAGAAGGGCGGACACTCGCGTGAGAAATATGAGGAACGAAAGCTCCTATTTATACTAATCACGCGACGGAATTATGGTAAGAGTAGGATACGGAAGGAAAGATCCGGAAACAACCGACTTAGGTTAAAACACGGAAACTTGGACAAAAAGAAAGCCACAGGAAAAGCGCGCAGAGAGCTGCGTCCCTTGGGAAGAGGCGCAAAGACTTGCCGCGTCCGTTCGGTAGGTTTCTCTGCGCGTAGAAAACGCGTTTGACAGCCTGTCGTATTTTAGGCATAACTTTCTCTACAAGACTCGGATTAAGGTGATTTCGGTGGCGTTGGAAAGCTAAGAAAGAGATCTAGAACTTTCTTTGAAATAGGCCCGACCCAAAAAACTCGTTATGACCTCGTAAAACGGGCCTAAAGGTCGGGCTAACATTTTAGCTAAATGAAATGCACATTTTGTAATGTAAACTTTTAGTTTAGCCTAATGAAGTGACATGGGACTCAAAATGAGATATAACCTCAACATTTTATGACATCCTAACCTTAGGTAGACAAGCACATTGCTTTGACTCGGGATTTGACGGTTTTTAGGAAATGAAGACGGTTTTTGACCCAGACTCCAAATGAACTCTAATTACTGCCAAAACGACCGTATCGGCGCGTAGAGGACAACCATGAGGTAGACATTAATTTTTGAGCAATCACTTGACGATAATCTTACGAATTGTCACAAATCGTTCCGCGTACCAAACATGCGGCCCAATCATCACCGGGTGGTTTGCGAGGGGTGCAGAAATGAGGTGTCTACAGAGCCCCACTTTGACTGAGGCTTGGACAAGGCGAAAGTCAAAGTATAGCCATCAGGTCAATCGAAGATTACAACCTGACGACTATGGCGACACGAGGCGGCTCAAAGGGGGCTGAGCCAAGGACCTGTCGTCGGGAACATTTTAGAGTCTGTCGACTATCGGGGAGGGTCGTTTAAAGTCCATTAGACTACGTAAGGAAGCTCGCCAGCCATAAGAAGAGACCATACCTGAGACTTCTTTCTCGAGATGCTTTCGGAGTTGCGTAGGAGCTAAGGTTGAGCATGGGAGCTAAGGGTAAGACCTAAAGGATATATAAGGATTGTGCTAGGGTATGGGGCCCTAAAGGAAAGCATTGACGGGAAGGAGGCCTAAAGTAAGTTCAACTTAAGGGGTAACCAAGGTTTGGGTATAGGAACTCTAAGGAAGTGATGATCCTAAAGGAATATGATCCTAAAAGGAAAAGGTGATCCTAAGGAATATGATCCTAAAAGGTATAAGGTGATCCTAAGGAATATGATCCTAAGGGTAGAAGTGTATGAACTCTAGGGAGTTTGGGAACCTAAAAGAAGCTAGGTGTGCGAACCTGGGTATATGAACCTAAAAGGACGGCTGGTATGGGAACTTAAAGGCTTGCGAACCTAAGAGGAATTGGGATCCTAGGGTTAAGTTTAGGAACTACTGGGTTACTAATTCTTGTTTTAAAATGGGCGCGTTTAAGGTTTCTGAGGTATGAGAACTCCAAAAGGATTTATGGGTTTATGAACCTAAGGATGTTGGTGTGGGAGCTTAAAGGTTTATGAACCTAAAGGAAGCCATTTCGGGATTTAAGAATCTAGGGGTAAGAATCCTAACTTTGGGTTTACGAACCTAAGGAAGGAGGCTCTGGTTTGGGAACTTCTGGAGAACAACACCATTGCCGAACTCCGTGAGGAAACAATAATATTGAGGGTAGCAGGACGTCGGTAGAAACTGCTGGGGAATCTGCTTGCGTCGGTCTCAAGCGAACTCTGGCAAAAACTTGAGGTTGAATCTGCTTGCGTCGGTCTCAAGCGAACTCTTGTTGGGGAATATATTGACGATTAGGAACATCTTGATCGCCATGAAAAAATCCCGAGTGAGCAATCTTTGCAAAATATCGCTGCTACTGGGACAAATATTTTGACGACTAGGAACATCTTGATCGTCATGGAAGAAATCTTGAGTGAGCAATCGCAAAATATCTGCTACTGGGAGAACGAAGACTTGGGTGAAGCCCCCGATCGGAGCGAGCACGCTTCGATACTTACCTGCATGGATATTAGCCACACAAGAATGCAATCTAATATGCAAATAGAACATAAACACATATGCACGTAAGCAATTATCACATGGACCTCAAATGAGGAAACACATAGGCTTTGCAAAAGTTGTTTCTTTTATAAAAGTCGTTTAAAACTTGTTCAAAGAAGTTTGTCGTTTGTAATGCGTTATGCATATTCAATGGGCTTTAGACATAGAACTTGACATGATGCAAACCTCATACGGACGTGACGCGAAATGTAGACTTAGGTTGGACTGACGCGACACTAACTTAGATTTGACGTGACACAGGGATGACTTTGACAGACTTTGTTTAAGTATGCGCAACCCCTAGCCAAGTACGGGTGACAACGCGTATAAGTTCCCAAGGTAGGAGAATTGCAAGAATGACGAAGGCATATAAAAGGCAAGGCATGAGGCATAGATCATCTGTCTACTTGAACATCTTTTGCTGCCGCCGTTTGCTGTAAAAGAGACCCCTCTTGAGGCACGATGGCTTGGAGAATTGATCAAAGATTTTTATCATTGTCCGGACCGAGTACCAGCTAGCCTTAGAGGAATAAAGGAAGTGTGGCACCTTGGAAGAGAAGCCCCCAGGATGAGAAGATGACTCTGGACTTTGGTAAGAAAGAGGCTGGGCGACAATAAGGAGCCCCCAGTATAGAGGTGTTGGTTGTAGAAGGGATGTTAATTGAGGTTGTAAGGTGATGGTTGAGGTGGAAATTTGATGGTTGGAAGGTTGAAAATAGAGGTTGAAAGTTGATGGTTGAGGTGGTTGATAATTGAGATTGAAAGTTGGAAGTGGGGATGGTTGTGTCCTTGAGGACTGCCTACGTATTCACGTAAAGTGAAATCAAACCAGATCGTAGTTCAGGTGTGTGCCTAAGCTATGTTGTTAGGGCCTTAAAGTGCAGGGGTCACAAGGGTGTATTTTCCTTTGGTGACTCGAAGAATCGATTTGAGATAACTCCCTCTGATCATAGACCAAAGAGGTATAATTAATTTTGTAAAAATTTCCTTGTCACGTGAGCACACCTAGTGGACCCTAAGGATGATGTGGGTATGTCCCGTTCTAGGTAGCAAAGTTTTGAAGACCCCGCGTCTGGGTCAAGGTGAAACTGGATAGGATATTTGGAATGTGGAGCTCGGTAATAAGAGGCTTTGATGAAACAAATCTCTGGAGCTTGATTTTGTGGAGTTAAGGCTTGATGGGATTATGGCTTGTAATGTGGCTTGGAAATGGAGTCTCTTGGCTTGATGTAACCCGAGCACATAAAGGTGGGTTAAAATGACGTGGGTTCAAGTTTCCATGTCTTGGCCCTAAAGGATGGGTATATTTGACGAGCTTGAGAGAATTCTCAAAATTCCTAACTATCTCCCTGGCAACGGTCTCGAGAAGGACTTTGGGTGTGAAAGGCTAAGTGAGGGTGCTAGCTAACCATATAGACTTCACCAGTATTTCGTTCAGCATTTGGTTTCAGGCTTGTTTTTGATTCAGACTCAGATTCTTGGTCTAGAATACATCTCGGCTTTTTGCTCGGATTCTTGATTCAGGTTTTTTTTTTTTTGAGGATGACATCGTCTTTGGATATTGACATCGTTGGATTAATTGAGCCTTCTTTTTTTTGACTCTTTTGTCTTGGATATTGAGCATAATTGTGGCCTTGGATATTGACCTCAATTTCTCTTGATTGAGCCTTTTGTCTTTGATCATGGCTCATATCGTCTTGGATGGACTTGGGTCAGACTAGCACCTTTAGTGGGAAACGGGTTGTTCTTTAGTAACAGGGTTGTTTATTGTAGGGTATGGGCTTGCCTTCCGTCATGGATCGTTAACAAGGGAGACGGTCTGGATTCGTCCTAGAATCTCTTAAGATATGCTCGTCCTAGACTAGGGTTATATTGTGGTTTCTATCGCCAGACATGGAATAGGTAAGAAAAGAACACGGAGTTTCAGGTCCTCTACAACTTTGAACGGAACATCATTTAAGTGTACTCACATTGACTGTCATGTGTTGTTGTTGTTCGTTTATTTTTAAATGTCTCAAATCAATTCTTGTTGTCACAGGAAAAGGGTAAAGGAAGAGATATGATAGAATATGTTGATTGAAAATTGTGCTTTTATTGAAATGAATAATGAATGTATTTAACATAGACTCGAGAAGGCATGTGACTCGTGGGACAGCCCCCAGGTTGTCACTAGGAATGTAAATAGACACGAAGAAAGATACTAGAACAAATATGAGATAGAAAGCCTAAGACTCGGACTCGGACCCGGACTTTGACGCGATCCTAGATCTAGACTCGTAATCATCGGCCCACGCTTAAACGTTTACTCTTCCAGCAACTGGCTTCGGCACCTGGCTTTGAGCATTCACCCATTTGAGCACCTCGTCCTCATCATTGGGAATACTAGAATGGTAAAGGCCTAAGAGATCTTCCTGTCTTTGAAGAGTAAGACACCCATGAGGGTCATTTTGTTCTCTTAACGGATCGAGGGTCGATAATGATATCTTGCCGCGATCGAGCATATAGTGGATAGTATATTTGAGTTTGGAGCATTCTTCAGTGTCGTGTCCATTACCCCTATGGAATAAGCAATATTGAGAACCATCCCAGAAGCGACCTCTGCTCTCGTACTTAGGGTCTGGGATTGGACCGATTGGTTGGATCAGTCCTTTGGCAAAGAGTCTTTTAAAGGCTACCGTATAAGGTATGCCTAAATTGGAGTATGACCTTGAATGTCGAGTTCCTCTTTCCGGTGAAGGTTCTATAAACTTTACGTCGGTGATGCGGATTGTTTTATTGTTGGGTGTAGATGCGGACGGTGAACCTTTTTGAATGACTTCATTGATACGAACAATCTCCGCCGATAAGTTTTCAACGGTTTTGATGCCACCTTTCAAATGAGAGGTGTAAACTGGGTGTAGACAGTCAATAACGTCCTCAACCAATGTTGCTTCCTTCGACTGGTCGGGTATTTGTGAATCTATCTTTCTTCTTTTCACCAAATGATTGGTGGATCTTTCATCTTTTTGATCACCTGTGATATTGAACTCCCTATAAGATCGCTTAACTTCTGTACCCAAACATTTTAGTAGTGAGACAGAAATCCTTCCATCCTCAATCCTGTCTTGTATGATATGCTTGAGCTTATAACAATCTTCGGTACCATGCCCCCTACCCCTATGGTATTGACAATATGAATTGCCATCCCACGATTTAGATTTCTTTTCTGGATCTGGTGTAGGTCCTATTGGTTGAAGAAGACCTAGAGAGGATAATTGGTTCAAGGCTAGGGCATAAGGTATTCCTAGATTTGTGAATGACCTGGGAGAGTTGTTTAATTCCTTTGAGGAAGGCTCCATGAGGCTGCCTTTATTGATTCCTGGATGAGAAGAACTAGGAATAGATTGCTCACTTTTTGCTTTCTCCTCGAGACCATGAGGTTGAGGGTTTGTCTGGACACTCTTGAAAGATTGGGCCTCAAGCTTCTTATCCATTTCAGCAAATTGATTCCCCATGTTGGAAAGCCGAGAGTTTAGAGTATCAATGGCTCCTTCTATCTTGGAAAGCATGAGCATCCTACTTTGGACATCGTCCTCCTTCGGTGCTTTGATTTCTTTGTCATCACGAGGATCGAGGAGATGAGAAAAGTCTAGGAATGATTCTTCATCGTGTTTAGTGCCGTTAGACCCAAGAGGGTCGGTCCCATCAAATTGCTCCACAAATGGTGGCATTGGAAGCTTGCCATCCTCGATCATATCTTGAATAATATGTTTTAGACAAAAGCATTCCTCTGTATCGTGTCCCCTACCTTGGTGGTACTGACAATATGAATTGCCCTTCCATCTAGGGAATATCTTTTCGGGATCCGGGGTTGGGCCAATTGGATGAAGTTTTCCTTGGGAAACTAATCTTTGTAGAGCTACTTCATATGTGGTTCCGAGGTCAAGGAATTCTCTATGAGCTCGTCCCGGCCTTCTGGGTGGAGTTTGCAAGAGGTTAACTCCCTTGTCTTCATTGCCCTTCTTAGATGGGTGAGTCGTGTTGAAGCTATAACTTGGCCTTGGGGTATGAGAGGATGGTAAAGGTTTTATCATGTCTATCTTGTCTTCCATATTGGTGACACGAGTTCTCAAGTCTTCGACGGTGGCTTGAAGCTTAATGACCGCAGCACTTAGTCCCTCGACGTCGATAGATAAACGTTCTTGAATACTTTCATTGGAAATTGCAGAATTCCTACCGAGAAGAAAAATGATGCGCATTACAACTTGATTTGACATGGGATCACGCATACTAGAGCAAACAACAAAGGAAGGGACGAGACGAGATGGCTAGACTCTTGACTTGTGAATCCAGGAAATGTCGTGAGTGACTTCTCGTGTTTGGATTCACGGTGTCTGACCATAATTTTAGACTCGAGTGTTGACTTTGACGGAGTGACCCTAATATGATTGACTTTATTGACGGGATTGATGACACATGTTGATTCTGGACTCGAGGTTTGCTTATAGGTGTTAAGAAGACTATTGTAGTTTAGACTCAAATATGAGGCTCATTGAGACTCGTGTGTTGAGCCTCGGAACGTGTGACTCGATGTGTCGAAAATGCTTAGATCCTAATTGAATTGGGGTAGGGAAGTCCAAAATGACGGCGTGACGCCTTAGGACTTGACTCGAAGACCCAAAAATGTAAAGGAAAGCGGGTTTATGACTCGACGGAGTTCGGACTAGGACATAGTCAGTTTGAACTTTGACTCTAACTTAGCCCAATTGAATTTACATATTCGCATTTACATGGTTTGAAAATATTTTGATTAAAACATTCTTTTTTTGGTTTTTTTTTTGGACTCCTTTTTTTACACGGATTTTGAAATGGGTTTGAGGCCCGGAGTTTGACTCGACAAATGGACAGAGTTTCGACTGGATTTTGCGCTAATCAAATGGCCTATTTCGAAATTTTGATTAAGAAAAGGGGTTTTGATTTTTGAAAATTCGTCATGGTTTTGTTTAGAAATGGTGATCACGTAAGGTTTACATATTTATACAAGCATTATAACGGGATGTTGAGTGCATTTAGAAGGGTTTTGGTTTAAAGGGTGGGTTGCCATACCGAACCATCAAACTCGAAGTCTGTGGAGAGGCTCGTGCCAAACAAGAGTAAGGCCGATTCCTAGTCAATTTCCTCAAGTAGTGAAGGCCCTTGATACAAACAAGAGTAAGCATCATGGTATGGATGACGTCAATCGCTATCCATCCTTAGGCCCAAAATAAGAATTAGGACCGTTTAGACGGGACGATTGGTCGAATGGGTTGGGTTGGGCCTAGGAAGGCCGAATTAAACGGTCTAGGAAGACCGAGTTATGAAAACCGACAATTGTCTTGTACAAACTATTCCCTAACCTTGTTCAAGTTTCACCCTTGCTACACGTAAGTGTATTATCCCCACGTGAGTCGCCAAACGTGGACGGGCCGCCCACGGGGGCGCTTGGTGAGAAACGAGACAAGCGTTTGCATTTTGTATGGAGTCGCCACCAATTTTTATGGGAAATTGGAACCGTTCGAATACCTCGTGTCATGTCAAGACACAAAGTAGTGACATGAACACTAAGCAATCGTTACCCTTAGCATTCTATGTCTAGAATGACTCTCGTGGATGCCAATGAACACGGGTGCTCACAGATATCTGGAGTAAGGGGTGAGGGTACGTATTAGGAAGCTCTTTTGATCGAACACCTAATCCCGCCCGCCTCGATAGCGGCCTCTACTAATGATTAGGGAAGTTATTCATACTCGATGTATCGTCGGCTATATGCATGCAATGCAACATCCAAGTTTTAATCCTAGCATGTGAGAATTAATACTAAGTCGGTTGACACGTAATTAGCATACAATTGGGTTGAAGTAGGATTTAATGTTCATTTACATGTGAGAACATACAAATGATAGAAATACAATAATTGAAAATTACAATACAACGGATTAGGCGATTTATGTCGAAAATACCTTTAAAACGGATGATTTGAGAAAGAGAAATAAAAGAATAAAAGAATAAAATTAATGGAATAAACGAACAGAAATTAGCGATATTACGGATATTAGTTAGTTAATACGTAAACTAATTAATTACGTCAAGGCAGAAAAGGAGTTGGAGGGGAGAACTCATCTCGAACAAAGTAGCAGAGGCGCCCTCTGGAAGGAACGATGTTAATGAATGAGTCTTCTATTGAAATCGATTAACCAACATTAGGTGCAACGGATTAATGACGAATATGCGATGAACATGACAAAAGACAGATTAAACTATATCAGGACGAATTCGAAACCCAATATGAACAAATTGAACTTCTACAACCGGGTTTGAATTTAATGACGAAAAACCCGCAAATATTGGATTACAAGGATTTAAGTCGATTAAAGATGATTACGACAAGTTAATTATGATGATTAATATGAGACAATATACATGTGAATTATCAATGGCGATTATATCAAAGAATTAACATACGACCAAATAACAAACAAAAGGAACGAATTACGGAGGGCGAGGAAGAAGAAAAAAAGCGAGAAGCTGGCGGCCCTCACGAAGAGGCGCGGCGAGAGCTGCGCTCCTTCAAGAGGCGCAGCGATTCTTTGCGTCTTTTCTCGACGTCATCTCTCGGAAATCCGTAAAAACGAGTTTTAAAGCACGGTTTTAGAAATCGGTTTTAATGGTGTTTTCGACATAAATCTTACAATGGCGATACGATAAATAAAATACAATAAATAAAAGAGGATTATACACCCTCAGACTTACATGTTGACGGAACGAGATGAACTAAGATACCGACTAGTGAATGCTCGACGCGAATGCAAAGAGAGTGCCCTCGTAAGAGGAAAACGATTGATTAATTAAGGTTGATTGAGTGTAGTTGGTCAAATTGGTCGGTCATGCAACGGAGAGGTGGTACCGGAAGATCCGAGCTTACGTGGTCGGAAGTCCAAGCACGTAGGCGCCAATTAGTAAGAACGAAGTCTAGAATGCAAAGGGAGAAGAGAAGGGCGGACACTCGCGTGAGAAATATGAGGAACGAAAGCTCCTATTTATACTAATCACGCGACGGAATTATGGTAAGAGTAGGATACGGAAGGAAAGATCCGGAAACAACCGACTTAGGTTAAAACACGGAAACTTGGACAAAAAGAAAGCCCAGGAAAAGGCGCGAGAGCTGCGTCCCTTGGAAGAGCGCAAAGACTTGCTGCGTCCGTTCCGGTAGGTTTCTGCGCGTAGAAAACGCGTTTTGACAGCCTGTCGTATTTTAGGCATAACTTTCTCTACAAGACTCGGATTAAGGTGATTTCGGTGGCGTTGGAAAGCTAAGAAAGAGATCTAGAACTTTCTTTGAAATAGGCCCGACCCAAAAAACTCGTTATGACCTCGTAAAACGGGCCTAAAGGTCGGGCTATCATTTTAGCTAAATGAAATGCACATTTTGTAATGTAAACTTTTAGTTTAGCCTAATGAAGTGACATGGGACTCAAAATGAGATATAACCTCAACATTTTATGACATCCTAACCTTAGGTAGACAAGCACATTGCTTTGACTCGGGATTTGACGGTTTTTAGGAAATGAAGACGGTTTTTGACCCAGACTCCAAATGAACTCTAATTACTGCCAAAACGACCGTATCGGCGCGTAGAGGACAACCATGAGGTAGACATTAATGTTTGAGCAATCACTTGACGATAATCTTACGAATTGTCACAAATCGTTCCGCGTACCAAACATGCGGCCCAATCATCACCGGGTGGTTTGCGAGGGGTGCAGAAACGAGGTGTCTACACCTCTTGTCAGAGTTGAGAAGATGTTTGAAGACGTACAATCGACAAGGGTTGTTGTTTCAGTTAGTTATTTCAGACGGTGTCTTTAAAAGGGAAGTTTGCGACTGTCTGACTCCTCCGTTCTATCCCACATTTTTTCTGAGGAGATTGTGCTTTGAGTCTAGTGAGTTTCGTGCCAAGTAAAGGGCACTTGTGCTTAGTTTTCAGTCAGTTGAGATCCGGATGGTTTCATTATGGTCCTGTTAGGAACTAGCTTGACGCTTTTACCTCCACTTTTCCATAACTTGTTTTGCCTTTCTCACCTGAACCTCACTATTCCCATATTATTTGCAAACCCTCTATTTGTGACGGACATTATCGGTTGGAATTTGTGCATTAGTACTTGAATTGTCTTTCATTTTTGTTGCATGCATGCTATGTAGGTCGTAATTAGGTGAGTGATTTGTCTTTTCTTCCCTCTTTTACATATAACATTTGCCCTTTGCTTCATGAGAGAAGAGTGACCACGTGAGAGTCCGATTTTGTTGGTCTTACAAGGTCGATAGGTCGGCTTTATTTCGAACGACTTATAATTCGTTTGCGTATTATTTCGCTTGGCTTTAACTGTTGATTTTTGTTGCATTAAATTGGTTCAAGTAGACAAGTTAAGCTAGCTCTGAGTTATCATTTCCGTTCCGCTAGTTTAGTTTTGAGTTTACTCGAGGGCGAGTAAAGGTTTGGTTTGGGGAGATTTGATACGTGCCTAATGTATAGTCTTTTTAGCCTATTTCAGCACGTATTTCTATGCATTTCTATACTGTTTTTATGGTATTTTGCCCCGAATTGGCTACTTTGGTGTATTTTGTCCTTTTTGTAGGGATGATCGCGAAAGTAGTGGAACCACACCCCTTTTTGTCCTTTTTGCATGCATTTAGAGGAGACGGGATTGTCCCAGAGTGAGACATTGCACTTGGAAGCGTCATGGCACGCATTACGAGACACTTGGGTGGAGACGTGAGCTGAATTGAAGACAAAACTACTCGATCGAGCCGTTTGCTGGTCGATCGAGTGGATTCTAGACCCCCTGTTGCTCGATCGAATTGTTCCCCAGTCGATCGAGTAAGTTGCACAAGACCAAGTCCTCGATCGAGTAACCTGTTGGTCGATCGAGTAACTTTTGCTGAGAAGTTGGTCGATCGAGTGGTTTAAACCACTCGATCGAGTGGTTTCGTTATTATGGGCTTTTAATCAGTCCGTGTTTTGTTTTATCTCGCTAAACATTATTTCCCTTTGCTATTTAAGCTCATTACTAGGTTAATTAGGGGATACCTTTTAATCTATCAAACTCTTTTACTGAAAACCTTAGTACGTAGCTTTTCTTTTCTTCACTGTTACTTCTGCTTGGGATTATTATTGCTCGGATTCAGTTATTCTTTACGCCGGATTCGCGCTGATTGTAATCCTTTCTCTCCCTTTATTAATAATAATCAATTGTTGCTTTAATTTCTCAATTGTGTTCTTATTTCTCCTTGCCCTAATTTTCATTATTGTGATTCATTGTTTATTCATTATGTTTTCTGCTGGAAATTTGTCTGTTGTTAGTTTAATTACCGACATGAGTAGCTAAACTCCCTTCATGTTGGGATTAGGGAATCTACGGTAGAAAAATGACGATTTAGTAGATGAATTAGACGAATTGATCACGAGATTCTGTCACTATAGCAATTTAACTGTAATTCCCGACCTAGTTGAGTGCACGCTTCTATGTCACCCATTAAACTGGCTAAAATTAATCCTGGATCGAAAGATTGGACTAAACAGGCCTGCTATAAACAGTAGACTACCCTAATGAGGACGAAAGTTAATTTAGTGGTATTTTAGGATAGAAAGTGGACCGAAAGGACCTTTTAACATCCGTCTCACATTAGTTCGTCTAAGTCATTTACATCTGAGTCATTGGACTACTGTAGTGAACCGAAATCCCGACATGTCCCTCTCTTCTTGATAGTTTAATCGTATTTTATTGTTTTATTTACTCTTTGCCTTATTTCTCTTCCCTTCAGACTTCGTAGTTTAGAACCGATTTCAAACAAACCCCCAATTGTTACCATAGGATTAGAAATAGACAGCTATAGTTACGTTACCTCCCTGTGGATTCGATACTCGACTGCCTCTGCTGCATTTTAGTTGAGACTGTTAGGTTTTATCTTTGATAGGGTTGCGATAGCCGTGTCAAAAACCGCGGGTCAATTATTGTTCGTTTGTAAATTTAAGATCGGTTATTGATATTATACTCGAGTTGAAGTGTTTTAACATGTTCATGTATACTAATATCGTCACAAGTCAGATTAGAGAGCGATTTTAAATAAAGTATTACGGCGATTTATTATTATACGATGTCGGATTTCATAAAGATCAAAACTTTGAACTTGAAAACGGAATTAAATTGGATAAACTGAAATAAAGAAAACAATTCACAAATAACGAATTCCAGAGAATCGATATGAGAAAATCGAACCTTTAAAATCCGGGTTTGAATAGATGACGAAAACCCGCAAATATTGAATTATAAGGGATTTATGTCGAATTATGCATTGTAAATAAAAGAATTAGTTAAAACACATTTTTATATACTGAAAATTACAAAAGGAACGAAAGAATAAGAGAAAAGGGGAAAATTGCAGGAAACCGAGGAAGAAGAAGAAGAGCAGGAGCAGCGGCAACCTCAGGAAGAGGCGCAACAGATGTTGCGACTCTTCGAAGAGGCGCAGCTGCTGCTGCATTTCTTCTCGACGTCTGATTTCCGCTGTTTTGTAAATACGGTTTTAAAAGATCGATTTTTAAGACGGATTTGAACGTGCTTTTGATATAAATCTTGCATTAATGATACAAAATAAGAGATACAATAAATAAAGAGGTTTTTACACTCTCGGACTTACATGTTTGACGAAACGAGATTGACTAAGTTAACGTTTAGTGATTGCTCGACTTGAATATGGGTCGAAAGTGCCCTTGTTAAAGGATTTAGAAAGATTGATTAAGTTGATTAAGTAGAGTTGGTCAAATTGGTCGGTCTATGCAACGTGACTGGGACTCAGAAGGATCTGAGCTTACGTGGTCGATTGATCAAGCACGTAGGCGTCGAAAGCAATAGCGTAGTCTAGAATGCAAAGAGAGAAGAGAAGGGCGGACACTCGCGTGCCAAATATGGAGGCCGAAGATCTCTATTTATACTAAACACATGAAAGAGTTTAGGAATGACACGGATTTGGAAACAAATCACGGAAATATTCTGAGAAGCGTGAAAAGAAGGCTGGGGAAGAGGCGCAGCAGTCACTACGACTCTTGGAAGAGGCGCGGCACCTGCTGCATCTTTTCCCCAGAGGTTTCCTCCTCAGCAAGAAAGATTTCCGCGTTTTAATTATGGAATTTCGGTAGATATGCACTTCCTTATTCCATAAAACACAAAATACGGAAAGATATTTTCTTACAAAATATTAATTTTATTTTAGGAATAAATATCCAGAGAATTCTAGAACATTCCGGAATATTCTGACTCGGCATTTAAACGGTTTTTAGAAAATGAAGCGGTTTTTGACCCGGACTCCAAATGAACTCTAATTACTGTCAAAACGACCGTATCGGTGCGTAGATGACGACCAAGGGGTTGACTCGAGTGTTTGAGCTATCACTTGTCGATGAACTTATGGACTGTCATAAAATCGTTCCTCGTATCAAACATGCGGCCCAATCATCACTGGGTGGTTGGCGGGAGGTGTAGAAATGAGGTATCTACACAGCCTCTTCTTAAACCGAAGTGCCAAGTTCTCCTGACTCAGCCCCATGTCTTCTGCATACCTCGATTTCTCATTAAACATGTGGTAATACTCAGCCACAGTCATATCTGAAGTCATTTTGAAAGAATCAAACTCCTCCCTCAGGTTACTACGAACATGTTCGGGTACAAAATCCCTATGCATAGCTCTCTTAAACTCAACCCATGGTATAACTGACTTTCCCTGCTTAAGATAAATATCTAGGGCACTCTCCCTTACCTTGTACCACCACTCTCCCGCAACATCTCTCAAGTAGAACGCAGCTTGTTCCACTTTGAAGTCCCCGGGACAATGAACCACTCCCAAGATGTTCTCCATCTCCCTATGCCAATTGTCGAGCAAAATTGGCGCAATAGTACCCATATATTCCTTTGGGTTGAAGCGGGATATCGTAGTGCTCATCTTGGCAAAGTCTATCCCGACATCTTTGTCTTTCCCAAATCTCTTTAGGGCCTCATTAAGCGCTTCTTGATGCTCAAGCATCTTGGGGATATCATCCACACTCATCTCTTATGTCCTAGCATACATAGCAGATCTCTTTGGCGGCAAATCTTTGAGCTATAAGAGGAGAGACAAACGTAAGCACATAGCCTACGACTCAAAGCATATACGACATGTACAGCACATACTCGATCGAGTAACAAAACTCCACTCGATCGAGTAGAGGTCACTCGATCGAGTTGCCCACTTACTCGATCGAGTACCTCAACTCCAGAACCTGACCAGAACATACACAAAAACCCACTCGATCGAGTCACCTACGTACTCGATCGAGTAATCCTCATACTCGATCGAGTTGCACAAAACAACAACGACTGTTCAACTTTGCCATAAACCCACTCAATCGAGCTGTGCCTACTCGATCGAGTCCACCCTACTCGATCGAGTATCCCCCACTCGATCGAGACATGCCGACTTTTCTAACTACCCGCATGCCTTAACTCAATAACTTTTTCGCAACAACAAAAAGATATATATATATATATATATATATATATATATATATATATATATATATATATATATATATATATATATATATATATATATATAGAGAGAGAGAGAGAGAGAGAGAGAGAGAAGAGAGAGAGAGAGAGAGAGAGAGAGTCGGGATTCGGTGAGAACTCCTAAATATTTGAGGATTGAGGATTAGTGAATACAATATCACGAAAAATCTGACCTTTGTAAAAAAAATGTTTTTTCAAAAAAAAAAACATTTTAGTTTTTTTTTTTTTTTTTGTGATATTTTATCGAATAACCCGTGATATTGTATTGAAGAACCTCTGATATTGTAATGAAATCCTCAATCCTAAAAAAGATAGTGTATCCTCACATGATCTCATTCCTATATATATATATATATATATATATATATATATATATATATATATATATATATATATATATATATATATATATATATATATATATATATATATATATATAGAAGGGTTCTCATAAGGCCCTTACATCTTATGAGTCCCTAAGTCCTTATAAGGACCTTAGGATGGAAGGGATGGAGGGATGAGATTACATCTCAATGGAGGGCTACAAATCTCCCTTCCTAATCTCCCTCACTAATCATGTATAACTCCTTCCTAATTTGTATAACTCCTTCCTCATTCTAATTCTCCCAACTCACTCACTCATTATCCATTCTCTCACACTTCTCCCATCCCTCTTTCTCTCTCATTTTCCTCTCATTCTCTCAAAACAAAAAAAAAAACCAAATAAAAACAAACTAAAAAAACCAAAAACCAAAAACCAAAAAAACCTCCATCCTCCACCATTTCAGCCGCCCCATTACCCTTCGACCTCCGCCAAGCAGCCACACCACCAAGCAGCCACGACATCTCGCCATTGCCTCCATCTACCACGACCACCACAGAACCCGACTATCCCGCCCAACACAATTTTTCTCCTCCTCCATCTCACCCACGGCTCAACACAACTTTAGTCTATTTTTGTATAACTTTAGTCCATATTTGTATAACTTTAGTCCATTTTTGTATAACTTTAGTCCATTTTGGTATAAATTTAGTCCATTTTTGTATAACTTTAGTCCATTTTTGTATAACTTTAGTCCATTTTTGTATAACTTTAGTCCATTTTTTGTATAACTTTAGTCCACCAAACTACCACCACAAACGAGATAATAAAGTTATTTTTTCAAAATATTAAAATTAACTTATTATATGAGATTTATTTTACCCAAAATCTTAAGAAAAAAATGTAAAAAAAAGCGAGAATTGAGAAAATAGATAAAAAGACAAGAATAAACAAAATAAAAGACAACAAAAATAACGAATGAAAAAAACACAACAAAAATAACGAATGAAAAAAACAACTCAAAACATAAAAAATAACACCAAAACGGAAAGAAAAAAAAAAACGTTCCGGCGGCGGTGGTTGTGAGACGGTGGGTCGTGTCGGGTGGGGTGGTGGTGTAGAGGAAGAGAACTTTTTTATTTGTTTGGATTTTTGATTTTTTGGGTTTTTGATTTTTTTGGGTGTTTTGGGTTTTTTTTATTTATTTGGATTTTTGGGTTTTTTATTTATTTGGATTTTTTGGGTTTTTTTTTTTTTTTTGGGTTTTTTTTTAGAGTTTGAGAGAAGTGAAATGTGTAAGATGAAAGAGAAATGGATGAGTGGAAAACAAATATATAGTAAATTAGTGATTAATTAGAGTGGATTAGTGAAGGAGGAGAGAGATGGTGAGATTAGCTATTAAACACACTTTTTTGGGGTTGATTTTGGCCATCCATTTTCACCATCCAATGACCCTTAATAGAACTTATGGACTCAATACATATACTTAGCCTTAGTTGATCTCTTCTCTCTCTCTCTCTCTCTCTCTCTCTCTCTCTCTCTCTCTCTCTCTCTCTCTCTCTCTCTATATATATATATATATATATATATATATATATATATATATATATATATATATATATATATATATATATATAGGTGGGATCCGGTGAGTCCACCTAAATATTTGAGTCCATGAGTCCATAAAACAATATCACACACTATACAAAACAATATCACGAAATTTTTTTTTTAGAATTTTATATTTTCAATTTTTTTTTTCGAATTTTTTATTTTAAATTTTTTTTTTCGTGTAAGCTATCATATTGTTTAATATAACGTGTGATATTGTTTAGCATAACGTGTGATATTGTATTACAAAACAATATCACGATTTTATTTTTTTAATTTTTTTTTCAGCTGTGATATTGTATAGTATAACGTGTGATACTGTAAGTTGTAATATTGTGTATCATAGCATGTGATATTATATTACTAAACAATATCACAATTTTTTTTTGGGTGTAGTATAAGCTGTGATATTGTTTAATATAACGTGTGGTATTGTATCATGGACTCATGGACTCAAAAAGATAGGGTGGACTCATGTGATTCTAATTATATATATATATATATATATATATATATATATATATATATATATATATATATATATATATATATATATATATATATAGAGAGAGAGAGAGAGAGAGAGAGAGAGAGACGGGATCTCGTGAGTTGGGGTCTTATGGTGAGTTGTGAGTTGGGGAAATCAAGGGCTGAGATTAAATGATAAATTAGAAAAAAAAAAGGAAAAATCGAAAAATACAAAAGAAGCTGAAACATAAAACAGAAACTTCATTCAAACGATATTCTCTCTCTCTCTACAAATAAAAAACAGAGAAACTCAAAAATCAGAACGCCGACTATAGCAATCTCATAAAAAACCTAATAAGATTACACAAAATCGTTGATTTTTAGCTGCAATCGAATTACAGGTAATGTAAATTCGTTGATTTTTAGTGTATTTATTCGTATTTTCGGAATTAATGTAAAAAACCTAATTAATTCACATGCATGTTTTCTGATTAAAACATATTGATGTAAAAGTCGTGAAATTCGTTGATTTCAATTGAATTGAATACTTGATTTTACTGTTTTCAGCTATAAAAGATGGAGAACGATATTAATAACAATTCAAACAAAGAAATCAACTCCACGGTAAATATGGAAACAGGTAATAACGATTCTTCTCTGTTTTCTTAGCTGTGGTTTAAAATACTGTTATTGATTCTTATCTCTTTATCCGCCGTTGTTTATAAATCAATTATTGATTTCTATGTGTTTCTCAAGCTGTTATTCTGATATTATTGTAATGTCTGGCTTGTATTAGAGTCGAAAAAGAGAACTGTTATTCTGATATTATCGTACCGTCTGGCTTGTATTAGAGTAGAAAAAGAGAACTGTTATTCTGATATTAATGTACTATTATTGTAACAGTACAGTAACATGATTATATTATTCGACTGTTATTGTGATATTATTGTAATATTATTGTGCTATTCTTGTGCAGTAGCATGAAAATATATGCCTTGCAAAAGAGTAACATAATAAATACAGTATTATCTGTATGTAATAAAGTACAATCAGAGTACTGTTATTCTGATATTACTGTACTATTATTCTAAAGCTAGAGAAACATGATGATATTATTGTACTGTTATTCTGATATTATGATAATATTGTTGTGATATTATTGTGCAGTAGCGTGAAATTATACGGCTGATAAGAGAGTAGCATAAGATAAACACATTTAGTGTTATTGTGATGTTATTGATTGTCGTCTGTTTCCCACCTGTTATTATCATACTGTTATTGTCACATTACTGCAATGTTGATCTCTCCCCCATGCTACTGTTATTGTGATGTTATTGTGATTTTGTTGTCCACTGACTGTACTCATTATAATAATTTACTATCCCAGATCTTTCTACTGTGTCTATTGTTGAAGACAATGCAGTCTTAACTATTGGAGATTCTTCTAATAACAATATATACACCAGCCCAACCTGTTCAGACGAAGAAAACGATGAGTTTGTTCCAACTCTTCATTCAGCAGAAGACACCCGGGGTAGCGAGTGGGGTAAGGACTATTGAGAGTGATTTTACGCCTAAACGTGGCATGTTCTTTCTTACCTTGGACGATGCAAGACGGTTCTACAAAGATATATGCATTGGCTTGGATTTGATGTGAGAAGGTACACAAATGCGCAATATAGGGGGCGTCGGCGTCAAATCATCGGTGCAGTAATGACGGGGGTATAGGGATATGAAAAGAAAACTGCGACTTGAAGAAACAAATCACGAAGCTGGTAATTTGAGTACAGTAGAGAACAAAGAGCGACGAATTAGACAACCAAAGAAGCATGCTCTGACAAGGTGTGGCTGCAAGGCGCACATGAGGTTGTGAACCTGTGAAAAAACAAACGACAGACCGACTGGGTATATTGTGGATGTCTTTGTAGACGTTCACAATCACTCTTTTTACTCTGTCAAAAACAGGGAGTTCCAGAAGCTCTCAAGGGACGTCCATGACTACATTAAGAGGACCATTATTGATCATACTAAGCTCAACATAGGTCCAACATTGAGCTTCAGAATTCTCAAGGAATACTCAAATGGTTATCAGAATATCGGTGCCTCTTTGCTAGACTTCAAAAACTTCAAACGAAATATCAAGTGTTACATTGGGGATAAGGATGCTAGTATGTTCATTGGGCATTTCAAAATGCTGGCTGAAACAAAGTTGTTCTATTTTGCTTATGATCAGGATGAGAACAAATGCTTGACGAAGGTTATTTGGGCTGATCAGGAAAGGATAAACAACTACAAGTTATATGGAGACACGATCTCGTTTGACCCTACTTATGGGACAAACAAATATTTCATGGTGTTTACTCCCGTCACCGGAGTAGACCACAACAAGAAGACGGTAACTTTTGTAATTTGGGTTACTTGACTTCGAGAGTCGGCATTCATTTGAGTGGATTTTTAAAAAATTCCTCGAAGCAATGGGGCAAGAAACAACCTCAATGTGTAATTACGGACCGGTGCCCTGGAATTAAAAAGGCATGCCCAAATGTCTTCAATCATCGTGCACAAATCTTGCATGTGGCACATCATGCGAGAAAATGCCCGAGAAAGTGGGAAGGGCAATCTGCAATGATACGGAATTTATGACCGACATAAATGTCGTTGTGTGGGATGTCGACCTCGAACCAGACGAATTTGAACAGAACTGAAAAACTGTTATTGAGGCACATGGTATGCAAAGCAACCGGTTGTTGAAGTATGTCTTTGCAATCAGACAAAAGTGGATACCCGCATACTTTCGGGAACTGCCTCTAGGTTGTTTGTTGCGAACAACCCAGAGATCCGAAAGTTCAAACAGCTACTTCAAGCGGTTTGAAAGCCACTTTGGAACCCTTGTCGAGTTCTGGATGAGGTACAATTCCGCAATAGAGCAGCAAAGGCATACACAAAGGAGGATGGATAATGCCAATGAGCATAGTATGCTCGAGAAAGTAGGGCCGATGAAGGTAGAGATGCATGCCTCCCTTGTCTACACACATCCTATCTTTGCGGACTTTCAGAATGAAGTCAAACATGCGATATGCAGCATGGGGGTCGGGGGGTTGACAACAGTAGGGGCAGTGGAGTACCATGACGTTCGTGATGGACTGAAGCACGGAAGCTTCCGAGTTGAATTTAACACCAAAACTAACGAGAGCAAATGTGCATGTAAGCTGTTTGAGAGGCATGGCATTGTCTGTCGGCATATATTGTGGGTGTGGAATGGTAGGCAGGTGCACAAGATACCTGAGCCTTATGTCCTTGCTCGATGGACAAAGAAATCCTATAGGCCAATTGTCCGAGATGAAAATGGAAAGGTGATAGAAGACGTTGATGAAGCTGACATCAAGAAAGCTGAGATGTCAAAGGTTTGGTCTGAGATTTATGCAACTGTCGGGGTGATGGACAATTATGCTACGGTTAAACAGATGAAGCAACTGCAGAAAATCCTGACACAGTTCAGGGAGAACATCACAGGACCAATTGAACCGAAAACTAAAAACCAGGAAATCAAGGCTCTTCTCGGCATCACAGCTTCAAATGATATTGACCTTCGACTGCCAAACAAGGCCAAGAATAAGGGCAGTGGTAAAAGATTAAGGTCGTCGAAATAAAAGGCCAAGAGCAAGCCACAAAAGAGGAAGCGAAGATGCGGTAACTGCAAGAAGTGGGTGAACCACAACAGTAGAACTTGTAAGCTTCCATTTGCTGAAAGTCCCCCTTCTGATGACGATGATGAAGAAGAATCAGAAACTGAAGAGGTATGAATCTGAACTATTACTCTCCTACTATTCTAAAGTTATCCTCTTATTCTACTGTTATTCCCCTATTATTCCTATGTTACTCTGCTATTCTGCTGCTGTTGTGTTATTCTAGTGCTATTCTGCTATTAATGTGTTGTTATTTTTGAATAGAAAATGGATATTCTTTGTGAAAATGGATAGTGTCTGCAATAACAGCAGAGTAGCTGCTAAATTTGCTCTAATTGTTATTCTACTGCTATTAATGTTATTCTACTGATATTCTGCTATTAATGTAGCTGCTAAATACTAAGCAAACATTGTAGGAATATGAATCAGATGCATGAACTAACAAAGACAAAAGAGACGCAAAAGACAGCGGCTACGATGAAGACCTCGCCTAAAAATGTCAAAGACTTTTACTATTTGTCATTGTCTGAATTACATTTTAACCTAAAATGTGTCTTCTAGATAATAAAGTGAGACCTACATTATATGAGAATTAATACTAGTTACTTTAATTTTTTTTTTGTTAATATTATCTGACTGTTTTTTCACAAACCACCCACAAAAATAAAACTGCAATTACACACTACAATAATAGTTGAATAATAACAGATTAGTAATATTTATAAAAAGCAGTTCCACTTTTCAGTTTTTATTAAAAACAGTTACCTAACCTAATCTAATATAATTACAGGAAAACTGTTTGTATTCCCCAAGCTCCTATAAATACTGCTATTGCGTGGTTTTAAAAAAAAAAAACACACACACACTGAATAAGTACAGAAAAACTGTTTGTATTCCAGGAAAAACTCTGCATCTCCTCTGCAAAAGGTAATTTCTTATCTTTCTTTTTGGTAGACAGGTAATTTCTTATCTTTCTATACTTTAATACAGAAAAACTGTTTCTATTCCCCAAGCCCCTATAAATACTGCTATTTCGAGTAAAAAAACAAACACACACACTGAAAAAGTCCATTCCAAAAAAAAACTTTATCTCATCTGCAAAAAGGTAATTTCTTATCTTTCTATTCTTTATTTTTCTTTGATGTTTATTTTTCTTATCTGTCAACACTATACTCTATCTTTGCAGAAAAGGTAATTCTCTTTCTTCGCTTTGGTTTGCTTTTAATTTGGTTGAAATATTTTAAACATCTTTTTATAATGCAATAAGTTTCATACTTCCAATCTTTGCAGGATGAGTTACGTGAATCGACGATAGCCGAAGGTCCCCGCCAAGGAGGAAATCGATGAAGCGAAACGGACGATAGAGTCCCTCACGATAGAGTTGATCGACACAAGGACAAATTTAGAGGCGGCAGAAAACCGTGAAGAGGCCTTAATAAGAGAGGTCGACAATGTTAAGGCACTGATTGAAGGTTCTTGAACTTCAAAATGAACGTATGCGTAGACAGTTGAAGGAAAAGAAAAATAGGAACTACACGGAAGCCGATATGGACAATCAATTCATTCTTTGGTGTGAATGCTCGAGGAAGTATTACACTGAAGTCGATATTTCAATCTCGGCGATTGGACACCGATTGAAAGCCAGGGAACTTATGGAAGCATACAAAAACCCTTTTGAGGATGAGTCGGTGGAAGTTGAGAGCACTTTGTCCAAGGACCGGTGTGCGGCGTCGAGAGAATAGAATAAATATATAAAAATCTAACGATGATGGGCGGTCTTTGCTTTTAAATATGTTTAAAATATTTATTGCTTTTAAAAAAATGGCTTTAATATTTTAGATCGTTAATGTTTATTATGTAAATACTATCTTTAACTACTATTTACTACTATGTTTAAGTAATGTTGGAATAATGAAGTCTTTTGCGAATAATAGTGCAATAACAAAGATAATAAGCGCTAATTATGCAGAATAAATCTTTGCAATAACAATGAGAATAATGGTAGAATAACGAGTGGAATAAAAAGCAGTCTAAACCCCGCTTTTACACTTGACTAAATTTACACTTGGATAAAAATGAATAGTTTTAACAAAATAATCTTTGAACTAACGGTGGAATAACAATGAGAATAAACTAGTCCTTTTGTGGAATAATCTGCAATAATAATTTGAATAAACTACTTGTTATGCGGAATAATAGTGCAATAATGTTGAGAATAACGGTGCAATAAGAATAAAATCACGAGTTGAGAAAAAAAAAAACGACCATTGTGAGTTGAATAGAAAATGCATATTCTTCGTAGAAATTGGATAGTGTTTGTAAACCTTAATTAAACTAAGTGGAATAACAAGCGAGAATAAGTGCCGACTAATAGTACAATAACAATGAGAGTAGCCGCTTATTATGCGGAGTAATCTGCAAATAATGTGAGAATAATGGTAGAATAACATGGAAAAAACGCGAGTCTAAACCTTTGCTTTTACACTTGACTAAATTTACACTTGAATAGAAATGGATAGTGTTTGTAGAAAACAAAGGTAATAAGAAAGCTTAATTAGACTAAAATAAGCGTAGACTAATTGTGCAATAACAAGACAACAATGCTCATTATCTTTGAATAATCGCAAATAATGAGAATAACAGTGGGATTAGAGTAAAAATGGATGGTGTTTGAAAAAAGTACAAGTAATATGAAAACTCAATTAAATTAGAGTACACACTAGAATAACACTAGAATAATACGGGAATAACAGCACAATAAACTAGTAATTATACGAATAACGGAATAATAAAGACTGCTGATTGTTTAACAACACGATTTACACTAACATAGTCGACTTCCCTAAATACACAACGATCAAAGGTCGCATTCATGACGATGCCTGACTCTTCACTACCAGCAGATGATTGGGGTTGCACTTGGGGTTGCACTTCTGGCAACTTGTTCCTTGCTGCCGCCAAACCCAACGTCTTCGGCCTTTCAGTCTCACAAGCCGTCACTTTATCAAGAACTACTTGCCTATAAAGATTAATATCGGCCAAGATCGGGAAGCCGACATTTCAACACGAAGCTTCGACGAGCAATCTTCTTTGTGAAGATTGCACTCAAACACGCTTCCACCATATTCCGCCATCGTGTACAACAAGAAACACCCCGACTCGAA
Source organism: Silene latifolia (assembly GCF_048544455.1). NCBI lineage: Eukaryota > Viridiplantae > Streptophyta > Magnoliopsida > Caryophyllales > Caryophyllaceae > Silene > Silene latifolia. The sequence goes on from NC_133537.1 coordinate 301,041,198, forward strand.
TTGGCAGTTCCTTCTTTTTCCATTTAAAAGGAACATCAACGATTTCAAAATTGCGGCAATCTTGGACTTGAGAACATTATGACCCTCCATAAAAACATACATATAGTTTGCCACAATCTCGGCCAATCTTCTGTAATCGGCTATTTGCTTGGAATCGTGAGTCATGTTGTCCAAAATATCAATCGATTCATTCATAAAGTTGATGCAGAAATAAGAGTAGTGATCATTGTACTGAATCGGCACAAACACAAGGTCGGAGTTCAGACGACATCTTCCATTGCGGAGAATCGAAAAACATATTCCGAATGCCAATGACTTCTTACCCGGACCGTCAAGAGGGCTTGAGAAATCAAAGTTCTCTAAGAGTGAATAAAGAGGATCCTTCAAAACAGAAAGCATAAACAACCAAAAATAGTGCACAAGTGTTAACTTTATATCAATACTTGTGAGTCAATCTGTAGGTAATAACGCAAAATAGCAAAGGAAAAAACAAAATACCATATGACGAACTCCGAAAAACATTGAGCTTGGTTCTGAACGTTCCTCAAACTCCAAAGAATTCAAAAGAATCGACCAAACATCCACTACTCTTGTTGTCATCATAGCAGCTGCATCTACAATGAAAACAATATCCCCCCTGTCCAAAAACACGCCGACGTCGTCGTTGTACAACACTAACATCTCACTGCATTCACAAAAAATAACATATGATGAGAACAGTGGGATTACAGTGGTATAACAATGAAAATGAGTTCAATAACAGAACAATAACAGCGGAATAATAGTGGTATAACAGCAGAATAACAAAAGGGAATTAACAGTGGGATTACAGTGGACTAACAGCGGAATAATAGTGGTATAACAGTAGAATAACAGTTCAATAACAGCAGAATAACAAAAGGACCTAACAGTGGAATTAGACGACTGACTAGGTTGACAAAATAACAACATAATAACAGCAGATTAACAGCAGACTAACAGTGGGAAACAGAAAGACTAACTGAACAGCAACACCACAATCAAAGAAATGAAAATTGACACATACTCTTCTTTCAACTGAGCGTCTTCACGAAGAACAAAGTCCACCACTTGCTTCCGCACCTTCCGCATCTTAGAGAACTGTTTTTTGTTCTTCCGAAACAAATCCGACATCACAACAAACCTACTGTCCTCTGGCCCGCAATCCATAGAGCAACCCAGCTCGTCGTCTGCCTTACCCCTTTTATGACTACCCAAAGCCGACTTTGGACTCACGGTGCTATCCACACCCCTGCTTCCCACTTGACGGCTGGCAGTAGAGGTGTTTCTAAAGAATTTAGTGCTGTCAATGACAGTAGGAGAAGCGACGGGCTCGACAATAGGCTGCGTCATCTTAACCTTCTTACCAACAGTTTTCACCCTGCCAGAACCACGACGTTTCTGACCGCTTTGAGAAGCCGTCTTTTACGCATCCTCAATACGCCGTTTCTCTTCAAGCACACGCAGGGTTTTCTTTCTCGTCTTGTTCAAATCCTCCAAAATTTTCAACACATCTTCCCTGGACTCGTTCATATCAGACAGCACCAACAAGGCAACGATCTCAGCGCGGTAAAGGGCTCTTGAATCAGAATTACCCAAGTCACAATCAAAAACAGTTCCACGGTAAAAGAGCATGTGCAACATCGTATATACACCGCAGTCCAAATTTTCAATCGCAGCGGTTTGCCAGGTAAAAGGGACGTTGACAATTTTATAATCTTTAACCTCCCCACCTCGGGCAACTCCTTTGTGGACCAGGAAATCAGACATCAAGTTCACCTTTAAAAAAAAGGAAAAAGAAAACATAATTACTAACAATACTTAAACAAACTAGGCTAAACACCAAGAGAAAATTAAACACAATAAATGACTTACAGCAGTTTGACAATACACCAAACGTACACACGCCTGTTGATCATCAGCAAACATCGCCTTTTGAAATACATTATCAAGATATTCAACCCTCTTCGCAATGAAATTGATGCACAAACAGCTAAAGTGCTCATGCAAAAGAATTGGGATGAAAATCTGGTAAAATATTTGGCCAAAACAATTGTTACTAATTATGTGGTTCTTTTAAAAAAGCAGAAACACTGTGAGAATAATAAACAGAGTAATAGTAGACTAACAGTAGAATAGTAGTAGAAAACACACAAAGTACAGAAAACATACCATATCAGACGTAAGATCACACTCTCTCTTGTTGTTATTGACAAAGACAGTAAATGACAATATGACTTCCGCACATAAATCACTCCTGGAAGCCTTATCATCTTTCGACGGCATACAAAGTCGCCGCAATGGATACTAAACAAAAAGTGGAGAAAAGAGTTGAAACGTGATGCAAACATGAAAAATAAAGTAAAAGAAAAGATAAGATAGAATAACCAACCGTTGCACCCATCCCAAAGAAAAGTCGACTTGGACTTCCTCTTATACAAGTATCATTAAGAAAGAGGGACCACCAGTCCACAACACCAAGCATTATCATTGTATTTGGAACCATAGATTCCATATCCTCTCGATTCAGGTAACTGTTCACACCCCAAGTGACAAGATTCTCCCTTCAAAACCGAATAAACAGGCAAAATAAGAGTCACATGAATATATTTTTGAAGAACAAAAAAGTATAATATATTAAACAGAAAGCCGAAAATTTTTACAATAAAAACAAGCTCTTACCCTTGCGAAATGTTATGATCATTCAAGAAGCAGTAGTCTGCAACCTCTTTCCGCTTCAATAGCATTGGGTTGAAAACATGTCCCATCGTTATCATTGATTTTGACAGGACAACTAGCTGAGGATCCACAGGACCACAATCATAGGTGCATCCGAAATTTCGAGGCACCTGACATAACAACAGTAGCTCCTCATGTGCAGCAGAGTGCAGCAAATAACTTGTACAGATAGTAGGAGCATTCAACCCAGCAACGCCATTGTCCTCTCGGACAGCCTCACCAACAACAGTACCAGCCTCCAACACAACCTCGGAATCCTGTTTATCAGATTTATCTATCTCAGACGCAGCCCCAAGCAACAAGTCTGCATGACAAGACATCACCACATCCGCTACCTCCTCTTCGGCAGTCACAAATGCTTCACTGCCAATTTGAGTGGAATGCTGAGTGTCATTACGCAATGGAATGTCAGCACCGTAATCCGTCACCTCCGTCTCAGGCAAACAAGCATCAGTCTTTGAAATTTGAGTTGCTTGAACCTCTACCGGTGTACACTCAACAGTATTAGGCACGTCCTCTGGCGGATTATCAACAAAATAGTCTTCAACTTGAATGTTAACGTCCTCTACATCATTGTTAACATCCTCCATGTCAATGGTAATATCCCCAACATCAACTACTTTCTCACCGACATCAGCTGGCTCTCCATAACGAAACCAGAATGTCGCACGGATATCCGTCGTAATAGAATCTAAACCGAGTGGTGACAATTGTGGAGTCCCCACCTTTGCACTTTGTTGAATGACGGGACTATGTTCAACACCCTTCTTTTCAGCTACACCCTTCTTTTCATCTATAGTCGGCTGCACATCCGACAGCCTGACACACTCCTCATAAAATTGAGAAAACAGGTTAAATGATGGGGGTTCAATGATGACATCTTCATGTCTAGCTTTTTTGGAAGCAGGTTCTTCAGGAACAGTTGATCGCGATTTATTTGCCGCTTGCATAGCCAATACATGCTTTACCCGTTCGTCCAGCTCACGGATAACTTGATCCGTGAAGAAAGATGGGGTGGCAACCAAATTCTCCGACCCTTCACAACCAACTTTTTCTGACTGTTTGTTTGTGCTTTCTTTAGCAGTTCGTCGGGTTACTTGGTTGGGCAACTTGGCAGCAGGTGCTTGACGCATAGCTTGCTGGTTCTTCTTCATCATCTTCGACTTTATAAGTTCCGTCCGTTCCAAGTATCGGCGGCATAAAATCTGAGAGTCCCTCTCATTAAGCAGTATAAGTTGATGAACATCCTGTCAAGATAAAATCCCAAAATTTTACTTAAAGCAGTACAATAATAGTAGAATAACAGAGGAATAATAGTACACTAAGACCAAAATAGATAACAGTGGATTAATAGTAGAATAACAGTGTAGTAATAAAATAACAAAGGAATAACAGTACACTAACAGCAGAATAAATAACAGTGAAGTAGTAGTAGAATAACAGTGGAGTAACAGTTGGAAGGAAAATTAGAATAACAATGGAATGACAGTAGGAAAATTGAGGAATAACAGTGGAATAATCGTAAAATAATAGCAGTAGGACAACTAATGCTTAAAGACAATAACAGAATAACATTTTAGAATGATTCTTTTTAAAACAATCAAACAGGTGCTTACGTCGACCGCTGCGGACTGTACTTGCTCATCCGTAAGAATATCATCTGGTAGATCCAGCACAAGACATCGACGTTGAGTACGTTGACCAGAGCCAACGATGTTTGGACGAGACAATGGGAAAGCAACGTCTGAACGCTCCCCAGTGCCCAGAGCACCAGCAGCTGCCTCACGCTGCAACCTCTCATTGAAAGACTTAAAACCCCAATGTTTAATGAGCGGTAGCTCATTATTCACCTGATCACCGCTAAAGAAATAACAGTGAAAATAGGTGATAGCCAACAGCACTACACAACAACGAATATGTTTCCTCCCGTTAAGCGTTTCACTCACAGAAGTCACCAAGTCTGAGAAGACAAACTGACACCAGTTAAATTCCTTGATCCTAGAAACATCTTCCACAACGCTTAGAAGTCTAAGATCAACCACATAACCCGACACAGGAGCAACGAAACACGACATGGCAAGCAGAACAAAAGTCTTCTTAAACTCATCATCCGCAACCAAAGACTCTAGCAGGGTCTCCTGAACTTTGTTAAGTGGTATCCCACTTTTGTTATTGGCGATACCATACTTCTCACGCCAAGCACGCTTCAAAGCTTCTCCATCGTCGTCTGAGAACCAGGAAACCCAAAGTAATAACCAAATCCAATTTTGGACCGAATTTGGTAAACCAAACACATCGTGCACATCATCTGCAATCAACTCGAACTTCTCTGTTTGAGATATTTCAAAATACTTCCCACTCCTAAAAGCATATATAAACTCCTGGAACATGGTATGGGGGAGGGAAGAAAGCTTCAACTCAAGTAAACCCCGAATCCCATTTCCCCTAACCCTCCTTCGCTCCTCGGTGAGGGCTTCAATAACTTTGAAAAGAAAAAGCGGGCCAACAGCGGCTAACAAATGGATCAAGACTTTGTGCACACAAAGGAGAAAAAATATACAATGCATTAAAACATTTAAGATAACATAAGCAAAGCAGCATAATAATAGCAAAATAACAGGAGAGCATCAAAAAATAACACGAAAAGTAACATATTAATAGCAAAATAACAGCAAAATAAAAGTAGAATAACAGTAGTACATACACTGGGTTATTTCTGACAACTCACCCGAGGTTGGTTGCTACTTACCACAATTCCCTTCTCATGCTTAACTTTGCTAGCCAACTTACTACTAGTCTTTGGTGGACTAGACAAAAACTTCGCAAGTTGGGTCTCGGCCTTTCGTTTGGTTTTTTTAGTGGGTGGTTCGGTTGTACATATTTCTTGACTACGAGTACTCCTTCTCTGAGAAGCAGTGCTCTTTGATGGAGATGTGACACGGGATTTGAATGGAGACGGACCCAGAGAATTTGATGATGACGGTTGAGTAGACTTTGATGAAGCGGTGGATTTGATTCTTAACTTCATTTTCTGCTGTACTATCCAGAAAATAAAGATAAGGATCACTTTCAATGATAAATAGGTATTCAGCTAGACTTTTTTAATAAGGACGCCATAATGAGAGTACCGTAACAGCAGAATTACATAACACTAACAATTAGTAAAACTAATAACAGCAGTGAAAACACAAAAAGAACATGATGGAAGTGTAAACAAAAACACGAAAGAGAATCAAAAGAAAGCCTCTTTGAATAAAGAGTCAAAGACTATTTCAAAATTACATACGGCCTACATAAGCCTTCATAAAACAAAATAACGTACTAAATTACAACCAGAGACGGTTTCGAATTACATAATACCCAAAATACATTCTTTCCGAGGAAGAACCAAAATGTACTTCCCAAAAAAAAAAGGACATAACGTAAAAAGACAGTCAACGTCAACAACATCGACTGACTTATAATACAATTCGTGAGCAAGATCATAAGCAGAAGGATAATCCCTGAGTGAGTCAAAGTACTCGTGAATTAGCCTCGATCCGTTCGAATCTGAGTCCATTAAGGATCTTGTCATAATCGTATATATATCTTTGGCAAGCATGCAACACCGCTTTTTTGGCTCACTTGCAAGCATATAGCACTTGCATCGTTTGGAAACTACTTTCGAGCCCCTTGACAAAATCTTAAAACCTTGACTGTGACTTGTTGTTAGGACTTTAATATATTCGGCGTGAACATCGGGCGCACTTTTATGAAATAGGAACATTTGTGACCATTTCTTACAAACAAGAGACATATTGCTCTTGTCCAAAGTAGTCTCTACATAATCGAAAACTCTTTCCATTAGGTCTTGGCTATTTAAAATTGCCGACATTGATTGATTACGACGACGAACTCGTACATTAACTTCAAAGCACTTCTCACTCTTATCTTCCAATAACCAACCCAATTTATTTTTCTTTTCAGTAGCGAACTCTCTAGCAAATAACAATTTATCTTCATTCACTATATTTATTGCCCATCCCTCACAAACTAAATCCATTAGTGATCTTTGAAACCTACAAACAAACAAAGCCAAACAAACAAAACCACTAAAATAACAATGAGAATAACAGAAAAACAATAACGAGAAAAATTAAACACGGAAAAACACTACAATGACAAAGAAGAGTAACGCTGCAATGACACCATAGGACCAAAGATATAATTGCGGAATAACGGAAATCTTTGAAAAGTGAAGACAACACGAACAAACACAAAAACCCTAGAAAAACACATTAAACAATTAAAACATGACAAATAACTTGACAACAAACTAAGCGATAGAATAACAGCGGAATAACACAAAAAGTAAAGTCTGTAGAGATCACTAGTAAAGTTCTCAACACAACGCGTCAGCTAGAACATGTAAATCACTTCAAAACAATAGAAAACTGCAGAAACGACTAAGAACATGCAAATCACTTCAGGAAAAATCAGAAATTCAAAAATACAGCATAATATTACAATGAAAAAACTGCATAAACGCAATAACGAAATTAAAGTACTCGCTTAAGTAAACCTAGCGATAATTAAACTGAAAAACGAATAAAAAAGCATACAAAAGCATGAAATAAAACAAAATAACAAAATAAAAGAGGAAAATGACATGAAATTACCTTCAATAGGAAGGAAGATGATGAACGGCGAAGAGAAACCGGGAGAAAAAGCGAAGGAGACGAACAGTTGAAGAAGAATAACACAATAATAATAGCAGAGAGAGGAACGCTTGCAGTTGTGATGATTATATAAACGGTTTTGCAGTAATGTGGAATATTAATTAGAGAGATAAACAGTTAGAGAGTAAATGAGGGAAAGAAGAGAGAGAGAGAAAAAGAAAAAAAAAAGAGAAAATAAACTAAATAACAATGCTTTTATATTATGACAACTAATATTAATCTTGGCCACTCATCTCTAATTTAATCTAATGGCTGAGATTCACCCAACTCACAACTCACCATAAGAACCAAAAACACCAAATCCAATCTCTCTATCTCTCTCTCTCTCTCTCTCTCTCTCTCTCTCTCTCTCTCTCTCTCTTTCTCTCTCTCTATATATATATATATATATATATAGGGTCGGGATCCGGTGAGAACCACCAAGATAATGAGAACCATGAGAACCACTCATATCCCTTAGATCTAATAATATTACGGAAGGTGAGATTAACTCAACCAAACTCCAAATCCTTCGACGTACACCCAAACAATCAGATTTCATTCATTTTCCATTTTTCCTTTATCTCTGATCTTTCTCTCTCTCTCTCTGCGACTATCAAAGCCTTCGACATCACTAACTCTGCCTTATACGTTCAATCGTCGAGACTAACGCAATCGTACCTGACGATCAGTGGATCCTTATGCTTCGACGAGGTAGAATTTCGATATTGATAATTATTTTTTGTGAAATTAAGGTTTATATCTTTTTAATTTTTTGATTCGTCGATTAAATTAGTTGAATTTAGGGTTTGATTATTTTTTTATAGTCATAAAAATGAATTATGTTTGTTAAATTAAGGTTTTGTGAATTAAATTGTGGGAACTGGAAAATTAGGGACGGGGAAATTATTGATACATTACTAAATTGGTTAAAATCGTGAAATCAGCGACTGAATTTCGTGAATTACATAGTCTTTATTATCGTCAAAGCATTAGTTATGTGTATCTAATTCTGTTTAGGTGCATCAAAATTAGGGTTTCGTGAATTGAAATTGGGATAATTGAGCAATTAGGGTATGGGGAGTTCAGAAATTACCCAAATTAGGAGAAATGTTGAAATTTGGGACTTAATTTCATGAAAAAAGAGTCTGTATAATTGTCAAATTAGGGTTGGTGTTTATTCTTCATTATTGTTACAACAATGACAACTCTTCAAATCAAGTGACTGTTGAAGTCAATGCATCAGAAATATTTCCACTTGCAACCAATGTTTCTGAACTTGTGACTTCGAACTTATTCAAGGTGCAATTCTCTTCATTTAAACTATTGATCCTTTTTATTTAATGGACGAAGATATAGATTGTAGACTTAGTCTTTGTTATTATTGTTAAAAAGTTGGTAGCACTCCCAGATAAGTAAGTTAGTGCAAAGAGGACTGTCAATTAACCTCACACAGACCATATAAACTGTCTATTAGGAAACGAGATTTTACATAGTTCATGCATGTACGAGGTTGTTTAATGCACATACAACGCTTTTCCATGCACGTACGAGGTTGTTGTACCACAAGGCCAGGATATAACAATGAAATAGTGACATATGGCCATATGGGTTATGGCGAACCAATTATAAGAGGTTCAGATTTGATGGAGTTGATATCGCCCGTTGGATTGATTTACGGGTTTATGTTATTGGGCCAACTTCATTATTCAGGTTAAATTAGGCTTTATTCGGGTTGAAAAATCAAGAATATGAGCTAGCATTCAACCGTATTTTCTTTGAATTATTTATTCGTGGACTTATGAATACACAAAGATGATTCATTTTGTTGAACTTCTAGGGTGCATTGTTACCGTGTGTTAAGTGCTTGAGTATGTTGATTGGTGACGATAAACAAGCCTCCTTGCTTAATAAAGAGATAAAGGCAAAGACCGTACACTGGTAGAAACTTTGATCTTGCCTCATTTTACCAGGGTAGACTCTAAATTATGTGGTATGTGATAAAGGCAAAAGGCAAAGACCGTAAACTTTTAGAAATTAACATCGCATACGGCATATACTTACTCTTCTCTAATCATATACCATGTCCACGTCCAACTTGAGGTAGCTGTTTAATAAGTTGTCTTCCGAGTGCTGAATAAGTTGTTTACTTTTTTTGAAAGTCAATTAGCTCAAATGGGAGAGCATTGTGCAATGCACAAGATGTGGGTTCGACTCCCATATTGGCTATGAAATACCAAATCTTTCTTTTACTCTAAAATGAAAAATAGTGTAATTGGTAATCCTATTTCCAATATGGCATGTTTGGTAATAGTTTTGATATGCTAGTCTTTGAAATTCTTGTATTGAACTTATGATCATTGCAAAGCTACTACACTGGCTCATTACCATTGTTGCTGCTCGCTTAAGTCCGATCGAGGTGTGCGCGCCATTGCCCGAATATGATTATAGCCTCATAAATAATTGTACTGTATTGCTTGCATCATGACACGTTCCTATCATTGGATTTGCGATTTAATAGGCTATATGGGACTCGAACCCATACCTTTGTGCAAAATTTGCACATTGCTCTACCATTGAGCTAATAGCCTTTAACATACGCTAAACAAATACGAGTATGAAATAATGGGCGTATCATATGATTATGGTCGCCTAAATAACTGACATATGTACACTAAAATGTTTATTGAACAAACTAAAATCAAAATTAGTTATAAACTCGAAACAATCAATGTTACATCACTATAGGAGAGGAATATGAGGATAGCAGTTTGAGAAACAAATCAAATTCTCTTTTATAACATTAACTCTTTTATACCAAACCTCTACAACATTGCGAAATTAATAAAAAGCTTTGTCTCGGAATATAAGAGGTAAGGTGCGAGCAGATGAAATGTCAAAATCTCACAAGTGGTTGCAGAATAAAGTGCACCAGTAGATAAGCGAGTAATACCGTGATACTTGCACCTAAGGCATCAAGCAAAATTTCCATAGCATCAGAACTGGTCACAAGACAGTCTGTATATCAATCCCAACAAGTATTTCCCTCCACAATGCATAGAAATTAAAGATCAATTCCAGCCCCTGAAAAAAAAAATGAGTCAAAATCATTGCCATAAAATAAAATTCTAGGTTTCAGCCACGGTCACAATTACTTAAATCTTGTACACAAGATGACACAACTAAACTATGTAAATACTAAAGAATATAAACATTTTTGTGTTCAGATCTCAAAAGGTCAGGGAACACAGCATGGACTACTTGAGTTAAGATAACAAATTACATTCATCAGAAAGACAACTATAAACAAACTACTTAAATGAGCAGGTTTAACTTAAAATTAATGTCCTTAACCAATAGTGATTAGTTTCATAATATAACCAAGTGACGCAACTGAAAACTTTTTAATGCACATAGAACCTTATTTCATGCACACGAAACCTTATTTCATGCACACGAAACCTTATTTCATGCACATAGAATCTTATTTCATGCACATATAATCTTATTTCATGCATGTACGCGGTTGTTTAATGCACATATATTGCTTTTTCATGCATCTACAAGGCTACTTCATGCATTGATAAGTCTATTGCACCCCAAACCCTAACCATTATTATTGGGAAAAATAATGGGGGAATAGTGTCCTAAAATTTAGGACGGAAAAGGGTTTAGGGTTGGATTAGGTGAACCACTAACCTTATTATCATTCGAACGACAAAAAGACCAAAAGACGCCCTAGAGGGGAAGAGTGAACCATTTTTTTAAGGGACGGGATTAAAACAACTTACGCAACTGAAGAACTTTTTAATGCACATATAATCTTATTTTATGCACATAAAACCTTATTTTATGCACATAGAACCTTATTTCGTGCATGTACGTGGTTGTTTAATGCACATATATTGCTTTTTCATGCATCTATAGGGCTACTTCATGCACTGATAAGGCTATTGCACCCTAAACCCTTGCCATTATTTTTGGGAAGAGATCAAAGACAAAAAAAGACAAAAACTGTGCAGATATTCATACTCGAATTACTTTGTTCAAGTCATTCTTACTTGCAGTTGTTGATTTTGGTGGAAAATAATCTTTTCATGAGCCAACTCCTTTTATTGGTGGTTTTTGCTTCACTGCAACAGCCTTTCGCCGCATAACTGTCAGCGATTTGAGTGATATTTTCAGACAGTTAAAAGACAAAAGCAAACTGTTGTACAAATCACATTTTGAATAACTCAAAACACAGAGCGTATACTAAATTAAATGTAAACAATTACTGCAACAAGTCGATAAAATCCAGCGTAATTACCAACTTGAAATGTAAACAATTTCAGCAGCAAGTCGACAAAATCCAGCCTAATTAACACAAAACATCGATTCCAACGAAAAAACACAATAAGCGACAATTTGAATAAAAAAATAAGTTGGTATTAATAATCGAACTTTCAGACTATTATAAACTGTAGAAAAGTGAGGTAATCAAAACTTCAACAATTTCCGAGTATACAACTCATCAGCAAAGACTAACTGTGAACAAAAATTTCTAAAATAAATAAACAAAAGAGATCGTAATGTAATAAGGAGTTCTATACCATAAACAATGGTAGATGATTTTAGTTGGATTCACTTTTTTGCACTACTACCTGCAAATTTCATAAAGAACAATTCATAATCAATCAAAGCCTGGTGACAATTTATATGATCGACGAATCAAAATGAAGCATCTTATCCAGTCGATCTAACTCCTAACCAAAGAACCCTCTAGGTACATATTTGTAACTATTCGGTTTCTCCGGCGGGCTATTGGCCAATCACGTCTATACTAGTTAAAGCAAAGTCTAGTTAGAGTATCAACGAACTCCATCAGATTTGTATGTAGAAGTATTATTTGGCCTGGAAATTAAACTATAGTATATACGATTATTCACTAGTTCAATCACTACCATTGAACAAGGTAACATGGAGGAATAGAAAGTAATAAATGAGAGCAGTATAAGCTAAAATTAGAATGGGAACAGTGAATGAACAAGAAGTGGACTAGTGAGGGAGTATAATTCAGTTAAATAGGACAAAGATAGTGATTGAAGGGATGAGTTCAATAAATGCTACGAAGTATACAAATGTTCTTCTGGTTCTAATTGCGTAAAGAAGGATAGTCATTCATTCATACATTCATTCACAATAAGACTACGAAACTAAGAATTTGCCATATAAGAACAATTAAGTAGCTAAATTAGGGAAACTTCTGGAAATTCAGTCCCTAACTTCATGATTTCAACCAATTACGTAATTTCTCAACTTCCGCAACCCTAATTTCTCAGTTTCCTCAATCTAATTCACGAAAACCCTAATTTCACAAACATAATTCATCATTACGACTTTAACACATTAATCAAAGCCTAAATTCACTAATTTAATCGACAAATAAAAAAATTAGAAAGTGAAAAAGATATAAACCTTAATATCGGCAAAAATTAACAATCAATATCGAAAGTTTACCTCATCAAAGTACCAAGATCCATTGCTGGAAGAAGCGTGGAAGATTTTGATCGTCGAAGAGTTTGATCGGAATATTTGTGACGATTGAACGTAGAGAAAGCAGGAGCTAGAATGCGTTGAAAGATTTGATAGTCGGAGAGAGAGAGAGCGAGAGAGCGAGAGAGAGAGAGAGAGAGAGAGAGAGAGAGAGAGAGAGAGAGAGAGAGAGAAAGGGAGAAAAACAAATATGAGAGAGAAAGGAAATTTGGAAAAATGAATGAGTCTTGAGGTTTGGAGGCGCGACGATTTTTGGCAAAGTTAGAATTTTTTTAATCAATGTCCATCTCACCGTCAAATATAAGTTTGATCTAAGGGCTGTGAGTGGTTCTCATGGTTCTCATTATCTTGATGGTTCTCACAGGATCCCGAATCTATCTATATATATATATATCTATATATATATATATATATATATATATATATATATATATATATATATATATATATATATATATATATATATATATATATATATATATATATATATATATATATATATATATATATATATATATATATATATATATATATATATATATAGAGAGAGAGAGAGAGAGAGAGAGAGGGGGTTCTTGTAAGGCCCTCATATATAATGAGTCCCTAAGTCTTTATAGAAGCCTTTGGATATAGTGGATGGAGGGATGAGATTAAATCAAAATGAAAGGCTACAAACTAATCTCACTAAACAAAATGCTTAATACTCTAATTTCCTCCTCAACTCAATTATTCCCCTCATTAATCATTCCTCTCCTCTCATTATCACAACCACACTCCTTCTCTCTATCTCACTTCTCTCATTTCATAAACCAAAAAAAAAAAACCATACATAAAAAACCAAACAAAAACAAAACACCACCAATATCCCCTCCGTCCTTCCTCCTGCCGCCAACCACCCCACCTCCGCACCAGATCGACCCCCACTACCCCCGACTACCTCACCCGGCAACCCCACGGCCACCTCCCTCCACCCGACAACACAACTGACTCGCACACCCGACAACCCCACGGCCACCCGTACCACCTTTCTCCCTCCAGATCCCGCACCTCCTTTCCTCCTTGGTCGATCCCGCCTCCTCTGAACCGCACGCACCAACACTCACCACCACCATTTTCGTTTTTGAATTTTTATTTCAGATTTCGTTTGCTTTTTTCGTTGGTGTTGTCGTTGGTGTTGTCATTGGTGTTGATGTCGTTGTCGTTGGTGTTGTCGTTGGTGTTGATGTCATTGGTGTTGTCGTTGGTGTTGTCGTTGCCGTTGGTGTTGTCGTTGTCGTTGGTGTTGTCGTTGGTGTTGTCGTTGGTGTTGGTGTTGTCATTGGTGTTGATGTCGTTGGTTTTGTTTTTTTTTTTGTTTTTTAGATTTACTTTGCTGCTTTCATTGTTAATTTGGTTTATTTTTTTGGTTTTTTTTTTTATTGTTATTTGGTTTATTTTTTTTGTTATTTGGTTTTTTCTTAGATATTCCTGTTTTTTGTTAGATTAACGGGTTTTTGTTATCATGGATTACAATTATTTTCGATTCTTTTTTCGTTTCTTTTTGTTGGTTTTTATAAAAGTTACACTATTTACGACTTAAATTATACCCTGAAAAAATTAAAGTTATACTATTTACTACTAAAGTTATACCCTTAAAACATTAAAGTTATACTATTTACGACTAAAGTTATACCTTTTTACATTAAAGTTATACTATTAACATCTAAAGTTATACATTGTATAAATTGAAGTTATACAACCATTCAAGTTTGTTTTGTTTGGTCTGGTTTTGGTTTTTTTGTTAGTTTTTTTTTGTTATTTGATTTTTTTTTTTTTTGTTATTTGGTTTTTTTTTTTTTTTACTTATTGGTTAATTTTGTATTATTGTTATTGAAGTTTTTTTTTATTGTACTTTTTTGACTTATTGGTTTTTTTTTGTTCACAATTTATAATGTGTAACTTCACTGGCAATATGTGTAACTTTAATATTATCTTCTTATGAGATTGTTTCAAATCTGAATTTATAGTCCTAAAGTTATACAAAAAATGACTAAAGTTATACTCTTATGGACTAAAGTTATACAATTTTGGACTAAAATTACACAAATTTGGACTAAAATTATACAAAAAATGACTGAAGTTATACTCTTGTGGAATAAAGTTATACAATTTTGGACTAAAATTACACAAATTTGGACTAAAATTATACAAAAATGACTGAAGTTATACAAATAAGGACTAAAGTTATACAAAAACTGACTAAAGTTATACAAATATGGACTAAAGTTGTACAAATATGGACTAAAGTTATAAAAAAAACTGACTAAAATTATACAAAAACTGACTAAAGTTATACAAATAAGGATTAAAGTTATACAAAAATGGGCTAAAGTTCAGTCAAAACTAATTAAAAAATGAGTCTAGGGTTTCCTAGGGCTCCGTCCTACTTTCTTCGATTTTGATCCTCTTACTCGGGGCTCCTCTCACGATTTTATCGTGGGATTGGTTCTGTGATTTCGTTTTTTTTTCTTGTTTGTTTCTTTGTTTCTTTGTGCAGGTGCCAATGTCAAGTGCTACGAGAGATCCGAACCGGAACGGGAAGAATCCTATGGGAGAAAATCTTGAGTCGGTGGAATGGGAGGATGATGGGGGTGTGATTGAGGGTAGTACGAGTCTTATTCTGATTGGGAAACTCTGGGCAAGCAGGGCCATTAATGTTAGGGCTGCGGTTGATACGATGATCAATCTCTGGAACTCGTCGAAGGCAGTTATGGGGAACGTTGTCGATGCCAAAGAGAAGACCTTCATATTTCGATTCGATTCGACCCGAGACAAGGCTAGGGTTTTGGAAGGGCAACCTTGGCACTTCGATAAATTTCTTTGGTGTTTCAACGAACCGAATCAAACAGGTAAACTTACCGATGTTCCCCTTTATCTATTTCCTATATGGGCGAGAATCTATGACCTACCTCTCTCGGGTCGTACGAATGAATCAAATGCGATGAGAATGGGGAACTGCCTTGGTTCGTTTATCAGCTATGAGTATGGACCGAACGTAGAGTTGGACAGAGCTATTAGGGTGCGGATTATGCTCGACATTAGAAAGCCTCTTAAGGATGCAGTACCTGTTCGAATGAAGGGGGGACGGGTTACCAATTTCAATGTCAAATATGAAAGACTTCCTACGTTTTGTTATGGTTGTGGGACAATAGGCCATGGGGAGAAGGATTGTGATGATGGCCCATATGAGGACGAGGACCTGAAATTCGGGGAATGGCTACGTGCGTCACCATGGAAGGTGGTTAAAACCGTGAAGGAAAGCCAGGGGAAGGCTGCCAGAGACCTTCGGCCTTTCTTTGAGGCTGCTGGAGAAGCTGATTCTGAGGAGATTATTTCGAGCATGATTGAGAAACTAAAAACCATTGCTATTGATTTTCGCCATAAAAAGAGTGAAAACAAAAAACAGAGTGAGGTTACGGGGATGGAGAGGGGGGAAGGTGGTGAACAGGAGCAGCAAGGGGGAATGGGAGGACGAAGGAATGCAGAGAAGGGGGAGGAGAGGACTCATCAAGGAGGAAAGGAGATGGGAGGGACGGGGGGAGTTCAGAAGAGGGGAATAGAGGATCACATGGTTGGGGTGGAAGGAGAGGGTGTGGAGGGGAACGACAGTGAGAGAGCTGATGCTGCCAATGGAGCTATAGGGGGGCAGGTTAATGGAGGGGGAAGGGGTTGGAGGCGGCTGGACAGAGTGGAGATGGTGGGGGAGCAGCGGGAAGGGGATACAGGGGTTTTAGAGCATGTAAATTTGAAGAGAAACAGAGATGAATCAGGGAGTACCGGAAGTTTAAAGAAGTCGAAACCAAACACAGACGGGGGCGTCTTAGTACCTGAGGCGGAGGTTGACAGTGGTCAGCCCCGCCGGGCCCAATGAATATCCTAAGTATCAACTGTCGGGGCTTGGGCAACCCCGATACAGTTAATGCGCTCCGTACTTTGGTACGGAAGGAAGCCCCGGCCATGTTGTTTTTATGCGAGACGAAACTATGTGGTCGTGAAATGAGGAGGGTGAAGGAGAGACTTGATGGGTACTTTGGTATAGAAGTGGATAGCATGGGGAGGTCTGGGGGATTGGCTTTCCTCTGGAAAAAGGGGGTGGATTGTTCTTTTGTGTCTGCCTCGGTTCACCATATGGACTTTGTTGTGCGTGGAGAGGGTGGGGAATGGCGCATCACAGGTTTCTATGGGTGGCCGGCTGTGTCGGATAGACATCTGTCATGGGAGCTCCTAAGACTGCTGCATACCCAATCATCTTTACCGTGGGTGTGCTTAGGAGATTACAATGAGATTCTGCTATCAACGGAGATGAAGGGAGGGAGCCGACCGCAGTGGCAGATGAATAGGTTCCGTGAAGCTGTGGAGGATTGTGGTCTAAGGGATGTACCGTGGGAAGGCTACAATTTCTCGTGGGACAATGGCCAAGCAGGTGATGCTAATAGACAGTGTATGCTAGACCGAGCTCTTTGTACTTCTTCGTGGTTGGACATGTTTCCCTATGCCAGGCTCTTCTTTCTCAATCGTGAATGGTCGGACCACGCGCCGATAAAGCTGATCTTGAACAGGAAGGAGGGAGGAATGGACAAGAAACGAACCTTTAGGTTCGAACAAATATGGGTGGGGGAGGATGGGTGTTCTGATGCTATTGAACGAGGTGTAGTAAGGGGGAGGGGAAATTTGGGGCGGGTTTTGGCGGAATGTGGCAGAGAACTGAGGGCGTGGAAGGGTACCAATATTGGGTGCATAAAGAGGGATATTGGGCGTAAGCAAAATCAGCTAGCTAAGTTAAATAGTGGGGATCGATCCGAGGAGAGCGTTCAGCGAAGAAGGAAGTTGGTTGCGGAGCTAGCTAACTTGCGGCGTCAAGAGGAACAATATTGGAGACAAAGGTCGAGGGCTTTGTGGTTGAGGGACGGGGACCGCAACACGAAATTTTTTCACACGCGTGCGGGAGAGCGAAGAAGCAAGAACAATATTTCGGCCTTGGTAGATGACAATGGGGTGGTGAGAGCTGGCGATGAGGAAGTGGCAGAGGTGGCAAATGCTTATTTTGTGGATTTATTTAATTCTTCTAATCCTCAAAATATTGAGGACGTGCTGGTTGATTTTGGGCAGCGAACTACGGAGGATATGAACTTAGCTCTTGGCCGCGAGTATGGAGAAGATGAAGTAATTGAAGCGCTCAATCAAATGAATCCTCTAAAGGCTCCGGGACCGGATGGGATGAACGGCTTATTTTATCAAACTTATTGGGGGTTGGTTGGACCTGATGTGGTAAGAACAGTGCTAGCTATTCTTAAAGGCGATATGTCACCGGAGGAGTATAACAAAACAAATATCGTCTTAATTCCGAAGAAAAAAGCTCCCGATAAGATAAGAGATTTCAGACCCATCAGTTTATGTAACGTGGCATACAAGCTGGTCTCGAAAGTCCTCGCCAACCGACTGAAACCGTTTTTAGGGGAGCTGGTCACTGAAAATCAGAGTGCTTTTACTCCGGGCCGAGCTATTTCTGACAATGTGCTGATAGCTTTTGAACTCTTCCATTACATGAAGAATTTAAGAGCTAGTGAGGGTTTCATGGCCATTAAGCTGGATATGGCTAAGGCGTACGATAGGGTGGAATGGAGGTTCTTGAGATGCGTGCTTGAAGCGATTGGGTTGGAACAAAGGTGGGTTAATAGAGTGATGGTTTGTGTATCTACGGTCTCATTCTCGGTTCTCATCAACGGCAATCCGTCGAGGGAATTTAAACCGTCTCGTGGGCTCAGGCAAGGTGACCCGCTTTCACCCTACCTTTTTATATTATGTGCTGAAGTTCTCTCCCATTTAATGCGACGAGCGGTTGAAGTTAACGCCATACATGGGATACGGGTTTCGAGTGGAGCGCCGACTATCTCCCATTTGCTCTTTGCGGACGATAGCATTTTCTTTACGAGGGCTAATATGGAGGAAGCTGATGCTGTCAGTGAGATTTTGAGACGATATGAGAGAGCGTCGGGGCAGCTGGTTAACTTAGATAAAACCACAGTTTCCTTTAGCAAGGGAGTACCCATCCAGAGCCGGAATAATCTAGCCACCAGGTTGTGCATTGTGGAGGTTGATGAGCAGTCTCGATACTTGGGCCTTCCCACGGTGGTGGGTCGGTCCAAAAAGGTGCTGACAGATATTATACGAGATAAATTGAGTAAACGGCTAAATGGATGGCGCGGGAAGATCTTGTCTAGGGCGGGTAAGGAGGTTCTCTTAAAGGCAGTTGCCAATTCACTCCCTACCTATGTTATGAGCACTTTTAAAATTCCTGCGAACTTCTGTGACGAGCTTAGGTCAATGTTATCTCGATTTTGGTGGGGCCATGAGGAAGGAAAAAGAGGGATTTCTTGGGTTGCGTGGAAGAGGCTCTGTCGGCCGAAAGGAATGGGAGGCATGGGCTTTCGTGATTTCCATCTTTTTAACTTAGCTCTTCTGGGAAAACAGGTGTGGCGTTTAACCACGGAGACTGAGAGCCTATGGGCAAGGATGATGAGGGCGAAATATTACCCGGAGGGAGATTTTATGACTGCCAGGTTGGGTCACAACCCGAGTTACACTTGGAGAGGAATCTTAGATGCTAGGAAGGCTCTTGAAGGGGGGATGAGGAAGCGAATAGGGGACGGGTTATCGACCTTGGTTTGGCGGGATGCTTGGTTGCCCGGTACCCAAATGGGAAAGGTAGTGTCTCCGTGTATCAATGGGAACGAGAACATGAAGGTTGCAGAGTTAATGGAAGAGCATGGGGGGGGATGGAGGAGGGATCTGTTGGAGTCGCTGTTTCTTCCCTTTGAGCAAGAAAGGATTGAGAGCATTCGCCTTAGTGAGCATCGACCCCGAGATGAATGGTTCTGGAATGAGGAGAAGGATGGTATTTACTCTGTCAAGTCTGCGTACAGGAGAATGGCGGGTGAGCGTGAGGTTTTAGAGATGGGCGGTACGTCGGACTGGGAAAAGGAGAAGTGGTTGTGGAATAGGATTTGGAAAGTTCCGGTTTGGCCTCGAGTAAAGCTTTTCTTTTGGCAGCTGTGCAGTGAAGCCTTGGCAACAAGAGCGAACATCGCGTCCCGAGTACGAGGTGAGTCTTCTTTTTGCTCTTTATGCAATTCTTTTTTTGAGACAAGTTTACATTTGTTTAAGGATTGTGTGGTAGCAAAGCGGGTTTGGGAGGGGTTGGAGCTTAATGACGATGAGGAGGAGGGATGTGGGCAATTGAGGGACTGGATAGAGCTGCGGTGGAGGGACTTGGGGGCTCGGGAACATTGTAAATTCATGGTTGGGTGTTGGGCTCTATGGGAACATCGCAACAAGGTTGTGTTTGACACCAAGGAAGTTGATCCGGATGGAGTAGTTAGGAGAGCTTTGGATGTGTTGATGGAGATCGAAGGGGGAGGATGGCAGGGAGAGCTGAGGAAGAAAGGTGAGCTGCGACGAGGAGGGGATGAGGCGAGAAGGGGATGGCTGGCTCCGGCAAGGGGGGTGGTGAAAGTAAATGTTGATGCAGGAGTTAAGGAGGAGGAAGGGGTAAGCTTGGGGATGGTTTGCCGGGATGAGGAGGGTCGGGTTTTGTGGGGTAGTACCGTAGTACTGGAGCAGGCATGGGATCCTCGGGTTGCTGAAGCGGTGGCGGTGTTTGAAGGGATGAAGGAAGCTGCTCAACGGGGTCATTCCAAGGTGGTGATCGAATCCGACTGTCTGCCTATTGTTGATGCTCTTCAAAAGGCGAAGACGGGAAGGAGCATGCTAGCTTTAGTTTTAGATGATATTTTAGCTTTTCGTAATTCTTTTGTTTCTATTTCTTGGGCTTATACTAGTCGTAAGAACAATTGTGTAGCTCATGCTTTAGCGCATGTTTTACCTAGGGTCGTTGGTAGAACTGTGTGGTCGGAAGCTCTGCCACCGGTCGCGAACAGTGCGGTTTTGTTTGATTTATCGTTAATGCAGTAATGCCTTCGGGCGTTCTTCTCAAAAAAAAAAAAAAAAAATGGGCTAAAGTTACACAAAAATTGACTAAATTTATAGTCCATTTTTGTATAACTTTAGTCAATTTTTGTATAACTTTAGCCCATTTTTGTATAACTTTGGTCCATTTTAGTATAACTTTAGTCCATTTTTGTGTAACTTTAGTCCTTATTTTTATAACTTTAGTCCATATTCGTATAACTTTAGTCAGTTTTCGTATAACTTTAGTCCTTATTTGTATAACTTCAGTCCATATTTGTATAACTTTAGTTCTTATTTGTATAACTTTAGTCAGTTTTGTATAACTTTAGCCAATTTTTGTATAACTTTGGTCCATTTTTGTATAACTTTAGTCCATTTTTGTGTAACTTTAGTCCTTATTTGTATAACTTTAGTCCATATTCGTATAACTTTAGTCAGTTTTTGTATAACTTTAGTCCTTATTTGTATAACTTCAGTCCATAGTTGTATAACTTTAGTCCATATTTGTATAACTTTAGTCAGTTTTTGTATAACTTTAGTCCTTATTTGTATAACTTCAGTCCATATTTGTATAACTTTAGGCAATTTTTGTATAACTTTTGTCCATTTTTGTATAACTTTAGTCCATAACAGTATAACTTTAGGCAATTTTGTATAACTTTAGTCCATTTTGGTATAACTTTAGTCAATAACAGTATAACTTTTGCCCATAACTTTGTAACTTTAGTAATTTTATATCATTTTTATATAAAAATGTGAAATATAAGATTAAACTTAACAAATTATAAGAATTTTTATATAGCTAAGATTAAAACAACAAATTTTATGAAAAACATTTTAGTAGATCTTAGATGAAAAAAAAAGTATCTCACAAAAAAAACGAGATTTAAAACCCAAAATCTTAAAAAAAACGTATAACAAGAAGAGATTTGAAAAAATGAATAAAAAAACGAGAACTAACAAAATAAAAGACAATTAAAAGAAAATAAAAGACAACAAAAAAAATGAATGGAAAAAACAACTCAAAACATAAAAATTAACAGCAAAAAAAAAAATACCGAGGTGGCGGCGGTGGGGTGGCGGCGGCGGGGGTGGTGGGTGGTGAGTTGGTGTCGGGTGGGGTGGTGGTGGGTGGTGGTGAATGAAGATGAGAGGAGTGAGTGATTTATTTTGGTTTTGGTTTTTGGGAATTTTGGGTTTTTTTTAGAGAGGAGAGAAAAATGAGATGTAGAGAGAGGAGAAGGAGTTGTGATAATGTGATGATGAATGATTAGTGAGGTTGATTAATTGAATTGATGAGTTAATTAGAGAAAAGGTGGAGGGATTAATTTGTAGCCACATATTGACATTAAATCCTAGCCTTCCATTGCCTTGATCCAATGGCCCTTAGTAGAACTTATGGACTCAAATATATAAGGTGGCCTTAGTTGATCCCTTCTCTATATATATATATATATATATATATATATATATATATATATATATATATATATATATATATATATATAGGGGCGGGTTCGATGTACGAAGCGCCTTAACGTCTAACTAGCTTAATTAGGCTTTTTTTTTTTTTTTTTTTTTTTTTTCAAATTTACTTTATCTACATACCATATACACCTCTCATTCAGATACATCTTATAACATATCTAGATACACTTTTTCTACACTACAATTCTAGATGCACTTTTACACTTTTTTTAACACTATTTTTTTTGGAAGGTTTAAGACTAACTCCTAGATACATTTTGTACTATTTCCGGATACATTTTATATTATTAGCGGATACACTTTGTGTAATTGTTACAAGTTTTAACACTAACTCTCGGATACGTTTTATATTTTTTTACGGATACATTTTATAATTTTTGCGGATACACATGACATTAATGCCAGATACACATTATAATATTTCTGGATACACACGTTCATACTTCCGGATACACATCGTATTAATACCAGATACACATGGTTATACTGCCGGATACACATGTATCCCGTATTAATATGGTGTGTATCTGGGGTGGTATTTTATGTATCCAATGCCACCACCATGCCCCAACCACCACCACTAGCACTGATAACGACACCGCTGCCACCACAACTTCCACCACCATAACTACCACCGCCACCACCACTGCCCCACCACCACCACCACCAACCACCCTACCACTGCCCAACACCACCACCACAACCACCAACGTTTTTCTCGAAGCATTAACCACCACCGCTACCATCACTGTCACCACACACCCTCCCACCAGTTCTGGTCCTCTAACTACCACCACACCTCTCTCATAACCATCATAAATACTACCACGCAACCACACCGGTTACATCAACAGCATCACTGGTCATACCGGACAGCACCGCTAGATCGCTCGTCGGCCGCCATTCCCACAACAAACACCGGTGATCTGCATGACTTCTCCGGCAACCCCTCTTCACCACGTTTTCCTTACCTTTCCTCCCCTTCCTCTTCCCGATGAACAACACCGCCACCACGCGCCATCTTCCACAGTCTATCTCAGGCTGATCCACGAAACACCACCATCTTTTTCCCATTCCGACAACCATTAGGGTTAACTAGTTTAAAAGCCAAAATCGAAATCTAAAAAGATAGATCTACAAAAAACAAAGTACAAATTCAAAAAATTAACAAGCACGACTAAGTTATCGGGGAGTTGAGAGCCGGAAAATGGAAATTTGGGTTTTATATCATAGATCTAACAAAAGTCAGTAAAATCTCAAAAAGCCTAGACGACGCAATTCCACACACAACTTTTCTTTGGCCCATAACCAAATCAGTCGATCACCTCCATAAGCACAACCTTTTTTCGCCCATAATCATCTCAGATCTACTCATTTTTGTTAAAATTTTGGGTTTAAAATCATAGATCTACGAAAAAAATAAGGAGAAATAATAAATTCAAACGCAATAATGATCATGTCGAAACAAATCGAGTTGATTATGAACAAGAACGACTTTCGTTCTGTGGTGGCACTGGTGGTGTGGCCACCTGTCTCTCGAGACGAGTCGAAAAGAAAAAAAAACACGACAGAGGGGAGGTGTGTGCGGACCGCCGGCAACAGAGGTTTAAGGTGGTTCGCCGGCAAGGTAGACGTCGGAGCTGCGGTGGTGGTGGTCGGGTGGGTAAGGATGAGGGAGATATAATAAGATGGTTTTGAGTTTGGAGGGATACGGGAAATGAGAGTAATAAGGGAGTGAATAAAATAGCCTCTGAGAGATTTGATATAAGGGCTGAGAAAGAGTTCGTACGGTTCGCACCCTAATTTAGTTCGTACAGGATCCTGATTATATATATATATATATATATATATATATATATATATATATCTAGAGATTGAATCATGTGAGGCACCCTCCTTAGGATGAGGCAGCTGAACCCTTTCTAAACCATTGGATCTAAAAACTAATGACACACTAGATGATTCCACGTGTCCCGTACATAACCCAATCTAACAAACACAATTTGCCTCATACTCTATCAATTACTTCACTGTCTCCACACTCTTCACTTTCTCTCTCTTCATCCCGTCTTCGTCTACAGCTCCGTCTTCGCCATTCACGCACATTTCGATCGCCATTTTATCACTCAACTTTTGATCGCCATTATCGACCTAATTTCTTCTCGGAATTAGGTAATTTTGATAAACTAATTTTCACTTCGATTCATCCCGATTTCATTCCGCTTCCATAACACTAATTTTCGATCAACTTAATTAATCTGTTAAACTTTCGATCAACAAGTTTAATTACTTATTTCCGTTCTTCTTTTGCAGGTTTTGATCGATTTTTCCGCGTCTTCGTATGTACCTTTCCCTTTATTTACTATTTACTACTTAGATTTCGATTTTTGTTGCTTAATCTGTTAACTTTTGGTCAGAAACTTATTTTATTAGTTTAATTACTTTGTTTCGCTCTTGTTTTACTATTTTCCTTCACTCGATTTCCATGTATATCTATGTGTTTCTATTGTGCTCCATTATGCTCTTGACTGGGCCATTGATCAGAAACTGAAGTCAGGTGATTGTTAGCTTGTTTTTACATCGTGCGATTGCTTTACTTTGTTATGGACTGAATTTCTCAACAAGAGCTTTGATGCCATATTGGGAGATTGTGCCAACTTTCAATATTGATAGATAGAAAAAGTTGCACTAACAAATTATTAACAATTCCTGCGTACTTGCATTGTAGGTGAAAGTGGGGAAATAACCGTGACTCATTTACTTTTCGGGATATGGGCACAAAAAGATTTTGCTGCTCATCAAATAATGGCATCACTTGGTTTTAATGACGAAAAAGCAAAAGAGCTTTCAAAATATGTAAGTCTCGGTGCATCCGACTCGAGCTTTGAGCTTTGATTTTTTTTTCTCCGTATCTCTAACTGAAATTAAATCGGGTTTTGTTGTTTGGTCTGCATGAGATGGATAAAGACATTGTCTTGTCCCATAAGTAGAGTTATCTCGGACACCCACGGCACTTGCTTTTGCAGCTTGCCAAACTGTTTTCAAAGGTTTCCGACTACACCTGCCTCTGTTGTATTCATTCAGCTTCTAAAAGCATCTAACAAGTATCTGATATTTTGAATGACATGAATGCAAGACGACGCTGTTGGACATATCTCCCAAACCAGGCAAGATTTTGGGGTGATTCTTGTTGGAGGTGAAAGCTAACTCAAATACTTGTAGCTTTCATTTGGTACATGTGGGGCACCCCAACTCATTCGTAGTTAGGAGCTATCATGCCCGCAAGTCCGGTCAGTGCGATTTTGAAGATCTTTGTAAAATGGTCATGTTTTAAATGGCATGTTCATGGATACATAGCATATTGTCAATACTTTTCAGCTTAACTGTGGAATCTTAATAAATGGAGATAGGGGTGTCTTGGGATGTTAACATGGAATTTTAAGGCATTTACATATGTAATTTAACATTGGACTAACCCGAATGCAGTAGAGGTTTTCTACTATACCTGAAAAGGGCTACACATGCACTGACTCACTGAGCCTTGTTAGTGCTAGTTTGGGTTGAAAAATTCTTATCTACGAGTATAAGTTGTTATTTGTCTACTTTCATATCGGATTTGGCCATTGTCGTCTATTAGCTCAAAAGGTAGAGCAATGTGTTATTGCACATGGTGTGGGTTCGAGCCCCACATAGACGAACATATATAAAGCACTAGTTACACTTTGTAGTAACATTAGTTGTTCTATGTGGTAACAATAATTATCGAACAAAGTGATGCTAGCTAAGAATAACACTAGTTATTTGATAATGTAACATTGTTTCGTATATATAATAACACTGTTTATTTGATAAAGTAACACTTATGTTACATATATTGATAATAGAAGCTCATGTAGGAATTGAACCTACATCCTTTGTGCAATTGCACAAATGCTCTACCAATTGAGCTAATGAGCTAGTTTAGTAGAAACTGAATATTGCACCAACACACTACAGTTGATGTAATGGCCACAATATAAGTTTATAAGTCACCACTTCACCTGAGTATTCGAGTCATATGTTTCTCATGTTATTCCAAAGAGCATGTAGTGTTATTCCAGTAACTTGTCATGTTATCACATAGAGTAACCGTGTTATTCTATTAACTTGTTACGTTATTCCATAGAGCCAAATAATATTCTGTGACACAAAAGCCAGGTATTATAACACAATATCCTATTATGATAACATAGTTATAGTTACGGATTATAAAGCGCGAAAAACCAATTCTATTGATCTGAAGACAAACTAGTTCCGTCGATGACCGTATAAGGCACATTATATGCATTTAAAATCTGAATAAGGTCTGAGATTCACCAAATAAGGAAAAGAGCAAAAAAGGTGATTTTAAGACCAAATTTCACAAAACAAGTCTTGAGATTCACTGAACAAGATCCGAGATTCACAAAACAAAGTCTGAGATTCACCGAATAAAGAAAAGAGCAAAAAAGGTGATTTTAACCACTTATGATGACCAAGTTTCACAAAACAAGCCCTAAGATTCACTAAATAAGGTATGAGATTCACAAAATAAGGTCTGAGATTCACCAAATAAGGAAAAGAGCAAAAAACGTGATTTTAACCACTTATGATGACCAAGTTTCACAAAACAACCTCTAAGATTCACTGAACAAGGTCTGAGATTCACAAAACAAAGTCTGAGATTCACCTAATAAAGAAAAGAGCAAAATAGGTTATTTTAACCAATTATGATGATCAAGTTTCACAAAACAAGCCTTAAGATTCACTGAATAAGATATGAGATTCACAAAATAAGGTCTGAGATATTAATCACTTATGATGACCACTTATGATGACCAAGTTTCACAAAATAAGCTCTAAGATTCATTGAACGAGGTCTGAGATTCACACAACAAAGTCTGAGATTCACCTAATAAAGAAAAGAGCAAAATAGGTTATTTTAGCCACTTATGATGATCAAGTTTTACAAAACAAGCCTTAAGATTCACTGAATAAGGTATGAGATTCACAAAATAAGGTTTGAGATTCACCAAACAAAGAAAAGAGCAAAAAACGTGATTTTAACCACTTATGATGACCAAGTTTCACAAAACAAGTTCTAAGATTCACTGAACAATGTCTGAGATTCACAAAACAAAGTCTGAGATTCACCTAATAAAGAAAAGAGCAAAATAGGTGATTTTAACCACTTATAATGATCAAGTTTCACAAAACAAGCTTTAAGATTCACTAAATAAGGTATGAGATTCACAAAATAAGGACTGAGATTCACAAAATAAGGCAAAGAACAAAATAGGTGATTCCTAACACCTATGGTGACCAAGTTTTAGAAAATGATCTTACAGGTTCACAAAACAATCTCTAAGATTCACAACACAAGGACTGAGATTCACAAAAATAAGGTAAAGAGCAAAATAGGTGATTCCTAACACTTATGGTGACCAAGTTCTAGAAAATTATCTTACAAGTTCACAAAACAAGCTCTAGGATTCACAACACAAGGACTGAGATTCACAAAATAAGGCAAAGAACAAAATAGGTGATCTATTAAATGTTTCTCCCTAATCCACATAAAGGAGGCGTAATTTTGCTGTTACAGTATGAAATAGCAGTAATATTGATCTATTACAGTATGAAATAGCAGTACATGGAATCATGGGTGCCATTTTCAATTAAGTTCTCTAATCATTCCTCTTCAAGAATATAGAGAAAAGGGCAAAGATGGGTACACAATTCAGATAACACCACACAAAAGAACATACCGAACTACCAGCACGAAATGTCTTTTCCACAGTGTTCCCAGTCACATAATTGCGCATCTTAGTCCTCACAAAGGCGACCCCTTTTCCTGGTTTCACATGGAGAAACTCTGCAAATTGTCCACGGGAAAAGACTAAGTTTGTTACCTTACAATCAAATTGATCGAAAAAACTCTGGAATAGATCAAACTGATTGGAAAATCGCTACAATTGATCGGAAAATCGCTGCAATCTACGAACAATTGCTTCAATTGATTAGGTTATGGAGATTGATTTGGGAAAGATGGCTGAGAGGAGTTTTGATGATGAAGAAAGAACGTTGTTTGTAATAATGTAATTGGGTCAATTTTGATCTAAGCCCGAGCGCGCAATATATCATGATCCACTCAACATGTATTATTTTGGTGAGACCGGCCGCCTCGCCATAATGAGGTGCCTCACCTGATCCGGCCTCTATATATATATATATATATATATATATATATATATATATATATATATATATATATATATATATATATATATATATATATATATATATATAACACCAACATCCCTATTCACATGTTACTATTATCCCACATTATAAATCATCCATCATGCAACATTATTATCCACAACATATTATCATATGATCTACTTCACCTTTTTCCACCAATCCTCCATTCCGCCCCAATCATTCATCCAACATTTCCATACAACATAAAATCCAACATATGCAATTGAATATTAGTAAACACATAGCGATCCCATGACACCCCATAGTGACCGGTTTAAAATTGTAGGGTGAGTTCGCGACTTTAGAACGTCTCCCAAGTCTTTGCATTAGCTCCTAACAACTCCTACCCAGGTTCATTTTAGTTTGACTCCCTAAGTTCATTAGTTACAGGTTCCAAAATCGTCGCTTTGATACCACTTTGTAACACCCCCATACACCAAGGTGCCTTACCAAGACCACCTAATGCATGAAAGTGCTACCATCTCGGTTACCCGAGGCAATGTATATTAAAAGGACCATAAAAGAACGTACTTTATTAAATAAGTTTAGTGCGATACATAACCAAAACCAAAACTGTCAAATAAAATAAAACTGTTCCAAATACCAAAACCAACTAAAGAAATATAAAGTTAAACAACACAGCGGATGACTCTAAGTGACTCGTGGTGACTCAATCCCAGCTATCTCAAGCGCATCCATCTCATACCTGCTCAATAACTGTTCACCATCCCCGAATGGATCACCACACTTTTTAAAACAATTAAACGGGGTCAGTTACTGATTATACAATATAAGATAAAGCAATATCAACAATGCATACAATCCTCCAATACCGTCACATCACCAATCACCTGACTAGCCTGAAGGTCTAGTCCTGTAAGATTACGGCCGCAATCAGTAATCCACACCGCCAGTGGGGGACCGAACGGTTCCCACCCAAGCCCTGCTCATCAATACCGAGCGCAAACCCATGTTCCTTAATCTGAACATCCCCTCTTGTGGCGGGTTTCACAAGGGGCGAATCAATGGTGTGAAGTCACTCCCGCAACTGATTCCACTCAACCAAGGGCACACCTCGCAAACCACAGACAAACACAACCAACCAACTACTACATCACAATTACCAATGCAATACGATATAGATCAACAACATTAAACAACCATCAACAATCAACCAACCATCTAATACAATGTAACCAATAACTGAGTAGGAAACCCTACCTGGAAAACCAATCACCAATATCGTCACAATCAGCTAATCAGAAACGTTCCTCTACGAAATCACCTCCTATCAATCACACAATCATACAATTACCATCTCATAATCACAATACTCCCAAAACCCCCAAACTACCCAAAATACCCAATTAGGGTTTCAACCAAAATCAATGAACAATATACAAACTATACTAGGATCTTACCCACAATGCGACGGTCTCAACGGCATAAAGAAGTCAAGATTCCGACGTCACAAGCCTTAGGATTCGATAGCAATGCGAAAGAGAGAAGCAACATAACTTGTTTTTTATCTTTGTGAAGTTTAGAATAGGGTAAAAAGTGAAAAGAACTGACGAAAGATGTTTATATATCTTTCTCGCATTGCTATCAAAACCCGTCAAAAAAAACCCGTAAAACCGACTTATTCAATCGAGTAAGTCACTTACTCGATCGAGTGCCCCTTACTCGATCGAGTGACACCTACTCGATCGAGTACCCATCAGCAGTACACTGTTTTGCACGCACAAACTCACTTACTCGACAGAGTAAGCCTTACTCGATAGAGTACCCAACAGTATAGAAAACCGTAGTATTACAAACCCGGTCGGTGAAAAACCCAGTTTGCAACACTAGTTAATTAATCCTGCAGAAACTAATCAACTAGATTCAAAACAATTAACTGAACAACAACAAAGTAGCTAGTTTAACTATCAATTTATTATATAATCCACTTCTAACAACCTAGATCCCCTTTCACCCTAGATTATGAAATTAGCTACTCATACTAATAGTAACAATAACAATAATATGAATGAAAGACATAATTGCAAGCATAAAAGATGAACAATGAAATAATTGTATAAACTAGAACTTTGAATTAATAATAACTAGGGAAAGATTAATGAGAAACGTAATTAGAGAGTGCTTAGATCTGGAATAATAACAATAAAACTAAACTAAGAGTTTTTTTAGGGTATTTATAATAAAGTGTAACCGACTTAAGGAAATTGCACGAACTCTCTCAGCTCGATGTGTACTCGATCGAGTACATTCCCAGTCGATCGAGTATGCTCAGGTTTGATCGAGTATTCTTCCCGTTTCAGCTCTTTTCTTCGTGTTGTCTTCTTCACTTCTCTTCCTTTATTCTTCTAGATTCTCGTGCCATGCTTCGAGTATTCTTTCATGCCCACTTCACGGTGCTCATTTCATCCCTTTGCTCCATAAATGCATCATTCCTGCATTAAACACCAAATAACGGAAGTATCGACATTCTAGCATAAAAGGCATATAATTAATATAAACTAGCACGAAAACCGTATCAAAAGTAACTAAGGGGGACATAAATATGTATATAATTATGACTCATCAATACATTTAATCCATTTTTTAGCAATAACAGAATAAGACAAGATTGAGTAGTTTCCTACCTGGCAAGCAATTACTCCAAATAATGCAATCTACGAAAAGTATCCGTCAATAAACCCGTTTAACAAGTCCGTCACCTATTGATAATAATCATTATAATTACTATCTTATGCATTGTTGTCAGAATCCCGATTCGATCCTATGATTCTACGACTTTACGATCCAAAAATGTTTGTCCGATCCCGGATCCTACGATTTTATCATGTTTGTAGAATCTTACGATCCTATTTATTTGAAATTTTCTAAAGGTAGGATCATAATACGATTCTACGATCTTACGATCCTACGATCCGACTCCATAGTAAACATATTAAAATAAATTTTTATATAACGACATCGTAAAATCCAAATTTCATGTCATTTGTAGAAACATGTTTATGAATTGATAATAAACTTATTAATTATCAATATTTTGGGCATAAATAAGTATTTTGATCTTCAATTATATATTTTTACCAAATAAAAAACTATATTTAGTGAATTTGTAGAATCTTACGATTCTACGATCCGATTCCACCGATTCGATCCTACCCTCCCCATCATTTCAAAGTAGAATCCCGATCCTGACAACATTGTTCTTATGAATTAGCTAATTACATTAAATAATTAAAACTAATTATAAACAAGTTATATAACTAATTATTAATTTAATTACGCACAAACATTAATTGACGAAATTATAAAACGATCACACGAATTAATTACTACAAACCCGTCTTTAAGAAGTCACCCAACCAAACCCATATATATAAAAACAAAGACCCGCTACAATCTATTGATGATTGGCATCATCATTATGTAATAACATAAACTTATCAACAATTAGCAACACCACCCGTTGTCTCCTTCTACCCTGCATACTACCCGCAACATCCTACGCCACCACAAACACCACGCTGCCGCACGGCAGTCCGACCCACACAACCCGCCATACCCAGCCTACCCACGACCCTACTCCTCAAAACCACCCACGACAATAACCCATGGCGAAAACAGGGAAGCTATCAAATTGCCGCGACGGTATTGAGCTGGTCCGAAACTACAATAACATCGCAACCTGACAACAAAATCACCAAAACAGCCGCAAACAACCACCCAAACCACCACTGCAGCAGCCACTGAGCCTCACCGTATCCCAAAACCACCGACACCCATAACACCTCCTCACGCCCTAACCCAACAGCCCCGACATTCTCTGCATACACAAACGGCTTCAACAGCCCAAAAACACCACCACAACTTACCACTGTGGACCACCACCTCATCATGCCCAACCAAGGTGGAGCAGCAGCCCAAAACGCACCTGTGACACCACCAAAACATGAGCCAACCTCAGCCCTAACATCAACAACAAACAACAACTCGGCACCTTACACAATCCCGGTTTAAAGCAACAAAACACGGTCCTAACCACCACCACAGACCACCTTGAACCACGGGACCCACCACCTGCAACCCACGGCCAAGAGCAACCCCAAAACACCCTGGTCAGATTACACACGGAGGGGTTCACCCTTGCTATGCGCGGTTTACAACAACAACAATAACCCAATTAAAACCCTCGGTGACCCGGTCAAACCACCCTTGGTCAGTCAACGGCGGCCCAAGTCGGGTCACGGTAGCCACGGGCCAGGGTCAAGGTCATGGGTATGCGTGGTTGATAAAGGGGTTTGCCGCCCTCGCCCAATCAAACAAATAACTCAACTAAACTAACTAATGTAGTAGGTTAGTCGAGGTCGAACCACAAGGAGATCAAAAATTGAGTACTAGGTTGTCTCAAATTATAGGTTAGCCACGCGAATCAAAAATATGATTAATATTAAACTAATTGCTAAACTAAAAATAAATTAAATTAAGACTATTAAATTAAGTAAACAAGTAATGTAAATTGGTTTAAGCAATAAAGAAAGGCCTAAGGTTTGATTACACCACCAACATTCATAATCACCATATTAGTTCCGCCAATTAGTCATTTTGGTGCAATTAAGTAAGGGGAAAACGCCTTTAATTCGCCTATTAACTCCCTCTCGGGCTCATAATAGGACACTAGTAGCCCCGAATCACCTACATTCCGGGTTCGTGACTCGGACTCTCCTATACAATACTCTAAGAGTCGATAATGCGCGCCATCCCCAAGGTAGTCGATTATTGCTAGGAGTCACTAAGCATACGATAAATTCCCGGTCTTCCCAACCCTTTTCCCAAAGGTGAAGGTCAAACCGATTCTCAAAGGCGCCCTCAATGAGTTCCCCCTCCCGGGTTCAACCAAATAGACAAGTATTATAAAAAGGTGGATGACTATAAACGTAACCAACTCTCATTGGTGGATAAGGGTAAACAATCACCCAATCTCCTAATTAGAACAATAACAAGCTAACCCCTTTGGCAAACCCCACTAATTTTCCCTCAACAACTAATTTAAGTGGAACTAATTAGGTTAATTACTCATTTTGGGATCTAATCGAAGTGAACAAATTACTCACTAGTCATATCCATCTAACACAAAACACACTAAAAACTACTCTAATAACAACATTAAACATAATGAAACAATAAAGATTGAAACTTTAAGGTAAAGTAAACTAAACTAAGCAAATATAACAATAACAATAACACTAAATATGGTAGGAGTGATAAAGATCAAAACTTTGATTAAACTAAAGTGACTAAACTAATAAAAATAACAATAATGTAAATGACAAAATAAATAAAAGGGAGAGGAGAAATGGTACCAAACTTGAAAGAAAATTACATATATTAGATGAAATTAGTCTTACAAACCCAAAAAATTACACCTTAAATCACTAATTGATGTATTTTTAAACTAATTAAGAGTGTGTTTTTGAGAAAAACACCCTAAAAACTCTATATTCCTACTGCCTCCGTCTTTCTCTCGCCAGTTCCAAACAAAAACGGAGGCTTCTCTTGTCTCCAAAGTGGCAACCCAATTTTGTGTTTGTCTCCCCAAGCAGTGAGGATCCTCTGTCTCATTTTTATCTCTCATTATGTGTCCCACTCCATACACATCTTGACACATCACTTGTTGTAAATAAAAAATACACAACAAATGTGGTAATGTATTGAAGTGTCAGAATGTGGATGGATGGGACATGTAATAGGACACAAAAATGGGACAGATGATCCTCACTGCAAGTGTCAGCCCACCTTAGCAATTCAAAGTAGCCCAAGTCAAGAAAATGAAATGAAAACGGGCCCATAGTGGATAATTGATGGCCCAAATCTTTTTTTGGCTCATTTTCTTTCCGTCTTTGTTTACTATCCATCTTGATCGTTTTCATACTCGAACTTTATACCTATAAAATAAAAAGACAAAAGCACGATCAACATCCAAAAATAATATAGAATTACACTATTTAAAACTAATTTACTAATACTCTATTTAATACTAAAATGAGTAAATAAATTCAACTCGGATTATTAATTCGACTAAATAAGAGATAAAACGTGGGTTAAAAATACGTAAAATAAAGTTTTATCAGTGGTCAACGTTTCGCAAAGCTTAATTAGTTATAAGACGGGTTTAATATAAACTTTCCTTTAGATTTCGAGGCGAAAAGATGATAAGGCTCCCTTTAATTCTCTCTCTCTCTCTCTCTTTATGTCAATTGTTGTGATTTTTATGTGAATAAAGACTAATAATTTATTCGAGTCTAGCTTATATAGTGGTAGGGTAAGACAATAATGAAGTTTCTAGAAAATTACCAGTTATTACAATTGGTCTCCCTTGTGACGGGTTACCATTTGTGGCGGATATTTTGTGAGTTAAAATGGTAACAAAATGGGTTAGTGGAGAAAGGGGACCACATAAATAGTGTTGCAGAGAGAGAAAAAGTGGGTACTTTGTGAGGTAAAATGGTATCCGTCACTCAAGAGTGACGGATATGTGCCGTCACAAACAAGAATTTGTGCAGTTATTATTACCAGTTATTATTATTATTGTTGTTGTTGTTGTTGTTGTTGTTGTTATTGTTATTATCATTATTATCATCATCTTATATCACTAATATCATTGCTATTATTATTAATTACTACTAAGATCAACCCGTCATATACGCTTTGTTAGGCCCGATTTAGCCTGGTCTGACTTTAGTTTAGCCTGACTTTATTAGGCTGTCTGGGGCAACCAGGGTTCGGACAATTGCAGCTATTATTTGACAGGAAAAGGATATCAGAGGATGATAAAGCTGCTGGAGAAGCCTGATAGCAATATTAGAATAGCCTGACGTAACTCTCCAACAGGATATTTAATCAGCAAATCAGCAAAGCAGTTACTTGCACACCCTATTCTTACGGAAGACTAAGTCCAACCACAAGAACATATAATCTCCACAAATAACAACGTGCAAGAGGAGAAGGAGGGGAGGTTGTTGAGTTTGAATAAGTCAGCCGGATTAATAGGGAATGTGCCCTATTAATCAGGAGACGGTTCCAACGGTTAAAATATTTGTAATTGATTGTAGCGTTAGAAGGAAAAAGCTATAAATAGAGAAGAAGAACATTTGTAAAGGACACGAAATGATAGACAAACATTCTTATACAATCAGCTTATTATTCTTCTACTGTATTCTTATTTTCTTTACCAGTTAATTGATCCAGGATACGTAAACATCACTATTCTTCCATAAATTATTCCATCCGTCACTCAATATTTTCTCAATAATATTAGAACTAGATACCTACACAATTTAATCTTCAGGCCGGATCCTTTCAGGAGAATTCAGACTAAAACAATTGGCACCAACCGTGGGGCATCTAGTTCATTAATCGAAAAAATCTTCCTCATCACTTTCTCATTCAATTCTTACACACAAAAATGACAGAACCTACTCCAGCACAACAATTGGCAGCCGCCTTGGCCAAGATCAAAGAATTGGAAACAATTCAAGAGCAGGCGGCTCAAGCAGAGGCTGAGATCACAAGACTTAAGGAATCTAAGTCTAACCTGAGAAAGAAATTGGAAAGTCAGGCCTCAGGCTCCAAAACCAGATTCGAGCCAGGAACCCCATTCTCATCAATCATCAAACACATAGACTTCTCCAGTTTTGGAACCCCAGAGAAAGACACCTCATCCGGTACACAAATCATTCCCAACAACGAAACAAACAACACTGAGGCAGCAATAATGATGGCTATGCTTCAGGAAATTCAAAAACTCCACAACAAGATAGAAAATATATGGAGTGCAGGATCCTCGTGACTCGAGGTGGAAGTTGACAGCTTCGCTGACTCACCCTTTGCAGATGAGATTGCAAAAATTGATCTCCCCAAGAAATTCACCGTCCCTTCCATTAGAACTTATGATGGAACCTCTGATTCACAAAATCACGTTGCTATATTCAAACAGAAGATGTTAGCCGCCTCAATACCCAGTGAACTCAGGCAGGTTTGCATGTGTAAAGGTTTGGTACAACCCTAACAGGAGCAGCATTGCAGTGGTTCATCAACCTCCCAAACGGAAGTATCAAGAACTTTGCAGACCTGATCAATGCCTTTAATCAACAATTTGCAAGCAGCAGAGACATGGCTAAGAGATCCAGTAACTTGTTCAGGGTAAAACAACTCCCTGAAGAATCTCTCAAAGAATTCCTGGCAAGATTTGTCAAAGAGAAGGTAGCCATTCCCAGGTGCGATGAAGAAGAAACAGCGAAGAAGCCTTCAGGCAAGGAGTCCTGCTTGACAGTGACATCTACGCAGACTTAACCAAAAACGCCTGCCTAACCTTTGCCACCATTCAATCCATCGCCTTAGAACATGTCAGATAGGAAGAAGACCTCAACTTCAGAACAAATTCATTCGGAGGAAAGCAAGGCTACGGACACACTAACAGGAAAAGCTCCTACCAGAAAGGAGGCAACCCCAGATCAGCACCCTATTCCAGACCTGAACGATCCGAAGTCAACATGGCACAGGAACATAAAGGTAACCTTTCTAGCCTACCAACTATTCCTGAATATAAGTTTTCTATAAATACTGCAGGATTAATCAAACGCCTGGAAAGCTTGGGAGACACGGTCAGATGGCCCAAGAAATCTGACAATCCCAGGAAAGATCCAACAAGATGGTGCGACTTCCATCAAAATATCGGACACACCACAGAAGAATGCATCCAACTCAGGAAACAAGTGGCGTACCTCCTAAAGAAGGGCTATCTGAAAGACTTAATCCAGCAGCCAAAGAACAAAGATGAAGGGCCAAGCAAGAGAGATCCAGGAAACAGCAGAGATCCTCCTCCTCCTCCTCCTCCCCCCATCTATGAAGTCAAGTTCATAAACGAAGGCTCATAAATCTGTGGCTTAACCAGCTCGGCTGCCAAAAGAATCTCCAGGGAGTCTAAACTTCAACCCCCTTTTAGGTCTAAGTCATTACCTGCTGTTACTTTTGATGACTCAGACTTGCAGGGAATATCAAATCTACACCATGACAGCCTGGTAATTACCATGCTAATTGGCATAGCTAAGGTATCAAGAATCCTGATAGACGGAGGCAGTTCAATCAACTTGGTGATGCTCGACGTCCTCAAAGCCATGAAGATAGATGAAGGGAAAATCGTCAAGAAATCCAGTGTCCTGGTCGGATTCAGCGGGGAAACAAAGAACACCCTGGGGGGAAATTAGCCTGCCAACCTAAGTGGAAGGCGTAGCTTCCTATGAAAGATTCAGGGTAATGGATTGCCCATCCTCGTATAACGTAATCCTGGGCAAACCATGGATCCACAAGGTCAAAGCAATCCCGTCAACATATCATCAATGTGTGAAAATACCAACCGAATGGGGGATAACCACCATCAGGGGAGAACAGAGGACGGCCCAGGAATGTTACACCCAGACTTTGAAACCTTTAAAGTCAGGTAAGTCCCTCGCATAGCAACTAAAGTCCTCTGTCAGGAAAGAATATATTGCACAATCACAAATGGAAACAGGAGAGGTCATTCTGGACCCAGAATTCCCTGACAGGAAGGTACTTGTAGGGTCAGACGCACCTGACTCAGTCAGACCCAATCTGGTCAGCTTTCTCAAAACTAAAATGTCTTGTTTTGCTTGGTCACATTTTGATATGACTGGTATAGATGCTGATATTATAACTCATAAGTTAAATATTGACAAATCCTTTAAGCCTGTACAGCCAAAGAGGAGGAAATTTGCTGCAGAAAGAAATGAAATCATAAACCAAGAAGTTGACAA
This sequence comes from Silene latifolia, assembly GCF_048544455.1. Classification (NCBI taxonomy): domain Eukaryota; kingdom Viridiplantae; phylum Streptophyta; class Magnoliopsida; order Caryophyllales; family Caryophyllaceae; genus Silene; species Silene latifolia. The sequence continues at coordinate 301,079,806 of NC_133537.1, forward strand.
GCTATTGGACATGGGAATGATCAGGGAAGTGATGTACCCCGACTGACTTGCAAATGTAGTAGTTGTCCAGAAGAAAAATGGCAAGTGGAGAGTCTGTGTAGACTACACTGACCTGAACAAGGCCTGCCCCAAAGATCCATTTCCCCTGCCACATATCGATGCAATGGTGGACGCCACTGCAGGCCACGAGATGCTAACATTCATGGATGCCTCCAGCGGATTCAACCAAATAAAGATGCACCCATGCAGATCGGAAAGTACACCTTCATTCTTTGAAAGGGGAGTATACTGTTACACTGCCATGCCCTTTGGATTAAAAAATGTTGGTGCAACCTATCAAAGGTTAGTTAACATGATGTTCAAAGATCAAATTGAAGACACCATGGATGTCTACATTGACGACATGGTAGTCAAGTCAAAAAAGGCAGAAGACCACGTTAGAGACCTGGAAGTAGCATTCCAAATACTGGACAAATTCAACATGAAGCTAAACCCACAGAAGTGTCACTTCGGAGTCTCAGCAGGCAAATTCTTGGGCTACATGGTGACAAAAAGAGGGATAGAAGCCAGTCCTGAACAGATCAAAGCCATCCTGGAGCTAGAACCACCAAAAACGGTCTAAGACATACAAAAGCTGACAGGAAGAATAACAGCCCTGAACAGGTTCATTTCAAGGTCATCAGAGAGGTGCAAATCATTCTACAACCTGCTCAGGAAAAATAAAGACTTCCACTGGACCCCTGATCACCAAGCTGTCTTTGAAGATTTAAAAGCATATCTATCTTCTCCACCCTTGTTGGCAAAACCAATCAAAGACGAACCCACGACAAGATAATTCGGTCATGGAAACTCACTGTCAAGACAGTTCTAGTCAAAGAAATGGACGGACAACAACACCCTGTCTATTACGTAAGTAAAAGTCTACTAGATGCAGAGATCAGGTATGGCCTACTTGAAAAATACGTTTTAGCTTTAATTATGAGTTGTACCAAGTTAAGACCTTACTTTGAAAGCCACCTTATAATAGTCAGAACCAATCTTCCTATCAAGTCCGTACTTAGGAAACCAGAATTGTCCGGACGAATGTGCAAGTGGTCAGTCTAGCTAAGCACCTACAACATAACATTTGAACCAAGGACAACAATTAAGTCACAAGCACTAGCAGAGACTTTGTGGTCGATTTTAGTCCACCCTAGAACCCGACGATAAAAGAAGTAAACGGTGACCGGTGACCAAACGGACCTAGAATGGACCTTGTTCGTCGATGGTGCAGCCAACATGAGGGGCACCGGCCTAGGGGTAGTACTAAAATCGCCACAGGGGGATAAGATAGTACAAGCTATAAGCTGTGCATTCGAAGCTACCAATAATTAGGCGAAATATGAAGCCCTAATAGCTGGATTAAAGGTATGTATTGACCTTGGTGTACAAAACTTAAAGGTACGTACTGATTCCCTTCTTATTTCAAACCAAGTAAATGGAGTATATACTGCAAAAGACTCAAAAATGATGCTCTATTTGGAAGTTGTCCAAAATTTAAAAACGAAATTTCGCAATTTTAATATTTATCAAATACCTAGGGACTTGAATATCCAGGCCGATGCCCTAGCCGGCCTAGGATCCAACTTGATCCCCCGATTTTGATAAAATCCCCATCGTACATTTATTGGAACTGCAATAAACAAACAAGATGAAAGTTTCCCAATATATATTGCCAATTCATGGACAAAACCTTACTATGATTGGCTCCAACAGGAATCCTCCCCTGAATAAGCAAGATGCTAGAGCACTCAAAATCAAAGTTGCTTCATATACTATTATTAACAACGTGCTTTTTAAGAAATCGCAGCGGGACCATACCTCGGATGCCTAGAACCACAAGAAGTGAATAGATACTATCAAATCCATGGAGGATCTTGTGGAAATCATAAAGGCGGAAGGAGCCCTGGCAAGTAAAGTACTCAGAACAGGCTATTTCTGGCCCACTCTGAGGGCCGATTGCTTGGAATTCAGCTCTAAATGCGAAGCCTGCCAAATTCATGGACTATATATCCACCAACCATCTGAGGAACTACATTCCATATCCGCCCCCTGGCCATTTATGAAGTGGGGCATGGATATAGTAGGAAAACTACCTCAAGCACCTGGACAAAAAGTTTTCATGCTAGCAATGACTGACTACTTCTCCAAGTGGATAGAAGCTGATTCGTACAGGCAAGTCAAAGAAAAGGATGTCATAACATTCATCAAACGCAACATCATATGTAGATATGGCATTCCTTCTGAAATAGTATGCGACAACGGCACGCAATTCGTGGGAAAAAGAACAGCAGCTTTCTGTGCTCAATGGAATATCAACCAGGTGACCTCCACACCAGGATATCCAAAAGCTAACGGCCATGCAAAATCTAGTAATAAAGTAATAATCAGTTGCCTAAAGAAGAAGCTAGAAAGAAGGAAAGGAAGATGGGCTGAAGAACTTCCCTTGGTCCTTTGGGCTGACCGGACCACGCCTAAAACATCCACAGGACAAACCCCTACTCCTTGGTCTATGGATGTGAAGCAGTAATCCAGCAGAGGTCGACATTCCATCAGCCAGATGCAGCCTGAATACGATAACGAGCAATATACCTCTAATGGAGGATAGCATGGACTTAACAGAAGAACTAAGAGATGCAGCCAGCATTAGGATGGCAGCCTATCAGCAAAGAGTAGCCAAAAGCTACAACAAGACTGTCAAAGCTAGAGTATTCAGGGTAGGAGACCTTGTTCTCAGAAACTTTTTTCAAAACACAAAGGAGAAAAACGCAGGCAAATTGGCCCCAACCTGGGAAGGTCCCTACCTGATTGACTCAATAGTTGGCCAGGGTGCTTATAGGCTACAAACCCTGGACGGCGAAATGATCCCCAGAGCTTGGAATATTGCACACTTAAAACTATTTCACATATAAAATATATCCCCCAGCCCAGGTATAATCTCTACCTTACCATTTTGTGCCTGACCTGATATGCAACTAAATGTATGATACTTGCCATTATATGAATAAATGCCTTATATGATTACCTTCATTATGTGCCTAAATACTTGTCAATATTCTCGTCTTTCTCTTTAACAAGCAGAATCTTCAATATTTGTTTTGCATATTGTATCTTACTTAAAACAAATTTTTAAGATTGAGGGCCACTCCACTAATATCCAACTTTCAGTTGAAAAAATAGGCCTTAAAATATTGAGCTCAATTTAATATACAAACCTGGGAAAACTTTTCCTGGATTGTATGTCATAAATGGGTCATAAGCCCTCCAGACATGCAGGGGACATAAGCCCTCCAGGCAGGCAATAACCCCACCCATGACACAAAGAACTGGCCAGATCCAGTGCAAAAAAGCTGGCCCGATCCAGTCGAATAACTGGCCAGATCCATTACACATCCAACACTATAAATATGCCTTATCAAAACACAAGAAGAAACCATCAAAGATCAATTATTTAAAAACCAAAACAAAATGTTCATTCAAAAAATACCAGCCCTACCACACACCTAACAAGTATTCATTCCAGGAACATCCCCCCTGGATGGGCCAAAACGAAAAACAAAAACACAAATCTAAACATGTTTCGAATCAGAAACCGACTCACAACCTTCCACCATTTCCTGATCAACAGATTTCTCCTTGGAAGGAGGAGAATCCACTTCTTCTTCATGACCCATATTGGCCAAATCAGGATACTGGGTGTCCAGAGCTATCTCATCCCGATCCGGATCCCACTTAGCCCGGTCAGATTCCGGATCCCTCATAGCATCAACCCGGCCTTTCCCAAAGAAGTACTGAGCAGCATCAGCAAGCCGCGCTTCCACCAGCTCCTTCTCAGCACCAAGGTCTTCATTCTTCCTCAGCTGATCCTGCATTGCCTGCTTCTCGGCAGCCAACTCTTTCTTGTGACTTCCAGCTCTTCCCTTACTGACCTCGAGTTCTTGCTCCGGAAACTTTCTCAAAGATTTTTTACTGACCACCTCACAAACCAAAGCAGCCCTAGATGCCTCCCTGGCCGACCCCAGCTGAGATTGAAGTACTACCTCATTACCCCTGGACGTGTGTAAATCGTGGTTAACTTTATCCAATTTCTCTTCCAAACCAGTAATTCTAGCCCGGGCATCCTTGAGCCGACAAGCAGTAGCCAACCCAGCATCCAAACCCTATAGAAAAATGAAAGAAGTTCAATTAACCAAACCTAAAAAAAAAAGGTAACACAAGGATACATAATAATAAAGCCCTTTGCAACTAACCTCCTTAGCCTGAGAAGCAAGAGCGGCAGCCTTTGTCACAAGAGAAGACAAAATAGACACTACTTTAGTAGAAGATTCAAGGGCATTGTCAGATAAGAGCCGGCCACTGATATTGGTAGAAAAATCATTTATCTGTGCCCGGGCAGCATCCATATCATCCAACCGAGTAGCCACTTCCCTGACACTCCTGATTGGTTGAGCCTGAATAGGCTCTTTCTCTCTCTCTTCTTCCTCAGAAACGAAAGCTTCTCTCCTCCTTTTAGAAGGCTGAATAACCTGCGGGGACACTAGCACAGGCGGTTCTGGGGAGGCTGGACATCGAAACTAAAATGTCAAGAGTCTTGTCGCTCCCACTAGCCTCCTAACTCTTGGACTCGCTAGCCAATCCTAGCAACTTGACTTTCAAGTCGCAGACACTAAAACTAGCCAATCTAGCAGAGGATCTCAGTATCTTGAATGTATAAAAATACATATAAGTGTCGGGAAAGAAGTAGCAGAAAAGACAACAATCGACAAAGAAATAAAGAAGACATACGGAAAGAGTAGTGGAACTAGGCTTGCCTTTAGGTACTTTGACCACACTCAACTTAGGCTTCATATACCGGGGCAACAAATCCCGCCCGGACTAGCAGGCCAGGTCCTCTCTTCCTCAGGAAGAGCAAGAAAGGCCTCTATCCTTGAAATAGATTCCTCGTCAAGAGGATCAGTGTTCCAGTCAAGAGCTGCATATATCCCCAAAATACACAGGTAAAACTTAAATATTCCAAATTCATGCAATATAAAATGCAAACTAAGAATATAGGAAACCTACCACTCTCGAGAGGAGGATATCTCAGATAATCCAGACCTGACCCCAGAGTATCAGTCCGGACAAATAGGTAAGTCTTCGCCCAGCCTTTATCGTCTCCAGAATCCAGGTTAGTAATTGTTTTGTGTGGATTTTGCGCAAGGCGAAATCAGGTCAGGGTGATGTTGTGCGGGGTTAACTAGCTCTAATTAGATTTCTGGTCAGGTTGACAGGGTACGACTTAAGCTGTAAATAAGATAATAGAAATAACAAGACAAACAATTTTGTACGTGGAAAACCCTTAAATGGGAAAAAACCACGGGCACCAAGCCAGGAGAGGATTTCACTATATGATTTGAGAGAATATTCTAATGATAACAATAATGCTTGTAATTCTAAGTAATATGTGTTCTTCTTCTTGTGTACGAATGATGTCCCCCTTCAGATCTCTCAAGTGTTCTTTATATAGCTTCCCATCTTGAACGGCTGCATGATCAAGCATTGAAGGCTGAATATTCTCCATAATTGCTGGTAATAATTGCCAAATGTATCCTTCTTAATTACCGTAATTACTGCATAATTTTTACACTTAATGCTGCGTATTTATTTCCTTTAATACACGCGGATTTGGTCAAATATTGTCCTGATATTTAGACTGTTGTCCTCTCCATGGCCTGGCGCCTAACTTCATGTACCCTGAGAGCCTGGCACCCTGAGAGCCTGGCAAGTCGAGGTTTAGATGAAATCTTGATCAGGGTGGTCTGCGGATTTCCGTGCCTAACAATTGCCCCTTATCTCCTTATTGGTAGTGCCAGGACGAAAAAATGAGGAGATAACTTTAATTTTGATAAGATCACCCAACGGTTAATTTTCCCTGATCAGTTTCCTGTAACGGCTCTTTTTTTATCGCAATCGCTGGACGACGCGTGGATATTTACTGCAACTTGCCTTAATGATTTTGCGGCTGAAACTCTAATCTTCTTTGCTATAAATACTTGGGTGCTTCATTAATTTGAACTCATCAACATAATTTCTTCGTCTTCTTTTTCTTAACTTTCTTTTTCTTCAGTTATCTTAATTCTTAACCTCCCAAATCTCTTAATCAATCTTTCATAATTCTTCAATCAATGGCTGCAAAGAAAAAATCTACCAGGGCAGCGGTTCCTGCTACTCCTCCTCCTCAGAATCCTAAGGAAGTTTCTTCTGAAACTCTTCCTGCTTCTTCTGCTGCTGCATCTCCCGTATTGGATAAGTCAAGTGATCCTCCATTGGAGATGATTTCAATATCTCATGGCGCTTTTCAATTTAAGCCTACCAAGGCTTTAAATGAGGATCAGTCTCCTGCAAATCGCTTGAAGCCTGAGTTCGAGAAGATTTTGAAGGATAAGGGGATTATCCCTACGATCTTTCAAGTCACGGATCTCGAGAATTCTCCCATCAGGCTGACAGGGCTTGTCCTGGTTGGTTCTGTATCCATGATTGGGCTTTCAGGGCAGGCTGTAAGCTTCCTTTCTCTCCTCTTATGGTTGAGGTTATTAAGGAAATTGGTGTCCCTACTTATCAATTAATGCCGATGGTGTGGAAAGTTGTATGTTCTATTGAGAACCTCTGTAAAAAAACACAATGTCTCTTTTTCTCTTGATGATTTGAAGACCTGTTATGCTATTAAAACAAACAGTCCTTTTAGTATAAGTTTTAAGGTCAGCCGTCAACTACTCCCCTTCGAGCAATTTAGACAGTGGCCATGATAAGTAAAGGGCTGGGCTTGGCTATATGTTTGTCGAGGACCAATTACGTGGGTCCCGACCTGGCGTATTTGAATCATGAGGCTGTGTGGTGGTGAGTCCTTTGATTTCTTTCTTTACCCCGCATGTTTTTCTTGCTAGTGAGAAAATGAAATGAAAATAATAAGTCATACCTCTTATGTGTGCGATTGATGGTGGAGTTCAAACCGAGTACCCTACTCCCAATGTCTCTGCTTTCCTTGCTATTCCTCCTTTGGAGAGATCCTGGCCTCTTTGTTGTGGGGTTGGTCACCTTCCTCATTGTTTGAAGGCCGACGGTGCTCCCCTGTGGTGCTAAAGCGTCAGGGGCTGCTGGTGCCAACACTTCAGGCAGTAAGTCTTTTTTTATCTTTCCTTTCTTTCTACCTGGACTTCCTTATAATACTTGGTTTATATGCTGATATAACATTTCGTGTTGCAGCTACCAGGTCGTCTATTCGACTTGCCAGGTTTGGTATGGCTGACCTCTCAGCCAGGCTGGCTAAGATTAAGGAGGAAGGTCCTCAGGGGAGCTGGGATACTGAATCTGTCATTGATTTGACTGAGCAGTCCGATCTTTGCCAAGGTCGATCGCACTTTGCCCTCTTTGGAACAAGTTGAAAAAAAAGGAAAATTGAAGATGTTGATATTTCGCCGGTTAGGGAGGTGAGAGCCAGGGTGGAAAATATGGAGGCTGCTAGGGTGAAGATCAGGGATTATGCAGCTTCTAAATCAGATGTCATGCTCACCCTTGACCCTGTTGAGAGGCGCTACTCGGCGATTTGCTTGATGGATCATTGATCGACTTCTTGGTGGTGCCCAGGCTCTTTGTAAGGGAGGTATGTTGGAATCGCTTCCATGTGTTTTGTTTTTGGTAGCCTTCTATTGTTGGTATAAGTTACTCATACTTTTCTTGTCTTTGGTCAGGGTGCCGCGACCTGTCTCCATAATGCCTATCAGGCTACTTCTTTGGTAGTTGAGGATTGATCGATGAGATCAGTTATGATAGGTTGAAGTCGATTTGGAATTTGCAAGGGTGACTTGGCCGCCAAGACTGGGCTGATTTGACAAGAGTGCGGTGAGAGGGATCTTTGCTAAGGCGAGGCGACTTCAAGCACGCGAGTACATTGCAGGAGGCCCTGGATAGGAATAAAGAGCTTACCCGGAGAGGGATGACTTGGAGTTCAAGTTGGATGATGCCTCCCTCTATTTCTACATTAAGGGAAGGGCGGTGCCATGTCTGAGAACTGTCGAGGCCAGGGCGAAATGGGACCCCGGTGAGATGGCTTTTTCCGCTTGAAGTATCCGACTGCATAACTTGGAGAATGAACAGGAGGTCGACTCTCCAGGGGAGCAGGGCGTTGAGGCTGAGCCGGCTAAGAGTGGGGAACAGGTTGCTGATGCTGCTGCTTTTGAGGAGAAGCAGTAATATTTAATAATTTTCAGTTGGTATTTTGGCCCATCCAGGGGGGATGTCCCTAGACAAACATTATTTTTGGTTTTCCTGTTTTGGGTCAGGGGAGCTCTCCCTGGCCTTTATGAATATTTCGGTACCTTTTCCCCAGGGGATAAGGGTTTATTAATATAGACATGATGGTCTTCTTTTGGCTGATTTCACTTTTTGTCTTTGCTTGATTTGTGAGTTTCATCCTGTTGGACCTGTCAAATATTTTGTTTGCATGATTTTGGCTAAATAACCTGCACATTTTTGTTTCAATTTTTTGTCATAAGTATTTCAACCAAGTATAGTTTTTTGCTATAATGGTTGAAAGGGTGGGAAATCCGGCTGTCGGGAGGGCTTATGTCCCCTGCTGGTGGAGGGCTTGGTATTCGGCTTTGTCGAGAGGGCATTTTAGAATGATGGTCGGGATAAAACACCCTTTGCACCGTCTTCTGCGTCCAGTCGGTTGTTATCCGTGGCGATAAACCTAGTTAGGTCGGCAATTATTTCATGCCGATTGGTCTGACTTTTTTTACCGTATCCGGTGATGGTTACCAACTCGTTAGGCACAGTTAAGTGCAAAATTTTTGTTTCAGGAATATATAGTAGAGTAGCCCTCAATCCTGAGTATTTATGCGTATAATCTTTTATCATGTATAATTGTTCAGGATTCAAAAGGTAAATAGATGGGTTAGTTGAACAGGTATAAAATACAGACAAGTCATATAAAGCATGTAGTTCATCACATAGCACATCAGGTTGAGTAGTGATTGAATTTGTATTGATGTAGCTTCGATCCGATCTTTACATATGGAATAGTTTTAAATGAGTTACATTCCAGGATCTTGGGATCATTTCCCCTTCTAGTGTTTGGAGCCTCTATGCTCCTTGTCCAACAATTGAATCAATTAAGTAAGGGCCTTCCCATGTGGGAGCTAGCTTACTGCTTTGATTTTCCTTTTTATTTGGAAATACTTTGCGTAGGACAAGGTCTCCTTCTTTGAACACCCGACCCCCGACGTTTTTATTGTAAGTCCTGGCAACTGCTTGTTGATATGATGCCATCCGATTTTGGCGGCGTCTCTTAGTTCTTCTGTTAGGACTAAGTTATCTTGCATCAGGTCTTTGTTTGTTTCAACGTTGTTGTTTGGATGCGGATGTTGGTACTCGTACTTCTGCGCAGGATGACAGCTTCGCAGCCATACACCGGGGAGTAAGGTGTTTGGCCTGTCGCAATTTTGGAGTTGTCATACCGCCCATAGTACTAATGGAAGTTCTTGACCCATCCGCCTCGTCTTCTTTTGACTTCTTTTTTAGGCGACTTATGACTACCTTGTTGCTTGACTCTGCCTGGCCATTAGCTTTTGGGTATCCAGGGGTTGATGTTACCAGGTTGATGTTCCATTCTTGGCAGAATGCTTGGGTCCTTTTACCCACGAATTGAGTTCCATTGTCACATACTATTTCTGATGGGACTCCATATCTGCAAATAATGTTTGTCCTGATGAAGGATATTACTTCTTTTTCGGTTACTTACCTGTGAGAGTCAGCCTCGATCCACTTAGAGAAGTAATCGGTCATGGCTAACATGAAGACTTTTTGTCCTGGAGCTACAGGCAGTTTTCCCACAATGTCCATGCCCCACTTTATAAATGGCCAGGGCGCGGAAATTAAATGAAGGAGTTCAGATGGTTGATGTATGATTGGTGCATGGATTTGGCAAGCTTCGCATTTTGAAGAGTATTCCAGCGATCGGCCCTCAAAGATAGGCCGATGTGCTTTGTCCGAGAATTTTGCTTGCCAGGCTTTTTCCTCCCTTATGATTGCCACAGTGTCCATCATGTATTTCTTGAAGTACTAGTTTGGCTTCGTCAGGCTCCAAGCATCTCAAGTAGGGCCCGGCCTGCGATCTCTTGAACAAGGTGTTATTGATGATAGCATAAGATGAAGCTCTCTAATTCTAAAGGCCCTTGCCTCATGTCTTCCCTGAGGTAGTATTCCTCGGAGAAACCAATCATAATAAGGTTTAGTCCAAGAGTTACTGTCCTAATTGACATGGTTGACCTGTTCAGGTTTGCTGATAGTCGGTTCTAATAAGTGCACAATTGGTATTTTATCAAAAATAGCGGGGGTAAAGTTTGAACCTAGGCTGGCTAGAGCATCAGCCTGGGTATTCAGGTCTCTAGGTATTTGATCGATATCAAATGAAGGAAATTTAGCGGTAAGGTCTTTTGCATATTCTAAATACGAAATCATTTTTGCATCCTTAGCCGTATAAATTCCCTTTATTTGATTGGCAATTAAGAGTGAATCAGTTTTTACCTTTAGGTTTTGAACACCGAGGTCTAGACATACCTTTAAGCCTGCTATCAGGGCTTCATATTCTGCTTCGTTGTTGGTGGCTTTGAACTCACTGACTTACGGCTGAGCTATTACATCTCCCTGGGGTGATTTAAGTACTAATCCTAACCCTGTCCCCCTGGCATTGGATGCCCCATCTATGAACAAGGTCTATTCTTGGTCTAGGGTTTTATTTTCTAGTTGGTTGACCTCTTTTATTAGGTCGGTTCCGAGTTAGGGTCAAGTCGACCACAAAGTCGCTTGGGCCTGCGATTTGATCGCCGCCCGGGTTCAAAGGAGATGTCATATGTACTAATCTGTCTTGACCATTTGGCCATCCCGCCTAAAAGTTCAGGCTTACGAGGACGGACTTTATGGGTAAGTTGGTCCTGACTATAATTGGGTGACTTTCAAAATAAGGTCTCAGCTTGGTACACGACATTATCAATGCTAGAACATATTTTTCAAGTAGTCCATACCTCAACTCAGCATCTAGCAGGCTTTTACTTACATAGTAGACTGGATGTTGCTGCCCGTCCTGTTCTTTCACCAGGATCGATGATTGTTGTGTCGGTGTGATAGGTATCCGACAAAGGTTCTCCTTTTTCTGGTTTAGCCAGTAAGGGTGGAGATGATAAATAGGATTTTAGATCCTGGAAAGCTACCTCATGTTCGTCCGTCCACTGGAATTGTTTATTTTTCCTGAGTAAGTTATAGAATGTCTTGCATCTTTCAGAAGATCTTGATATAAAGCGGTTGAAGCGGCTACTCGGCCTGTCAATTTTTGGATATCCTTGACGGACTTGGGTGACTGTAGTTCCAGGATGGCCTTTATCTGCATTCGGGGCTTGCTTCTATGCCTCTTTTTGTGACCATATATCCAAAAAATTTGCCTGCAGAGACCCCAAAGTGGCATTTTGCAGGGTTCAGCTTCATGTTATATTTTTGCAATATCTCAAATGCTACTTCCAGGCGCTTCACATGATCTTCTGCATTCTTGGATTTCACCACCATGTCATCTATGTATACTTCCATGATGTCACCTATCTGGTCTTTAAACATCATGTTGACGGTATTTGATACGTTGCCCCTGCATTCTTCAGGCCGAAAGGCATGGGCGATTAATAAAGATATGTCTCGGTCTATAATGAATGCGATACTCTCCTGGTCAGCAGGGTGCATCTTTATTTGATTGAACCATTTGGAAGCATCCATGAATGTTAGCATCTCGTGGCCTCTTTGTTGCGTCTACCATGGCATCAATATGAGGCGGGGAACGGATCTTTAGGACAGGCTTTGTTGTCGGTGTAGTCTACGCAGACTCTCCACTTTCCATTCTTTTTCTGCACAACAACTACATTAGCCACCACTCGGGTACATTACTTCCCCGATCATCCCCATATCCAGGAGTTTTTCTACTTCTTCATTTATTATGGTATTTCTTTCAGCTGCAAATTTGCGCCTTTTCTGTTGCACATGCTTAAAAGATGGGTCAACATTGAGCTTATGAGTATAATATCAGCGCTAATTCCAGTCATATCAAAATGTGACCAAGCAAACCAAGATGATTTATTTTTAAGAAATTTTACGATTCAGGGCGACACTATCGGTGCGTCGGATCCTATTAAAACATACTGTCGGGTACTCGTGGTCTAGAATTACCGATCTGTTTCCATTCGGGAGGTGCTACATACGTGCTCGACAAGGTCTGTAATTGCTATGCCAGGGACTTACTGCCTTGGAAGGCTTCAAGGCTGCTGTGTAGCATTCTTGGCTGTCTTGTGATCCCCTTTGATTGTGGCTATGCCCCAGTCTATTGGTATCTTGATGCATTTGGTGATAGGTTGAAGGTACGACCTTGACGTTGTGAATCCGGTCGCGCCAGGATGGCGTTGTAGGATGACAAGCGATCAAGGACCCCAAACTTTTCGTAGGATGAGACTCCTTCCACATAGGTTGGGAGGTGGATCTCTCCTAGAGTGCTCGGTTTCTCCACTTGAACCCTACTAGAACGCTGGATTTTTTGGTGATTTGATCCTCGTTTATCTTCATGGCTTTCGATCGTCAAGCATAATCGGGTTTTTGAGTGCCTCCATCTACCAGGATTCTTCTTCGTGGTGTTCCAATCTGCATAGAAATGACCAGGCCATCGTGATGAACATCAGGGATGCCCACTAGGTCGCAATCATTGAAAGTGATTGTTGGAACCGGATCCGGCTTGCGGGGTGACACGGTCCTTGGTGTCTGGCTATCTTTTTGCTTGGCGCTGAGCTTGTCAGGCCACAAATTTCTCGAACCGCCTTATATGAATTTTACTTCATAGAGTGGTGGTGGTGGAGGGAGGCTGCGATCCTGCTTGTGCTCCTGATTTTCTTTATCCTGGTTTGCATTCCGCCTTTTAACTTGATCGGGTCTTTTAAGTATCCGATTTGGCAGTAGGCCACTTCCTTCCTCAGAGTGAAACAATCATCCGTTGTGTGTCCAATATCCATGTGAAATTCGCACCATTTTGAATTGTCTCTTCTGGGATTTGGATTTTCTACCTTTTTGGGCCATCTAACAGCTGTCCCCATGTTGTCAAGCCTCTGGATCAATCCTGCAGTATCAACACAAAATTTATGTTCGGAAATAGGTGGATAAACCTTAACCTTACCTTGATATTCATGAGTCAGGTTGACTTCTGATTGATCTGGCCTGGAATATGGAGTAGGTCTACTTTGGCTATTTCGTCTATGAAGGGTGAATCAAAGATAATTATCGGGCGACTTCTTCCATCTTTGGCGGTACTCCTGGTATCTTGTCAAATTTTTCATTGAGTTTCTTGATCTCCTGAACTACTGCCATCATGATAGCTGCTGCAGATTCATCAGGTTTATCATCATTTTTCGGCTCTTCATCACCATCTACGTTAGTGATTTTAGAAGTATTTGGGCTCCCAAAACTGGAAAAATCAATGTTTTTGATAATTGATGAAAATGGGGTTCCTGGTTAGAATCTAGAGCCTGCCCCTTGGGTTTTTTCAGTTTTTGTTTGGTGACTCAGATTCTTTCAATTGCGGGATCTCTGCTTGATTTGGGCCACTTTTTCTTTCGGGCTTTCCAACTCGGCGATTTTTGGAGAGCGCATTCAATTGATCTTCAACGGTGGGTTGGGCCATTTTTGTAGGTTTTTAAGTTTTTGTAAGATGAGAAAAAAAGGGGTTTAAAGAGCTAGATGCCCCACGGTGGGCGCCAATTGTTTTGTGTGGATTTTGCGCAAGGCGAAATCAGGTCAGGGTGATGTTGTGCAGGGTTAACTAGCTCTAATTAGATTTTGGTCGGGTTGTGGTACGACTTAAGTCAGTAAATAAGATAATAGAAATAACAAGACAAACAATTTTGTACGTGGAAAACCCTTAAATGGGAAAAAACCACGGGCACCAAGCCAGGAGAGGATTTCACTATATGATTTGAGAGAATATTCTAATGATAATAATAATGCTTGTAATTCTAAGTAATATGTGTTCTTCTTCTTGTGTACGAATGATGTCCCCCTTCAGATCTCTCAAGTGTTCTTTATATAGCTTCCCATCTTGAACGGCTGCATGATCAAGCATTGAAGGCTGAATATTCTCCATAATTGCTGGTAATAATTGCCAAATATATCCTTCTTAATTACCGTAATTACTGCATAATCTTTACACTTAATGTTGCGTATTTATTTCCTTTAATACACGCGGATTTGGTCAAATATTGTCCTGATATTTAGACCGTTGTCCTCTCCATGGCCTGGCACCTAACTTCATGTGCCCTGAGAGCCTGGCACCCTGAGAGCCTGGCAGTCAGGTTTAGATGAAATGCTGATCAGGGTGGTCTGCGGATTTCCAGGCCTAACAGTAATTAATGGAGACATTTTTGATTTAATTTTCAAATTGAAACGACCAGTAGAAGGATTTTTCAGATGATATACTGCCTTGATATCATTAACAGTAATCACAAGTTTATGTTTAGCACATAAATTTTCAATAGAATGGACAAGTTTCCAAACCATTGACATAATTTGGAAAGGTGATACTTCCATGGCGCAAATAGTATCAATCATTAAAGGAGTAAAAGGCAACTTACAACCTGCCTTGAATGCCCATTCGTAGATGTAGAACCAACCAGGTGACACCCAGTTAGCCCTGACTGGACAAAATTCAGGAATCCAAACTTCATCTGAGTCAGGGATCAGTTTTTTCTCCCTTAAAACCCCATCATAGTTCGTTTTCAACAGACAGGGAAAGAAGAATCGAGAGACCGGAGAGCAGAGAAAATAGAATCTCGGTATTTAAACGCTATTGCACGAGCAGGAGGATCAACTTCAACAACCTCCTCTTCATGGATGTCTGTTGGTCCAGGTTCAGCCGCAGCCTTCTGTGAAGCAGGACGTTTTTTGGCCTCCATATCCTTTGTTATTTTATTAATTTTTGTGGTAAACTAATAAAATTTAGTAAGAAATTGCAAGTAGCAGATTAAAATTCCTGGGAAATAGGAAAGAATTTTAGATAAAATATAGCAAGAGAAGTAGAAGAATTTTGGTGAAGAATGAACTTATCACAACTACCGTATTTATAGGGGAAGAATAGCGGTGCAAAACCCTAGAAAACGCACAATTGTTAGCATGACATCATGTAGTTAGCCGTTGCAGTGGTTAACGGTCACTAGAAGTCTAAGAGTCATTGAGCAAATATGATTCTTTTTTATTTTTGAAGCCCGGTAAATTGACATCTCACTCCTGGCCTGATCCAGCGCGGGTAAAATAACAAGGGGCAATTGTTAGGCCCGGTTTAGCCTGGTCTGACTTTAGTTTAGCCTGACTTTATTAGGCTGTCTGGGGCAACCAGGGTTCGGACAATTGCAGCTATTATTTGACAGGAAAAGGATATCAGAGGATGATAAAGCTGCTGGAGAAGCTTGATAGCAATATTAGAATAGCCTGACGTAACTCTCCAACAGGATATTTAATCAGCAGATCAGCAAAGCAGTTACTTGCACACCCTATTCTTACGGAAGACTAAGTCCAACCACAAGAACATATAATCTCCACAAATAACAACGTGCAAGAGGAGAAGGAGGGGAGGTTGTTGAGTTTGAATAAGTCAGCCGGATTAATAGGAAATGTGCCCTATTAATCAGGAGGCGGTTCCAACGGTTAAAATATTTGTAATTGATTGTAGCGTTAGAAGGAAAAAGCTATAAATAGAGAAGAAGAACATTTGTAAAGGACACGAAATGATAGACAAACATTCTTATACAATCAGCTTATTATTCTTCTACTGTATTCTTATTTTCTTTACCAGTTAATTGATCCAGGATACGTAAACATCACTATTCTTCCATAAATTATTCCATCCGTCACTCAATATTTTCTCAATAATATTAGAACTAGATACCTACACAATTTAATCTTCAGGCTGGATCCTTTCAGGAGAATTCAGGCTAAAACACGCTTAATATTACTCCGCCTCGTAATTATTATTATTTCCGTCTTATAACATAATTCGTAAAATACAATTTAATAAATATAATAAAACATATTTTGACATATAGTTTTTAAATCACATTTTGACATTTTCACCGTCGACTAACTATTAACCCACACCTAAAATATGGGATATTACGGTATATAATTTCGCACAAGACCCCTCAAATCTTAGAAACGGCCCTGTCGCCGGCACGAAGAAAGTAAAATACAAGGTGGTTCATATTTTACATAAAAAGCTCTTTAATTCTTGGATTATAAAAAAAGGAGTTTATTATAAGAAATTGGTTTTCAAAGTAATAATTAGTTTAATGTTAGAAAAAAGGAAAGGGATGTGACACCATAAAGAAAGTATGAAATTTTGACCGGCAAAATAAGAAGTTTTATTTGTGCAGAATGAGTTTTTCTGCAACATGAAACAAAGTTTATATAAAATTACAACAATTGTTGTTACTCTAAGAGGCTAAGACCTTGTTTGGATATCAAATTAGAAGGGAAAGGAAGGGAGGAGGGATAGGGTGTGTGTTTGACACAATTTCCTTCCAAATCTTTTCAATGGTGGAGAGATTTTTTTTTTTTAAAATAGAGAAATAATTCATTAATAGAATGTCATACGGCACTTACAAAAGATATCTCTAATCAAAAATCAATCTATTAGAAACCAAAGAAAAATAATTTTCTTTTAAACTAGGGATCTCAAACCATGATCTGACAATTTGGCTCGGACTCGTATCGCTATCTTCATGCAACTTTTGATGTGGGGATCCTTCGTATGATAAATTGTAAAAGGAAAAGTATCTCTTACTGGTTCCGAAGATCGTTTACAAATAACTTTTATCCATTGAAGTAATGTGCGACGAACTATCAACGAACTACTCTTGTCTATATTACGAGTGAAACTGAACCCGGGATTAACTGGAAACCCCCGAAATAAAGGACTGAAAAATGATTCTCCCAAAAAGAGAGACTTTTATTGACTAGATGATAATCACACATACTATTGATTGGAAAAGAAGTAGTTTTGGGGCTTACCATCGATTGATTATCGATGGGAGCCCCGGATGGAGACTAGGGTTTTTTTTCAATGGTGGAGAGATTTTGATTTTCCTTGAATGAGTAAAAATGAATTCCTCCAAATCATTCCCCTTCATTTTCCTCCACTCTCACTTGCTATCCAAACAAAGTATTTTAAATTTCTTACCCTCAGCTCCCTCCCTTTTCGTTCTCCTCAAATCCCTCCATCCAAACACACCCTAAGGGGTGAAAAGATACAGAGAGAATCAATGAGATATAATAAGAATTAAACTTCAAAAGGCCATACTCTCTCCGTCCCAATCCATAGTTATCTATTGTTTTTGACACAAAGGCCAAAGAAAACAAAAGAGGTGATTTTGGACCGCATAAAACACATAACCCACTTGAACATGAAAGGTGACCTAGAAAAAACAACCAAAAATGAAAATATATAACTATTGACTAATACACTCCAAAATAGAAATAGATAACTTCTCATCGGAACGGTGGGAGGAATAGCTTTTTTTTTTTTTGATAATGAAGAAAATTAGATTGATCATTAAGATAAAACCAACCTATCTCATCATTTCGAATGAGAGAGGTAAGTTGAAGCCACCGGCTTTCAAACCACCTATAAAGAGTTGGACATGAATGTCCAATAGAAGCTGATGAGTCATAATTATATACATATTTATGCCTCCCTTAGTTGCTTTTGATACGATTTTCGTGCTAAATTATATTATTTACATGCCTTTTTTGTTAGAATGTCGATACTTCCATTATTTGATATTTAATGCAGGAATGGTGCATTTGAGGAGCGAAGGAATGAAATGGGCATCGCGGAGTAGGCATGAAGGAATACACGAAGCATAGCACGGGAATCCATAAGAATGACGGAAGAGAAGTTAAGAAGACAACACGAAAAATAAGGCTGAAATAAGTTAGTGCCTCGATCAACTGGAGCTGGGCTAGATCGAGGAAGCGTGTACTCGATCGAGTACTTCGAGGCTCGATCGAGGAACCATCAATTTCTATATTTTCCACAATTTTCCTTAAGTCGGTTATGTTTTATTATAAATACCTAGAATCGTACCCTAGTTTATTTACGCTTTATTTTTACTTAGTTTCGTATTGCTACCCTAGAAAACTCTCAAAATACTTTTAGTTTAGATTATTGTTCTTACTTTTGGATCTAAATTCCGTTCTTCATTATTCATTAAGGTACTTAATCTTTTCTCATTAATTATTAATTTAGTTCATGCTATTATTTCTTTATTCTTATTTATTGTCTTTAATTATGTCTTCATCAATTATTGTTGTTGTCCTTCCCTTTAATATGAGTAGCTAATTCTCTTATCTAGGGTGAATGGGGATCTAGGTTATTAGAAGGGGGAATTAATTAATGAATTGATAGTTAAAAATGTTTATTCGTTGTTGTTCAGTTTATTGTTCTTCATCTAGTTAGTTAATTACTGACCAGGGTTAATTGTTAGTATAGCGAATTGAGACTTTCACCGACCAGGTTAGAATAAATATAGGCTGCGATAACTGAATAGAGATAATTTAATGATAGCGATTGCATGTTAAATTAGATCTAAAGGAATATTGAATCGACCGATCATATAACCTTCAACAACATAATTAGCTCTATCAATAAGTTAAGTCTCACCCCCCGAATAACTACCTAGTGAACCTAATCCCGAGCCAGAAAAGACTTTTCGGTACAGACGAAAATTTCAAAGAGAAGTAAGTCAGGTGGAAGACTTAAGTACACTTGACTACGAGCGGTATACTTTTGCAGAAGATTCATCCTTAGAAGAGGACACGCTTATTTCTGCACCTGTGGTTTCTACAACATCAAAGATGCCGACCTTGGCAAGTCATTCTGAACCCACGGTTGCTTTTATTCCTAAAGGCATCAAGCTCCCTACCACTGATAAGGGAACTTTTGAGAACAAGCCTTCCTATATAAGCTTAGTAGAGAGAAATATGTTTGGAGGAAAAGAATGTGTAATTATCACTTTATTGAAAGAATGAAGGTCTAATTTTACATCTTTGATAATACTAGAAATTTGCCAAGGAATTTGCCAACTATTACGAATTGAGTTAATAACACATAAATTATCACCCTCCACAATTAACTTTGAGATTTCTAAGCATTTAGCTGCTAAAATGCGTTTTTTTAAAGTGAGAGCTTCCGCAACAAGAATACAATTGGATCCACACTTTTTTGCTCCTAACAAAACGACATTACCATTATGATCTCTTATAGAATATCCTAAAGCAGCTTTATTGCCTTATGTTCTCGATCCGTCAAAATTTAGCTTTAGGGAACCATTTCTAGGTTTCTCCCACTAGATTTCTTCCTTACTAGAAGTGTTTCTAGCTGACTCGTCTTTCTCTGGATTGTTGACATCCTTATGTAGATAATGCAATTTCTATAAAACCATGTGTAACACCCCCACATACCAAGGTGCCTTACCAAAGACCACCCTAACATGAGAGACTGTTACCATCTCGGTTGCCCGAGGATAGTATATCAAAAGAAACCATTCCACAACATTTATTAAAGTATATAAAATTAATGTTTACATAGTTCCAAAACCAAACCAAAAGAAATGTTTACTAAACTCAACAACTGAAAACAAAACAGCTAATCTCGTAACAGCGGAAGCTAGACTCGAAGTGATGACTCCCCATCTCGTCCCCATAGCTTAAGACAATCATCATCAATCACAATCTGCTCACCATCCCCGAATGGACCACCACAGATTTATTAAACAACAACGGGGTCAGTTCACTACATAATCAAAATAAGACAAACTACAAAAAAGACAAAACAGTTGTTCCATAACCAATCTCCAACTCCCAATCACATCTCATAACTGACTACACACTAAAGTGTGTAGCCCTGCCAGATTACTGCCGTAACAGATAATCCTCAACGCCAGTGGGGGAGGGGGGCGCAGCCTTGCCCACCTAAGACCCGCTCATCACACGAGCGATAACCCATGTTCATTAATGTGCACATCCTCTCTTATGGCGGGTTCCACAAAGGGCGAATCAAGGGCGTGAAGCCACTCCCACAAGTGAGTTCACTCAGCCGAGGACGCACCTTGCAATCATCAACAATCATCTCAACTCCAATACTCCAATATACAATCAACCAACAACGATCAACCAGCAATATGATTCATATCAATTAAATCACAACACACATCTTAAATCAATTATACAATCAATTGAGTAGGTAAACCCTACTTTAGCACAAATCTGATACGAGTCAACAAGAAAGCTAGAACGGCTCCTCTACGAAATCTCCACCTAACAATAATCATACAATCGAATTACAATCATGTAAAACCTCCATTTTTCCCCAAATTACAAAACTAAGGTAAACCCTAAAAAGACAAACTGATAAAACTCATAGGACTAATGGCTTACCGACACAATCGACGCAGGAGAGAAATGAACAAGAGTCACGAGCAATCCACAATCTTGAGAGAGATTAGAGGTGATTAGAGTTACGTTTGAAGGTTTAGGTTTCGTAAAAAGTAAAAGTGGAACTATAAATCCCGCTTTATAACTCTAATCATTTCTAAATCAAACTGCGGAAATAATTTTCGTCAGACCGTATACTCGGTCGAGTATAGAGTATACTTGGCCGAGTATCCCTTACTCGGTCGAGTATTACCATACTCGGCCGAGTATTCCTGGACAATAGCCTGACCAGAAACACACGACGCATTACTCGGTCGAGTAAGCCATATTCGACCGAGTAACAGACTTAGAAAACCGTAGTATTACAGTCTTTCCTCCTTAAAAAGAACTTTGTCCCCAAAATTCACATTATACTCAAAACAAAACAAACAACCTGTTGAACCATATAGTATATATGTTTATGTTTATGTTTTGATGATGTAAAGAGTGCTTTATATTTTATACACTCGTTGCGCGTAATTGTTTGTTTAGTCTTTTAGATTGGACTTATTCATTACGAGCAATACGGAATTGTGATGGAAGTATGTCGTGATCAAGCCTCGATCAAAGATCAAGATTATATAAGAATTATTCAAGCATTATGAGAAGACGAAGTTCGTCTAAAGATTAATCAAGCTTGGATGATGAAGTAGCCTATGCTCGAAGATCTTCTAAGAAGATTAGAATAGTGTAGGTGATTATCTCGTAATAATAATATAAGAATGAATTTCTTATACTGGTAAAGTTATAGCTTGACAGCTATAAAATTGCTAGTGAAAGAGTTCAATGTTATAGCTCTTCTACTATAACATTGAAATGCTGAGTTTATACTACACGACTTAAAATGTTTTCAAAACTGTTTTTGAAAAATGTTTGTGTTTCTTTTAAATGGTCTAGCAAAAGTATTTATTTAAAAAGCCCATATTTTTTTTGGAGCATAGTTATTTTAAGTAGTAATCATGTTGGATGAACCTATGAGTTGAGACATATTACTAATTAGGGTTTTAGTATAGCATACTCCTAAACCCTAAAAATCTAACCCAATTTCGAGCTAGGGTTTTTCACGAATAACGAGGCTTATGGGTTGTTGTTGTTTCGTGTAACCTAAGTTATAAAATATTACTATTGTTAAGATTTTATTCTCTAGAATTACCTTAACATATATTTTATATTTAAACATGATATGGTGATTTATGATAAAGATATTTTTATTATGGAAATCTTATCATATCTTAAGATTTATGGAAAAGATAATAGAAGGATAATTTATATTCTATCTTTTGGAATATCCTTTATTATCTCTTAGGGCTTTAAGGAAAGCAATATTAAAAGATATGATTTGTTTACAATCTATATTTCGGCCATTAGGGTTTTTGGTAAACCGTGAGTTATGCTTCATCCTTCACTATAAATACTTTACATCTTGCAACATTTAAATGTAAGACCTTTAAGCATAAAATTGATTTTATTTTTAAAAGCAAAACCGTGTGTTTCAAAAGCAAGAAAACTGATTTGCTATTTTCGAAAAAGGTCGTGTGTTTATAAACTCGTATATTCGTTCGTTAGTTATCGTTATAAGATAATAGTGCTCAATCGATTTCCTACTCGTTCATTAACGTGAACTTTTAGTAGAATCATTAAGTGCTTTCTTATTAGCGTAAGTTAGTCACTCGAGTATTTAACGGTACTCACTTGAGTTACAATTAGAGTTAGTTGTACGAGTTGGGTTAGTAAATTTGTAATCCGTAGAAAGGTACTAAATTTATTAATCGAGAATAGTGGACGTAGGTTTCGATTTGTGAAACTGAACCACTTCAAAAATCCGCGTGTCTCTCTTTATTTCGTTTGTTTGCTTTGATTTTATTTCGTTAAATAATTAATTAGTTAAAGTTTAAACAATAAACTTTAAATAATTAATTATACATCTACAATCGACAAAGTTGTCAAAAGTTTTTAATCCTCAATTCACCCCCCCTCTTGAGTATTTTGGATCAATAGACTCTTCAATTGGAATCAGAGCCTCGTGCTCTTGATTGCCTAAACGCAAAGAGGCTGATCTATCTTTTTCTTATTTATCTTATCGTTTTATATTCCGCTGCCTATCACGTGATAAATGGATTCCAAATACCTCAAGTGTCCCGTCTTTGATGGGAAGAATTACAGGTTATGGAAAAACATGATGACTCACTATGTGAAAGGTCATGATTGGGAGTGTTGGAGGATTATCCAAAACGGACCGCACAAAATCCTAGTTGCATCCGCTAAAGGCACTACCTATGAGAAGAAGGAAGACGACTATGTCGAGGCCGACTACAAGAAAGCCGAAAAGAACTTTAAGGCAATAAGTCTATTGCAAAACGGCATGACCTCTATAGAGTTTGATCGGTTCTCTTCGTGTACAACAGCCAAGGAGATATGGGATGACCTTGAAATAGCTTATGAAGGTACTTCCATTGTTAGGAAGCACGGTATACATCTGCTAATGCAGAAATATGAGCTATTCATTATGGAGCCTAATGAGTCGTTGGATAGCATGTCTGCATGGTTTTCAAGCATTATAAATGAACTGAAAAACCTAGGAAGGCCAAAGACTCAATTGAGTACTTAATCTACTCGATCGAGGACCTCCATTAAATGAACTGAAGCATGTCTAATGCAGACTCTTCAATCGAGCACTTTCAGACCAATCGATCGAACAACTCCTCAGCAAAACCTCTCAATCGAGTACTTAATCTACTCGATCGAGGACCTCCATTAAACCACCTCTCGATCGAGCTCAGCAGGGTCTCGATCGAGGACTGTTCACCATCCACAAGCTCTCAATCGAGCGCATTAGCCAGCCAAACATCTCGATCAAGTCAACTGCCACTGGAATAGGCCAAAGACGTATGATTTATCCAAGGCAACTTCACGCATACCGAGACAGTGGTATTTCCGCTCCAAATCTTCCATCTCCTAAATGAAAGCTAACGGGACAGTAAAAGGCTCAATTCTTCTTCTTTCAAGTCCATTTATGCAATTAAAGCCAAACGAACCAAAGTAGAATATTCGGGTCATTTCGTAGCCTATAACTACGGGAATTGCATAGAAATGCGTGCAAATAAGACTCAAAAAGACTATAAAATTGATGGAAGGTGTCGTCGTGTCTCCCAATCAAACACATTTATAATTCTCAACAAACAACTAGTTAGTGGTTAAGTCGAGGTCGATCCACGGGACGGTGTGCTTTGAGTTCTAAGTCTATCCATCTCAATTTATGCTAGTGTCACAATTGATTTGGGTTTGTAGTTGTGTTCTAAACTAATGCAAGTAACAAAGTAAAATAAGCAAGTAAAGGTGTAGATAAATAATAAAAGATACTAGGATGTCATGGGGTCATATGATATTCATGGGAGTTGATCATACAAACATGTTCTCTATTAAATAGCAAGCACTTAATATTGTGATGAGATCGAGTTGGTGTTATCCTACAATCCCTAAGAAGGTTTGGGTCCCGGAGCCGAATCGATTAGATTGTACAACACCTACAAGTCGACTTAGTCCTTCCTATTCATCTATATGCATGGTCTAATGAGACTCGAGTTGATTTAAGTCTTACAAGTCTCATTGAAAAGATAAGTGATGGGTAAGAAATCCAAGGATTCATAGGCTCGCATTTCATCAAACATAACATGTGCATAAGTTGAAATCATAACAAGCAAGCAAATTAATTATATATGACAAATGAATGCAATCTAAACTACAATAAATGATGCATGTTCTCACCTATGATCAAACCTCCCCAAACCGCTTTAAACACTATTTATAGTGTAGGAGAAATAAGCTTTGGTCATTAATGATTATGCATGAATTCTAGTCTATATGTAACTAACTACATGAACCATGTGAGATATATTACAATGCGAGCTATACTATATGAACTAACTAATGTAAATGCAATATGAGATATAATACAAATGCAAGCTAAATGTATATGTATATAACTAAATGCAAGTGTAAATGTAATGCAAAGTCAAAGGAAAGGATATCTTACAAATGGTGGTTTGAAGGAGAATTCCACCAAACTCATTCCTTGTTGCCATGGTTATTGATGTTGTCCATGTTGCTCAATGCTCTCAATAATCAGTCAAAGGCTTGAGCACAATCTTCAAATAAGTATGAATACGGTTTGTTCCAATTCAATATGAAGCTTGGCCAAGGGAGCTTATCACTTATTCTCTCTTTCACCTTGCCCTTGGCACTTGAGTATTTGCAATTATTCAAACCAACATGCCCATGATTCTTGTCAACATAAGGTATGAAGTATGGTTCATATTCGTCCAAAGACTTCCACTTACCACCTTCTCCTTCAATTTTGGTGATGATGATAGTATTTGAATTTGTCAATCCTTCAAGAATAGAAGGCGAATTATCATAACATTGATGTCGGATACCTTAGGAGTTGAAATTGTGGGTGCCAAATTTCCACAAGCAAGTTCATTTGCAAGTTTGTTCTTGAGCTTTTCCACCAAGTACCCTTTATATGATGTTTTGACTTTTTAGAGAAGGTCTTTCATATCATCTCCAACAATCATAGGTTCCATGGTGGGTGCGAAAAGATCTTCATGGTCAATAGGATAGAGACATTCATCTTCCTCATGGAAGCATACCTCGAACTTCTCAAGGATGGGGTCCTCAAGTGAGGCAATATCACAACTCCATTCCTCTTCTTCAATGCAAGACACATATTCCACATAAGCTTCTTCCATAGGCTTGTCATCATCGCTATCTCCATAAGAATCATAAATAGGGGCTTTGCTTCTCCTCAATAATTCTTCCTCCACCATCTCAATGTTCACATCGAAAGTCACACCCTCATACTCACAAAGGCTAAGAGTATTTGGCTTACTCAACCTCATATCTTCCTCATTAAATACCACACTTTCATATTCACAAGAGCTCAAAGAGATTGGCTCTCCCCACCTCTCATCTTCCATATCAAAGGCCACTCTTTCAAACTCGCATTCATGGACAATGTCTAAGGGATGGTGAGGAGTAGTTAGTTGGGTTTCTTTTATTTGGGCAGTTTGAATCTCCAACTCCTTACCTTGGGTAACAATGCTTTGAAGAACATTGTCCCTATTTTGGCTTTCCTATAGTATTTGTTTGAAGAAGTTTTGTTGATCTCCTATCATTTGGAGAATCACATTTTGAATGGGCTCATCTTCTTGTTGTTTGTGGGTGTGAAAGTGGTTGTATTGTGGTATTTGAAATTCATTGTGAAGTGGGTTTTAGGTGGGTGGTTGTTGTTGATATTGGGTGTGGTGATTTTGGTTGGAAAATTTGGGGTAGTAGTTAGGATTTTCATTGTATGAGTTGTAAGGTAGGTTTATATTGACTTGCTCCTCAAACTCCCCATACCCATAGTCATACTCAAAAGATCCACCACATACTCCATATGTCAAGTCTTGGGTCATCATCTTAACCAAGATAAAGATACAACTACAAACATAGAAACTACAATAAAACGGTAAAAACGAACCTTGAGGAACAAGTTCCTCAAGGTTAAAGCATAAATAAAAATAGACAAACAAATAAGAACTTAATCACATAACACCGTCTCCGACAACGGCGCCATTTTGATGGAAGGTGTCGTCGTGTCTCCCAATCAAACACATTTATAATTCTCAACAAACAACTAGTTAGTGGTTAAGTCGAGGTCGATCCACGGGACGGTGTGCTTTGGTTTCTAAGTCTATCTATCTCAATTTATGCTAGTGTCACAATTGATTTGGGTTTGTAGTTGTGTTATAAACTAATGCAAGTAACAAAGTAAAACAAGCAAGTAAAGGTGTAGACAAATAATAAAGGATACTAGGATGTCATGGGGTCATATGAGATTCATGGGAGTTGATCATACAGACATGTTCTCAATTAAATAGCAAGCACTTAATATTGTGATGAGATCGAGTTGGTGTATATCTTACAATCCCTAAGAAGGTTTGGGTCCCGGAACCGAATCGATTAGATTGTACAACACCTACAAGTTGACTTAGTCCTTCCTATTCAACTATATGCATGGTCTAATGAGACTCGAGTTGGTTTATGTCTTACAAGTCTCATTGAAAAGATAAGTGATGGGCAAGAAATGCAAGGATTCATAGGCTCGCATTTCATCAAACATAACATGTGCATAAGTTGAAATCACAACAAGCAATCAAATTAATTATGAAAACATATTAGATTAAGCATGAATCATTCCCCATGTTTGTTTCCCTTAATTTCCCATTAATCCTAGCTAAAGAACGACTCACTCATTATCATGGGAAACATGTCATTTATGGTGTCAATAATTAGAACAAGTATAAGCATGATAAGAAGATTGAGAAAATAAACAATAAAGAGTAAAGGGTAAAAGAATTATACCAAACTTGAGATGATCCAAATAATAAAGCAAATAATAAAAGAAGAGAACTTGAATGACTGATGAAGAGTTGTCAATTCTCCAATAATAACCCAATAATCTTCAATTACCCAATAATAATAAACTTGAACAATGATTAAGGAAAGATTAATGTGTAATTTTGTGGAATGATTGAGATTAATCTATTCTAATCTACTCCTAATCTAATCTAAGGAAGGTTTTTCTCCTCTAAGAGGGCTTGGTCTATTGATTATTACAAATGGAGTATATATAGTAGTACATCATTAGGTTAAGCAAGGGTAGATTAGTAAATAGCATTGCTAAGTGTTGAGTAGGGAAATGCAAGTCTCGAAGGGAGATGTGCATATCACGTTGCTAGTCCCGCCACAATATGCTCGTCCCGCGCGTCTGGAGTCTTGGCACGGAGGTCCTGTCTCGTGATCTGAGCGGATCGTGGAGGAGACGCTCGGATTATGAGGGGAAAAGACGCTCGTCTTGGAGGGGAGACGCTCGTCTTGGGTCTGGGGACGAGCGTCTTGAGTCTGGAGACGCTCGTCTTGGCGGACAGCTTGTCTATTTGAGCTCGGATTGTAAAACGGACGCCATTTCTTCATCCGGACTCCTATTGGAGTGATTCAAAAGCCTAGACCACTTGATTTTTCGATGCCATTTCATCTAGTATACTTTCAGAGCCAAACAAGCAACTCTTAGTTTGGGTTCCGAGCAATTTCTTCTTGTAGTGGCTTCCTTCTCGTCATCCTTACTTTTTAGCCTATGATCCTTCTATATACTCTTTATTCCTACATCCTTGGTCATCATTCTTGCCTCCTCTTCATACTAGTCCATCCAAGATCATCAACAAGCTTCCAAGTATGCACGGGAGATGGGAATTCCGCCCCATTATCTTCTTTCCTACAAAACATATACAACGCAATAGGAAAGCCAAATAGGAAGGAATTGACGGATTAAATGGCCATGAAATGTTATAATAGTATGCAAAATAGGTTCAAATAGGGGACTAAATGTACGCAAATAAGAGTCACATCAAAAATGCACGTATCAAATCTCCCCAAATCAAACTTTTGCTTATCCCCAAGCAAACTGTATGAAACTAACTAATGGAACGAAATAAAAACTCAGAGCCAGTTACAAATCGTCTACTTAAACCAATTTAATGCAAATAAACTAATACTTATAGTAAAAACTGTCAAATGCAAACGAGTTGTAGGATGTTTATAATAAAGCTGAACCGTCGACCTTGCAAGACCTTTGATAATGGACTCTCACGGGTCACTCTTCTCTGATGAAGCAAAGGGTAAGCAGATATATGTAAGAGAGAAAGAATAAGAAGTCGCTCACCTAAACTACGACCCACATAAACATGCATGCAATATAGTATGAAAGAAATTCTGGCTACCGTACACATACATTTCAACCAAACAAGGTCCCGTCATAGCCGAGGGCTTACAAAAGTATGGAAAAGTGAGGTAATGGGTAAGAAGGGGAAAAACATTTATGGGAATGTGAGGGTATCAGCCAAGCTAGCTACCTAACAAAACCAATGAACCATATCCGCTTCTAATCCATCAAATTTAAGCACAAATGCCCTTTGATTGGCATAAAAACTCACTAACCAAGTATCAAATAACTCCTCATAAGATATAGAATAAAACTATAGGAGCAAAAACCATTTCATCAAATTTTTTTATTTTTTATTTTTCCATTTCTTTTTCTCTTTCTTTTTCTCGGTTTTTTTCTGATTTTTTTTCTTCTTTTTTTTCTTCAACTTCTTTTTTTTTCATCAATTCTCCTTCTCCATATACCAACTCCCAACTTTCAATACAAACCAAATTCGGCATAGTAAACATTATACCGCAAAAATAATCACTAAACTAGCTTGACAAAGCAGGCTATATTTGGGATGTAGTTAAGGGTCAACAGGCAAATTTGGCTAAATGTGGAGTTAATTGGTAAAATGGAAGAAAAGGGAATATAAGCACCTCCCTGCATGTGACACCAACCACTAACCCGAATGTATGCAGGTAATAAGCAATTGAATTTCATACTTGTGCAAATTAATGATGCATGTTATGCAAGGAGTAACTACTCACAATCCTACATGAACTGGTCATGAATGACATCAGTTTTAAGACTCTAAAACTTAGAATTTATAAGTAGGTTTCCAAAAATTCAGGTCAAGTCTATTCGTTCAGCTAAATTTCAACATTAACTCGTAGATTATGCAATAAGACAATGCTAAAAATATATCAGTTTATGCAAGGCTTAAGCAAAAAGACTAAATGTAGTGCAATTTCATCATTGAAATACACTGTTCCGACTCAACCTAAATGCAAAAATAAACGTGAAATTTTTTGATTTTTTCGAATTTTCGAATTTTTTTTGAATTTTTTTTATTTTGAAAATAAAAGACAATGCAAACATAAATGCAATAAACGTGAATGCAAAACAAATGCAAATGTAGACTCAAAGGATGCATTAACCTCCCAAAACCAAAACGAACAATGCCCTCATTGTCCTCCAGCATACACCAGCAGAATAATAGGGGAAAGGGAAAATACAACACAAATGCAAAACAAAATAAATAAAATAAAAGGAGATGAAAAGAAATAAGGAACAATACTTACAATATCGAACTTCCCCAAACCAGTCAGCAAACTGGGGAAGTGAGTAGCCAACTGCTACTCGTCACCACCCTCCTCGTCAACCACCTGAAAGGTAGGGTCCTCCTCCTCCTCTCCTTTCCTCCTCTGATGACCCTCGGTAGCAAGCTCAGCCCTAAACCTCTCCTCCCTCTCGGTCGTGTCCTCCTCGCTCTCAGGCTGAGGGTACCCCTTCGTTGGGTACCGGTAAAAGGACGGGTGTGGCCAGCCAGCTAGAACCGGACGACCTCGGCGAACGTGGTACTCGTAAATAGAGAATAAGGCAAGAGCATGATCCCGCTCCATCCGAGCAACTCACCTGCACATATCTAATAGCAAAGCATCACGACGCCCTTGGTTCATGACCTCAGGCGCCTCAAAAATAGGAGGTGTAATAAACTTAGCCGATAGAGCTGGCTGAGGGATAGAGGGTGTAGGTGCAGGGGTAGGAGTAGGAGTAGGCGTGGGCGTGGGCGTGGAAGTGGACGTGGACGTGTGCCCAGCCTGTGTAGGTCGAGACCCCTCTCCGACTTTCCTAACAGTGGGGAAAGTCCTCTTCCGTTTCCTAAAAATGGTAGGGGTGAAGTCAAGAAGGTAAGAAGGTGGAAGTGGTGGAAGTCTAACCGTCACAGTAGTCAAAGGTGAAAGACGGGGTAGAGAGGGTGAAGGTAAAGTCACGGACGGGGAAGTGCCCATCTTCCATGTCCTATGGTCAGCTGCTAACCAGTGCATAGAAAACATGACTGAAATGTCGATGACATTGTCCTTATCTAAATAATAAAGACCACGGGGAAATTCGGGGAAAAGGCGGCGGGCAATGTGACTCACTAACCCACCACAAGCTATCGTGCCCGATACTTTTGACCCGACAGTGTTAAAATGCTGAGCAGTTAAGTAAGCAATGTTAAAAACAAACGGGGCACCGCTATCAATGTTCAGGTACCCGGCTAAAATAGACAGCTCAGTATTATTAATATTGTTAGGCTCATGACGACAAAAAATGGTCTCTCCTAGCAGACGGAGAAAATAGCGGGCTGGGGTAAGTGGACGTGGGCACCACTTCTGTGACCGAAGGGAGTGTGTGCAAGTGTAGTCCATATCTGAAGCGTGAGCTTCCTAGGAGGCTCGATCAAACCGTCACTAACTAAGCCTAACATGTCCCCAAACTCAGCTAAAGTCCAAGTAAAGGTAGTGTTAAACAGAGGGAAGGTAATGCACTTGCTCCCATGGTCAGTCGCATAGGTCGCAAGGTGAAAAGTGAAAGAGCTAAAAAATTCTAAGATCAGTGTCTTATATGTCAGCTCTTTTAAAGTGGCCAATCCCGACATTCCCGTCCTGTTGAGCAGCTCAACAACGGGCTCTAAAATCCCTAATTTCTCTAAGGACGATCGACATAGGAAACGGGTCGAAGTCATGTCACATTCCATTAAATTTAGAAATCGAGTGCGATGGGACGGGGATATAAAACGTACCTACGGAAACTCAGGTAAAGTTTTCGTGGAAGTGTCAGCAGCGTGCCTAGCAGCGGCACGTAAAGTAGCAGCACGAAACCCCGAACCCGAACGTGAACCAGCAGCAGCGACAGTAGTAACCGTGGCAGTGACAGGGGCAGCAGTCGTGACGGTAACAGGTGTGGACGCAGCAGGGGTCGACACCGTAGTAGGGGTAGCAGCAGCAGTAACCACCGCAACAACGGTGGTAGAAACAGCAGGGACAGTGGCGGTAGTAGGGGCCACTGTCTGAGAGGACGGTGTCGACATTGGCTTTTCGAGACTGGTTCCTTTATTGTTATCCATAGCTACAACAAAAAATGCAAATTCCATTCAAATTCAATCAACACAGTCGAATTTTCCCCAAACCACATTCTTAAAACCCTAATTTGTATAAAACATAGGGGAAATTAATAAGAAAGGGGAAGGGAACTTACTTGAATGATTACCCAACAAGAAAATCAATTAACATCAATAAGAACACAAATTAATTGAAATAATTCGATTTTTTCGCAAACCGTAATTTCGAAAATTAGCCCCTAATTAGTCGAAATTGATGAAGCAAATAAGGACAATTGATTTAATTGATGCTTGGAAAAGAATTTGGGTAATTTGTTTGATAATTTAGGGGAAGAAATTGAAGGTTTTGGATTGAGGAAATAGGGATGTCGAAAAATTGGGGAAGAACACAATTCAAACAAATGAAATAGAAAGAGGTCCCTTCAACATTCATCCTTTGAAACAATTAAATAGCCCAAAACTGGGCTTCTGGCTTGACAAGGTCCCTTCAACATTCATAACCTTCGTCTTCGCTCTCCAAACAGTTGAGCTATCGGAAGGAGAATTGCATTTCTCGTAATCCGCATCCTTCCTCTTTCCTTTGTCAGGCTTTTTCTTCCCATGCCCCTTATGATCTGTAGCGTCATCAATGTTAGGTTTTAATTGCAACACACCAAGTCCGTCAACAGGATCTCCGGTGTCCATTCCGCCAGGTCCTGCAGAAGCAAAAACAACAGAATGGTCCTCCAATTTGCTCCCAGACTGGGGCGGAGGTGTCATAACAGCAGGGTATGACTTAGAGCTGATCAAAAGAGGGCTTCGTCTAGATACGAGCTGGGCCCAACTGATAAAAAAGTGTCCAACGGGCCCTATTTCATAGTCCTAGCTCACTAAGCGGACCAATTTCTACTGTCCGTACCCGCCCACTTCGAGAAAGCGGGCCGGCCCGCGGGCCTGACTAAAACTAAATACAAAAAATAGTGTTTCTATTAAAACACGAGTTTGTTATTGCTATATCCCACTAAAACATAACAATTGTCTAGAAAATCTTATCCTTAATAAAATATACTAATCTTCAAAAGATAAGTTTACTAGATTTTCGAAAAAACACGAGTTTGGCAATGTTCTCCTATAAACATCAAAAGTTCATTTTTTCGTGGTCTTTATGTGATATTGTTGGCGAATACATACACTCCCGTGTAAATTCTTAGAAGATATTATCTTATACGACAATCTCGTTAGTATGTCCATTATTCTTGGCGAATCTTTATACGACAGGTGTAAATACCGACAATCTCCCACTTATACGTAAGGCATTAGTATTCATTTGCGCTACCTAATTGGTTTAGAGTGTATATATTATTAATGAAATGAGCAGAGAACGGCGGAGGGCGGAGGACTGAGAGTTGAGGACTTTTGTGAGGTTACATTTAATAGCAGGCCTAGTGGGCTATCCATGGGCAATTTTGTTTAGTCCAAGCCCATCCATTTATTCTAGTGGGCCTAGTTTTCTTGTCCGTTACCCGTTTATTTTTTTATTTTATTTTCCAAGCCCGCTATTTTAACAGGCCGAACGGGCTGGGCCAAACGGGGTGGCCCGCACTTGATCAGCTCTAGTATGACTCAATAATAGTACTCAAAAGATCCTTGTCGGAGTCAATAGAGGGAATACCATTATAGCGCATGACTTGCATGGGCGCCCTGCGAACACTAGACTGGGTGAAAGTCAAATCTTCCCCACCCACCTGAAAGGTTAAAGTCTTAGCCCCGACATCTATTATTGCATGAGCAGTATGCAAAAATGGTCTTCCCAAAATGATGGGAGTGTATGAATATTCGGGTATGTCTAAGATAACGAAATCAACGGGAATAAAGAATTTCCCGATCCTAACAGAAACGTCCTCTAAGACTCCTAGCGGCCGTGATAATGAACGATCGGCCATCTGTACAGTCATGTTGGTGCATTGAAATTTCGTCAAACCAAGTCTCTTTGCGAGAGACAGAGGCAGGACGCTAACACTAGCTCCTAGGTTGCATAACGCATTATCAATTAAATGAGTTCCAATATGACAAGGGATTGAGAAACTACCCGGGTCAGCCAACTTTGGTGGAGTCTTATTCTGAAGAAGTGCGGAGCACTCCTCAGTCAAAGCCACCGTCTCAGTGTCATCTACCTTCCTCTTATGTAAAAGTATTTCCTTCATGAATTTCGAGTAAGAGGGTACCTGGGTTAGTAGCTCGGCAAACGGAATGTTGACTTTAAGGCTCTTCAAGAGATCAACAAATCTTCCGAATTGTTGTTCCGCTTTCGTCCTCTGTAAACGCCCTGGAAATGGAACTTGGGGTCTATAGGAATTATCTTTAAGTGCAGAATTATCATCCAAATTAGATTTAGACGAAAATTTAACATCCTCAGCATCAGTATTGCTCGATCGAGTACCATAACCACTCGATCGAGAGCTTTTCTCATCAATTTTACTCGATCGAGCACTTTGGGTTGCGCGATCGAGAGACCTCTTTTCCGCATCGCTCGATCGACCACCTTCATCTCTTCGATCGACCACATCTTCAATAAATTCACTCGATCGACCGTCAAAAATCGGTCGATCGAGGACATCTCGTGAATTAATCACCTTTTCGTCAAAAGACGCATGTTCATGTTCAGCAACTTCAACTCTCGAGTCTATAAATCTAGCAACTTCAGTCAGCATTTTGGGTCCCTCATAAGAAAGACCACTCCTTAAACTGATTAAATTTACCGTCTCTTGTGGTTTTTTGTCAGGTTGAGTCGGTAATTGGCCCGGTTGTCTTGAAGTTTGCTTGGTAGCCAATTGAGCTAACTGGGACTCAAGCGATTTAAAAGATGCATCTCTCGTTTGTTCATTTTTATGCATCTGAAGTGCAAGTGTTTGCACTAGTGATTTTAGCTCGGCTATATCATTAGTACCACTAGAAGTGGCTCCTTGTTGATGCGGCAGTGGTAAAGATGGAGGCTTTTGAAAACCTTGTTGTTGATTCCGATGGGGTGGAACATAAGTTTGTTGTTGCTGCGGTGGAGGTGTAGGATTCAATACATTCTGGCTAGAACACCTCAAATAGGGATGGATTATAGCTTGATTGTTAAAATAGGAACCTCCTTGCCTGAATTGTTAAAAAGGAAAGACTTGCTCCTTCTCAGCTAAACATTCCACTGCAGTATGGCCATCAGTACCACATCTCTCACATGAGACGGTCTCTTGTCTAGACAACAAATGAATCGTCTGTTGATTTCCCACAGCTTGCAATTCCAACTTATCAAATCTTTTATTCATGGCTTCCAGTTGAGCCACAAGCACACTATTATCTGTAGCAACTGTTCTAGTGCCACTCCTTGGATTCCCATATTCAGCACAATGGGTAGCCATCTCCTCTATAATATGTCAGCCCTTATCACCATCAATGTTCTTCTGAAATTTTCCATTGGCTCCAGCATCTAAAATAGCACGGTGGTCATCATACAACCCATTGTAGAACTGGTTGCACAAAAACCACTGCCCAAACCCGTGATGTGGGACAGACCTAACCAGCTTTTTAAACCAGCAACATGCTTCATACAAGTTCTCAGTCGGACTTTGTTTAAAACTTGTAATCTGCCCTTGCAATGCATTAGTTCTCTGCGGAGGGTAGTATCTCTTGTAGAAAGCAAGAGTCGGGGTTTCCCAATCAGTAATCCCAGCTGCAGTCCTACCCAAGTCAGTCAACCACTCTCGAGCTCCGTCAGTAAGAGAAAAAGGAAACAAGACTTCCTTTATCTTCTCTTGTGTCACTCCCTTAGTAGCGGGAATGGTAGAACAATAATCTATGAAGACCTCCATATGCTTCCTCGGATCCTCACCAGCTACACCTCTGTACAGGTTTCTCTCCACCAGATTAATATAAGAGGGGCGAATATCAAAGGTATTCCCCTCATCCGTTGCAAGCTTGAAACCTTTGGGAATAAAATTAGCTGTCGGCTCAGAATGACTAGCAATGTTAGGCATCTTCGCGGATTTAGTAACGGTTGCAGAAAATAGAAGTGTCTTCCTCTAAAGACTGATCCTCTGCAAAATTAAAGTTTTCAAGAATAGGTTCAAGAGTACTCAATACTTCTTCTCGACGAATCTCTCTCAATAAGTTCTGTCTACGGTGAAAAGTCCTCTCTGGTTCAGGATCAGCTGGTACTAATTCTAACATGTTGGACCTGGGCATACACAAAACTGAGAAAAAGAATAAGAACTGCCTCAAGGAATGGAAAATCCCTTGAGACTAAAACAAACTAAATAAAAACAAGCAGATAAAATAGTTGTATCTTCGGCAACGGTGCCAAAATTTGACACGGCTGTCGCAACCCTATCAAAAATAATCCAACCGGCTCTAACTAATATAGCAGAAGTAAGTCGGGTATCGTACTCCACAGGGAGGCAGTCACTATCTACTTGTTATCTAGTCTGTCTAAGGTCACAAATGGGGAGTTTTGAGTTGTTTTGACTAAACTAATGAACTGAAATAAAATCAATAAAAGAAACAACAATTAAAATAGCAAGAATGAAATAGAGATTAATCAAATAAGAGAGAAATGTGCCAGGATGTCGGTTCACCATGATATTACGCAAATCAGCTAAAGGTAGGCCAGTCTGTCTGATGTGAGAAGGGTAGTGGAAAGGTCCTTCCGGTTCCCTATCCACCCTAGATTCTTCCTAAATAGCTTCCGCTCTGATCAGGGTAGTCTATTGTTCATAGCAGGTCTGTTTATTCCCATCTTCCGATCTAGGTCTGAATTAAACCAGCTGAATTACTTCAGTTGCGTGCACTCAACCTAATAATTACTATTATATTGCTATAAAACAATTCTCACATTGAAAACCTCCTAATCTAATTATCGCATCATTGCTTTACTATCATGGCTCCCCTAATCCTAGCACTAAGGTAATTAGCTACTCATGAAGGTAAATAAAACAATGACAATCAATAAAGCAATAGAAAAACATGGTATTAAGATGTATATGAAGAAATCGCATAAACTAAATAACAAAACTAATAAAAACAGGAATTAAAGAACAATAAATTAAGTGTGCAAAAGATAATTATATTGAATAAAGAGAGAGTAAGGAGATTACAAAAGTTGAGATCCGGAAAAAATAGAAGCAACGTCGAACGAGATTCCAAAGTTAATGACAGAAAAGCTGAATGATTAAGGGTCAAAATTCGATAACCTAAACCTAATTACGTCTTTCCTTTATATAGGAAAGATATTTATTCCTCAACACGTAACTTAAGATAATAAAATAAATAACTTCACGCGATAAAATCTCGCGTTCAGATAACAAAGTGTTCGATCGAGCACTTTCAGACCACTCGATCGAACAACTCCTCAGCAAAACCTCTCGATCGAGTACTTAATCTACTCGATCGAGGACCTCCATTAAGCCACCGCTCGATCGAGCTCAGCAGGGTCTCGATCGAGGACTGTTCACCATCCACCAGCTCTCGATCGAGCACATTAGCCAGCCAAACATCTCGATCGAGTCAACTGCCACTGGAATAGGCCAAAGGACGTATGATTTATCTTCCAAGGCGACTTCACGTATCCCGAGACAGTGGTATTTCCGCTCCAAATCTTCCATCTCCTAAATGCAAGCTAACGGGACAGTAAAAGGCTCAATTCTGCTTCTTTCAAGTCCATTCCTGCAATTAAAGCTAAACGAACCAAAGTAGAATATTCGGGGCATTTCATAGCTTAAAACTACGGGAATTGCATATAAATGCGTGCAAATAAGACTCAAAAAGACTATATAAAATGCACGTATCAATACTTACCCAACAAGTCCATCCCGACGATGACCTCAAACCCATCCATAGGAAACTCTAACAACTTGACTGGTAAGTCTACCGCCCCTACCAACATGGATACATCTCTATAAAACTTAGAACAAGACACCGACTCCCCATAAGGTATAAAACACTATCTTTTACAAGTTCACACTCTCCCAAACCCATAGCTAAGGCATGACTCCTAGACATAAAAGAATAGGTTGCCCCTGAATCAAACAAAACGAAAGACGGCGTATTATGAACAAGAAAGGTACCGGTAACCACATGAGCATCGTTCTATGCCTCCTGCTTACCCATCATAAAGAGCTTCCCGCTGCTTTTCTGACCTCCACCGTGGACCGTGGTATTCGAAGTAGTCGGCTTAGCAGCCGAATTCTGCGTCACATTGTTGTTCGGACGCTGATAGGACCCTACATTGTTGTGGTTGTAGCCGCCATTGTGGTTGTTCTGTCCTCCACGATTGCCCCACGACCCAGATGGCCTGCTGCTAGCAAAACTTTGGCTCGGAGCCTAAGAAAAGTTCCCATGGTAAGTCCCCGGAAAGCCTCCTCCTACCCTGGCACTGGTGCAATTATGTCTCTTGTGACCCACTCCGCCACAGTTGAAGCAGGTAAGGTTGGAGTTATCACTAGTACTCCGGCCACTACCTCTTCCCCACTCTCGAGAACCCCCTGCATATCCAGACCCTCCAGAAAAAGTCCTAGACTGACCATGGTTGCTCTTCTTGTGGCCCGACTGGTTGTCACTCTCACTCTTTGCCTTTCTCTTCTCAACACTCCTTTCCTTAGCCTCCTTGTCCAAGTCCACCAACCTCTCAGCTTGCCCAGCTCGTGCATATACTTCTTTCAGATCGGTAAGTACCCCAGCTGGTAGTCTATCCATGATCTTAGGTGCCAACCCCTTTTAAAAACGAAGAGCTAAACCTCGCTGACCCAGTTGCATATCCTCTGCATAACGTGACAACTCTAGGAACCGGCGATAGTACTCCGTGACAGTCTTATCATCAGCCATGGTGAAAGAATCAAACTCAGCCCTCAGCTTGTGACGGATGTGCTCCGGCACAAAATGCTCCCTCATAGCGCTCTTGAGACCTGCCCATGGTATAGAATCGTATCCATGGTAATTGTAGTATGTTCTGGTCTCCTTTTTCACATTTTGCCACCAAACCCCAGCCTCACCTCTTAGGTAGTACGCCACTTGTTCTACCGCCATCTCCGTCGGACACTTCACGACCTCAAGAAGACTCTTCATCTCGCGGTGCCAGGTATCGAGTAGCTTTGGCTCACCAGTGCCATCATAAGTCGTGGGGTTTAAGCGAGCAATGATGTGCTTATATAGGATGCGTCCACCGGTTCCTCACCTCCCTTACCCACGTTCTTGAGTGCCTCCATGAGCGCATCTTGCTGCTCAATCATACGGGTGACCTCATTCACAGTCATCTCGGTGGCTTGGATGTATGTTGCTGACTTCTTTGGCGACATTTTGAGCTGATATAAGCAAGGAAACATAAATACATAGCCTACGGCTCAAAATAAACAAAATCCTCCGCCAAAGAAGTACTCGGCCGAGTACGATGAAATAATCGGTCGAGTATGGACTACTCGGTCGAGTAATGTTACTACTCGGCCGAGTATTCCACTCCAATAGCCAACCTTAAAAACACAGAAAACATACTCGGTCGAGTATGAAAGTCACTTGGTCGAGTATGAAAGTCACTTGGTCGAGTATGCTTGGTCGAGTATGCCTATTACTCGACCGAGTGATCACAACTAGTAGTTATTGCTATGTACACACCAACTAACACTCGGTCGAGTGCTTGGTTACTCGGCCGAGTATCCCTTACTTGGTCGAGTACCCGCCCTGCTCGGCAGAGTCATGCCAAAAACGAGCTATATACTTACGATAACATACTTAAACATGCAATTCAATACTCAACACTTTACTACCCTTTCAAAAGCCAAGTAATAAATCATGCATCATGCTCTATCACGTTCAACTACGCGATTCACCTTATCATTTCATCCAACAATTTCACAAACCACAATTACAAGTCCCACACACATTCTCCAAACACATAATAATTCCCAAGACACCCCCATGTTGACCGGCTCGAAATTTTAAAGGCCTCAATGCGACTTCGGGACGTCTCTCAAGTCTTTGCGGTAGCTCCAAACAACTCTCCCCGGGTTTTTTTTACTTAGACACCCTATGTTCATTAGATTCATTGGTTTTAGGTTCCAGAAGCGTTGCTCTGATACCACTTTGTAATACCCCCACATACCAAGGTGCCTTACCAAGGACCGCCCTAGCATGAAAGACTGTTACCATCTCGGGTGCCCGAGGATAGTATATCAAAAGAAACCATTCCACAACATTTAAAGTATATAAAATTAATGTTTACATAGTTCCAAAATCAAACCAAAAGAAATGTTTATTAAACTCAACAACTGAAAACAAAACAGCTAATCTCGTAACAGCGGAAGCTAGACTCGAAGTGATGACTCCCCATCTCGTCCCCGTAGCTAAAGACAATCATCACCTGTCATAATCTGCTCACCATCCCCGAATGGATCACCACAAATTCACAAAATAACAACGGGGTCAGTTCACTGCATAATCAAAATAAGACAAACTACAACAAAGACAAAACAGTTGTTCCATAACCAATCTCCGACTCCCAATCACATCTCATAACTGACTACACACTAAAGTGTGTAGCCCTGCCAGATTACTGCCGCAACAGATAATCCTCACCGCCAGTGGGGGACCGCAGCCTTGCCCACCTAAGCCCCGCTCATCACACGAGCAATAACCCATGTTCATTAATGTGCAAATCCCCTCTTGTGGCGGGTTCCACAAAAGGCGAATCAAGGGCGTGAAGCCACTCCCGGAAGTGACTCCACTCAGGCGAGGACGCACCTCGCAATCATCAACAATCATCTCAACTCCAATACTCTGATATACAATCAACCAACAACGATCATACAGCAATATGATTCATATCAATTAAATCACAACACACATCTTAAATCAATTATACAATCAACTGAGTAGGGAAACTCTACCTTAGCACAAATCTAATACGAGTCAACAAGAAAGCTAGAACGGCTCCTCTACGAAATCTCCACCTAACAATAATCATACAATCGAATTACAATCATGCTCCTCTACGAAATCTCCAACTGACAAAACTCATAGGACTAGTGGCTTACCGACACAATCGACGCAAGAGAGAAATGAACAAGACTCACGAGCAATCCACAATCTTGAGAGAGATTAGAGGTGATTAGAGTTACGTTTGAAGGTTTAGGTTTTGTAAAAAGTAAAAATGAAACTGTAAATCCCGTTTTATAATTCTAATCATCTTTAAATCAAACCGCGGAAATAATTCCCGTCAGACCGGATACTCGGTCAAGTATAGAGTATACTCGGCCGAGTATTCCTGGACAGTAGCCTGGCCAGAAACACACGACGCATTCTCGGTCGAGTAAGCCATATTCAGTTGAGTAACAGACTTAGAAAACCGTAGTATTACACCATGCATTCCACCAAACAAAAATAAATTTAATGAAATCATCTTTTGGAATTAAGTCTTTGAGATAATTAAGTTTCATTATAATACTGTGACTTGCTATATTATCATAATTTGACAAAAAAATGTTGAACCTAAAAATGTTCATGTTTTGGATAACAGATCCAATCAAGGGACATTCATAAAAAAAATGATCTTTGTTTTCAATAGGATAGTTACACAAAACACAATGAGGTGAGACATTAGTATAACTTTTAAAAGCCTACCTTTCGTTGGGAGGCCGTTAACACAGGCTTTTCAAAGAAAAAAATTCAACTTTGGATTAATATTTAATTTCCAAATCCACTGAAATTCACATTTGTCAAGATCTTGATCGAACAAACCTTGCGCTAACCAAGTTGCTGTTTTGGTAGAGAAATTTCCATCCATGGACAGCCCCAAATGAGGGTATCGGGAATATTAATATGTTCCAGTGGAATGTTAGTAATCTGATTCACAATATCGTTATTCACTAAATTGGATACTTTACAAACATTCCATTGTTTGTCAGAGGTTATGAAATCTTTAACCAAAAGATTAAGATCACGGTTACTGTTACCATCAACCATACTGCTTGTAAGTAGGTGTGAAAAAACTCAATTATCAGATCAAAACTTAATGTTGCTACAATTACCTACCTGCCATCTCAGTCCTTTTTTCTAAAAAAAAAAAGTCCGAAGACTCATAAGTTTACGCCATTGACAAGAAGAGACTGAATTAGGCTTATGATCAAAGAGTGACCAATTTCTCAAGTATTTTTTAGTTATCACTTTGATCCATATACTTTCCTTATCCATAAGAATTTTCCATAGAAGTTTCATTTGAAGAGCTTTATTAGCTGCTTCATAAGATTTTATTCCCAGTCCACCAACCGATTTTGGTAAACAAACTTTATGGCAACCAGTCAAATTATGGGAGCATTGTGAAGGATTTTTATTACAGAGAAAATCTCTATTAATCTTATCTAATCTATTACAGATCGATGAGGAAAGAAGGAATAAGGAAGCTTTGCATTTGAAAAGTTCTCTTCGAGGCTAAATTAGCATTGACCATAACTAGTCTAGCTGCTTACGATAAAGTATTCGCTTTCCATTTCGATAATTCTGTGCAAGAAGATTGAATAATACCGTCAAAAGTATTTTTAGTCACTATATTATCAAATATAGGGCATTCTAAATAAGCTAAAAATTTCTATTGTCTAGGATCAAACATCCCTATTATCTTACCTTTGGCTTCCCTATTGGTCATAGACTCATAGTGAGTCTTGGAAAGAAGGTTTTGATCAATTGGGCATTTAAATAAATGAAAACTTTGAGAGTATTAGCCAAAAAGTTCGATGACTAGCATGGGCCTTAGACTATGAATGGGGTTCCTACATACAGCCCCAAAAACTTGATGAGTAGCGTGGGCCTGACTTAATGGTCTTTGAACTTTCCCAAAGATTGCTCCTCATTTACTGCTTAATCCATTCTCTAATTTATTATTCGACTATTCGTCCCTATACCCAAACCACTTGACCCGACAGTCCGACACTTCATACTCGTTTTTTTTTTTTTTTTTTTTTTATGAAACGAGAGACGCTCGGCCGCTACCATATAAGATTGTCAAAGCAATCTAGCCATGTTCATCTTCCCTTTGTTAGAAGTGGACATTTCGTTAAATGCATTAATCGGTCGTACACAAGTAGACTATAAATGAGTTATTGAAACAAACTTAATATGGATCTTGAATTTAATGACTGAATGCAATTTAAAGCAAGTATTTGATAAAAACAGCTTCACAAAAAGATCACAAAGGCTACACATACACAATCATCATATATTTCTTTAATACAATAGCCAAAAGTGCTGATGTGGCATCATAATTTTTCATTCAGAGTTGATGTGGCAGCTAAATAAAGCACAACTAAATAAGGAAAAAACAAAGACTAATTCAAACCTGCCATTTAATAAAAAAAATTACTCCGTATTACAAAATATTATATTGAATCCTTATGTTCAATCATATATTTCTTTAATACAATAGCCAAAAGTGCTGATGTGGCATCATAATTTTTCATTCAGAGTTGATGTGGCAGCTAAATAAAGCACAACTAAATAAGGAAAAAACAAAGACTAATTCAAACCTGCCATTTAATAAAAAAAATTACTCTGTATTACAAAATATTATATTGAATCCTTATGTTCAATGGCCTTTAATGCGTTATAAATGTCTCATTGAATGATATATTACATATCTATTTTGAAGTACATTTTAACTGAATTTATAAGACTTACAAATTATGACTACAATTGTACTAATTAAAAGAGGATTAAAACGTGATTTTCCAATAACTTTTACGAAATTATTAATTTCTTTTCCGAAAATTAGCAAAAATTATTTTGAAAAATACTAAGTAATTTTTTTTAAATAGACAAAATTTTAGCTAGCCATAGCCTATTTTAAAAATATTTCAACTACTTTAAAATGTTACAGTATA
Source organism: Silene latifolia (assembly GCF_048544455.1). Classification (NCBI taxonomy): domain Eukaryota; kingdom Viridiplantae; phylum Streptophyta; class Magnoliopsida; order Caryophyllales; family Caryophyllaceae; genus Silene; species Silene latifolia. The sequence goes on from NC_133537.1 coordinate 301,123,154, forward strand.
AGATATACTCCCTCCAAGTTTTAATGTTCTTTTCATTTCATTAAAATACTACTCACATGTAATAGAGAAATGGGAAGAACATATATATTTGGAGGGAGTAATTATTTTATGATCCCTATACCATTATTCAAAATATATTAATGGACACAAATAAAGAAAAAACTTTATTTATGCATATAAATTACATATGACAAAACACTTTATATTAAAAAAGATATAAATATCTTATTGGGTTCTTATATATTAGAGACAGCTAAAGTTAATATTATAGAATATTTATATATAGATAGACAAAGTGAACAATCGGTAAGTTGGGATAAAAGAGATTAGTTAATTGGTGAATTTGGTAAGCATTAGTGTCACAATAAAAGAAAAATTCTTAGGTGTACCCGGGAATAGACGTTATCATGCACTTAAACCTATTAGAAGATTGTAATACAAACAATAACTTCTATTGTCTTAAAAACGAGCGCGGTCTTATTGTTTAGGGCGTACAAAAACATAGTAGACTTATACACATAAGAAACTTTGTGAGTAAAAAATCGAGAAAATACATAAGTGATAAACTTTCTTGATGCTCTGACTTCACTTATACCATATAATTTTTTTGTATTTCAATATAAAACAAATAAGAAATCATGATAAATGTTTATAAGATGATAGTATTAAGTTTTATGAATATTAATAATAAAATTGCAATTTTTTATATTAAATATTTTATATCAGACCCCTGAATTTTCACGGGTTTAAACCTAGTGTAAATGAAAAAAGCATACACAACCAATTAAAACGCTACATGTGGCAATTTTGATTTAATCTCAAGTGGTTAGTTTAGGGTTAGGTTAGTAATTTAACATTTCTAGTTAAACTAGTTGACCACTTAATAAAAATATTGTTGATGGGTTTTAAACCCATAACCCCTTGGTCCTCTAGCACTTGCTATTACCATTATGAAACATTCATTTTTTTTGTTTACTTTGAAAATTTATTTTGTTATATGTGCATTATAATCTGAGTTAAAATAATATGTAACTATAATAGCTATTAAATGTACTTATAATTTTTATTAAATTTACATTCAGTATAAAACCAATGTACTTGTTGTGTTAGTTAAATATACTTGAAAACAATTAAACAAAATATTTTATGTACTTATGGTAATTATTATATGTACCTATAATATACATTTAATGTACCTCCAATATACATAATCTATACATGATGAGTTAGTCAAATAAAGTCGATAAATAATTGAATTAAACGTGATGTCTACTTATAATTATTATAAAATGTACATCTATTACATATTTCATGTAACTCATATATAATTAACATATATTTGAAATTATTAAAACATACTTTGTAACTAATTAATTAAAATACACATGATAGTATGTACCTTTAATATTTATTATATATAGTTATAGTATAACTTCAATGATCTGTGTTAAGTAACCAAATGTGTTTGGTGTGGTGGTTGCTCACCTCATCCCTTAACCATGAGGTCAGGGGTTCGATCCCTGCCAATGGGAATGGAGCAAACTCTTTGGCCAGCCGTTTACCTCTTCGTGAGAGCACGCGCGGCGAGGGGATTATACATTGTTGTCGACGGTGGACATCCTGGTTTACACCAAAAAAAAAATGATCTGTGTTAAGTTATCGAGTTATACTTGATAACTAATTAAAATAAACACGTTAAGATAAAAATGACATGTTTATTTTAATTAATTATCAACAATAATTGAATAAATTTATCATAAACATTTAACGTATTGGGTGGTACATTAAATTTACAGGTGACAAATGGGTCAATGGGGTCGGATATGGGCTGGTCGATTTGGGTCGGTCATTTCGTGTTTGTCACACATTTCGGATTTGTCACACATTTCGGGTTCAGGTCAGGCCAGACCATTTCGAGTTTCAGGTCAATTTTGGATGACCTATTGTCAGGTCATTTCCAGTCAATTTAGTTTCGGGTATGGGTTATTTTGGGTCGGGTCGCTTCGAGTAAATAGCTAAAACACTTTGTTAGCACTATTTTGATAAAAAAATACTATTTTGCAAAAATTATTTATTAGGGACGGTTGTAACCAAATAACCAAACAAACTTTATTTTGATATATATAATATTAAAATGATACAGTATTTGTCATTTCAGGTCATTTCGGGTCACTTGAAGTCATTTTAGATCGAGTCAATTATAGGTCAGGTCTTTTCGCGCCTGGTCATCTCGGATCGAGTACATATTGGGTCAATTCATTTTTGGGTCGGGTCAATTCAGGTTTCGGGCAAGCAAGTTCAGGTCACTTTTGAGCTTTGGGTCAGCCTTATCGGGTCGGCTCATTCGGGTATGCCCGTTTTACTAGGTCTAATTAAGAAATACATTATCTATACTATAGGTACATATAATTATATTAAAGGTACATACCACCAGGGGCGAAGCCAGGATCTTTTTTTTTTGGGTAACGAATATCTTAAAACTGTACTATTTTGAAAACCAGAAAAACGCACTCCATACTATGTTATAAAAATTAAAATTATAAATTCACAATCTACGTTAAATGGACGCAATACGATACTTCAACTTATTATTTTTTATTTTATAAAAAAAAATGAATTTTTACTTGTAGCTCACAAAGAATTTAACATTTTTTATTATGCTCCGTCACTAAAAGAAAATTAACCATTTTAGGGCAAAAAATAAGTTTTTAGTACCCTAAAATAATGAATATTGACAATTTGAAATTGCAAAAAATAATAAATTAATTAAAGAATCAATAGTTAATTACGTGCATTAATTAACTTTAATAAGGAAGTTTATGAATTTTGTTTCGAATTCCTCACCTAGTCAAATAAACATTTAATGAGGGCATTGCAAAAGTAAAAAAAAAAAAAAATCCAAAAATCTGATGATGTTGGGAGTTGAACCGCTAACATGTTGAGTGGAACACCACTATTCTTAGTTTCTTACCACTAAAACACAAAATACTTTACTGTTTTTTTATGTGCTTTATTATATTTATTCTTTTACTAATCAGATTAGGGGTTGCAATAACGCGACTTATTCATTGTTTATTTTCAATTAGGGTAGCGACGACTACTCATTGCTACCTATTAGCTTCGCCCCTGCATACCATGTATATCTTAATTAGTTATCAAGTACTCCTATGATTCAATAATTCATCAGGTACATTTTTTTATATAGAACATACATGAAATATATAATAAGTGTACATTTTATAATAATTATTAGTACATACCATGTTATTTAACTAACTCAATAGGTACATTGGTTTATACAAAAAGTATAATAAATATAAATTAAAAGTACATTTAATTAGTTATTATAGATAAATATTATTTAACTCGAATTTTAATATACAAATAATAAAAGAAATACAAACTTGACAAAAAGATGAATGTGTCATCATGGTAATAATAAATGTAAAGGAACTATGAGGTCATGGGTTTGAAACTTGCCATCAACATTTTTTATGTTAACCATTGTTGACCACAGTTGTCCACACCATAATAATAATTTAGAATAGTTGTTAACAACACATGTTAACTAATTTAACCTTAAATTAACCAACTATGGTTAAGTCATAAATGCCACGTGTTACGTTCTCATTGGTTGTGTATGGAAATTTTTCCATACACATTGTGCGTATCATCTTTCCAAAAGGACTAGTTATCTGGTAAAAGTCTAATTATTTCTACCTATAAGCTAGTGAGAATATTTTATTAGCTAATTATTTATGATCTGGCAAAGTAAACCCGAAACCAAAAAACTAATCGAAATATCTTAATTGATAGCCCGATCGAATACCCGATATGAGTAACCTGGATAGTACCCGAAACTTGACTCAATTTGATTCAAACCAAAACTGAATTGAATTCAATAATAACCGAATGAGACCTGAACCTGAATATATCTGAACCGATAACAACCGAACTGATTAACCTAAATTAAAAGTATTTATTTTGATATTTTCTCGTAATAAACTCATCATAATTTAATGTATCATCCTTTGGAAAGTATATGATACATTAAATTAAATTTTTTACCGTTAACTCAAGAAAATTAGTACCCGAAACAGAACAGAACTGACTAGAGTCAACCCGATTTAAATAGAACTGATTTAAACCGATCCAAAACCGAAGCAAATGACCTATTTACCCGGTCTAATCAGGACCCGGAAGGAATTGTACGGCCCATACCGAAATAGCCCATAGCACTATAACAGTGAGTAAAGTTTAGAAGAGGTCAATCACGTGGTAGGAAAGTGGATAAGATGATATTAAGATTTCATACGTGGAGGGTCCTGGTTACATGAAAGGACGTGCAATCGTGCAGATATCACCATGCCCTGCACTTCCCACTATTTGTCACATTCTCACCATGCCACTATGTTTCTTACATACGCACCCAATCCACCAATCCATTACTTTGTTTTTAGTCGCCCGGTTATATTTTCGCCTGGTAACGTGATGCGGGTCAGCCCAGCCCACACTAACCCGCCCCGCCCAACCGGGTCCAGATTTCCTCAGCCCGCCAGCCAGTTTCCATACCCGGGCTGGTCCCGGGCTCCCTCTGCCCCAGCCCACACCACCCAGCCTGGCCCAACCTTTTTTAACCCATTTACCCCAATCGGGCCGGTTCAGAGCCATAATTTCTCCAACCCGACCCGCCCCAGCTCGCACACCCTCAGCCCGTGTTGTGGGCTCGGGCTCCCTCTCCACCAGCCCGGCCCGACCCGCGCCAACCCGGCCCGATGTCCAGCTCTACTCAAAACCAAAATAAACTTTAAGCATAGTACTTTATCTGTTTCGGTCAATAGTTATCATTTTCTATTTTTATACGTATATCAATGGATAGTAAGTTATCATTTTCTATTTATGAATTATATCCTATGTACAAGTAGTAGGTTTGTGAAGCAATATTATTACGCAATTGATAAATCCCGCACACACTTTTACTATATCCTACATATTTTCCACAATTATTCCATTATTACCCTCTTATAAAAGAGATTAAAAATAAAATAAAAAATAAACACAAACACTAGGCCAAATAAGACCTTCAATAACGGTCAGATAATGCAATTACCGTTATTATATAGAAACAAGGAACCGTTATTGCAACGACTGTTGTTAAATATATACCACGTTGTATACAAACACGCGACCGTTATATAACATCAATAACTGATCTATAACACCGTTATCACAACTCAAGAACCGTTATAAAACTGTTGTTAAATATGTTTATGGCAACGGGTATACTTTTAAGAAACCGTTATTAAATCTTAACAACGGTTTCAAACCCGTTGTCCTAGTTTACAATTGACAACGGTTTAGTGGTTCCAAAACCGTTTTAAATATTATATATTATAACGGTTCATTTCGTTATCTTATTTAATTAAATGTCAAAATTTAACAACGGTTTTATTGCGTGCAAAACCGTTGTTAGATTTATCAATTGACAACGGTATGTAACCGTTATCTATTTTTATTGTTGAAACTTTGACAACGATTCTTCTTAAATAAACCGTTGTAAAAGTTTTGAACTCGACAACGGTTATCGTTCGTTATCTTATATTTTTGGCTGTTTGAATGGGAGGGAAAAGATGTCAACGATTATTTATCTAAATAAAACCGTTGTCAAATAATTGTTTGCAACAGGTTGTTTTTAACCGTTATCGTTTTTAATTATTTAAAAAAAAATGATTTTAGCTTGTTCTAACAGTTGCTGAAATACTATTTTTTCAGCAGCGTTTGTAGCAGCTGCTGGAATGCTATTTTTCAGCTGCTGCTGAAAATAGCATTCCAGCAGCTGTGCACTGCAAAAATTCAATCATGCATCAAAATATTACACCCCGTGATCAATTAAACACAGTTTCAAAACAGTATAAACATGATGATCAAAAGCCAAAACACAACTTCCTCAAAAAACAAAAGAAGCCAATACACAATGGCTCTATATATACACACACACGTACATAAAACATGAGCAAACTATTGAGACTCTGCTAATGAAACAACATAACTAGCCCACATATTTCTCATCTGGTTGATGTCCTCTGGCGAATATGCTGGGGCTTTGTTGAGTATTAGTGGAAATTGCAATTCAAAATATATATAATCAAAATAGATATAATACATGGAAGTATATAGAATTGAACTCAATTTACGTCTGAAATAGTTTTTAAATCACACTAACCCGTATCAGAATGGTAGAAAGTTTTGCGTTGATAACCTTCCACATGGACTGACAAACGTAAAAGGCGCATTGTTTGTCGTTTGGTGCTTTAGAAGACTATTATATAAATCACACACAAATCAGCTGAATTAGATAATCAACCTCTCGCATAAACATTAATTAAATGATACGAGTAATTATTAAGAATACACTTACTAATAGCGTGATAAAATTGGGAACAGTGTTGCTTTCATATTTCCCAAGTGGACATAATCTTTTTTTTGCTTCAAAAACACTAATTCATAAATATACACAAATGCCATTAGTATTTGCATATATATGGCTCAAGTCATACAATAACAAATGACATTATTGAAGGTTGTAAACTTACTCAGTTATCATTCTTACACAATTGTCAGAGGGTTTGCCTTCGCGAGAGTCAATCCAGTACACTATTTTTGTTTCCACTTGGATTGCCAGTAGCACCCCAATGCTTCCTATTCAATTTGGGACATTGAATTGTTAGTTCATTTACACGCATTTAAGCATGTTAATAATAAATTTATAGAACCGTGATTCATTACAATAATCACGTACTATACATACATATTCTCATTGTAGGGGGCAAGCCATAGTTTTTTTGGACGACATCAACCAACGAGCGATACTATTGATTTGTTCTTCGTATGAATTATGTGCACAGAAAACGCCTTAGGACTCAAGAATCCGTAGGTGTGAATTGGGACTTTCCACTCAGGGGACTGATTATTGAGGTACCTATTACGCCACATGGAACGAAGATTGTTATTGTAATTGATAATTTAAATAAACATCATTATTCTTAAATAGAAATGACTAAATAATTTTATTAATAAAACTTACTTCATCCAAATCAAAATGTGAACAACATCTAAACTGTCAAGATCGACAAATTCCATCAGTTGTTTCGGGTCCAGTACGGCTATTTCAGCCGCGCCCATAATTTCCTCTTCAATGTTAATCATGACTACATCCCTTCTAGGTGACCTCTTTACAGCCAGGTTGTGCAAAGCCTTCAGCGAAGTAGTTTTCATTTTTTTTTCTTATATTCACACGATTCATAATAAGAATCATAAACAGGCTTGACGGCAACAACTTTCGTAGCTGGCTTATATTGTATGTTCTGTGGTTTTGTTTTTTGGGAAGACATAGTCCTTTCGGTAACCTTGTCCGTTGACGTAGTAGTAATTGCTTTAGCTGCCATCATGGCTTTGCTTAACTTCTGCAAATATAAAGATTAAAATACTTACGATATGTTAATATTCGTAACCTAATATATTTAAAGAACAAGTAATAATTAACGTCTACATATAGGTACCTCGGGGATGACAACATTGATGAGGTTGTCAGGCCATTGCACATAAGAGCTTAGGGCTTCTTTCAAATAAGTGACCTCCTCATTAGGAAATGGTACTTTTACTTCCCCATACTCGTCTTTATATAATTTGGACACTTCCACTTTCCTGCATTTGTCACAAAGAGGTATACCATGAACCTTAACTTGTTGAAGCCGGTCGTAATTGAACATGTATCCCCTGGCAACAACAACTTTCTATTTCCCCTATAAATAGAACAAACGACAAGCCACCTTGTAATCGCCCTTCACGACAGCTTTAATTATTTAGTACACATACATTCACTACCTTTAATAAATTTCATAAGTAAAAAACGTGTATGATATGAATAGTTATAAACTAGCAACTATTACCTTTTTCGGTGTTGATAAGAACATCTGATCATCAACTACCTCCACCTCATCTTGTGTCACGGCCTTCCTGGCTTTCTTTTCCTCTTCAACTGCCTGATATCGATCCTCGGCTCCCACCTCAGTCTCCTTTGCCATTTCCTTCTCCCTTGCCATGTCATCCTCGGCTTACTTTTGTACATTAACACTTGTCCATATAACACTACTGATTTTCCAAATCATATAACACACTGTATATAAGACATAAATATTATTACCTCTTTTTCCTCCTCCTCCTCCTCCTCCTCCTTCTCCTCCTCTGTTTCCTTTATAACTTCTTGAACCATATCCAACTCTTTTTCTGATGGCTTTTCCCTAGTTTCCACCATTCTCAGCATCAACCTGGCTATTTTCTGTAGTTGTGTAGTAGAAATTAATGTCAGCATATATCGTTATAAATTACGTTGGTTCAAATACAGTATTTATATGGTTACCTTCTTGGAATCATCACCACTCATCATCCTTCAAGTAAATTTCCCAAAATACTTAGTGATACCAACATGCGTCGATATCCCTCTCACACGACCTGGATGCTCTGCTTTGCTGATTGCCCTAGCAAGAATGTCATCACGTCCTTGAGGCTTCCATTTTCCTTCATGTACCACCTTCTCACAGATCCTCTGCATACACATAAAACCATTAGGCAACTCACAATTATATAACTCCGACCACCAGTGGTAGGAGTGACATATTTATTCAAATTTACAATTTTCCCTTTGATGTCCTTATCATATTGAGTTTCCGTCTTTCCATTCTTAGAAGTGTGACCTTCCACCCAAGCGTCGTGACGACTGAATTTTCCAAGCTTTGCCTACAATTCATTCATCACATTGTTATCCTCTCAAAATATGTATGATTACTATGTAACATACGACTAAAACAACTAATAGTCTAATACTATAAGAATTATGTACTTACAAGTTTCGTCTTAATCAATCTATAACCACCTCGGGAGCCGTAAAAGACGGTATTTTCTTTGAAATGTTCGCCTTGTTCCTCTCACTCATAGCCTTTATCAAATAAATTGTAGGGTTAATTGACAGGAATAATCCAAACTATGGGTCATCTTCTCATATTAATCTGAACCTTAATTTAACTCACAATAAACCTTACTATTAGCTTACTCTTCTCAAAATATACTCGTTAACCTGTTACCTGCTCCTCAGGTAAGAATTAAATGGAAAAAAAAAAACTAAAATTATTAAGGGATATTTTACGTGGTAACCTCGTGTTTTTTTATTTTCTACATGTTAACCTCGTTTTTAACAAAAACGTTTTTGACTGGCCATAATTCACGATCAAAACATCCGAAAGCGGCGATTTTTTTTTTCAAATTGACCGGCTTTATGAGATCTTTGATATGGGAAAAAAAGATTTCAGTTTCTGAACTCGTGGCAAGAATTACAGCCAGTCAAACTTTACACTTTGACTGATCGTACCTCTTTGTAGTGTGTTCCGAATGCGACATTTTTTTTTTCTAAATTGACAGCGTTTATGATATTTTTGATTTAAAAAAAAATCGTCGCTTTCGGAACTCATGGCTGTGAATTATGCCTAGTCAAATGCGTTTTTAGTGAAAATGAGGTTACCATGTAGAAAATAAAAAAATACGGGGTTACCGCGTAGAATATCTCAATTATTAAAGCAATACTAGTACCATTAACCATTACACATACACCAAAACCACCGACGTCTTCACCACCAACAAACAATCCCACCATTTTCGCACTATTTTGGCCGCACCACCATTACCACGATACTTCCCTTCATCCTTCCTCTCTGATGTCCCGTCTCCGACTCTCCGTATGCCATTCCAAAAACACAGTAAACAACATCACTTTTTTAACTCCCTCGTCGCTGCTCCATCATGTAGGAATCATCAATCATTGCTGCACCATCACCGTTGGAAACGACCCACGACTGCTCACCTATCCTTCTCTTCTTCCCGGTTCCCAGCTTCTTCGAGCACGAGTAGTTCCTCTGGTCACCATCAAATGCGCGCACCTAAAACCGCCAAGCTCCACCATATGCTTGTCTTCTGCTCCTAGTTGCGGTGCCGAAACGATCAATTCGCACCTGTTCAGACCTCATTTCTTTGCCACCTTCAGTCAGCCGTTGACGGCCAAATTTCGGTCCACAATCACACCACCGGGTTTTGACTATCATTCGAATACCCGAGGTCAAGTACGATGAAGACGCCCAATGGGCAATATGAATTTGTAATGTTTCAAGCGTTCGTACAGTGCTGCGTTTTGGTTATCTAATTTAATTCCTTAATTTAGTCTCAAACTCAAATCTCTTGTAATCAATTTGAAGATCTACCACTTTAATGCTCAACTTTATTCATGTTTGGTATAATTTCTCTCTCATCTCTTTTATGGGGGTATTGTTGTAAAAGGTATTTAAATGGGTGATGGAACGGAATGGTGGTGGTGCGTACAGCGTGGACTCTGTTGTAGTAAGTGTCTTCGACAATAATGTGATCACATGTTTAAATCTCATATTAAGAATACTAAAGGGAAAGTAACATTTTATTGTCAACTGATCCACATTAATCGGTAATGATTGGCTGACTAGAGTTTGACATTACTGTCGTGTGACGGTGGTGATGATCAGTTGATCCCTTAAGGTCATACCTCTAGGGAAACATTCTTAATTGACTAATTAATTAATTTTATGACGATACAAGTTAATTAATTCCTTAAAATTGAACAAATGATTTTGTGAGAAATAATACGTATCTTATTGTAATTCGATTAAATAAGATTCGTACTAAGTAATTAAATTGTTTTATTACTTAGGTTAGTTATTGTTTATGAAATAATTACAATAAGAATGAATTGTTTATTATAAATACAAGTAGTTGTGATTTATAATTATATGACCCATTTTAAGTAATTGTAATTGTGAATTACTAGTTAATTTTTGTGTGTAATTTATTTCATTTATATAATGATTTTTTAATTTGTTAAAAATGCATTATTTAAATGACATGTCTAGTAACATGTCCAATTTGTCACACAATACAAATTAACAAATTGACAAAGTTAAAATGTATCCATATTAACTTGTATGTACCGTGTAAAATGGGAGAGGAAAGATTATTGTGCTTTAATCATTTAATTAGTGGGAAACATTATTATTACCTACTAATTATAGGCTTTCAAGCCTACACTCTTGTGAAGAGCAACAAGGAAAAGCATTGGGCACTCTACCCATGCCAAAAACCGGTTGCCTCTGCCCTATACACTCAAGTAGTGTATTTTCCACATACACTAATTCATTCTAATTAGAAAACAACTTGAGAAAAATTCATCTCTCTAGTTTTGTTGTTGAACAAAATAATAAACTCTCACTAAAATCTCTAAAATTATTTATATATTACTAGAAGTAGTAATCACTTAATATTAGTATTTTTAAGGGAACAAATATTAATTTCTAGTAACAAAATTAATATTTGTATTAAGAAAGATTTCCTTGGTACAATCCTTGAGGAGTAGATCTTGCAAATAGATCTAAGGTTTTTGGGGCATTTGGATTATTCTTAAGAAGACTAACTTGGTAGGAGACCAATTTAGTATAAACCATTTTCGACCTCCTTGTAAGAATGACTAAATTCTTCTCTTTTTTTCTAATAGTTATGCATGCATAAGTTCCTTTAAGCTTTATGGCTAAACTTATAAACAGTTAGCTTTTAGAGGAGTCTAATAAGAGATATACGAATCCTACAATTGGTGTCAGAGCAAGAGTTGTTGCATGCATAATTGGTTTTGTTTTTCCGAGTTAATATGTTAACGTATAAAACTTAAAATTTGTGATTTATGAAGATAAATGCCACGAAAATTTTGCATGTTAAACAGTCTGGTCCTAAATTGATTTTAGGTCATTTTGATGATTTATGGTAATTTATTGCTCTTAAAATGATTATTAGTATTTTTATCACATTTTATTGAGTAAAATGACAATTAAAATGCTACAATTAGTTAGACTATGATTCTGACCTTGACATTTTTACACGATCTCACATGCATATTTTACAAATTGTATGTAAAATTTCATATAAAATGGTTTTATATAGCATGATCTATGATTTTTACATGTTAAAAGTCGATTAAATAGAGGTATTTATGTTAAAAATGGTTAGACTTTGTTCCTGCCCATGAAAATTTAGTATGTTGTCACATGCAATATTTACACACTGTATGTAAATTTTTAGATTAAATGATTTAATTTTGCATGATTTATGATTTTTAGATGTAAAAATCGAATAAATAGTTACTATTTTGGCAAAAATAGCTAAAACAAATTTTATGGCATGAATTTTTTTTTTCAATGTTGTATATATGATATGAACTTCAGATATAAAGTTTCATGTTAATTTTCGTATGATTTTAATGGTTATTAATTTTTATGGGATATAAATTGATAAATAGCAACTTTAATAGTCATTAAAATAAAAATTCGACTTTTGGGCTTAAAATTTGTCATTTCCAGGTTCTAGAAACGTGTTAAAAATATTCAAAATTTTAATTTTTATTTATTGCATAATTTTATGTTTAATTTGGAATTAAAGGGTTAAAATTATGTTTTATACGATTTATTTGTGAAATAAATTAAAATAAATTAAAGGGCAAATTTTAATAAAATTTTGGGATGTTGGGAATTTTCCAGAATTTAAAAAATTATGATTTTGAATTTTTCGAATTTTTATGACTTTTGGGAATTATTTCCTTATTATTATGAATAATAGTGATTAAAGAGCAATTGTATAATATCAAGTTGAATTATTGTCAAATGTTTAGTGAAGACTAAATTTTTGAGTCCTAAGATGGTTGGGGTAATTAACTTGGAAATGGATGTGATTTATGTAATATTTTGTGATTTTAATAGGTTAATTGTCACAATAATCCATAAAATCGGACCACATATACGATATTAGCTTAAATAGGGCGATTTGGCACATAATATGGCATGTTTTATACATATATTAATGCTGCATTTTTAGTATGATTGTCATATTTTATTTTATGTAATTTTGAATTATGTAATTTGTACTTAGTATGGCCTTAGTTTTTAATTGGTATTTCCCGAAATGAATGGGGATATCGATTCTGTTGTAATTAATGTGATTTCGTATCACTTATATTTTATTTAGTTTTGTTTTTATTTTATATTATTGTATAAAGTAGAAAAGCTATGTAATTTATTTATTTCGGAGTTCCTTGAAGACGGTGCAATTCGAGAAGGTGGTCTGACATAGACGGTTTTACCTTGAAGTGCATGCCAAATGAAGTTCAAGGGAGCAAAGGAGTTGGTTTTCGAATTTGTAAATAGTTTATTTGATTTACTATTTTAGCAAGGTCATACTAGGATTTTATTGTTTTTGCTTTGCATTTGTTTTATATGTTTGCATGCCTAGCCAAATCGCCATAACTACACATGCGTATCTTATATCGAGTCATCGATCGTGTCAATTATAATTATTGTGGTTCATCGCTTTAATTCACTTAAAACGTGATAGATAATAAATTGACAAGACCTCTCACTAAATAATAATTGAGAATTAGCCTTACCAAATAGTAGAAACCATGAATCCCAATTTCATAAGCAAGTAGGCTCGGCTCATCGGGGTGCTAAACTTGTTATGTTGGGTAAGTGGGTAGTAAAATGTTATTACATCGAAATTTGGATTGAGCTCAACAGAAGTATTCGTGACCGTAGTCGCATGTGTTCCGGGCTAAAGATAAATATTAGAGTAATTTTATCGACCGAGAGTTCTAAAACTAGAATCGATTAAAGAGTTAATCCACCGAGTTATATTGATAAGGGATGAATCGGCTCACCGTGCCCAAGTTAATATGAATTTGGATCTCGGGATCATTTATAATAGTTGGGTAGAGGTCACTATATAAATGCTTAAAACTAGTTTAAAAATGTTTACAAGTATTATTAAAACAATAGATGTTTATTGATTCCTTCACTTCTTATTTTGTAGTCGCATTTGTTTTCTCAATTGCAATGGCAACTCCAAATTCAAACGCAACCACAAGCTCGAACACTCTCACCAATGTTTCATGGCTCCGATCCTTCATGGATCGTTGTAAATTAGAAAAGAAAGGGTCCAATTTCGCCGATTGGGACGCACAACTTCACTTGGCCGCGGAGGGTGACGACAAGCTTCGTTACCTTACCGAGGCCTCTCCCATCGCACCTACCGCTAGGTCTACTCCCGCCGCTAGGCAAGCCTATGAGACTTAACAAAAGGAGTCGACCGCGATCAAAAATGTGCTGATCTTCTCAATGGAGGCCTAACTCCAAAGGAGTGCTATAAAGATTAGCACCGCCTATGAGATCTATACGAAGCTTGTGACCATGTTTTCACAAGCTCCGAGGATCATTCAATATGAAGCGGCTTCCGCATTCTTTGATCTCAACATTAAGGAGGGCCAAAACGTTAGCCCTCATGTGCTCAAGTTGATGGAGCATGTTGAGACCTTAAAAATGCAAAAGGTAGAGATTCCCGAAGAACTCATCATTGATCGAATTCTTCATTCCTTAAACAAGGTTAAGGCATATGTTCAATTCAGGGTGAATTTTAATATGCAAAACTTGAAAGTGTCCCTCGATGAATTGTACAAAATGCTTGTGCAAGCCGAGAGGGACATGGGGCTAAATGCTAGCACCACCAAGGATGTGCTCAACATTAATCAAAAGAGCAAGGGGAATTTCAAGAAAGGTGGTCACAAGGGAAAGAAGCAAACTCCCTACAAGAACAAAGGAAAAGCTTGTGAAGCTAGCTCCTCTAAGCCCAAGAAGGGTGCCCTATCCGGGGACAAATGCCACTATTGTAATGGTGTTGGGAATTGGAAGATAAATTGTCCTAAGTACCTTGGCGACATCAAAGCTGGAAAAGTCATTCCAGTAGGTAAATAACTATCCATATCTTTTATGTTTCGATCTCAACTTTGGTATTTTGATACAAGTTGTGATATTTACCCTTTTTATTGTAATTAGGGCATCCTAGCAAGGACAAGGGTAAAGAAAAGCAAGCCTAGAAGATCTTGAGGGAAGCTAGATGTAGCCGCCCATGGTGCTAGATCGATGGAAGCTTGGCTTTATTTTGTCTTGCCTTTATTTTCATGTTGTATTTTGAAGTTTTAGAACTATTTTGATTTTCTCGTTCGACTTGGAAATTTGTTTGTTTCCTTAAACAATGGTTGTATTTTGGATATTGGTGACTTGGTTTGCAATCCAAGTCACTTATTTTATCGTATCGTTTGTTCTAAAATTTGTCATCATACACTACTTGTTTCGAGAAACATTAAGATTTTATCAACTTAAATTGATCAAATAGACAATTATAATGATTGAGTCATTATATGTCCATGAGCTATGGATTTGATTCTCCTCATGCCTTTGTGACTAAAGTCACAACTTACTAATGTAAGATCAATTATGAAGTTATGATTGAGTTGTTGAACTCACACAAGGGAATGTTGCCAACCTTATTTGACACACCTATCAAAATTAAATCACCTAGTCTATATTATCCTTTTTATATGTCTCGATTATATCACTATTAATTTGATATGTACTACGTTTTTCCTCCTTCTCCATCACTATTAAATTGTTTTGTGGCTCAAAAGCTATCTTTGAAGAAAAAGGGCATTTTTCCTAAAGATGGAGTGGGAGTGATTTTAGCCACAAACTCTTCGCATAGAGGAGACCAAAAGAAGATGTTCTTGAGGGAAACTACGTGAGGAGACCAAAAGAAGATGTTCTTAAGGGAACTACGTGAGGAGACCAAAAGAAGATGTTCTTGGATTGTAAGATTCTGATCTATGGAGGGATATAACTAGAGATTTTAAAATTCAACATTTTACTTAAGAGCCTTATGAAACTAAAATGGTATCTATGCAAGTAAATGGATTTATTTGGGATTGTTGAGACCAATCCAAAGTAATTGGAAATTTATGATTAAGAGTTGCATAGAGAGAAAGCTGAGTTAATTGTCAGCTATGCTAAAGACTCAAAATCATTGTTATACTTCATTATGGAAATAAGTAAGTTATTAAGACCACTTTCCAAAATGGGTATTTTGAAAGGGATATGTGAATGACATATATGGTTTTAACTAATACTTAAAAAACCAATGATTATTTCAATTCATAAAATGCTTCGAATAAGTTGTCAAAAACGAAACATGTGGAATTGAGTGGGAGTTGGTGACAGTCATGTTTAGACATGAAGTTTAGTGGATAAATCATCCTTCATGAATTGCATAACATATTACTCATTGGGAATGACGAGCATATACTGTCTTTTATAAAGAAGTATTTAGTTTTTCAATTCTGGATGATATTGGACATCATATGAATCCATTAAAACATGGGATGTTGGATTGGCACTTAGATAAGTATCTTATGTTGATAATGATTCTTCATCTTAAAGAAATTAATCAGTTAAGTAGGTTATTCATGTCGATGAATATAGAATTACCATGATAGAGTCATGGTTATTTAAAGAACCTAAGAACTGTTGTCTACATGAATTCGATAACCAATGTTTCCGCCATTGGTATAATCATGTAATGCCATTATGCACATGTCCTAGATGAATTAAATGCTTGGAGCATGATAAGTCGATAACAAGTTAACCCATTTGAGAATCATTGGTAAGCGTCAAGGAATCGTCATGAATTTTCAAGGAGAACTAATGGTCTGTTCTGGAGTTTGGAAGGATACTTGGTTGTGTGTTAAGAGGTTACACAAACTCAAGTTTCCGAACTTATTAGGATTTATGAAAATCCTAGGCTGATTTTATTGACCTAAGAAGTAAATGACTGAAAAGAGTGTTTTATTGTCATCCATTGCAAGATTCTACGAAATGAACCTAAGTACGTTGTGATTAAGTGGTGTACGTTAAAACTATAAGTAGCGTTGTCCACCGAAACCCACATCACAAGTTATGTGATAACAGTAAGAGCTTCTTTTAAGCTTTAGAACCTATGTCTAGTATGAAGTCTAGACATGTACTTAGTAAAATTCATGCTATAAGAGATAACATGAAATTGAAGGAAATCGCAATTCACAAAGTTTGAGCACTTGGACACGTGGTATGTTCACAAGCTAAACTTTTATTGCGTTGAGCAAGTGCATTAGTACACTTATGATTATAACACATTGAGTGGCAATATGGTATTGACTACTCATGTGTGATAATCACATTTATTGTTTGAGTTATCATTAACTCATCTTGTACTTTGTTACATCCAAATGGGTTGTTGAGACAATATTGAACCCCATTAAAGTGAACTGGATTAACATAGTATTCATCCCTAGTTACTTATATGACGTGACATCTCGAAGCAACTAGAGTGTGATGCGATTGATGGCAAGTTCTAGTGTCATAAAGTCATAAGAGATGACTAGTCGATCATATAGGCAGACTGTGAGGGACACTCTGTCGGGCTAATGACCGCTTATAGAGTTCTGACAATTTTTATAGCCTGGTCGTGGCGAGAGCTATGGTATTCTTATGAGTCGATTCTTTGACTAATGACTGTTCGCCTGAGATGGCACAGTTTCAGAGTGACTTTGATTTATGTTCGGCGACCTTCGTAATTGGGGTACAATGGGCATGTTTTGGGTCATGATGAGCTGTGGCTAATCGAAGGGAAGAGTGCAATAGGAATTGTCCATCCCCCATCAGGGTTATCTTATATCTCAAGGCCACTCGAGGAGCAATGAACTGGAAATGCGTGGCCACGCTCGGAAGGTATCTATGGTAGATAATTCCGGTCAGATAGTTATTCTCCAGATCAAGGAAACCACTCATGATATGATCAAATGCAAGTACGACCTGCAAGACACCTTGCATTGAGTAGGAGATAGTAATAGGATAAGAGAATTGGTGACGCACACTTGTCGCGGACAAGTGGGAGATTGTTGGAGTAAGTTTCCTCGACAATAATGCGATCACATGTTTAAATCTCATATTAAGAATACTAAAGGGAAAGTAACATTTTATTGTCAACTGATCCACATTAATCGGTAATGATTGGCTGACTAGAGTTTGACATTACTGTCGTGTGACGGTGGTGATCAGTTGATCCCTTAAGGTCATACCTCTAGGGAAACATTCTCAATTGACTAATTAATTAATTAATTGTATGACGATACAAGTTAATTAATTCCTTAAAATTGAACAAATGATTTTGTGAGAAATAATACATATCTTATTGTAATTCGATTAAATAAGATTCGTACTAAGTAATTAAATTGTTTTATTACTTACGTTAGTTATTGTTTATGAAACAATTACAATAAGAATGAATTGTTTATTATAAATACAAGTAGTTGCGATTTATAATTATATGACCCATTTTAAGTAATTGTAATTGTGAATTACTAGTTAGTTTTTGTGTGTAATTTATTTCATTATATAATGATTTTTTAATTTGTTAAAAATGCATTATTTAAATGACATGTCTAGTAACATGTCCAATTTGTCACACAATACAAACTAACAAATCGACAAAGTTAAAATGGATCCATATTAACTTGTATGTACCGTGTAAAATGGGAGAGGAAGGATTATTGTGCTTTAATCATTTAATTAGTGGGAAACATTAGCATTACCTACTAATTATAGGCTTTCAAGCCTACACTCTTGTGAAGAGCAATAAGGAAAAGCATTGGGCACTCTACCCATGCCAAAACCCGGTTGCCTCTGCCCTATACACTCAAGTAGTGTATTTTCCACATACACTAATTCATTCTAATTAGAAAACAACTTGAGAAAAATTCATCTCTCTAGTTTTGTTGTTGAACAAAATAATAAACTCTCACTAAAATTTCTAATATTATTTATATATTATTAGAAGTAGTAATCACTTAATATTAGTATTTTTAAGGGAACAAATATTAATTTCTAGTAACAAAATTAATTTTGTATTAAGAAGGATTTCCTTGGTACAATCCTTGAGGAGTAGATCTTGCAAATAGATCTAAGGTTTTTGGGGCATTTGGATTATTCTTAAGAAGACTAACTTGGTAGGAGACCAATTTAGTATAAACCATTTTCGGCCTCCTTGTAAGAATGACCAAATTCTTCTCTTTTACTCTAATAGTTATGCATGCATAAGTTCCTTTAAGTTTTATGACTAAACTTATAAACACTTAGCTTTTAAAGGAGTCTAATGAGAGATATACGAATCCTACAGACTCGTGGTTCAGTGGCGGCAGAACGGTGGTGGTTATGGTGTGGTGGTTGGATGGGTGAGGGTGGCAGAGTGGTGGAGCTAGACTGGTGGTTGTCTGCTTGGTGATAGGTGTTAATGGAGGAAGGAGTATAAAAAATGAAACTGGTTGGTGAGAGTGGTTTACCTAATTTTACAGGTTAAAAATGGTCTAGGTGTAGTAGGAGATAAGGAGAGTAATAGTAAGGTTTATTTTGAGTTAAATTAAAGTTCAGATTAATATGAGAAGATGTCCCATAGTTTGGATTATTCATGTCAATTAACCCTAAATTTTATCAAGAAACGTAAGTATGACCAAACACTAAACTAAATATACATCTTTACTTATTATTATTAAGTTACCTTAAACTTGTCAGACTGCCTATAAGCGATATAGCTATCCTAATGGTCCTGACTGACACACGGGTACTTCTTTTTCGGTGGTTTCTTGTTCATCTCCCTGGTTTACTTGTTGAACAAGTGGTTCTCAGCAATCTTTAACTTCCACGATCTGAGGGCTTCCCCTGTCTTTTTTCAGGTACTTATCATACTTTTCGGGAACAACGTAAGCTAACTGCATATATGATGAGCATAGTTGGTATAAGTGTTTCGGCTAATACACATATCAAGTAGTAACTTAATTTCAGCTAAAGCATTTATTATTGTATATACATACCTTTATTTTGTTTATTAGCATGGTGTTTCGAATTTTACTCAGTTCACTGATACGCGGCGTACCGAGAGGCAAATACTGTCTTACACAACAACCAATCCAACTCACAAAATACCCGACATTCTCACCATATGGCAACCACGTATCTTTATCCCATTGTAAAGGATTATGTATCTGTGAATTTATTGCTTCTAGGGAAACCATGTGGCGCATTCGACCCGCAGTGTATTTCAAATTATTTTCATCACCTGAGTCGTCGCCTGACGCATTTCCATCGTTTCTTTTCCGCTTTTCGACCATATCTAAAGCAGAAATTAATAAACAAATAATAACAATGCATACTTATAATAACAAACAAATCTCTAGAGAGGAGGGTTTATTACATCTCTAAAGAGGAGAATCCGGATTGACCTGGCGGTGGCAATGGCGATGATGACTGTTACGACGATGGGGTAGGCTGGTGGTTGAGGGGAATCTCAGTGTTTGAGGATATTATATGGGGGAGGGGAAGCTTAGAGTATATATGTGTGAATAATACAACACTTGCAAGACCTTGTTTAATGGAAAGTAATAAACATGGTATAAGAAAAACCGTTGTACTTTGTTTCCAAACATACAACGGTTTTGTTTGAAACTGTAATTGATTAGTACTATCTACAACGGGTTAGAAATAACCGTTGTCTTAAATATTTTCATTTTGTTTGATTTTCCCGCCATGAAATAAAGCATCATTTTTATATACATAACAACGGCCTGAACCGTTATAACTGTACACGTCTTGAACAATGGTTTAGGTATAACCGTTTTATTTTATAATTCATTTTGTTTGATTTTACCGCCAAGAAATAAAGCATCATTTTTATATAGATAACAACGCCTGGACCGTTATAACTGTACATGTCCTGAACAACGGTTTAGGTATAACCGTTGTATTTAATAATTCATTTTGTTTGATTTTACCGCCAAGAAATAAAGCATCATTTGGTACGATTTTTCCCTAACCCGCCTGCTCCAATAGCAGAAAACGTTTACAACAGCAGTTTGATATATAACAACAAGACAACAATTACACATGACGTAAGATATCTTGATTGCATTGTTGATATTTTAACGGCTATCAGGAACGTTTTTTGGATTTGCTAGTCTCTTCATTAACCCAAATACCTTCCTCATGATCATCTTGTGTATATATGTTTGGAATGTTAACATTTTCAACATCATTACCAAATTGCGATGTAGCACTGTGATCAATTCCTTCAAATTCGACGTCTTCATCATCTGGAATTCGGCGATGATAAGATAGAACAACTGACCACTTCTTATCCATAGGACCGGTAACATAAAACACTTGTTTTGCTTGTGACGCTAATATAAAAGGATCGTCCTTGTGATCCAACCTTGTCAAAATTTACTAATGTGAATCCTAAATCATCTTTTCTAACACCATTGTTGTTGTCAACCCACTTGCACCAAAATAGAGGTATCTCAAAATCCATGTAGTCTAAAACCAATATCTCTTGAATAACTCCATAATATTGCATTGTACCCAAAATAAGATTTTTATCCTTTGAACTAGCAAAGTATATTGCCTCAGAATCTACGCAAACTCCACTATTTTGCATTGTGCTCGCCTCATCTTGAATGCGGGTGTAGAAAGTGTACACATTGATCTCATACCCGCTATAAAAAGTTGCACGAGCATCAGGTTCGAAAGCGAGATGTCATAGGCTGGTTGAGCAATCATCAATTGGGTTGTCATCATCGTAAATAGTATCCTTAAACCAGTCACTAAATTGCTTGTAATGCTCATTTGCATACCACCTTTCATTCTTATGAGGGTGTTTTCCCTTAAGGTAACTCTAGTGTTTCATACTGTAAGGCTGGACATGATCATCGTTAAAAAGAACGCATGTATGAGCTCTATGTCGTATGTCATATGACATAACCTTGGAAACACGACCCCTTACACCTTTTCCATTCATCCAATCACTATGACGATTCGTAGAAGCTCAATTAACTCATCCAAGGAGAGGTACGCGTAACAATACAAAAGAGCTTCATTGATAATTGCTCGCTCAGCAACAGACCCCTCTGGACGATACCTAGTAGATGTGTAATACTTGTAAACTTTCATCAATCGTTCGAATGGGTACTGATATCTCAAATACACTGGCCCGTGATACAAAACCTCCCGGACTAGGTGGACAGTTAAATAAACCATGATAGTGAAAAATGAGGGAGGAAAATACATTTCAAACGAACAAAGACTGGTGACGAGGATGTCCTGCAAAGTTTTTGCTTCATCGGGATCAATGACTTTACTGTTGATTGATTTGAAGAAATAGCAAAATCTAATTATAGCATGTCGAACCTTTGGAGGTAGAATGGAACGAACGACCACAGCTAGTAGTTGTTGCATCAATGTATGACAGTCATGTGACTTTAAACCAGTAAGTTTTAGGTCCTGCAACGAAACAAGGCTTCTAATATTAGACGAATAGCCCTCTGGCACCTTAATACCATGCAAGCATTCGCAAAACTCTTTTTTCTCCTTTTTTGAAAGAGTATGAGCTGCAGGCGGCAAAAAAGTCCGACTTCCTTTTGTTTTAGCTGCCAGCTCGGGCCTAATACCGATCTCAACCATATCATCCCTAGCTACCTTGTTGTCTTTTGTCCTACTCGGAACATTCAGCAGAATATTGATTATATTATCACAAACGTTCTTTTCAATGTGCATAAAATCTGGGCAATGTCTAACCGGGAGGTCACGCCAGTACGGAAGTTTGGTAAAAAATATGGTTTTTTTTATAACCACGAGTAGACAACTTAGGTCCCTTATTCCCATACGTTATCTCAATATCTTTCACTTTCTCATACACTTCATGACCATTCAAAATCTGAGGACTCCCACGTTGCTCAGGGCACCCATTAAACGCCTTGTGAAGCTTACGATAATGATGATCAGGGCATAACCATCGACGATTTCCCTTGTACACATGCTTGCGAGAATGCTTCAAATATTCTAATTCAACATCCCCCCCACACAATGGGCAAGCCTCTTTCCCATGTACAATATGTCCAGAAAGATCGTCGTACGCCGAAAAGTCAGTTATTGTACACAATAACATAGTTCTCAGATTGAAACTTTCCTTCTTATAACCATCAAACACTGGTATCCCTCTTTCCCACAGAATCTTCATATCATCTAGAAGTGGTTCCAAATACACATCTATGTCATTTTCAGGTTGTCAAGGGCTAGATATCAACAAAGACAACAACAGATACTTCTGTTTCATGCAAACCCATGGGGGCAAATTATAGATGGCCAACACAACTGGTTAAGTACTGTGTTGAGTATTCATGTTTCCATGAGAGTTCATTCCATCTGAGGAGTGCACTAGATGCAAGTTCCTTGCTTTTTTGGCGAAGTCAGGATATTTAGCGTCAAACTCTTTCCACTGTTGACCATCCGCTAGGTGTCTTAACTTTCCATCTTCAAGCCTTCCACTATTATGCCAAGTCAACATTCTTGCATCTTCTTTATTCAAATAAATCCTTATAAATCTTGGTATTATTGGGAAAATACCACAACACCTTAGCTGGGATTCTTTCCTTAGTCTTATAACGCCATACAGAGCAGCGCGGACAATATGATAATTTCTCATAATATTTACGATACAATATGCAGTCATTGGGACAAGCATGTATTTTCTCATATTCCATGCCCAATTATCTAATTATTTTTTTAGCCTCATATGTCCGACTCGGAAGAACATTACCGTTAGGAAGCATGTCACATAGCAAAGCTAGAAGATCCGTAAAACTCTTATCACTCCACCCATTTGCCCCCTTCAAGTTATATAACTTTACCACCGCAGACAATTTGGTATACTTCTTACAGCCAGTAAATAAAGGCATTTCAGATTGACTCAACTTCTCAATTAAATCATCAACATTTATTTCCCCCATCACCAGTAGCTTCAAAATCATCGAATCCATCATTTTCAGCAAACTTCTCACCTAAAACAACTTCAGGTGTAGGTGAACGATTGTTTACACACACATCATACCCCTCATCCCCTATATCTAAACCAGCAGCTTCAGGTGTATGATTATTTACCTCTGTATCAGATTCCCCATTCCCATCCTCTAATTCTCCATGAAAAATCCAACGTCTATAATCTCTACTGAAACTATTCTTTTCTAAGGGGTCGTTTGGTTCAAAGTGTTGGAATGGATTGGAATGGAGTGTAAATCCATGGAGGTATGGAGTTAGATACCCATACTTATTTGTAGTTGTTTGGTTCAACTTTGGAATGGAGAAGAAAAACAATATAAGGTGGAATGGAGTTAGAAACTTGGGGGAAGATGTGGGTATGAGAATCCAAGGGGTTGGAATGGAGTTAGAATCCATCAAGTATCTAACTCCATTCCAAAATGCTCCAACCAAACACTTGAATGGATTGAATCCATTCCAATCCATTCCAAAAGCTCCAACCAAACGCCCCCTAAGTGTATTTTGACATCTGGGATAGGCAAAACCCTAATATTACCACATCTATTACAAGGGCAGGGGAATGATGAGTGGAGATGAAAATTTTCACTAATGAAATTGTAAAATTCAGCAATTCCATCATTATAAATGGGATCACCAATTTCACCATCAATCATCCAAGTA
The DNA here is from genome assembly GCF_048544455.1 of Silene latifolia. Classification (NCBI taxonomy): domain Eukaryota; kingdom Viridiplantae; phylum Streptophyta; class Magnoliopsida; order Caryophyllales; family Caryophyllaceae; genus Silene; species Silene latifolia. The sequence continues at coordinate 301,147,729 of NC_133537.1, forward strand.
CAACCCATATATAAGCCAATGGCTATGAAAATGAGATTACCTTTTTGAAGTTATAAAGATTAATGACGGCGACGACGGCAAAGATGACTTTTTCACCACCAGTCATTCTATTATTAATACCTTTGAAATTTCATTTATTTTTAGAGTTGTATAATCTAAGACGGTTCTTATAAGAACCGTTGTAATTGTGCATGTATGCATGAAGTGAATAATGGTCAAACAACCAATAATAATAGGGCATGCATTGTTAAACTAAAATCACAAACTTTTCAGTTTTTATAGTGGATCTGTTTTTACAACGGTTTTAAGAAACACCATTGTTAATTGGTGTAATATGAAAACGGCTTTAAAATAACCGTTGTTGATATATGAAATATGACAACGACTTAACAAAGAACCGTTATCATTTTGTCTTATTATTATAACGGTTCAATTCTTATTATCTTATTATGCCGTTTCATTCTTTTTTATTAATATAAGTAGAAAGTTAGTCATTATAATATTTTATTTGGTGGATTGCCTTTGAGTGTAAGGAGTACCATTACTCCTGGAGGACACAAGAATTTTTCTGGTGATATTGTCTCTGAATGCCAAAGGATGGGGTAACAAAAAACGTAACAAATAACATAAATAATTAAACTTTAATTAAAATAACCGCCATAATCAAAATACAACTCATAATGTCAGATAATAATTAAAGACTTAATTAGAATCTGATGAAGTATTAGGATGGTCTTCATGCCCAACGGCATAGATCAAGTCGTAGATCGACTCTTCATCATCAGCGGACAGCGCAGGTGGAATGACCTCTTTCTTCCATGACATAGGCACGGTGGCAAGAATGTGATGCCTCCTGTAATGTCTCAGCAGAAGATGATCAACATGGATCGCAACCCATAGATAAGGGTCCTTTTGTCTAGCATCCGAATAGAAGTCCTCTTTCCACGCAAATCTAGCCCCTAATTTTCTTGCCTAACGAAAACTATCATGGCAGTTGGCTTCGTCAAACTCGATAAAAGCGAAGCCTACAAAACCTTGCTTGTTTATAGACACAGGGTACACTTTTTCAACCGCAGTGAAACCGGAGTCATGAAGCATTTGCGTCAACCACCCAAAATTAGGGTTTAAACCCTTTCCATTCACATCATAACGAACCGGGAGATTATGGAGAATGCAAGTAAAAGGTTGTGCATAACGAGAACATGATTGTAGCTCCGATACACCAGCCATATTTTTTTAAGAGAGAAATTAAAGAGTAAATGTTTGATAATTTAGATTTTTCCTAAAACATTATGAAGACATATTTATAGAATTATTTTGGTCAAATTGAATATTATTGGTCAAATTGAATATTTATTAAAGTTCTGATAAAGTTTTGCATGCAGTGGTCAAACTGAGAAATCTAATCAAATAGTGACAACGATTGAATTGAAAAACCGTTCTTTCATAATTGAAAATGATAACGGTTACAGAAAACCCGTATCTATAACATAACAACGGGTACCACAAACCATTGCTGGTGCTAATTTAGTAACGGTTTTCGAAATGCCATTTAATTAAACTAGTAACGGTTGTCTAACAACCATTGATAAGAGAGATTTTATAACGAGCTTTTGGAAACCGTTAAAACGTTTTTTTATAATGGTTTGTTAAGTAGCCGTTGTCACATTATAATAACAACGGTTTTCGTGGGAAACCGTTATTCTCATTATCGCAGTCTAGTTTCCGCCAATATTTGAAAAAGGGTAATCTAAGTGTCATTAAATACATTAAACCGTTGTGATACGCTCCTTATTGATTGCCAGATTTGGCGTAGTGAAATCCTCCAACTTCTCACCATTCCCCAGCCCCAACCACCCATCGCCCAACCTCGACGACCACCCTATGTCGTGGACCACCCATCTCAAGTTAGATTCATCATAAACCGTCGACCACCCTTATCCCTTCCCTCGCGTTGTTTTATCAGCAATTAGGGTTACGATGGAGTTGGGTTGTTGAAGGGGTGGTTGTGAGGTCGTCAGGCCGGAGTAGGATGGTTTGAGGGAATGAGGTCGAGTGGTAATGTCAGGCATGTGTCGTCGAGTTTGGTGGTTGCTGCAGGTTGTAAGCGGGGGAAGGGGTTGTCGATGTTGTGATGGTAGTAGAGAGGGTGGTCGGCGGGGGTAGGGTTGTGGAGCGATGGTCGGCGCGAGAATGAGGCTATGGAGAGGTGGTCGACGACTCTGGGAGGGTGGTGGGGGAGGGGTTTTCAGGGGTTGGGATTTGGGTAATTGTACGTTTCTTTCTACTTTTTCTTTTTCTCTCTCCCTTGTGTTGTTTCTCTTATGGTGGGAATGAGAAATGAGATGAGCACACTCATAAGAGAACTAAATGTGCGGGATTAAGTAAAAGAGTGTGCGGAATTTAGTAAGTCTCTATCTATTATTATTATTATTAAAATACTTAATCTCACATTTTCTTGATCTTAGTGCCGAATTCAATTGATAACTAATGAGTAAGATGGAGAAAATATGATAATTCCTCTTTTCATAGATCTATATAATTCCTTAATCAGAATGATAATTATTATGTATTTTCATTTTGGGTGTATTCGTAACATTTTATCAATTTCGAATTTTGGAAAGTTTATGGTTGAAAAAGAACATATGCAAGCAGAAAAAATAATATAAATAATTTATTATCTCAAAATTCTCTCTCAATTTCTTTATTTGATAAATAAGTTGATGTAAAACTAGTACAATTTTTATGTTAGTTTTACATTAATGAAAACGCAGCGGAATTTAAGCGTGTATATTTAGATTTTTTTGGTATGAATTGAACGAAAATAACAATGGATAGACGTGATCACACTCTTCTCCCTCGTAAGGAACTCGAATTTGAACACGAATGGCACTCAACCTCGCAAGGAAGAATGTGTATTATCTCACCTTCGCAAGAACGAAATAATAACTCTAATAACTAGCTCGCAAGCAATTAGAACAACAAGAACTCTTGTATTAAATTCTCTAACTTCTATTTTTAAAACGGAATACAAACTCCTTATCTATATCTATCTATATAAATATATAAAAGAGGCTTTTTCGAGCAATATTAGAGCGTCCATATCATCTTTTTTAATAATTAGGAAAGTATATTATAAGATCTTCCAAGATTCTGACAAAGATAGTATGTAATATTTTTAATATCAAAGCTATATTTTACATAAAAGAATTGTTTGATTATCAATCTAACCAAAAATTATAATGCAAGACATTTAGAAACTTAGATATTTGGATTCGTAGCAAAAATGTTTTCATTTGAGTATAAATTTCGTATATTTACTACTTCCTCTCTTCCATTGACTTGTTTACGTTTATTTTTTGCACAAATATTAAGAAAATGAGATATCTTTATTTTTCATGTTTACTTACACAACTGCTCTCATATACGCTCCTCATATTTGACACCCACCCACCGAAAGGTATAAAAGTATATAGGGGTATGTGAGTCATTTAGTTGATAAAAAAATATTCATATATAGAAACAAAGACAGTCAAGCGGAACGGGGTAAAATAGAAAACGTAAGGTATGAACGAAATAATATTATTTTTTCATATTTTAATTATGATAAAAGATGGTGTACTTCTTAATATGTTATTTGTTCTACGTTGAAGAATTATGTAGGTGTGGTGAATATATTACATATAAATATTAGAATTGTCCCCACATTGGAAGATTACCATTAGGTAGGTGATCCTATGATTATAAATAGGAGTTATCTTTGAAACTTAGGTATCAAACAAAAATCTTTTGAGTCTCTTAAGAATTGTCTTAGAGGACGCTTAAGAGTTTGTATTATTAAAAAATAATAATTAAATTAATTTTGGAAATTATCCTAAATAATATTTTTGATATAAAAAATATAATGAAAAATATTTTAATTATTATTATAATTAGAATATAATATATATTTCCTATATTATATTTAATATTTATAATTTTCATATAAAAGTTTTTACATTTCATTTGACATAAAAGTATCGTAATTACGAAATAATATAATTAGATTGATGATAAACAAATTCTATCAATAGAGTATAAATTTCATATTATTTGCACATATTTTAATTATGATAAAAAATAGAAATATAACGTACGGATATTAATAGATGGTATATAATTATTACATATATTGAAGTAGCAATTCGAAATTTGGGTTGGATGTCGAACTAGGTGTGAAAAAGATGGTGTATTTCTTAGTATATTAAGATCGAAAAATTATGCAGATGTGGTTGTATCATATATTATATTAAAGCTGAAACCATCAACCCCTTTGATCGCCACGTGTCAACACCTTTTCATATGTCACATGTAATGTGATGTATTTCTAATATATAAATAAAAAAAAAAACAAAATAAAAGTGGCAATCATATCATATATTATATTATATTAAAACTAAAACCATCAGCCCCTTTGATCACCACGTGTCAACACCTATTCATATGCCACATGTAATCTGATAACTCATATTTTAGCGACATTTTACTCATACTTTAACCTTTTATTCGACTCGATTTTGTGTGCTTTTATCGAACTAAAGCTCATTTAATTTACTAATTATAATAATTTGTCGTCGTAGTCATATTTATTAATTAGTCGGATATTTATTTAATGTTATTATTAATATTACTTTATTACAATAATGTGTAGGCAAGGAGGAATAATGAGATGAAGAGGGAGTAAAAGGATACGGAAGTTGAGGAGCAAATTGGGACGAGATGGAAAGAAGACGGGTCAAAGCAAAGTCAAATGGATTAAAATACACAAAGAAAGTAAAGTTTGACAATTGACTTTTGCTAAAATCCAAACCCCCCTGCTACTTTGAAGTTGCTCGCCATTTTCAACACCCAATTGCCAGAACATAGATTTAATAATCAAGCCTTGATGATTCACCATTTTCAACGACAAAAATCAGCCAAGCTACGCACCTTCTCACCTCGTCATCCTGCCTCCATCACCATAACACCACGCATCACCATTATCAACCATGCCCATTCATCCATCACCATTAACAACCTCCTTCATTTACCTCCTTCATCTATCACCATTAATATACCACCATTACCACCATTCTATCATCATCATCATGGTACCATACCCAATTCACATCCATTCGTCTAAAAGACCCGACATCGGAACTCCACCATCGAACACCAACCGCCGCAGCCCATCACAGTCCGTCTTACTACTCCGCCACAATCAACCCGTGGTGGTGAGCCCTTGCCGAGCACCACGCACCATCATCTGAATCACCAATGGTGAACTCGTCACCATTGGAGCACGAGTGCTGACCCACTAAGATTGAACCCGACTCCGTCGTCCCCTCCACCTATTATGCCGACAACAACCAGCAACAATATGGCGGCAACGGAATCATTTTCGCACCACCATCAACCCGTTCACCAATTCGAACTCGGAGTCGAAACCCGAGTTAATTCGCAACAAGCTGCGCCACCAATTCGTACTCCATTCAACCTCAAGCAGGCGGATTCAACCCAGAACAACGCATCATCAGCCGCCTTGCCTCGCCGGGATCTCCTCCGTTGAAACCCGGTTTTCTTTGTGTTGAAGCCCGTGCTCTCCGCTGAAATTTGGGCCTTGTTGTTTGAGTTTTGATCAGCTAATGACGGAACTGCCCATTCATTTCCCTTTCTTTTTCATTTTAAGTTGAGGGCATTATAGTCTTTTCGTTGGTCTTTTGTAGTCCACTATTTAAACCCATATTTTGTATGAGAAGGGGGAACCCTTATTTTTGGACGCAGCCTTCTTCATTTTTCCAGGGAAAAACAGTAGCTTTGGGTAGAGTAGTAGTTAGAGAATAAAACACCATTATTTCCTCATATTGTTATCTCATAATTAATTTAGGGTAGAAATTAGTTCAAAGTTTCCATCTTTTGTAATCCTATTTGAAGATCTATGTTCATTTTTCCATTTAATGCAAATTTGGTATTAATTCTTCTCTCCCTTTCTCTTATTGTTATTTAATTATTGTTATGTTTTACTTAGTTTAGTCTCTTTAATTAGTTAAAGTTTTAGTCTTTATTACTCTTAACATGTTTAATGTTAATTTCTTCATGTTTAGTCATTAGATTAGTTAAAGTTTCAATCTTTATTACTTTATTTTGTTTAATTTCATGATTAAAGTAATTATAAATGTGTTTAGTGTTAGATTAGTAATGATTAGTGAGTAGTCTTCTACTAGGACTCGGTTTGACCCGACATGAGTAATTTCACTAATTGATTCTCATAAAGGCTAATTGTTGGGAGAAATTGGTAAGGGTAGTTTAGAGGAATGATTTGGTTTATGGATTGATTTTGGGTAGTGTCGATTTGTAACCCTTGTCCACCAACGAGAGTTGGTTAGGTTGTAAATTGGGTACCCGGAAGTTGGTCTTATCACTAACCTAGGTTGAGACCGAAAGGGAGAACCAAGGGAGGGTACCTCTAGGCTAGCGTTTGAAATCGACCTCCGAGAGGAGGAGTGGGATGACCCGGAATATGATGAGTGCTTAGTGACCTTGACCAATTACTTGACCACCTTGGAAAAATGCATGTTTTTGGGGTAGTTGGGTGTTTAGTTAGGGATTCCGACCTTCGAACCCGAGAGGGGGGTTGGTGGGTAGAGCTAGTGTCCTATTATGAGCCCGAGAGGGAGTTAGTAGGCGAATTAGAGCCATCTCCCCCTTGCTTGTCTACCCGAGTGATTAGCCTAGGGAATCGTGACGTGGAATTATGAATCGTTGTGGGAGAACCGAGTTCTAGGCCCTTTAATCATTTTATTTACAACTTAATCTTTTCTTGCTTATTTTCACTTCTCTTGTTGAATTGTCATTTCTATTACTTGTTTTCTTACTTTAATTGTTTTAGTAGTTATTAATTTAGTTAATTAGTTTAATATCAACCAATTTCTTGATTCGCGTAGCTAACTTATAATCTAAGACAAAACTAATACTCAAACTTGATCTCCTTGTGGTTCGACCTCGACTACCCTACTACATTAGTTGAGTTATTTGTTTGATTTGGGGAGTGCGACAAACCCATTATCATAATCATATATTATATTAAAACTGAAACCAGAAGCCTATTTGATCGCCACATGTCAACACCTACTCCTACGCCACGTGTCATTTGCTGAAATCCTAAAACTATAAAAAAAAAATATTGATGCAGGCAATCACATACAAATTTCTAACACTATTAAATAGCATTCCTGATACATGTGCATTGAATATTTTAATCAGAGTAACAAGCACAATCCGGGATATTATCATTTTATACTCCTTGATATCCGGGATATATTTGACTACCGGAAATCTTATCATTTTATACAAATATATAATTGCTATCCATTTATATAAATTAACTAATCAAGTCATCAATTAGCATCCTTCATTTAAGTTAAGAATATTAAAGGCAATTGATTGATATTTTACACATTCCATCTAAAAAATCCGTTTGATCTACCCACATAATTTTTTGTGATTAGTATCCTTCATTTAAGTTAAGAATATTAAAGGCTGATTGATTATGATAATCAATTACGTTTTCAATGTGATCAATATTCGCTTCCTCCCATATTTACGTTATGACTTTCCATTTCAAGATAACATCATACTATAGAAAATTGATTTACATCAATTCCCAATTTTGATTTTTAGGTAATTTAGTTTAGTAATTAGTTGAAAGATATTCAAATATTCAAAGAAAATTTCACATTTTTTTCCTGAACTAAGTAAAAAAAATGTTTGCATATAAGTTGAATATGAACAAATCCTTATGAGTAGAGAAACAAAGGGTAACGGTAATATTTTATATACGTTGAATTAGAGAAAACTAATTTCTTTCGATTCCCATTTGTTTAAAGAAACGAAGTGAGAATAATGACTTTCTTGTGTACATATTAAGATGTTGTAAAATTATATCAATATTTAAAATGGTACATAATAAAAATGGTTTACATATTCCACAAGACTAAAATAAAAAGGTGAATACTTATGTCATTATTTATATAGCTATAAAATATATATACTACAGATTAATAAACCGCAACACGAAGGTCACAATATATCAAATGAAATGGTCTCATAATAAAATCATGATGAGATGAACCCCATATATAGTACCAAATATGTATTTCATAATAGTTCGATATTTTGATAAATTCTTAAGTTTCAAATTATAAAAATGAATAATAGTGTGACACCGAGTAGTGAGAGAATAATTTCAAGGTCAAAAACCAGTGCACAAAAACTTAGAAGAGACGATCTCTTATTAAGTTATTAATGAGAGACAACATTTCCCTACCATTTCGTTTGTTTTTTGTGACCTTTTTATTGTTGATCGTAAGCAAAAATGACACTTTTTTACGTACCTATTTGATTATTTTCATAATAAGCATACCTATTTTACCTTTATTCACAATTCGTACTTGGTTTTTTTTAACTCCTGTATCATTTTTACTACAATTGATGGTTTCATAATAAACTTATTATGAGATCGTCTCCTACGAGACTTGGTCAAGTGAGGGTGGGATGATATCTACTCATGTTAATTATATTTTTCATTGTTAATGAATTGTTTTAGAGTGGCTCTATTCATGTAAATTTTGAGTTGCTATTTTAAGGGTTTTATGGATTAGGTCATTTGAAATCTTTCTAGGACAAGACCATTAAAGCTGTTTACATCTACAAATATACGAGTATCAAAATTTTGAATAGGGCTTTTAAAATCTTATATGGTACGAGTACTGAATACAAAAGGTATTTCAAAAATGGCGGGAATACTTGTATATACTCTGTAGTTAGACTTAGTTTGGCATGAAAATGAAAGGATCAAGTAAATGGTGGGAAACATGATAGTGGGAAAGGTTATACATCCTCCGTTTTTATTGAATTGTTTACGTTTACTTTTTGCACAAATATTAAGAAAGTGGGTGTCTCTACTTTTTATATGCATACCTATAATAGTAAGTCTTCCTTAAGACGGCATTATTAGGGAAAAGCAACAAGTGGTATGAAATTTGATCCATCTTAAGCTTAAGACAAATAATGCCGTCTTAAATGAGAATTAGTGTACTTACAAAACTACCCTCATAGGAGCCTCACACCTTTTGTCACCCATACCAAAAGGTACAAAAGTAGACAAGTATGTGGGTCGTTAATTGATCAAAGAAATCCATATAAGGAAACGTAAACAATCCAATGGAACAGGTGTAACTTAAAATAGAAAACGTAAACTATTCAATAAAACGAAGTAAGTAAAGTTTTTTGGTTGCATGACAAAATGATGAACAATGTTGTGAAACAAGTGTCAAAATAATAAATAAAAGAAATAAAACTATTGGTATTTGACGACTTGAATAAAGATATGAAGGGGCGGTGTCGATGGTGGGATTAGGGGTCGTGATAGGGGAGGGGTCGCGATAAGTGAGTACGATGGGGTGGGGTTTCATACAGGTATGGCCAGGGTTAGGAGTCGCGCATAGGTAAGGGTCAGGGGATGACAGTTATGTCGGAGGGATGGTGGGAGGGGGCGTACGGGATAGTGGAGACAAGATGGGGTAAGGGATGTTCGAGGAGGTGACTAATGTGATACGAATTGGTTGGTTTGGGGGGGGGGGGGGGGGGGCTCGAGACATAAGTTGAGTGGGAGGTTATGGTCAAGTACAAAGGAGGGGTTGGGTGCGGTGGTGCGTCTGGTGGTGGGTCTCGAGCAATACTATAAATATATTACGAGATTTAACTATACTAATATGAGTATGCATAACAAAATAACTTTTCAAAAGTTTCATCTAAAATCTACAATGAATTAATCTTATGCCTTCACTCCAAAAGATGTATACATAAAATCTTTTTTGATTAACAGCCTACATCACCACCCGTGCAGTGCACGGGTACAAAAACTAGTTTGCTGTATTTCTAATACGTAAATTAAAAAAAAAAAAGTAGAGGCAATCACGTAAAATACTTTTAGGTTGGTTTTGAAGTAACCATAATACATCTTAGAAAATATTTTTATTTCCCTAGATTTGCGTCAATCACAATCAACATAATATGCATTAAAATATCGAGTTATTTTCCAATCATATTATAAAATTTAAGATTCCAATAATCTTAACAAAAATAAAACGACCGATAATAAAATATCACATAACTTATTTGAGGAATTACATGTATGAAATCAGTTAACAAATATTATTCATTCCTAAATGATATATTTCAAAAAAAATGAACCCAATCCCCCTTACTATTAAGAGAATAAAAATTCTCAATAGTTTCCCTCCAAAAGGAATATGCTAAATAAGGAAACAAAGTTCTATTTTTATTAAATTATTATCTTTTAATTAAGATATAATTTTTAATCATTATAATATTTTTTTAACTAAATTATATTTTTTTAATTAAAATAAAACAAAATTGGTATAAATCTAAAATTCTATATGAAAAACCGATAAATAAATGAATATTATTAGCTTCGTATAAAAAAAACTTACCACGTACTTAATTCGTATAAAAATAATTATGAACTGATATTATTAATTTTGTGACAAAAAGAACTTTAAAATTATTTGAGAAAATTTATAAATTGAAATCATTAGTTTTGTGGTAAGAAATTTCATTAAAATACACATTTCATAACTTTACTCAATTTTTTTGATTAGTTTTCCATTTCATTTTTTTATCCTCATATTAAAATATGAAAAACTAAGAATATGACAATTTTAATTCTATAAATAATACAGTACATTATAAATTAAACGATCTATAAATATCGCGCATTTATGCGCGGGATCCACACTAGTTACGTACTAAATGTGTAAAGCAATGAGTGGTAGATATTTTTGGAAAATATTTAATATTGCAACAATATATTAATACTAATAATACTAATCTCTAATAAAGAGAAAATATTATATTCACATAAACAATTGGATTTGTGGGCTCTTGATTGACTATATGAGTTGAAAGTTTCGCATAGGTAAATAATGCGATTTTCTTAATTAGGACTTCTCAGTTTGCCTATAGTTCATCTTCCATTTCTTTGTGCATGAAATTCTTTCTTCAATTGAGTATTTGTTTATGTTTTTGTGGTGATATCATGAAATCCTTTAGACTTATATGGATTTGCTTTTGGTGAAATAGTACATTTAAGTTTATAAGTGGTTACTACCTACTTATTATTGAACATTTTTATCAATAGTTTTCCTAATTTTTTTTATTATATTGATTGCAGATTGTTTAAAATGGCATTAAAGTATGAAGATAGCTCATGTTTATTAACTGTCCAAGCAACCTTTGTAGTTTTCTTCAGTCCCTTTGTTGCACATTGCACAAAACAAAATGTTGTATGGTGGGTTTGATTGCAAATCTACACACATTAGTAGTTAGAATATTAATGTATTTCATTTATCTCAATCATCTGTTTATTTTATTTTTCAATTATTTGTTTGCGATATTTTAATCAAATGTAAAGAAATAAATGGGAGAGAATACCCTCTTTCCCACTATATATTTGACCGATAAAGGGTATACTTATCGAACTGCTACACATTTCCATCATATAAATGAGTGCATATATAATTGTACCCTTCTGCCCTTTGTCTAAGCAGTATTTATTGTGTACGGCGGTCTTTTTTTTATCTTATTTTTTTTATAAAAAGTCCGCATTTATTAATAGTAATAAATGAGTATGTTTTATACAAAAAGGGATAGTTTCACGGTGTAAGACCGAATTTTTCTACAATTTATGTTGCCTAAGAATTCTAAAATTTTACACACACAAATTTACTAAACGTATAAATAACAAGAGCGTATTCTCTATTTCATTTTGTGTTCCATCTTCTTTCTCACTATCCTTTCCTCGTGATACATCATCAGTTATTATGTATGTGAAAATGTGCTGTGAAATAAGAATAATAGGACATGAGACGAGACACAAAAGTACGATGGAGGATCACATCTTAAAAAGAACACCCCTAAATTTCATTTTTCATCTTATTTAGTTTAATTCATGTTTTTACTTTTGAAGAATATTCCACATCTTCATAATTTTATATTTGATAATTTGGTGTTAAATATTAATAGAGGTAATATTTTGGGCTCAAAGAAGAACCTGGTTTCTAAATAAGTTACCAAGTCTTCAATCATTACTTCGTATTATTCAGAAGTTTCGGTAATACGGAGTATTAAAGACGTGAGTTCTTACATAAGATGGAATGTACTTATGTACATGCATTAAATGTAAAGATATACTACTCCATATAATGTTACGAATTGACATCACATATTCGGTTTAAAGAAAAAGCACGGATTCTATAAGATATCAACTTTGAAAGAATTACACTTTGTTTGTAATATTCAGCATTTCATTGTGTCTCTGATGTATCATTGACGGGCTAAGTCATTTAAAATTGAGTCATATTCAGATAAGTGTTAAAAAATTGGTTTTATTAGTTATTAGTTTGCACAAACTTACCTATTTAAAAGGGAGTGTTTGACTATACTTTTGTTTTTAAATTTTGATGACATTAAACAAAATTATAAATTTGTTATTTTAGATTTGGAGATATGGTGGGGGATGTAGGGTATGGATGGAGGCAAGAGGGGGTAGGATAGTTGATGGACGTAGGATATGGATTGAAGGATGGTGGTTAGTTGTAGGGGTTGCGGAGATAAGGGTTGAGAGAGATGTCGTTGTCTGAGGTGTTGGGTGTGGTCACCACTGCGGTGGAGCGTCTATTTGATTGGGGTCTTGAGGTAGTCGTTTAGTGATGGTGAAGGTTGTTTCCAGATGTTCAGGTGATGCTGGGTGGGATAGAAAATGACAGACAAGGTAGAGAATTAAGAGGAGAACAAATAAGAGGAATAATATGAAAATAAGCGTACAACAATGAGTAAAATGAAATGTATGTTGCGTAAATAAATAGGTTATGAAATTTACAATAATTTTATATCCACTTTTCATATTTCACCTTTTATTATAAGTTAAAATGACGGGAAAAAAAAATTGAGTACATCGAATAAAATTAAGCAACATTAACTTATCAAAAATGTATGGGTAGACAAAATAATTTTTTCTAAAATTTAGTAATTAAATCGAAAAAATACGTAAGTTTTTACTTTTAATAATAATATTTTCTGTTACCACCTGTGCAGCTCAAGGGTTCGAAAACTAGTTACATATAAATAATAGAATTATCCCACATCGAAAGATTAGCATAAGATGTGGTGATTATATAATTATAAATAAGAGACATAATTGGAACTTAGATATCAACCCAAAATCTTTTAAATCTTTAAAGTATTGTCTTAAAGAGCTCTTAAGAGTTCGTATAATTCTCTTCAGTCTCCACAATATGATACTCTCTCCATACTACACCAAAGATAATATGCACCCACTTTTCCCCTCACAAAAAGTGGGTCCATGTTACCTTTGGTGCGGTATGGAGGGAGTATAATTTTCTATATTATATTTACGTAATTGCTAAATCCTGCGCACTATTTACTCAATCCCGCGCATTTTTGCCTTTTATTCCGAATATATTCCTCTCATTTCTCACCCACCAAAGAGAAACAAGAGAGAAAAAAGGGAAACAAGTATACAACGATTTCCATCTACGCCCAAAATCAACAACCCCCTCTCCCTACCGTCGGCCACCTTAAGCTGTGCTTCTCACCCCTCCCTGCCCCCATACCAGCGTCAACCACCCACCACTACGCCGACCATTGCAACCCATGCGCGCGCGTACTGCAGAAACTCATAACCGCAATAACCGCACCTTCGACCACCGTAGAAACCGCACCCTCCCCAACAACCTCCCAGCGCCGCCGGCCACCTAGTTAAGGTCTCCCCCACCACTCTGCGAAACAATCCACTAGCAGATCCAGGGTTTCGGTGGTCGCCGTTGATTGACAACTCTAATGATTTACGGTTCGGTGTGCCAACCATTAATCGCCATTTTCTTTTTCTATTGCTAATCTTTAATTTCATTACACCATGTCATTTGTACCCTCTGTGGGGTAATATCCGTATAATACCCTTAAAATATAAGGACTATAACGCAAATTTTATATGTGATTATTGTCATAAACAAAATTACAAGAGAAAAACGATAAAGCACAAGAATTAACCTTCGGTCCTAGTGCAATTCGGCAATGATAGAGATCAAAGTAGATCTCCTCCTAATTGTTGCACCCAAGATCGTCTGAGAATATGCCCTTGTGCTAGAATGTATTCTCTAATTGCCTTGCAATATTGAGAGAATTGATGTGTGAAGTTTTCAGATGTGAGATCTAAGTTTTGAGAGGAAATGTTCTCAAAACCCTAATTATTTTTGCAAAATGAAAATTAGGTTAGAAAGGAGGAGAAGCTCTCCTTTTGTTCTACCCTTGCTCGGTCCGTGGGTTTCATTAGGGAGGGAGTGGGCTTTCCACTTCCTCCTTATTAAACTCGTGATCCGACTTGAATTGCTAAAACGTATACGACGGGTTTTTAAATATAAATTGTCATCGGTTATCGGTAATTAAAATATCAACTAGTAACATGACTTAGTCGAAATATTAATACATGTCCGACAAAGACAATATTGTATAATTAATTTATTCAATATACATTAATCAAATATAATCGCTTATATTTAATTTACGAATTAACCGCTTAATTCGTCTTAGCCATTTTTATTTAATCCGTATTAAATAATTATCTCAACATCGCTTTTGACTAATTATTAGTCAATAACTCCGACTAACTGGTTAGTCAAAATTGGCATCAACATGACTGTATTTTCATACCGTCACATCTCTCAAACGTATCCTATAGGTGTGACTTTTAGGGACCAGTTGATCACCGCCATCTGTATGACAATAACGTCAAACTTATCTAGCAAGCCAACCGTTATTGATAAACGTGGACCAACTGATAATAATACAAAAGTATACCCTTTGATCCTTTTAGAGATTTAAATGTTATTGCACTAATCGTAGAGGACACAGCCCCAACAAGCTCCCACTTGTCCGTACAAGTGTATGTGTAATAACGTTATCCGCACTAATCTGGAGGACACGGCTCAACAAACTCCCACTTGTCCGTACAAGTGTATGTGCGATAACCGATTCTCATATTCATTTAAAATTTCTCCCACTCAATGTGAAACAATTTGCAGATCCGGATCCGCAAAGGTCGTATTTTACAATCGATCTGTATCTAGAGTGGTTTCCCCGACTAGAGAGTAACTCAACTGATAAAACGAATTCGTATTCGAGCATGGCCATGCATTTCGATTCTGACTCCTCGAGTGGCCCCGAGAAATATCGAGTTCCTGATAAAGGCTGAATATTTCCTTCAACTCGACTCCTTCCGATCTAAGCACAGCATGAAATGACCCAGAAAAAAACTACTGGGCCCCCTGTTACGGATGACCGTGAGAAAGAAACCAAAGTCACCCAAAATCTACCTTAGTCTCAAGAGACAGTCGATAGTCAAAAGAATCGACTCTTAGGATCACCATGGAGGTCCTATCCACGACCTGGCACCGAATGTTATAAAACATTTAGGACTCCACGTCGATGTCACAATTGTGTCCTACGAAATATCCGTATAAATCGCCTCTGTGATTGGTCAGTCAACCTTTTGACTTATGGCTCGTTGAACCCACCATCAACCAACGTCACAAAATAATTACCTTGAGTTATCAGCTCACGTGGGCAATTAAGGACCAAAAATATAATGTTTGTTCAGTTCACTTTGTGGTGTTCAAAATTGTCGTACAAATCCACATGAAAAACAAAATATATAAATATCAAAACGATGATGTCGTATAGAGTACAAAAAGAGTGAATCTAATCCATAAAAGAGTACTACAACTCAGGGACACGTTTAATTCTCATGGAATTAACATGCCCTTCATGCTTATCTTGTCGTAATGGTTTAGTGAGAGGATCTGCTATATTATCATCTGTAGCAATCTTTTCTATCACTACTTCATTTTGCTCCACGTAATCTCGGATTAGATGAGCTTTCCGTTGTACATGTCTAGACTTGTTGCTAGACTTAGGCTCCTTAGCTTGGAAGATGGCACCTCTATTGTCGCAATAGATGGTGATCGGGTCATTCGAACTAGGCACTACAGATAGTCCTTGTAAGAATTGACGCATCCATATCGCTTCATTTGCGGCTTCGGACGCGGCATAGTACTCGGACTCGGTCGTAGAATCTCTTTGTAACACTTTGTTTGGAACTCTTCCGGTGATCGTAGCGCCATTAAGAGTAAAACGAATCCGGATCGAGATTTCGAGTCATCTCGATCCGTTTGGAAGCTAGCATCTGCGTCTTAGGTTGCGCATAACTTTTGATCGCCTCCATAAGTCAATGCCCAATCTTTAGTCCTTCGTAGGTACTTAAGAATGTTCTTGATAGCCATCCAATGTGATTCACCTGGATCTTTGTTGGAATCGACTTGTCATACTCAATGCATATGCCACGCCCGGACGTGTGCATATCATGGCATACATGATTGATCCTATAGCCGAGGCATAAGGAATCCGTGTCATGCGCTCTTTCTCTTCCGGTGTCTCGGTGCACGAGACTTGCTCAAATGCACCCCTGGAGCCATAGGAAGAAACCCCTTTTTGGAGTTAGTCATACTGAATCTCTCTAGGATCTTGTCTATGTAAGACTCTGACGAGAGATAACATCCGACGTGATCTATCTCGATAGATACGGATGCCCAGAATTCTTTGTGCCTCACCCAGATCTTTCATCTGGAAATGGTTTTTCAACCATACTTTCACCGAAGTTAAGAGAGGTATGTCATTCCCAATCAGGAGTATGTCATCGACATACAATATTAGGAAGACAATCTTGCTCCCACTCGACTTGATATAAAGACATGGTTCCTCGACCGATCGAGTAAATCCATTTTCTTTAATCACTTGGTCGAAGCGATGATTCCAACTCCGAGATGCTTGCTTAAGTCCATAAATGGAACGCTTAAGCTTGCACACTTTCTTAGGATGTTCTGGATCGATGAAACCTTCGGGTTGTACCTGAAAGAAATGTAGATTCATTTACATATTAACATACTCATATATGTCTAATTAATTTGTCATAAAATTAAATACGGATTTTATGCATGCAAACAATATAATAAAAGAGAAGAAATCATTTTCTTACAATCAAATTTCGGTTCAAATGGGCAGAAAAGAAATCTCCTTTTCTTTTGTTCTTGAGCTTTCCTTTAATGGAAGAACAAGATCCAAGTGTAGGATCTCTCCTTAGGAATAATACCCAAAGCTTAACTCTTAATCTAATTAATATTATTTGAGCTAGTATAATATTAATCTCATGAAAAATGAACCAAAAATTTGTTTGGTTTAGACTCCTAAAACCGGGTAGGAGATGTGGAGAGGAAGAGTATTATTTTTATCTCTCTAAAAATAATTTTACATGGTTGAATGAATAATAATAATCACCCACACATACATATGGTGAATAATAATTATTTTAAGTAAAAGAACTCTTGTTCTTTTCTATGTAGAACCGATTGGGAGGGAAGGAGAGCCCAATGCATGGGCTAATTTTTCTACCCAAGAAATGTAGGCTTGCATGGCTACACATAGGTAGATCATCATTGTGTTTTCTCTTATTAAAATAATTAACACAATTTTTCCACTAAAACCCTCTTAATATTTCGGTACTTATAAAATGGAAAGTCCATTTTATATTTTGTCATTTGTCAATTTTGTCACATGTTACATGTTACATGACATGTAACAATGCAATGTATTTTTATCATATTAAAAATCAACGTATTAATAAAAATACGTCATATACAAAAATCGACTTAGTAATTCATAATTACTTATACCAAAATATTTTACCAATTTATAAATCATATTTATAATAATTCATTCAATTCTGATTGTTTCTTTAAACAACAATTTCATCCGAGTAATGAAACAATTCGATTACTCAGACCGTATCTCATTTAATCATATTTCAATTTGATACGTAAATTTTACTTCCAAAATCGTCCGTCAATTTTTCAAGTAATTTAATTAACTCGTAACATTATACGATTAATTAAATGATCAATTAAGAGTATTGCCCTATAGGTATGACCTGGGGGTCAATCGATCACCACCGTCACACGACAAGAATAATGTCAAACTCTAGTCACCAATCATTACCGATATATGTTGACCAGTTGTTGTTGAATAACAAAATTACTTCCCAATTGTATTCTTTAAAATGAGATTTAATAATGATATTTAAATCACATGATCGCACTATTGTTGAGGACACATTTCCCAACAATCTCCCACTTGTCCTCGACAAGTGTGCGTCACCAATTCTCTTGTCCTATTACTATCTCCCACTCAATGCAAGGTGTCTTTCGGTCGTACTTGCAAGTGATCATATCGAGAGTGGTTTCCTCGATCCGGAGAATAAGCGATTGACCAGGACTTATCTATCATAGATACTTTCCGAGCGTGGCCACGCATTTCGATTCATTACTCCTCGAGTGGCCCCGAGATATTGTTTTAACCCTGACAAGGGGGTGGACAATTCTATCGCACTATTCCCTTCGACTAGCCACACCATCATAACCCAAAATATGCCCATTTGACCCCATTTACGAAGGTCGTAGTAACACAAATCAAAGTTAATCCGAAACCGTGCCATCTTAGGCGAATAGTCTTTAGTCAAAAGAATCGACTCATTTGAATACTATAGCAGCTCTCGCCACGACCAGGCTATATAAATTTGCGAGAACTCTATAAGCGGTCATTAGGCCCGACAAAAAGTTCCTAACATCTGCCTATGTGATCGACTAGTCATCTCACATGACTCTATGGCATTTGAACTTGCCATCAATCGCATCACACTCTAGTCACTTCGAGACGTCACCTCATACAAGTGACTATGGGCGAATACAATGTTAATCCGTGTTCACTTTAACGGGGTTCAATTGTCACTACAACCCGTTTGGATGTAACAAAGTATAAAAGGAGTTTTTAAAGAAAAACTCGAACGACAAATGCGATTATCACATATGAATAGTCAATGCCTGATTACTATTTCATATCCTATAATCTAATTTGATCTTGCATGTAGTTGTTACTTTCAATTCAATTGAAATGACATGACTCATCATGTTTAGCCTTTGAGAAGGCTTTGGTTAGTAGGTTTTATCAATTTCTTGTACCTTACTCAACCTTACTACATACTCGTTTTCCTTTGTAATGTATACATTTGTATCACAAAACTTTCTGAGTACGTGTCAAGATCCAATCAAGACATAGGCCCTCTTAGCCTAAGAGTAGCTCCCACTGTTTTCACAGTGTGCGGGACTCATCCTCTTGCACATCTCATGATTGCAAGTGTACTCAATTTCCGTTATAAATATCTCTCATTGTTCTTTATTGCCTAGAACGATTCTAGAAAATCTACTTCTTAATTAATATTGCCACAATGGTATCTTAACCATCCTAATGTGTTTTGATTATGGTTTTGTCGGAAACCATGCGCAACCTCAATTGTCAATTGTCACTTGTGTAACACCCTTACACAAAATTGCATCATAAACACTTTGCTTTACTTCCTTAATGCTTCTGCATGCACTTAAGGGTAATCTTTATCGCTTACTTGGTAAAGATTACTTAAATTCGATTTTGAAAACAGTTCATCATACTCAAAGCATATGAAGTGTTATACATCATTTCTTTTTAATTGATTCGGCAGCGGAAGCAAATGAAATCAATCAAATATGTTCAATTTAATTGAACTAGTCATGAATCTTATCAACATAAGACTTCTTACTGACGCTAATATCATGTGGATTTATCTTCATAAATCTGGATATTAAAGATGTATTATAATACTCCAAAAGTCTTAAATCATTCTCAATGATCAATATGTCATCCACATATCGGACTAATTAAAATTTCCGTAACTCCCACTAAACTCCATGTATAAACACAACTTCTCGACTTATCGAGAAATGTTTTATCACATGATCCAAAAAGTTGATTCCAACTCATTGATGTCGTACTTAAGACCCTCTCTTAAGTTTCACATTATCTTAGGATTGCAAGAATCTACAAAACTCATGACATGTATTGAATACATTCCTTCTTTTAAAGAAGCGGGTTTTGGATTCACTTGCTACGTATTTCATAACCTCATAATGAAACACAATCCTTAAGAAGATCCAAATAGACTTAAGCATTTCAATTAGTGCAAAACCCTTTGCAACCAATCTTGCTTTGAAATATCTCTTTATTAGTGCAAAACCCTTTGTCACTAATCAAACCTTTTATTTCGGATTCTCATGACTCTAAGCCTTGTATTGAGTTGTGACTTAAACACTCTTATGTAAGTCATTCGTTCATTACTTTCTAGAAGTAATTAACTTGAATCAAACAATTTCTTTTGTAAGTTATAAGCTCTTTACTTTCTTAAAAGTAGCATGAATTCATCATTTTTAGCAAGTGACGAATTTAACCTCCTAGGTTTTTGAAGAAACAATGTCTTACACAAAACGTCTCATGTAGCCAAGAAAGACCAGTTTCTTGCGACATAACATTCTCTGTGTCATTCTTTGTGGCTCTTGAATAATTTCTCCCACTCTGTCTTCTAAAAATAAACTTGTATTTTAGAAAGACAGCTTCACGAGCCACAAACCCGTCGTACTCGTGATAATGGAAAAGGAAAAATGAGCATTTGTTTCTTGTGAAAACTTACAAACATGGTACTTTTACCATTTCATATCTCATATGATTCGATTTAGTGGAAAAATAATTTAGACAAAAATGATAAAATCCCCAAAAGGATCAAGTAACTCAAGGTAACTTGATTGAAATCCAAACCATATCGAATAGCGTTTGATTTCTTATCTAATCACACATTATTCCATAATGCGTGCTAAGAGAGATTAACTTGTGATACTATATCACATTTCCTTTGGCTTATATCAAAGTCTTCACTTTGATAATCCCATCACGACTTAAATCGTGATTCCTTGAACTCTTTGAAATTCTTCAAAGATTTCTCTATTTACCTTATTAAGTGAACATATTAGTGTCAACTTAAATCGTTGGTAAAAGAAAATGATCAACCTATTTTGGATCAATGATTTACAATCTCGATCTCCTTTTCAACCAAAAAGCACGAGACATCTTGCTTTGAATACAAGATACGCATATACCATTAACAATCTAATGGTTTCAAGAGTACTCGATAACTCCTTGCGTTCATCATTCCAAAATTTAAGGTTTAATCTTGGGTTACCAATTTGAGTCTTACATCATCTTCATGATATATCATTCTAGTTTGGTTTAGAATATAATCACCTTGATGATGGGTTAGCCATACATCAAATCATGGTGTAAAGGGTCACAAAGGTGAAAACCTCTTTTGTATCTTAACAAGTTCATATTCTTATTTAGAGTTTATGCACTTAATAGTCATAATTAAGTACAACTTTAAATCCAAAAACTAGATTGAGTACACAATTACTCTATCTCTCGACATTATTGTTGCTAGTCGTCATATTCTAATCATCCTATGTATCAAGTACAATGATGAAAACCTCCATTGGTTTCTAATATTGACGAAGTAGTACTAACAAAATTTTATGTTTAATCAAATAAACATTTTTAAAGAAGAAGCTCCCATTAGATGTCCCACAACTAACTTGATAATTCTTCAATAATTTGGGGTAGTTTCCTTTCTCGTGTCCAACATTTAAGACAATGGAAACTTTATCGGTCGGGATTGATAGGTTTAGTATCGTCATTCTCAACAACTTTACCTTTAACATTACCTTGTATCAATTCCTTTTACTTCTTGAACCTCGTCCTCATCTTAACGGTTTAAGAGAATGCTCCCACTCATTTCAATGAGTCTTTACTTAGAGAAGCAAAGGTGAATCTTATAAAGATTACTCTTCAATTCAATCGTTTTAGTCTTAAAACTTTCATTGAAGTGGTTGCGTTATTTTGGTCAATTACGAATTCTGAAAATCTAATCACCAAAACAATTTTATTGCTTCAAGGTACTTAATTTAATTAAGTATATAAAACATAATCCATTGTAAGTAGAAGTGTTAGTCATGAATCAAAAACCTATTTGATAATGAATAACTTTAATCTATACTCTTTACAAGAGATCCTTATCAATGGTTCATTTGAGGTTTTAGAAGCAAATTCATATTTGTCTTTAGTTACGATGTTTTAAGGAGATTTGAAACAAAAATCGAAATGATATCGTATATGAATTGTGGTAAAGAAATAGAACAATATGATAACGGAATAATGGAAAACTTAACATTTATCGTTTTATTAATACTTGTAAATAACAAGTAAAGCATTTACATAGTGACCTCTACCCAACTATGATAAATGATTCCAAGATCCAAATTCATATTAACTTGGGCACGGTGGGGCCGATACATCCCTTATCAATATAACTCGGTGGATTAACTCTTTAATCGATTCTACTTTTAGAACTCTTGGTCGATAAAATTACATTAACATTTATCTTTAGCCCAAAACACATCGACAAGGGCACGGTGGGGCCGATACATCCCTTATCAAATACTTTTGTTGAGTTCAATCCAAATTTCGAATAAATGTGTCCATGATCCAAACCCACATTAACTTGGGCACGGTGGGGCCGATACATCCCTCATCAACATGAATTCGGTGGATTAACATTCATCACCCACTTCCCCTACGTAACAAGGTTTGTACCCGGTGTGGCGAAAGTGCACTCCCTCACGAAATAGGTTTTCATGGTTTCTACTATTTGGTAAGGCTATGTCTCAATTGATTGTTTTAGCGAGAGGTCATGTCAATTTATTATCTATCACGTTTTAAGTGAACTAAAGCGGTGAACTACGATAATTATAATTGACACGGTCGATAAACTCGATAAAATGACAATGCATGTTTTAGTTATGGCGATTTAGCGATGCATGTGACATAAAATAAAATGCAAGCATAAAGATAAATAAATCCTAGTATGGCCTTTCCTAAAATAGAAAAACTATTTAACTATTACATATTCGGAAACCAACTCCATTGGTCCCTTGAACTTCGGTTGTGGCACGCATCTCGAGGTAACACCGTCTTTATGTATCGCCATTCTTGAAGAAATCCATCTTTTGGAAACTCCGGAATGAATAAAATTACATAATAAATTACATAATTTCCTATTATACATTTGTAACTAAAATAAAATAAATCTATTAAATTACAAAACGGTGATACGAGATCACAATAAAAATTACAACCGAATCGATATTCCCATACATTTCGGGAAATACCAATTAAAATCTAAGGCCATACTAAGTAAAAATTACATAATTCAAAATTACATAAATTAAAATTATGACAATCATAAAGAAAATGCAGCATTATAATATGTATGAACATGCTCAATTTTTATGCTAAATCGCCTTTAATTAGCCAATATCGTATATTACTCGGTTTTTAGCGATTTGCGTGATTTCAACATTTTATAATCACAAAAATACATAAACTCATATTTATGCATAAGTTAATTACCCTAACCTCTTAGGACTCAAAATATAGTATTCACTAATAATTTGACCATAATTAACCTTTATTTACAAAATTGTTCATAAATGGACCAAAAATTACAAAATAAGCCATTAAACTTCAAATAAATCACAAAAATTCCAAATAAATTCAAAATTTGAAATTTAAACTCATGAACATACTGGAAAAATCCATGACACTCATAATGTTCAAAATCTTAGGTTAAAAATTTCGAAATTTTTCCGGAAAAACAATGTTGCGGTTTATCGATTTTTAATAAAATAATCATAAAAACATGGAAAAATTATTTTCATTAACTTTTCAATTTTAGATCTGAAAAATATAATAAAATGCAACATTAGACGTTTTTCCTAAGTCATAGATTAT
This sequence comes from Silene latifolia, assembly GCF_048544455.1. Taxonomy (NCBI): domain Eukaryota; kingdom Viridiplantae; phylum Streptophyta; class Magnoliopsida; order Caryophyllales; family Caryophyllaceae; genus Silene; species Silene latifolia. The sequence continues at coordinate 301,171,717 of NC_133537.1, forward strand.
GTTTTATTAATTTTCCACTAATAATGTCACTATTTATGCTATTTTTCTTCAAAAATTCATAAATCATGCAAAAAGACTTCTTTATAGCCAATTATTTTACACACATCTTGTAAAATTGCATGTGACAACACATTAATTTTCTATGACCAGATTCGAAATTTAACTCATATTAACCTATTTTTCACTTACAACCGAATTTAATAATGAAAAATTCATTTTTCGAGCATAACAAGTCCAAAAATTATGAAAATTTACAGGTTATCTCAAAATAATATATGTGACAACATATCCAAAAACCAAGTGAAAATTCGAAGTATAGCTATTTTTAGACCAAAAATGACATTTTTACTCATAAAATCACATTTAAATGCCATTATTGTAAATTATGAACAATAAAAATCCGAAAAATTAACCAAAATATCCTAAAACACTTTAGGACCAGAAATATTAACATGCATGTAATAATTTCGTGATATCTCATAATAACACAAATTTTACAAGTTTTATTTGTTATTCTTATAACTCGGAAAAACTTTTAACCGATTTGCATGCAAACAACCGTGGCTCTTGATACCGATTGAAAGAAATGTAGATTCATTTACATATTAACATACTCATATATGTCTAATTAATTTGTCATAAAATTAAATACGGATTTTATGCATGCAAACAATATAATAAAAGAGAAGAAATCATTTTCTTACAATCAAATTTCGGTTCAAATGGGCACAAAAGAAATCTCCTTTTCTTTTGTTCTTGAGCTTTCCTTTAATGGAAGAACAAGATCCAAGTGTAGGATCTCTCCTTAGGAATAATACCCAAAGCTTAACTCTTAATCTAATTAATATTATTTGAGCTAGTATAATATTAATCTCATGAAAAATGAACCAAAAATTTGTTTGGTTTAGACTCCTAAAACCGGGTAGGAGATGTGGAGAGGAAGAGTATTATTTTTATCTCTCTAAAAATAATTTTACATGGTTGAATGAATAATAATAATCACCCACACATACATATGGTGAATAATAATTATTTTAAGTAAAAGAACTCTTGTTCTTTTCTATGTAGAACCGATTGGGAGGGAAGGAGAGCCCAATGCATGGGCTAATTTTTCTACCCAAGAAATGTAGGCTTGCATGGCTACACATAGGTAGATCATCATTGTGTTTTCTCTTATTAAAATAATTAACACAATTTTTCCACTAAAACCCTCTTAATATTTCGGTACTTATAAAATGGAAAGTCCATTTTATATTTTGTCATTTGTCAATTTTGTCACATGTTACATGTTACATGACATGTAACAATGCAATGTATTTTTATCATATTAAAAATCAACGTATTAATAAAAATACGTCATATACAAAAATCGACTTAGTAATTCATAATTACTTATACCAAAATATTTTACCAATTTATAAATCATATTTATAATAATTCATTCAATTCCGATTGTTCTTTAAACAACAATTTCATCCGAGTAATGAAACAATTCGATTACTCAGACCGTATCTCATTTAATCATATTTCAATTTGATACGTAAATTTTACTTCCAAAATCGTCCGTCAATTTTTCAAGTAATTTAATTAACTCGTAACATTATACGATTAATTAAATGATCAATTAAAAGTATTGCCCTATAGGTATGACCTAGGGGGTCAACTGATCACCACCGTCACACGTGATAATGTCAAACTCTAGTCACCAATCATTACCGATATATGTTGACCGAGTTGTGATAACAAAATTACTTCCCAATTGTATTCTTTAAAATGAGATTTAATAATGATATTTAAATCACATGATCGCACTATTGTTGAGGACACATTTCCCAACAGTACCATGTACAACTCTTCCTCCAAATAACCGTTTAAGAAGGCGGTTTTCACATCCATCTGCCAAATTTCATAGTCATGAAAAGCGGCAATCGCTAAGATAATCTGAATGGAACGCAGCATGACTACGGGTGCAAAGATTTCATCGTAGTGCAGACCTGACACTTGGGTGAAACCTTTAGCAACTAGTCGTGCTTTATAGATATCTTGTTGACCTTCCACAGAATGCTTTATCTTGTAAAGCCATTTGCATTGAAGGGGACGAACCTTAGCAGGTAAGTCAACAAGATCCCATACGTTGTTCTCATACATAGAGTCCATCTCGGATTGCATGGCCTCAAGCCATAGCTTTGAGTCAGAACTAGTCATGGCACCTTTATAGGTTGCGGGTTCACTACTCGTTAAGAGTAGTATGTCATCTATGTCATGTTCCTCGACCATACCAATGTATCTGTCCGGAGGAATAGAGACTCTTCCCGACCTCCTAGGTTCCTCAGGAATATTCACCGCAGCCGGGATTGAAGGAATTGGTTCCTCCAATGGTTGCTCGGTATTTGGTTGGAACTTAAATGACTCGAAGGTTCTATCACTCTTTGCATTCTCGAGAAATTTCTTCTCTAAGAATGTCGCACTAGCCGCAACAAAAACACGTTGTTCGGTTGGCGAATAAAAGTAATGACCAAGTGTTCCTTTAGGATAACCTATAAAGTATGTCTTGACCGATCGCGGGCCGAGCTTATCCTCGTGTCTCCACTTGACATAAGCCTCGCAGCCCCAAACCCGTATAAAGGACAAGTTAGGGACCGTTCCCTTCCATAGTTCATATGGAGTCTTGTCAACGGCTTTAGACGGACTTCGGTTAAGTATTAGAGCAGCGGTGACGAGAGGAGAGCATAACCCCATAATGAGTCGGGCAATACGGTGTGACTCATCATGGATCGAACCATATCAAGTAGTGTTCGATTTCTCCGTTCGGACACACCATTCAGCGAGGTGTTCCGGTGGAGTTAAGCGTAGGGCAATCCCACAGTCCTTAAGGTGTTGATCAAACTCGTGAGAAAGATACTCGCCACCACGGTGCGAGCGCGGTGTTTTAATCTTTCTACTCGGTGAGGTTCTGTACCCGATTCTGGTATTCCTTGAATTTCTCAAAGGATTCACTTTTGTGCTTCATTAAGTAGACATAGCCATATCTACTTAAATCGTCCGTGAAAGTGATGAAATACCTATAGCCTTCTCGTGCGGTGATTGACATAGGCCCACACACATCCGTATGTATGAGTCCTAATAGGTCAGCAGCGCGCATTCCAACACCTTTGAAGGAAATTGGAGTCATCTTACCAATGAGACATGATTCACACGTGCCAAATGATTGAAAATCAAAGGCCGAGATAGCTCCATTCTTTATGAGTTGTTTTACGCGTTTCTCATTAATGTGTCCCATCAGCGATTGCCATAGGTATGTTTGATCTTTGTCACCGACCTTTAACTTCTTATTCATTACGTGTAATATTTCGGTGGTCGGATCTAAAACATAAATTCCGTTCATGGAGACTGCCTTGCCATAAATCATATCGTGTAATAAGAAAATGCAAGAATTATTCTCTATTACAAATGAAAAACCAAGTTTGTCAAGTCACGGACTGAAATAATGTTTTTCGAAAGACTGGGTACATAATAGCAATTATATAAATAACTCAAATCCGCTAGGAAGCTGGATCACGTATGTTCCCCTCGAGACGGCGGCCACTCGTGCTCCATTCCCGACACGCAGTCCACCTCACCCTTTACGAGGGGTTCGATGTTTCGGAGCCCCTGCACATGATTACACAGATGAGAACCACAACCAGTATCTAGTACCCAAGTTCCGTAACTTGCGTGGTTAATCTCAATCATATGAATAAAAGTAGAAGAGGAAGAAAACATACCAACAGGTTTAACACGACCTGCTTTTATGTCCTCATGGTAGACAGGACATGTACGCCTCCAATGCCCAGTCTTGTGGCAATGATGGCATTCCATGTTTTCGGTCTTGCTTTTTGTCGCGCCTGATGAGTTACTTGCCTCACCAGGCCCACTCTCTTACGACCACGACTTCTTGAACTTCGTTTGCCTCTGCTAGGTGCGCTTGAGCTTTGCCCTTACCCTTGCCTTTGTTTGTCACAACGAGAACATCTTGTTTCATGCTCCCACTGAACTTCATGTCCTTCTCGGTGCATACGAGAAGGAGTGCGATTCATGGGGACTTTTCTTCAAATCATTCATATAGTAATTGGCCCTAAAGAGCGCAAAACCATCGTGGAGTGAATGAAGCATGCGGTCAATCACAATGTTCTCGCTGATTTTACAATCAAGCGCCTCAAGTCTCTCGACATTCTCAATCATCTTTGAGAATGTGTGGGCTAACCGGTTGGCCCTTTCGGGAGTCTCGCATCAAAGAAGCGAGTGGTATGCTCATAGGTCACGATTCTCGGTGCTTTCGAGAATTCCTTAGTGAGCGTGGTGAAAATCTTGTTTGCACCTTGGGCTATGAAGCGTTTCGGCAAATTGGATTCCATTGCAAAAATGAGTACGTTTTTAATCGCACCCGCTTCCATGACGAAGTCGCTATACGTGGAGACCTCGTTAACTCGGCCGTGGGACCTGGGGGGTGGCGGGAGGGCTCGATCAAATACTTGAGCTTCCGTCGGCGGTGGCGGCATTCCGTAATGCCGCCTCCCATTCCGCGAAGTTTGATCCATCATTCTTGATCTAGAGGTGATTCATCGATTCATAAAGATCGAAGCCGGGACTCACGGTCCAATGTGGCACTTGGCATTGGGTCATCGAGGATGCCACCATTAAGTTATTAGCGAGTTTAAAAAACGTGATCTACTACGAAAAAGAAAGAAAAACAAAAACGAAATAAGCAACTCATCGAGGTGATTTAAGTCTATTTAAAATTCATTTTAATCGTGTAGACTCATTGCACTTGCATAATTGATCTCCCTCAAGAATAATACAAGTGATCCCAAGACTCAATTTCCGTAAATTGATAAGCCAACTGTTTAGCTAGTTCTTCCGTAAGAACTCTTGGTCGATAGATTTCCGTAAATCCTATCTATAGTCCACCATAATCACAGGATCGTACGAGTGACCATAGTGTTGAGATAAAATAAGTCAATCAGTTCCAACTTACCCGACGTAGAAGGGGTCATATTATGCCTACCGACGAAGAAGGGATTCATTGGAGTTTGACCTATAGAGACTATTCTCAATTTTTGGTTATACGAGGAAGATCCCATCAACTTAGTTTTAATTCATTTTAAGTGAACGAATAACTAGCATTACGTGAATGAATTATCTTAGGTGATGGCTTAAACTTGATCGTGTGACATAAGAATGTCATAGAAAACTAACGCGTGACCTCTATATGAGTCAGTTTTCATGCAATTATTAGGTGGTTTGGTTTTTAGGCGGAATATGATGCAATCTATCGTTACGAAAAATAAATAAAAGAATGCAAAACGTAAATAAAAATTCCTAGTGTGGCATATCCTAGTAAAAAGAACATAATACAACTTTGGAATCCACTGTTGGACCCGAGAAGCTTGTCTTGATGTTCCATCTTTGTCCATGCAGCGGGAGTGAGCATCCGATCTCCATCTTTGGTCTTCTCAAAATTACAATTAAAATTTACAAAAATAAACCTATTTACATTCTAAATAAAAACTGTAATTACAAGGGAAAAATCAAAATGGAGATACGAGATCTCAAAATACAACCAAGACCGTGTTCCATCATTACGGTAACACGTTCTACTAAGGCCACACTAAGTTACAACCGTTTGTAAATAAAATAAATACGTAATGTAAGCATTCAAAACATTCAAAATAACGATAAATGAAATGCATCAACTAAAAACAAATTCATTCGTGACATAATTCCGTAATTATGTTAAATTTATCCAAACCACCTTTTAACAATTAAAATCATGTGACAAAACCGCTTCATCAACTTAATTTTAATTCATGATAATCCGTTATTTTAAATCGTTTTAAAATAACTAAATGGTACGTGAGTGAACCGTTTCACTATCAAGCGAATGCACAAAATTCGTATTGTGCACATGTTTTGGCCGAAAAAAATAAAAACTGAAATTTTTTTTTTTTTTTTTTCTTCTTCACGGTCTGACCGTGAACAGTACACAAAATTTTTTTTTTTTTTTTCTTCAGCTATTGCCGAGAGCAAGAAAAAAAGCCAAAAAAAAAAAAATTAAGCGGCTCAATAACCGAGAGCCTCAACAAAACAAACAAAATCGATTTGTTAAAAACCAATTGTAAATTGAACATAATCCGTATTAAAACAAAATTACAATTGACATGATCTTCACATATTGTTATAATTATCGTTTAAAACAACAATACGCAAAGAACAAATCGAAAACAAAACAGAAGATCGTCACAAGGCACGATTTCCAATGCACAAAAAAAATCAGCCGTGTAAAAAAAAATACAAACCAGCCGTGACAAAAAAATGATGCCTCACGTTTTTTTTTTTTTTTTTTTTTTATGCAAAAAAATATCGATTCAATTTCGTTTGATGAAAAACACATAGAAAAATTTACGTGGCCTCGCTCTGATACCACTTGTGGGGTAATATCCGTATAATACCCTTAAAATATAAGGACTATAACGCAAATTTTATATGTGATTATTGTCATAAACAAAATTACAAGAGAAAAACGATAAAGCACAAGAATTAACCTTCGGTCCTAGTGCAATTAATGCAATGATAGAGATCAAAGTAGATCTCCTCCTAATTGTTGCACCCAAGATCGTCTGAGAATATGCCCTTGTGCTAGAATGTATTCTCTAATTGCCTTGCAATATTGAGAGAATTGATGTGTGAAGTTTTCAGATGTGAGATCTAAGTTTTGAGAGGAAATGTTCTCAAAACCCTAATTATTTTGCAAAAATGAAAATTAGGTTAGAAAGAAGGAGAAGCTCTCCTTTTGTTCTACCCTTGCTCGGTCCGTGGGTTTCATTAGGGAGGGAGTGGGCTTTCCACTTCCTCCTTATTAAACTCGTGATCCGACTTGAATTGCTAAAACGTATACGACGGGTTTTTAAATATAAATTGTCATCGGTTATCGGTAATTAAAATATCAACTAGTAACATGACTTAGTCGAAATATTAATACATGTCCGACAAAGACAATATTGTATAATTAATTTATTCAATATACATTAATCAAATATAATCGCTTATATTTAATTTACGAATTAACCGCTTAATTCGTCTTAGCCATTTTTATTTAATCCGTATTAAATAATTATCTCAACATCGCTTTTGACTAATTATTAGTCAATAACTCCGACTAACTGGTTAGTCAAAATTGGCATCAACATGACTGTATTTTCATACCGTCACATCTCTCAAACGTATCCTATAGGTGTGACTTTTAGGGACCAGTTGATCACCGCCATCTGTATGACAATAACGTCAAACTTATCTAGCAAGCCAACCGTTATTGATAAACGTGGACCAACTGATAATAATACAAAAGTATACCCTTTGATCCTTTTAGAGATTTAAATGTTATTGCACTAACTGTAGAGGACACCAGCCCCAACACCCTCATCCAATTAGAACAATCAATCAAAAGTGGAGCATCAAGTACATAATGAATAAATTGATTTACAAATAGTGGTTGGCATTATCTCCACTGGCACGCACACACTATTTTTATGCGTACGGGCGAGTGTAGGAATGGGTGGTTGGCGGCGGGATTAGGGTGTAGAGGGGTAGTCAGCGGCGTTGGGAGGCTGGTCGGGAGGGTGCCGGTCGCGAGGATGGGGCTGTATATTGTCCTTCTCTCTCTTGTGTCTTTCTTAGAAAGGTGAGAAATGAGAAGGATATACTCAGAAAAAAAGGGAAAAATGCGCGGGATTAAGTAAAATAGTGCGCGGGATTTAGCAAGTCCCTATATTTAAGTGACAATGTTTATAATTTTTATTTATATAAAAACTTATACATTTCATTTCGTAAAAAAGTATCGTAAAACAAAATTATGAAAAGTATATAACTAGATTCGTGGTAAAAATAAAAAATGTTATTATTAGAGTATAGTTTTATATCATTTGCACATGTTTTAATTATGATAAAAAAAAACGTATGAATATTAATAGATAGTATAGTATTTGTTCATTATCAAATTGGGCTGGATGTCGAATTAGGTGCGAAAAATATGGTGTACTTCTAAGTATATTATTTGTCTTACGTTGAAAAATAATATAGGTGTGATGAATATATTACGAATAAATAGCTGAATTGTCCCACATCAAAAGATTGTCATAAGGTGAATTGTCTCACATCAAAGGATTATCACAAGGTGAGGTGATCCTATGATTATTTTTTTTATGACGAGGGGGTTGAATCCCCCCTGGCCCATGCATTCCCGCACCACCACATGGACCATGTAAGCCACCCCATTCGGGGGTTGCAGTGGCCAAGTGGTCATCGCCCGGTAGTCGAACCCGGGACCTCCCAACTCCTGCATTTCTGCAAGTTTCAAGGTTTAACCCGGCTACCACTAGACTAACACTACTTGGTTGTTATCCTATGATTATAAATAAGAATCATCATTGGAACTTAGATATCAACACAAAATCTTTTGAGTCTCTCAAGTATTGTCATAATACAAACAATAACAGACAAATATTAAGCACGTCAATATTTATAAAGGCGATTATATATTAGTGATATTATAATATGTTTATATAATTAGATTCGTGGTAAAACGAATGCTATCATTAGAGTATAGATTTCATATAATTTGCACATATTTTAATTATGACAAAAAAATTGAAAAAAAAAACGACGAATGTTAATAGCTAGTATTGCTCATTATTAAACCGCGTTTGATGGCGAATTAGGTGCGAAAAATATGGTATACTTCTAAGTATATTATTTGTCCCACATTGAAAAATAATGTAGGTGTGATGAATATACTACGTATAAATAGTTGAATTATCCCACATCAAAAGATTATCATAAGGTGGGGTGATCTCATTACTATAAATAAGAGTATCATTGAAGTTAGTAAATAGTATCAATCCAAAATCTTTGAGTCTCTGAAATATTGTCTTAGAGAGCTCTTATAAGAGTTTGTATTAACGACATGCGTCAGTTACAACAATAACATACAAATATTAAGCCTTACAACATTTTTTCATTAACAAAGTGTTTTATCTTTTATTTTATTTGAAAAATATATTTTAATCATATGTAAACAAATAATTACACATTGGTAAGATTATAATTAAGTTAATTACCCCGTTGTAACGCACAAGCGTCAAACTAGTTTATACTAAAGTAGACTGACTTAGAGACTCCTAAAAACGACTAGGAAAGACGTCCTAAAACAGCTCCTAAAATGGACTTCTAGATGGTAAAATTGCCTTATTACAACCTTGTTAAGATTAGGAAAGAAAACAACACTACCTTAAATTTATTATCTAAACAAAACAAGGAAACTAAGAATAGAAAAACAAGATGATCATATAATCACCACCAACTATTACACAGTTTTGGAAACCATATGAAACAGCTCCAATTCCTTGCGCTCTTAAGTAACTTGACGACTAAGTAATAGTAGCGTGTTGACCACCCTTAGAATCTGTGTCCTATTGTAGCCTTCGTTGTTCTTCCACGTTATCATGTTCACTTGACTTGAGCTCATTTTGATCTTTTAAAATATTTGGAACACATTTTACCTTTATTTTCAGTGTACTCTAATGCTCCGGCCGCATCATAAGTACTTGTATTAGATAAATCTAGAAATTTATAATCAAAGTGAAACTTAAAACATTTTAAGGTCAAATGGGAAAGATATTTAGTGTGTGTTTGACCTAACTTGTAAAAGTGTTTTTGGACTTGAAAATATTTTTTAGCCAAACACAACATTTTTCAAAAGTTAAAGAAAAATTACCAAAAGCTAAAAATTTATATTTTTGCCCATAAAAATAGAAGCACTAATTTGATGTTTCTACTTTTGAAAAACACTTTTAGAAAATTAAGTTTGTGTTTGGCCTTGTTTTTCAAAGCGTTTTTGGACTTAAAAATACTTTTTGGCCAAACATATCATAAATTTGAAAGCTAATAGTAGATTCTTAAAAGCTCAAATACCTCGTTTTTGCCCATAAAAATAGAAGTATCAATTTGATGTTTCTGTATCTTGAAAACTATTTTTGAAAAATTAAGCTTAAAAAATAGAAATTCATTTTAAGTAAATTAGGCCAAACATGCTTGAAAAATAACAAAACCTCATTTTTGAGAAGTGAGGCCAAACATGCTCTTAATACCTAATTTAATTGCACTAGTATGATGAAATAATGTGTACAAGTTTGTGATTTGTTTTTTACATCGACTAAATAAGTTGTATGATTTTATTGAGCGAAATATCAGTGGATTATTGGCACTTTATATGTTCCGATCACGGTAGATATTGACATATTGTACATTAGAGTTATAGCGTTACAGAAGGTGCTGCATCTAATATTATTATCGTTTTATTCGCTCATAAAAATCGTATGTTCTCTTTTTGGCTGGTTTAACCCAATTATCATAAACTATTATTTTTGTCATTTGTGTGTGTGTGTTTCGAGTAGTATTTACTTTTGGAAAAATAAATCATTTAAACAAGGCCAACCCATCACCTAACGGAGTAAAAAAATTTATATGACAAGTATTAGTAGTTGTAAAGGAGCATTACTAGAACAACTTTACAAAAAGTAGGATTATATATTTTTTTTTTTGACATCAAAACTAAAATCTAATTGAGTTTTTCTGTATTATTTTTGAATTTCATTATTATTTTTTGAGCATAATATTTATCTAAAGAAACTCATAAATTTTACAATAAAACTCATATACTTACACTTAAGCTTAAATACTTTATTGTAAAGTTCAAAATTATACCACCAATTATATTACAACTGGTGGTATATTCTATCTACTAGTCTGTATTATTTAACTATTGATAGTTAAGCAATCTTAGTAACAATATTGGCTAGTTTTTCCTCAAATTTAGAATAAAATTTTATAATAAGGATAGGTCGGGAACCAGAATAATAGTGTGAATCACAACTCTTATAATACACACTAAATGACGCAAAACTCTTTGATTTGGAACGATCAAATGACTGAGACATAAATGCACAATTTTAGGACGAAATTTTATGATATACGGTATCTGATAATCTTAAGTCTTATGTACGATTTTTGCGACGGATTTTCATCATAATATTGTTATTCTATCGTGAATGTTAATGTCGCGCAATTCAATTATTTCCTACATAACCTGGTGACATTTGTCACTTAAGTACATATACATCCCAATAATTATTATTATTATTATTATTATTATTATTATTATTATTATTTTTCTTTTTTTTTTTTTTGCGGCGGATTACATCTTCGTATAATCCGTTGCAACCATTTCATCGTTTTATCACGCATTCAGTATGCACCAACTACCAATTACATCAGTCATGACTGATGGGTCATGAGTATTAACATGACCCAGAGTAGTACCAATCCAATAACGTCTCTACAACATATGATCACGTATTAGAATTTGTTGAATATACTGTATAATTATACAAATCTGTAGAAGTTAAAGTAATCCATTAATTTTAAGCCCACAGTATTTTCGTATCTCTTCCCTTGTTTCTATCCCTGCACCTTATTTTTCCACATTTAGATAACACATCCATTTCATCTCTCAATAATTGACACACTTCTACCTTGTACTATATAAAAACCCACCTCTTCACCCCCTAAAATATCTCTCATTTCTCTTACTTAGCTTTACACTCGAAAAACATCCATCATATTTTCCCTCAAAAAAAAAAAAAAAAAAAAAAAACAGAGAACAAAATGTTGGCAATATTTCACAAAGCCTTTGCTCATCCACCAGAAGAGCTAAACAGTCCAGCATCACATAAAGGACCTAAAAAACCAAAACTACCACATGAAACTCTGAATGATTTTGTGTCATCTCACCCTGAAAACACCTTTCATATGAGCTTTGGTCATGCTGCTGTTCTTGCTTTTGTTCGACCTTCCCCTCCTAATCCTCTCCAACAAATGTAATTTTTCTAACTTTTACTCATTATATATAATTTCTTTCTTGGGTCAGTCATGGAAACAGCCTCGCTTTATGTCCCTAACAATTTGCTGGAGCCTAATTGACTCGTTAAATTGTACTTGTACGCTTTTTTTGATGATGTTGCAGGTTGTTTTGTGGGTATGATGATATATACTGCTTGTTTAAGGGGAGTTTAGACAACTTATGTGGGTTAATAAAAGATTATGGACTGTCAAAGACTGCAAATGAAGCCATGTTAGTGATTGAAGCATATAGAACACTTAGGGATCGTGGACCCTACCCTGCTGATCAAGTCATCAAGAACCTTGAAGGCAGATTTGGTTTTGTCATCTATGATAGCAAGAACGGCACTGTCTTCACTGCCCTCGTATTTTTCTTTTCCCTACTAAATAAATACTCCCTCCCCTCCGTCCCAATCATTTGTTAATTGTTACCTTTTCTATTCTTTGCAAGGAGTAAATAAATGATTGAGACTGCACCTCTCTTTTGATTTGTTCAATTAATATCATGTCTTAAATCAGTTGTAGTGACCTAATCTCGTCACCAACAAGTCGATATGACTTGTTGATCTTCAACTTTCTTAACCATCTAAATAGTGATGATGACTCATTTAACATTCTAATAAATGTAATTAGAAGGTAATGAGTTTATTTCACATTTAAAACCGTCTCATATAATTAATTTTTGGTGTGACCTGGATTATTAGCAATGGCTAATCATGATGTTATGGAAATGTGTTAAAAAAGGGATCGGATGGAGGAGTGAAGCTGTATTGGGGAATAGCAGGAGATGGATCAGTGGTAATATCAGATGATTTGGAGGTGATTAAAGCAGGATGTGCTAAATCATTTGCCCCATTTCCTGCAGGTCTGCTTTCTCCTTTCAATCTTAAAAAGGATAACCTCATCCCCACACCCCACAACTTTTGGAGTTTTGGATAATCTCTCATTATCACTTCATTTCTTTTATCTTTTCTGCTATTTGCATATCTATCTGATAATCTCTTGTCTTTTTCTTCACCTACCGCTTCATTAACCTCGCTCCCACTATTATTGAAGAATAGTTATAGTCTTATATAAGGCGGCTTTACATACGTATAGTGTAAAACCGATACAGGCATACAGCCATCAATTAATCACGATCCATATTAACGGACAATATTTATAAACTAACATGTTTGTGGTCTGAAAATCAAAAAATTGAATTTTTTGGTTACAATTTTTTTTTTCTATTGTATTAGTGATTTAGCCCGTTGAAAAAATGTTTTCGCCAATCTAACATGAAATTCTGGTTTTGTCATTGCATTAGAATGAATAAATGAGTCAGTTTCGTGTAAAATAGTTTTTATGTTTTGGTACGCAGTTTCGTGTAAAATAGTGATGGGGGTTAGAAAGGAGCTCCAAGAGAGTGATTTGTAAATTATTAAAAGAAGGCCTATTGCTTGTAAATTATACGGAGTATGTCCTCATTAATTAAGATAAAAATGCCCAAATATATTTTTGTAGCAAAAGAAAAAACAAAGAAAAGTGACGAATTTCGGGTCTCAACTCGGAAACTGAAGGTGATTATCTCTTATAATTACCAACATGAATATCATCTAATCAACGGAAATGGAACCTTTTCATTTCCTCTCACAATCTCTTTAAATAATAATTTCCTTTTACATTTTCATTTTTCTTTATTTTATGCGTAAATTTAGAACCTTTAGATGTTGTCAATATGCGATCCGGGACACTAATAGATAAGAGAAATAGAGAGAAAATGGGCTCCTAATCAACCTAGGAAAAATGGAGAGGATTTTGACTCCTTGTTATTAAGGTCCACCGCTTTATCTAATGTTTGGATAAGTCCCTTTCTTCCGCATGATGACGACCAAGAATCTTTTGTTTCTATGGTGACATTCATGATTCAACGCATTTTGTTGAAAAAAAGAGTGTATTATTGAAAAAAGAAAGCATTATTGTAAGGTTATGTGACTATGGCCCAATTTCAGTTTCCAACCCACCCACCCATTTGTTTGTTTCTTTATTTATTGATAGCTAGATTAGAAAAAAAATGGACATTTTTTTATTTTATTCTACCAAAAGTCGATTATAGATTTTGGAGCTATAGTACTTTGAAACTGCTCTGTAATTTGTTTTTTAGCATTTTCGATAGAGGTATATGGGCTTGTTTTGATGGAGTGTAGCCCAACTGCGATGATTGTCCGCGGCAGCAAGGCCTATATATAGAACATGATGGCCTATCGCCTATCACCATGGCTCATGTAAATCGTATTTTAAATGAAATATTGCCAACAAGCTTCAATTTATTTCTTCACAGGTTTCATATTCCATAGCGAGGGAGGATTAGTGAGCTTCGAGCACCCAATGAACAAAGTGAAGGCGATGCCAAGGGTGGATAGCCAAGGGGTGATATGTGGAGCCAACTTTAATGTCGACAAGTACACTCGCATAAACAGCATGCCTCGATCTGGTAGTGCAGCCAATTGGTCTCAATGGGATACTCAGATGAACGAAGCTGCTTGAGCTTCGAAACACCCCTTTAATATTATGTCATACCATGCACTTTAGGACCGGTCACACCCTCGAGTTCAAGTTCAATAAGTTCACTCATGTGAGATAGAGTTGTATATTCTGTGTCTTAATTTCAAGCTTTGCTTATGTATTTTATTTGTAAGGAGAATCTTGCATTGTTAAACAAACAATTTGCTTCTCAGGACTTGGTGTTAGCCAAACTTTCGGCCCATAACTTATTATGTAGCGGGGTGGGCTTCCCTATTTTGGGGACAAGTAATTAGAGGATTAAACTTGAGTACAAACTTAAGCCGGGCCGAGTTAACATGAGTACATATAGATAATCACACCTCTCAAAGGAAGCTCTCGAAGGATGCTCGATGACACCCCTCTAAAAGGAAGCTCGGTAAACAAATGTAGTTCTGTTGCATATTGGTTCGATTTATGATTAAACCGGCTTAAATAGTTCATCAAGTTAAATTAGATGACATATGTTGCTTGTTGCAGTATAAATCGATTCCTAATTTCCTATTTTATAAGGTTTCGAGTATAATGTTGAGTTTTTGTTTTCTCCAAAATTAGCCGGCTTAAAATTCTTTAAGTTTGTAGGGATATGAATAAGCTCCATTTATGTCTAGGACAACCTCAAAAGTGTTCATTTACACGGGATTTTGATTTAATTTCTTTGGTTAGTAAGAGAGGAGGATTGGGTCATGGATGGCTACTCCAGTACATACTTAGTTCCAAGATGTTGGCGCCCATAAAAAAAAATTTCACAATTATGTTATGGTGTGTCAATTGTAATAATTCTATTTGTACTGTTGCGAATTTGATAATTGAACAAGGTTTTCAGGTAAGACAAGTAAAAGTAGGAGTGAGGCCGACTGACATATACGGAGTATATTTTTGTTGATAGGAGGTTGGGCAGAAAACAAGCACAGTACCATAAAGTAGCATAGAGGTCGTAACTATTCTCCAATACTTTGTGATTTATCCTGAATTACAAGGGTTCGAGTCATGGTTGTAGTTGCGTGATCTAATAAGCAGCCTTAAATTACTTATATAATTTATGCATCCAAGGTGAATGATATGATTCTTAAAATCTAAATACCGTAATTTTCAAAGATACTTATATATTAAGAAAATGTCAATTACACAACGTCAACGGAGTTTTTGTCACACCCCCACATACCAAGGTACCTTACCAAGACCACCCTAACATGAGAGACCGTCACCATCTCGGTTTCCCGAGGCTAGTATATCAAAGTTACCATTCCAAAACAACACTTATTAAAGTATAACTAATTAATGTTTACATGTCCAAAATCCAAAACCAGAATAAAGGTTACTAATGTTCAACAACTGAAAATGAATGATAAATCTCATGACATAGGAAGCTAGACTCGAGTGATGACTCCCCATCTCGTCCCAATAGCTAATAATCATCATCACCTGCCACAATCTGCTCACCATCCCCGAATGGATCACCACAGATTTTATAAAACAACAACGGGGTCAGTTTACTGTATAACCAAAATAAGACAAGTACGATAAAGATAAACAACAGATCATTATCCATCTCCAACTCCCAATCACATTATGTAACTGACTACACACCGAAGTGTGTAGCCCTATCAGTGGGGGACCGCAGCCGTACCCACCAAATCCCCGCTCATCAACGAGCGATAACCCTGTTCATTAATGTGCACATCCCCTCCTGTGGCGGGTTCCACAGAGGGCGAAATTAGGGCGTGAAGTCACTCCCGCAAGTGACTCCACTCAGCCGAGGACGCGCCTCGCCAACATCACCAACAACCATCACCACACCAACACCAAACTCCACAACAACAACAATCAAACATGATATCAATCGTACAACAATTACCACAAAATCTCAAATCAATTAAACAGTAAACCGAGTAGGGAAACCCTACCTTAGCACAAACTGCAATGAGATACACAAGCAAGCTAGAATGGCTCCTCTACAAAGTTCTCACCTAACAACAATCACATAATACCAATTACAACATGCCAAAAACCCCCTTTTCCTCACATCATAACTAGGGCAAAAATCCTAAAACACAAATCAATAGAATTTATGAAATCAGAGGCTTACCGACACAATCGACGCAACGAAAGATGAACTAGACTCACGAACGATCCACGCACTTGGGAGATATTTGGAGAGGATTAGAGTTACGTTGTGTGCTTAGGTTTTGTTAAAATGATTAGAAACTGTAAATCCACGATTATATAACTCTAGTCCTTTCTAAATCAAACCGCGGAAATAAACCCCCCGTCAGACCGGATACTCGGTCGAGTATAGAGTATACTCGGCCGAGTATCCTCTACTCGGTCGAGTATTCCCATACTCGGCCGAGTATTCCCGGACAGCAGTCTGTCCAGAAACACATGACATACTCGGCCGAGTAACCAACTTAGAAAACCGTAGTATTACATTTTTCACAAAAATACTTATAGATGCTTAATTAAAAACTAAGGGATAGATATCTAATTACCTCCATGGATGGATGGATGGTTTCACCGTGCTAATCTAATCTAAATCTAATCTAAGATAGACCAAAACCTACGTACAATCTAAGAATAGGCGAAGTTATAGTTGTTTAAGTTGTGTATGTCGTTTGTTTTGGTAAATGCTTTCTTATATAGGCACTCTTCACCAGTTCGTTGCAACTACTTCCTTTGTGGGGAGCGGTTTGATAACCGCCAACATCTCTTGAAACTACATTTGAGCGCTTACCACCTCCTCCACATTGACACCTCTACCAGTGTTGGCACGACAGCAACGCTATTCCACATGTCCTACCGCATTGGTTCCCTATTTCGTGGACCCACAATCCCAAATCCTAACCACCACCCTCTATCTTAGAAAACCCTCCCATTCTCTAAAAACACCACGGTTTCGGTGGTAGAAATGGATTTTTAGGAATGAGATACTCCAATATAGAATAGATAAACAAATGGCCGGAACGGAGAGAGTAATTATTTAAATTTAGGAGCGTCTCAAATTTTTAGGAAAGTAAGTAACTAAAGAAAAATAATGTTATATATTAGGGTTTTCAATGAACGACATTTGTCACTCTAATTTTTTTTTTTTTTTTGGCATGTATCTTTCACTGATTGCTTAGTTATACTAAATATTAGCTATGCAATAGAAATTCTACAGTGTACCCCTAAATATTTTGGTTTTCTATGGTGTACCCTATATTAACTTTATCGCTTATCAAACAACCGTACCCCCTGACAAGTAATTCGTGATGAATCTTATAGAGGGTGGTGGTACGACATTAATGAGTCAAAAAAAAGGTCAAGTACGATTGTTTGATAAGCGATAAAGTAATGGAGAGTTGAAGGAAGTCATCATCGAAGAAATAAATAAGAAGTTTAGAGGTACAACGTAGATTATAAAAAAGAGGGGTATAACGTAGAATACTGAATAAACTCATAATACAACGTGGAATTTCTTTATTAGTTGTTTAAATTTAGGAACGCCTCAAAAATTTACTGAATGACTTAAGAAAAATAATTAGATTATAATAATTCACCTTAAATTAGAAAGTATAAACAATCCCTCACTACTAAAAGAATACAAACTCTCTTAATTTCACTCCAAAAACATCTAACTAAACAAGATAATAAGTAAAACTTTCTTTCATTACATTTTTATCCTTTCAATGAATATATTCTTATAATCAAACTCTATTCTCTTAATTAAATTCATAATTATGATTTTTATCATTAAAATAAATTAAATTTATTATTAAATTATAAACTATAAATTGCTAAATTTTTCAATAATGCAATATTTATTACCGTAGAGAATAACTTGACACATACTTATTTTTAGCTTCATGACAATAAACCAAATTCATTAAAAAAAAATCACAACTTAACTTAATTCTCTTGGATTAGTTTTCCATTTCAATTTTTTTTTTTGGTTTCATATCAAATACAATGGAGTGAAATATATAAATATTAATGATGTGCAAATTTATAAAGTATAAATAATATATTAAAAAAATAAAAACTCTATATACCGCATTGCATGCGTGGGGTCTGCACTAGTTAGATCACTAATTGGTTTAAGGAAAGTACTTTATTCATTTAAAAATAAACGTTTGATAAAATTAATAAAGGGAGTAGCGAATTAAGTGAATTTAACTGGAAAAATAGCATGTGTAGTCAAAGCGACTATAATAATAGTTAGAGTAGTGAATGTGTCTCCTAATTTGATTGATAAAATTTAAATTTCATCATAATTTTAAGATATAACTATAGAAGTACTCCTATATCATAGTAAAATATGTGTTATAAATGATAAATTGTTATGAAATGCATGTATTATGGATGTCCATAAATGTAAGATGATTCTAGAATTGTTACTTCAAGTTCCTATGACATAACTCCCATTGTAGTCTTGTATATATATGCTCCTTTATGCTAATAAGAACAACACAATTCTCTACAATCACTCCCTCTTCTTCTCTACATTTTATAACACGTTATCAGCACGAGTTTACACCGATTGAGTGAGAAGGCGTAATTTGTTCATATATCATTAAGATTTGATAATTCGGAGGTCATATCAGATCTTAGTTTTTTTTCTTCTACTATTCAAGGTACATTTCCGTTATAATGCGTAATTATTTATTAAAATGTACGAAGGTATGATTAGCTGGTAAATTTTTAAGGATTTGTCGGTAAATTGCTCTTTCGTTGTTTGATTTGGTTCATGTGCTCTTAGAAGTATTACTTGTTGAGTTGATCATTACTTTATTAGTCATTAGTATTACTATCTAATGTTATTTGATCATCTTTGTTATGCGTGGTTTATATTTTGCTACCGACGAAAACGTATGTGTGTGGATTGGATTTTTGATATTACTGGTTGTTTACATATTGATTATTTGCTTTGATCATATTTTGTCCGTTTCATCTTATATTACTAATTGCGAGTTATTCTTATTTACGGCTGGCAAATTGATCATGTTCAATAATATTTTTTTGACGATGTACCTTATTTCCATGCTTCACATAGATCGTCAGTTATACACCATGGACTCTTCACTCTTGATATAGTAAATCATATATTCATATAGCAAACTTGGTGTGTTTGTATAACCAAGTTGGGTGTTTTTGTTAAAACAAACAAATAAAAATAAAATCATAGTTTTCACTACCTTTGACATGAAAGTTATCTCCAATGTATGTCAATTACTTTTGTTCTTGTTCTTTTTCATATCATATTATTTTCATATTTAGTTGGGATGCTATCTTAATGTTTATGTATATCATGGAACATGTTACACTTCAAACCAATAATTTAGTGATGTTAAATTGTTGGGTTTTTGTGGTTTACATTATTGAATACGGTGATAAATTACTTTACTTTGTATAAGTTTACAAGTTTTGTAATACTATATTATGATATCTTCTTATATGGTTTATTAAACTTGAATTTGTGATCTAACACTCTCAGTTTGCTAATCATTTAATTATAGTTTCCCATGTATGTCTTCACTAACTACGGTACCCATATATGTTTGTTGTGGCGCATGAAATTGTCCAATGTCTAACATTTTTATGCCAAAGTTAATCACGAGAACTGTGATATTTTTGTGCAGTCAATTTTGATTTATTTATTTTGATAAGATTGAAAACAAAATATTTTTGGCAATGCATTTTTGTTAGTTCTATATATGAGATTATTACTTGTTTATCTCAAGTTTTGACCATTATTATGATTTGTGATTATAATAAAATGGTTGATATTCCCTTTTTATTTTTCTATATGAGTGGGTACACAAAACTTATGAAAACTTATGGTGTCCCTAGGTAATTTAATAGCTTATTAATTGTTAACACTTAGATGAACTAATGTTTATTTATCAGTTTTGCATATTTTTGGACCTAAGTATCGTATATGTGGTCAACAAGTTTTGAAAAGGACATATCATAAATTTTGGGACTGAAGTGTTAAAATATCTGTTTTATAAAGATGAACATATATATCCATATTATGACTTTGACTTGAAGTTCAAAGTTCTAACGGTTAATAATTGTAATACCCGGCCTTTGTGGGACCTGTACTTAGACCATGGGACATGTGAGAGGAAGTTTAGACTAATAAGAGAGCACTCTGAAAGGAAAGATAGCCTTACACTAGACTCGAGCCTAGACCGATTGGTGTTGCAGTGGATCGAGTTGGTCTACTCGATCGAGTGAACGGTACACTCGACCGAGTGAGTCCACTCGACCGAGTGGACTCGGCACTCGGTCGAGTGCCGCTGTTTTCAGAACACGCGATTTAATCCCTTTCTTCCCTAACCCTAAATCATTTCCACCTTCCTCCTTATCTCTCCAAACTCCCTCCCCCCTCTCTAAAATCCTCATAAACACCTTCTACTTGGGATTCAAGCTTGGATTAGAGGATCTACCACCTTCCTCTTCATCTCATTCACTTAGTACGTAAAGATCTCTCCATTTATAGTCTTTAAACCCTAGCTTTTAGGGGAATTCGTCATGAGTAATTAACTAGCAATTAATATGTGTATTTGGGGTAATTAAGGGGTAATAATAAGGGGCTTTGTAATATATATTAGTATAGGATGTATTATGATAGTTATTATGTAATTTATGTAGGATGAGACGGTTTTGTGAGATGGATGCTTGGTGATTTCGCATGGCTTATGGATTATGCAAAAGGTAGGTTAATTCTACTCGGTTTCAATGATGTAAAGTCATTTATGTCGATGTTGTAGTTTAATCTTGCATAATTAGGGCATTTGCATTAGAACATACTTAGTGGTAATCACATCATTAATAGGACGATTATGTTATGTTGGGTGTGGTTCATGCCTTGGTTAATATCACATATGTTGGAAGAATTGTTGTTGTTGTTGTTGTTGTTGTTGTTGTTGTTGTTGTTGTTGTTGTTGTTGTTGTTGTTGTTGTTGTTGTTGTTGTTGTTGTTGTTGTTTTGGAGACGTTACGACGGTTGGGAGACCGTCTTACGATTGAGTCGCCTCTTGGAATTTCCCACTCCCAGAGGGATGTACACATTAATGGCTTGAGTTGGAGGGACTCATGTGGTGGAGACGCGACGTCTGGCAGGGGATCCGGTTGGCTTCCGGACCCGGTACGTCTGGGCGTGTCCCGGTACTTGTTTGTGATTATCGGTATGTCTGGGCGTGTCCCGGTACCAGTGTTGTTGTCGGTATGGCTGGGCGTGTCCCGATACCATGGTGGTGGCCTTTTACTATTATGTCGTTCCCATTGGTAGTCATATTGCATGTTCACACCTTAGTTGTGTTGTCTTTTATTGTCCATTGAAAATGACGTTTGTGTGTTTGTGTTTTGTCACCTGTCTCTTTTGGGGTGGCCTGTGTTGATCCATATGATGTTCTTTGGTCATATGGGGAGCAGATTATGTACAGGTTTGTTTGTTTGTTGACGCGATCAGGATTCGGGTCGCGCTACGAACTTTGGAGTCGAGTGCATAGTCACTAGGTAGATGACATAGTCATAGACGAGTTGTATTTCATTTATTAGTTTAAGTTTGTAATAACTAAACTTGTTATTTATTTAATAAAGTTTCTTAATTGTAATTCCGATTTCACTGCCTCGGAAAACCGAGATGGTAACGCTCCAATTATCTTGGCCGGATAGTTGGGGTGTTACAAAGTGGTATCAGAGCGACGATTTTGGAACCTAAACCAATGAACCAAAATGAACCTAAGTGTATCTAATAAAATGAACCCGACTTGAATACGATAGGAGATCGGTTTTGTATGAGTGAGCGCCCTCATATCAAAACTAGTGCCTATTGTCTCGGTTAGACACTACGTGGGTGGTTAGAAGTATGGGTGAGTGCTATGTGGAAGTTGTATAGTTGTATGCTTGCATGAATGTGTGATTTACGTTAAGCTCTCGTATGATATAGTGCTTGACATGATACATGGAAGTGTGGAAGTTAAATGCTAGGTTGTCAGGAGTACTATGCTTAGAAATAGTAGTATATGTTGGTATACTAATACTGACCTTGCTTTTGAATTTTACACCGTGTGCTAAATGAATGCATGTTAGTGTATTTGTCGTGTATGATTAGTGAATTATGTTGGTAGAGTAGCCATTAGTATTATGATTTTATACAAAAGACGGTAAAATGGGATGATGTATAAGCTAACTCGGGTGAGTCACCGAAAGCCGGTGGACTCCCGAACCTCCTCTTTGTGTTGCACGGATTTCATCGTTCTATTTCGACTCAAATTTCGAGCCTTAAGCAGCCACTCTACCAAGTGCGAGTTCATACTCGACCGAGTGGGCCTGATACTCGACCGAGTGGACTAATTTCCAGGAGGTGGAAACATTCTGGAAAGCAGATCACTCGACCGAGTAAGCTCCCACTCGACCGAGTGAAAGTTCACTCGAACGAGTGAACTCGCCACTCGACCGAGTGGAACTGGGCTGAGAATTTCACGGGTTTAACTTCCTTTTTCGCCATTCCTTATCTCCTTCATATCTCATTTTCACCTTATTCCATCAACACCAAAATTCCTCTAAAAATAATTCTAAAACTCCATTGTTGGTGATTTGCTACTTGTCTAAGTTTTTCACTCACGATTTCCGTCTCAAATCTCTCCTAACTAGCAATTTAAGTAGACCATTCTTCTTCTTACTCCTCCATCTTGAATTTACTAGATCTACACTAGTGTGCTTGAGGTGTGTCAATTAAATTCATGCTTTTGCTTAATTCATAGTGACAAATAGCTTTCTACATTATAGTTGTTGCTAAAAATCAAGTTTTTATGTCAATTCTACCACCTAAATTGAAGAACACGAAAATGGATACATGAGCTTGTATGTGGACTTTTGGTGCTTGTTGTTGAGTCTAATTGGACAACAAAGACTTAACCTTTGTTGTTATGGATGAGTTTTGTTTAATATGTAAAAATTTCGCCTTAAAATTTCGTCTTAAATTTTCAAATTTTAGACAAGTCATGCCAAAATTTTGATTTTTCTTGAGTAAAAGTTGATTTAATTGCCTTATAAGACTACCCTTTTAATCGATAATGCGGTATGTAATCTCAAAATGAAAATTTTTCTATCTTGAAAATTTGGTGAAAACTCTTGAAAACTTCCTAAGTGTCCATGAACAATTTTGATTTTGTCTTGAAAATGGTTTGAGAAGTGTCGATAAACTAAGAATGTAATGGTTATCACTACACTGTGAAGCGAATTAAGAAAGTTTCATCTAAAAATATGAAAGGATTTCTCAAAATTTAACACTCACTATGATAAAAGCTTTGTTTTTCATGCTCACTACTTGGTCAAGTATTATGTTTAGGAACTGGGGACGAATTTCATCCACTTTCAGAGTTAGTCATAAGTCTCATCTTTCCTTCTATGTTTTGAGTGTTACTTATCTTGTAGCATGTAAAGGAACACGAGGAGCACCCATGGAAGAAACAATCGCCAACCCCAACCCGAACCGGAGGCACCACCCGCCTTTACCCATCCGCGATACCTGGGGTTAGAATTCGAAAGTGAACCCCATAGGAATACCTTCTTAGCCCTCACTGAGAGACGTATGAACACCACTAGGTGTGTGTTAGAGAGTGACTTAGAAGCCTTCGGGATAGAGGTGCAAGTGCACGACATCTTTAGCATACTTGGGATGGAGGGATTGTATAACTTAGCGGAAATAAGCTACCGCATCCTTACCCTAGAATTTTTGAGCTCCTTCCTCTACAATCCAAAAGACCACACCGTGAGCTTTCGACTCAAGAACACCTCATTTCACCTATCTAGTGATGTCTTTGCGGAGCGGCTAGGTGTAGGAAAAAGAACCACCCATACTCTTGTAAAGTTCATAATGTTTACAGATATTAAAACTGTGACCTAAAGTCCTTAATATATTAAAACTGTGACCTAAAGTCCTTAATATAAGTAGCAATAAAAATTATGACAATGAAAACTGTAGCCTGTAGTTCACAGTGTATATATTTTTATATTTCGTGTAATGAATAATATTTTGAGTGTTAATATTAAAATTGAACTCGGAACCATACATTGATGTTTGCAAAATATGAGATATTCTTAAAAATTGAGAATCATATCAAATCGATTAAGAAATCATTCCCTGTAGCAAATGAGATTTCAGATTTTGAGGATGAACTTATTTTATCTTTCATACAAATAATGTAGTCCTATAGACACATTACATAATAAATTTGATTAATGACCATTATTCCCTGAAGCGAATATGACATCGTTTTACTGATCTAATAAAAGTGTGAAATTTATACCACCAACAGTGGTTAAGTTGAAGAATATGGATATTTTCATGAGTTATATGTATTTGTTTTAAGGTACTAGTATTCCCACCGGAAGTGGACATTTAGTTCACTCTTGAATAAAAATGAAAGTGATCAACTTATGATATATTGTAAACTAAATTGTCGAATAGTACAACTGATTTGAAAGTTGTTGAAAATTTTATCACCCTTAAGGGAATAAGTGATTCGTAAGTTGAATTATAATCAATAATATGTTGTATTATGTTATACAACATATTAAATCGATATAATACGAACGTGCATGCCATCATTTATATGTTGATTATAATTGTTGATAGTATGATAGAATTATATATCAAAATACTCAAAGACTAATATAGTCATGTTTCCTGAAGGAATCTTGACGAGTCTTACTAACATATATGAGACACCTGTCATGTCCTATGTCACATCATTTATCTGGCCGGATATAAATTTTTAATTTGATTTTATATGATACGAATATTTCTAACTTGATGATTATCGTTAGAAATATAGTTAACTAATTAAAAATGTGGGGTGTGACAAGTAAAGTTTTAAAAACACGAGCAATGCTTATGAAATATTGTCATGGATTGTGGGCAAACTAAGAGACATGACATGAAATGGTTAGATGTGACAATTGAGGCCATCCGAGTTCATATTACACCCGTTTTGATAAACCTGAAATTTATATATGTGGACGCGGGCCCAAGGGGGCGAAAAGCGAAGCAAGCTTTTCACTCTTTGTGTTTATTTGCATTTGTGGAGTCGCCACCAATTTATTGTGGAAAATTGGAAACCGTTCGAATACCTCGTGTCATGTCAAGACACAAAGTAGTGACATGAACACTAAGCACTCGTTACCCTTACCATTCTATGTCTAGAATGACTCTCGTGGATGCCAATGAACACGGATGTTCACAGAGATCTGGAGTAAGGGGTGAGGGTACGTATTAGGAAGCTCTTTTGATCGAACACCTAATCCCACCCGCTTCGATAGCGGCCTCTACTAATGATTAGGGAAAATCGTCTATACTCGATGTATTGAAGGTTATATGCATGCAATGCAACATCCAACGTTTTAATCCTAACATGTGAGAATTAGACTAAGTCGGTTAACACGTAATTTAACATACTAGTGGGTCAAAGTAGAGAATTAAATCGATTACATGTGAAGGCATACAAGCAATAATAAAAGGAATACAATAATGAAAATACAGAAAATTACAATAATTACATTGGATTAATGATTTATGTCGAAAATACTTTTAAAACGGATAATTTTAGAAAAGAAAGAATAAATAAATTAACGAACAGGAATTAAGGTGATAATACGATTAATAGTAAATTAATACGTAAACTAATAAACTAGGTCAAGGCAAAACGGGAGTTCAGAGACAGAAATCAACCAGGAACAGGCGCAGCAGAGCTGCGTCCCTTGGAAGAGGCGCAGCAGTTGCTGCGTCCATTCCTTGGCTCAGTTCTGGTTGTGAAGCCGGAATTGCGACTTGTTAATATTCGTTGGTGATTTTAATGATCGATTATGAATAATTGACTCGGATGAAAGTGATTAACAGATTATTTACATGTGAATTGGGGTGACAAAGATTAAAAGATTAATACGAGTTAATTACAAGATTAAAAGGTTAATTAATGAATTGAATAAACTAATTAGGCTAAATTAAGGATGAATTAATGATGGAAATGATAAATAACAGATGGAAATATATCAAAGATCGAATTCCAGAGACTCAATATTAATGAATCGAATCTCTAAAACCCGGTTTGACTTTAATGACGAAAACTTGCAAATATGAATTATAAGGGATTTAAGTCGGGATTTAATGACGAATTCAATACTAATGATGATGAATAATATGTTAAATTACTATGTTTAAATTGTTATATCAAAGAATCGAAGAACAAACGAAAGAAAATAAAAGAAACGAATTGACAAAAGACGAAGGAAGAAGAAAAGAAGCAGGAACCGCGACAGCCTCACGAAGAGGCACAACAGGTGCTGCGTCCCTTCGAAGAAGCGCAGCAGTTGCTGCGTCCTTTCTCGACGTCTGTCTTCTGATAATAATGATTACAATAAATAAAGAACAATAAATAAAATAGGATTTACACACTCAGACTTACATGTTTGACGAAATGAGATGAACTAAGTTAACGTTTAGTGATGCTCGACTCGAATGTACGACGAAAGTGCCCTCTAGGAGGAAAACGAACAAAGTTGATTAAAGTTGATTATTGTGGAGTTGGTCAAATTGGTCGGTCATGCAAAACGAGGCTGCTACTCAGAAAGATCCGAGCTTACGTGGTCGAAAATTCAAGCACGTAGACGCCAAAAAGTAAGAACGTGGTCTAGAATGCAAAGGGAGAAGAGAAGGGCGGACACTCGCGTGAGAAATATGTGAGACCGAAGGTCTCTATTTATACTAATCACACGGAGGAAGTAGGGTTTTTCGGAGAACCTTTGGAAGTGAATCTCGAAAAGATATGAAAAGATACGAAAAATACGCAGAAAAGGACATGGGAAGAGGCGCAGCAGGCACTGCGTCTCTTGGAAGAGGCGCAACACTTGCTGCGTCCTTTCCCAAGTAGGTTCCTCCTACGGAAGAAAGATTTCCGTGTTTTGATTATGGAATAACGGATTAATCTTGTTTTCCTTAATATTTTGTGTGAATATTACGGGAATTTTTTTACCAAAGATTAAAAGATTGCAAAATATGGAATAGAAATATCCGGAACATTCCAGAACATTCTGACTCGATCTTAGAAAATGAAGACGGTTTTTAGGCCCGGACTCCAAATGTACTCTAATTACTGCCAAAACGACCGTATCGGCGCGTAGATGATAATTAAGAGGTAGACACAAGTTTTTGAGCGATCACTTGACGATAAACTTACGAACTGTCACAAATCGTTCCGCGTACCAAACATGCGGCCCAATCATCACCGGGTGGTTTGCGGGAGGTGCAGAAATGAGGTATCTACAGAGCCCCCACTTTGACTGAGGCTTGGACAAGGTGAAAGTCAAAGTATAGCCATCAGTTCAATCGAATATTACAACTTGACGACTATGGCGATGCGAGGCGGCTCAAGGGGTCTGAGCCAAGGACCTGTCGTCGGGAACATTTTAGAGTCTGTCGACTATCGGGGAGGGTCGTTTAAAGTCCATTAGACTACGTGAGGAGGCTCGCCAACCATAAGAAGAGACCATACCTGAAATTCCTTGAAACTCGAGGGGAAACAAAACGCGATATTGGGAGAAGACAGCAGGACATAGTCAGGAACTTCTGGGAGAAATCTGCTTGTGGTCGGCTTCAAACAAACTTCGGAAGAGCATGGGGTTGATGTTGATCTCCATGTCTCGAGAGGGAATGTCTATCCGTGAACTCTCGCTAGGGGAACATAATCGGGAACTGATCTCCATGTCTTGAGAGGGAATGTCTATCCGTGTACTCTCGCTGGGGGAACATATATAATAAAGGCGTGTCGAAACACCTGTCAAAGAAGAACCGCTCGTTGTGACAAGCAAGGTCTTGGCGAAAACATGGCAACAGTTTGCTGTTGGCTTGGAAATACGGATCCGGGCGAAGAATAAATGTCAAACGGATCAAATATGTGATATAGCATCGAAGAAGAGGCGCACCAAAGATGGGCCCACAAAATAACGAACTTGTAACGAATCTTCGAAAATTCGTATGGAGGGAAATTGAGGAAGAGGCGCAGCAAGAGCTGCGTCCCTTGGAATAGGTGC
The DNA here is from genome assembly GCF_048544455.1 of Silene latifolia. Lineage (NCBI taxonomy): Eukaryota > Viridiplantae > Streptophyta > Magnoliopsida > Caryophyllales > Caryophyllaceae > Silene > Silene latifolia. Next base: position 301,200,328 of record NC_133537.1, read on the forward strand.
AGCACCTACTGCGTCTTTTCCCGGGCGTGTCAATCCCGCGTAAAAACCCGATGAAACAAGGGGGTTTATTTCATTATTTCGAAATACAATTCTCAATTTCTCTCTCAAATTCCAACCATTTTTGTCAAAATTTGATCCAAAAGCTTGCATTTGCCATGACTAATCGAGGTATGTGTATTATTTTTGCATTAATCTTCTATAATAGATCAAATTGGACCAACGAAATCGAGGTTTTCAACCCTAATTAGTCGAAAATTTGGGGCTTTTCCCCCAAATGACTTTGCCTTGCAAAATTGACCTTGTAAATGGCTAATTGGTAGTATAAGGATCAAAACCATGTATTTGTTTCGAATTTTCGTTGAGTTTTGAGCATTTGGGTGAAATTGTGACGGTCTCACAGCTAAACCGTAAATCGCTTCAAAAATAGCCTTAGGATTGCCCATTTGTGATGAAACTTGGTATTTGGAGTCCTTGTATGATGGGTAAACTTCCTACCATCTCGGAATTTTGATTTTTGACGGCTTTTTCAGGACACTTTTCTAGGGCATAATCGCCGTTATAACGAAATGCTGTCGAAATTCCGACTCGAACCCATGACTAGGCTTCAACTTAGGCTTGACTCGACCCAAATTACCACATGAGCGGACGGGTTTGTGGAAAAATTGCCAAGGATGGCGAGAAAAGAGCGATTCCGGAGCTCCGAAAACTCGAAAATCCCCTAATTAAGGCTTGTCGTCACTTGATGCGGCCTAAATTCACTTTAATTTTGCAGGTGACGAGGCTTCTACATCTGGGAGGGATCCTATGGACGTGGACACTGCCCTTGACCCTTCTCAGATGCTTGAGAAGGCGTTGGAGGAGGCTGTCACCGCTGCGGTGACGGCTGCTGAGTACGAAGTCCTTGAGGAGGAGGTTGTTGAGGAGGAGGAGGCCCCGAGACGGGCCAACGTTGGATGGGGTGGTCACCAGCTGAGGGGAGCACCTGCGTGGGCTGAGACTTGGGACAGTAGGCACCTTCTTTGGGCTGTAGAGGGAGACTGACCTGGCCTGGCGTTGGTGGTGACGCCCTCCTTTTTCCGGGCGAGGACTACTCGGCGTTCCTCTACGGGAGGTTGGCGTACTGGCCGGTCGTGGTAAGCGTTTTACTCTTTATTTTTGATTATTTTGAGAACACGATGAATGATCATCGGTTAATGGAAATCACTTGACTTTGCAGGAGGTCGAGGCGGCGGGCATCGAGCCCCCAGAGTACCCCGAGACCCTTGAGTACACTGACGCGACGGGGATGACGACGATCTCCGAGCTGCGCGACTTTGACGTGGCGGTTTGAGATACTGCCTTGGACGAGTGGCAGCATCTGATTCGGAGGGTGAGTCTCCTAACTTGTATAAATTTGCGTAAGAACACATTTGCTTGAGTTTGTCCAATCGTTAAGAATCTCTTCTTTTGAAATGTAGGTTGTGCCATCCCGGTTCGTGGCTTTATGGAGGGTAGCCAACCGGCTGTGGGCTACTGCCGTCGAGGCACTTGCTGGCGGCCGAGGACGTCAGGTATGAACCTTCCGTTTACTTTATTTTCGAATTTTCTAACTTTCCTTATGTTTGAAATGATTGACATGAGCCAACTCTTGTTGTTTGCAGAGGGAGTGTGAGCTGGAGCGAGAGCTCGCCCAGTCCCGGGAGGAGATAGCTCGCTTGCTGAGAGAGCTCGAGGTCCGCGACGCCGAGGTTGTTGCTCTCGAGGCGAGAGTTGCTGAGCTAGACGGCTACCAGCAGTAGCTTGTCTGTTGCTTTTTGTTTTTTTGGCTGTATTTTGTACATTTTGTACATTTTTAGGACCCACATTTTGGACATTTGGACTTTGTCTTGGGGCTCAAGCCCCCAGTTTGGTGTACATATCCCCTCTTGATTGTATATATGATGACCTGAGTGCCTTTGCTGCTGGGTTGCTTTGTTTGTACCTGCAGGTTAGCTTTGAACAGGTTTGGTAGATGACGGTTTGCGCCGTCATGCTGCCGAAATTTACACAGAAATCAAATAGAACATACATTTGTACACATGGCCTAAATTAGCGCAAAACAATGACTCGAAAATGCAAAAAATTTGCCGAAAATGACCGGATGGTAGGGAGGGTTACCCCCTAAAAAAAAGAAAAAATAGAAACATATAAGTTTGGGGGTTAATGTGGGATGGGTGTGAAATGATTCCCCAAAAAGAAAAATAAAAAGAAATGTATAAGTGTGCTAAAATGACGAAAATGTCGAAATCGCCTCGAAATGCGTGCCCATGAAATTAGGAAACATGAAATATGGCAACTTGACGTATTTACCAAAATAATAACCCGTATGAATAGGAAATTATTCGTTGAGAAATTTAGGAAGTATCCAACGCGGAAAATCACAGAAAGAAGGCTGAGGAAGAGGCGCAGCAAGAGCCGCGTCCCTTCGAAGAGGTGCAGCAGGTGCTGCGCCTGTTCCCCAGTGCATCCGTCCTGACGGATTTTAGGAAACAACTTTTAGTATAAATAAAGACGTCGAGGGAGGTTTTATTCACATAATTCTTCCTTCTTTTCTTCGTCGTATTACATAAAGCTCTCAAAATAAGCATACATCATGAATACTCTCGAAATTCGTCTAAAAGAATGGACAAATGAGTTCTCTAACGTGGAGAAACACGACATGGGTGCTTATAATTTTGGATCGCTATTGAGTTTGAAGCTGGTCAAGGTAGTCAAACCGTTCCTAGATGCTTGTCTTGATTATTGGGACCCGAATGATCACGTATTTGCCTTTTCCGGAGGCAACATTTGCCCATTTCCCGAAGAAATTGTTGCGATTGGTGGTTGGGACCCGGAACATTTGCCTGATGTTCCCTCCACTTCTCAGGGGAATAAGAACAAGTTTAGGAACTTGCTTGGGTTGGCAAGAGCTGACGTGGACCGTCTTGTGACTTCTAAAGGAGTGCGAATGTTGGATTTCATCGACCGATTCATCAATAGGGCAGAGCCCACTATCTCTTATGTTGCGAGGCGAAGGGCATTCAGGTTTTGCCTATTATTACGTGTATATGTCCTCCAAGGGCATGTTGATGAGGATTTGAGAGGCGACCCTCATTATTTGAGCTTGATCGAGCAAATGGAGCTGCGCAGAAGCCTAGCTTGTCTGTGCTTAGGAGAGATCCTGTTGGGGTTAGATAACAGGAAAGCCAACCGTGACCTACCTTATCTGGAAAGTCCCATTATATTGCAGGTAAAAGAACTCTTTTCTTTTTTCCTTTTTTTTTTTCGTTTCGTTTTTTTGTTGTTGTTTTTTTTTTTTGTTTTTTTATTCTAATACCCGCTTTTGTTAGGTCTGGCTTATGGAGCGTCTTCGATTGATTGAGTCCCCAGTTAATGTTCCTGCTTATCATGCTCGCTCAATTGCAATGAGGACCAGGCTCTACATGGTGGACTTCACGCGAGTCTGCAACTATTGGGAAAAAAAATTGAAAAGTGAAGATGGCTCCTTAATTAGATGGATCGTACCATGGTGGCATCTCAAATCTGTCACTGGAGTATCTTCCTTGGATCCTACCCGGTCCGTTCGCATCCCTGGCTTGGAGTTTATGATATGCATCTTCCCGGAGAGGTTGATGAGGCAGGTTGGGTTGACGCAGATGATTCCGAAGCTTGACACGATCCCGCAGATCGCCGTGGCGCTTACTAATGAGAGTCTAAGAGAATGGGCCATCAAGTGGGCTCAAAGGAACATTTGGTTCTTGAATTCTTCTGTTAGTGCTCTATGGGTGTCGGATTCCTATCTGCGGTGGAGGAAAGCTACTACTCCGGAGGAGCGCGAGAGATTGAGGAAGCGCAAGCCTGTTGACTACAAGGTCCGTGAGTTAGAAAAGGAGAAAGAGAAGCATCTGACTGAGGGAGAGGAAGAAGCCGGATTCCGAGTTGTTCATCCTTCGAAGAAACCGAAGACTTCTCCTGCCGTCGAGATGGTGGTTGACAAGAATGGCAAAGCAAGACCACAGAGAGACCGTTGGTGATTAGGTGTGAAGTGGCCCAGGAGCGTCTGGCTCGAGGTCGAGACAAGAAGCATGATATAAAAATGACAAAGGCAAAGGAAAATGGAAGAGTAGCCTAAGTCTTTATTATTATTTATTATTATTATTATTGTAAGAAGAAGTTGGGGGTTTTTAGAATCCTAGCCTATTTTTTTTTATCATTATTTTTAATATGTAACGTACTATTATTATTATTATTAGAAATGAAATAAAAAAAAAGGTTAATTGGTTATGAAACCGCCGTGATTTTCTTTTTATTATTCTTGTTGAATTTGAAATGCGATTGCAAATGCCCTTCTATTTACATTTAAAATAATTAAATGGGTTGTATCCTGTGAAGGATTGCCTACGTATTCATTTAAAAAAAAAAAAATCAAATCAAACCCTTGCGCGTAGTTCGAGGAAATGTAAAAGAATAATTGTTCTAAGCAAGAGCTTGTAATGAACTTAGAAAATAAGCATGAGCTTTACTTACTCCTAAAATGCAATTTAGTTTATTTGATGATACGAGGATGACAAATTGTCAAAATGCAAGAACAAGATGACATTAGCTTAATTCAGCTTAGCCAGGGGCCGTTTATTTCGTGCCGCAAGAGCGACACGTGAGGTTACGCGAGGCGCGTTTTTTGATCCTATTCTAGGCATAGTAACGTTTCCGTTGGTCGAGGTTTGTCGGGTTGGCAAATTCGTTCCCATCTAGGTCTGTGATTCTAACCGCACCCCCTGGAAGTATGGACTTGACTAGAAATGGCCCAGTCCAATTGGGTTTGAATTTTCCTCGTGGATCGACAGGTAAAAGAGCTCTAATTGATTTGAGGAGCAAGTCTCCTTCTTTTATATTCCTTGGCTTAACCCTTTTGTTGAAGGCTCGTTTGATATGTGCTTGGTATGTTTGCACATTATGTAATGCACGTAACCTTCGTTCATTCAGGAGGATGAGTTCTTCATATCTATCCTTCTTCCACTCGGCTTCTGGGATTTGACTTTCGAGTAAAATACGCAAGGATGGTATTTCTAGCTCGACTGGTTGTACAACTTCCATGTCGTAGGTCAAATAGAAAGGGGTGGCCCAGTGGGCGTCCTAACAGATTCACGGTATCCCCATAAAGCAAAGGGTATCTTGCTTGGCCAATCTCTATAGTTGTCAATCATTTTCTTGAGAATCGGGACAACGTTCTTATTTGTCGCCTCTACCGCGCCATTGGTTTGTGGTCTATATGGCGAGGAGTGGTGATGCTTGATTTTGTACTTGGCTAGCAATTGTTCAGTCTCAGCTTGGAAATGTGATCCATTGTCACTGATGATCTCATGTGGGCAACAATATCGACAGATAATGTTGGTTTGTATGAACTTCGCCACGTTCTTGGCCGTAAGACTGGTGTAGGAAGCCGCTTCTACCCACTTGGTGAAATAATCGATTGCCACTAGGATGAAACAGTGACCTCCTGTTCCGGCTGGAGTGATCTTGCCGATGATGTCAATTCCGCAAGCAGAAAATGGCCAGGGAGATGTCATGGTATAAAGCAATGAAGGAGGGACATGTTGTACATTCCCGAAGATTTGGCAATTATGGCAATGTCTTACATATTTAATGCAATCGGATTCCATCGTGGTCCAATAATACCCCAAACGTGTGATTTTATTTGCCATCATGGGTCCACTCATGTGAGGGCCACATTCTCTATCATGGACTTCTTCCATCACTTTCCGTGCCTGTGAATGATCAAGACAACGTAGGATTACACCAAGAGGTGTTCTTTTGTATAATTCTCCTTGCATGAGAACGTATTGGGAAGCTAGTAAGCGGATAGCGCGTTGTCCCCTTTTGTCCATTTCTGGTGGATAGGTGCCATTGAGCTTGAAGTTTAGGATCGCTTGGAACCAAGGTTCCTCTGTGATTTCCTCTTCATTGGTGATTTGGTGCACATAAGCTGGCTCTGATCGTCGTTCGATGCATAAAAGCATTTTTACCATGGTGTCCGGCATATTAATCAAAGATGCAAGTTTTGCAAGAGCATCTGCAAATTGATTTTCTTCTCGAGGTAGATGTAGGTTGGTCACTTGATCGAAGAATTGGGCAACTTGGTCTATTCTAGCTTGATAAGGTGCTAAGCTTTCGCTTCGGATTTTACAAGATCCCGTGATTTGGTTGATGATCAAAGATGAATCCCCATGTACTCGAAGATTCTTGATGCCTAAACTTACTGCCGTTTGTAATCCAATGAGACAAGCTTCGTATTCTGCAGCGTTATTTGTCACCTCGAAGTCGAGTTTGACAGAGATTGGTGTATGCTCGCCTTCAGGAGAAATGAGCAACACTCCTATTCCAAATCCTCTTAAGTTCGATGCTCCATCAAAATAGAGGTCCCAGGAGTCTATATCCGTTTGGAGTATATCCTCATCCGGAAACGACCAGGTGTCTATCGTTTGTGTATCATTAATGGGATTTTCTGCGAAGAATTCGGCAACGGCGCGCCCCTTTATAACCTTCAAAGGTACATACTTGAGATTGAACTCTGAGAGCATCAAAGTCCATCTCGCTAAACGTCCATTGAGAACGGGTTTCTCGAAGAGTTATTTGACAGGATCCATTTTGGAGTATATTTTGACGGAGTAGCTAAGCATGTAATGGCGTAGCTTCTTCGTTGCCCACACAAGAGCGAGGCATGTCTTCTCGAGTGGCGTGTATTTGCACTCGTACTCCAAGAACTTCTTACTAAGGTAGTAGATACCTCTTTCTTCTTTTCCTACGGTTTGAGCTAGCATGGCGCCCATGGCCATTTCAGTTACCGTGAGATATAAACCAAGAGGTTGATCTCGTTGAGGTGGCATGAGCACTAGTGGTTTGGCTAGTATTTCCTTGATTCGGTCGAAAGCCTTCTGACAGTCGTCATCCCACATGGTGTGATCTGTTTTCTTTAACTTCTTGAAGATAGGTTCGCAGATCATGGTGAGTTTCGATATGAATCGACTTATGTACTGCACCTTGCCTAGGAATCCTCTAACTTCTTTCTCCGTTTGAGGTTGCGGCATTTCGATTAGAGCTTTGATTTTGGAAGGGTCTATTTCTATACCTCGTTGGCTAACAACGTATCCCAGGAGTTTGCCAGATGTTACTCCGAATGCGCATTTCTGAGGATTGAGCCTCATATTGTACTTTCGTAGCCTTGAGAAGAACTTGCGAAGGTTCGCGATGTGCCCCCCTCTTTCCTTGGACTTGACAATCATGTCATCTACGTATACCTCAACTTCTTTATGCATCATGTCATGTAAGAGCGTAGTTGCGGTGCGTTGGAATGTAGCTCCGGCGTTGATTAACCCAAATGGCATAACCGTGTAGCAATAGGTTCCCCACTGAGTGACGAAGGCGGTCTTATGCATATATTCTATGGCCATCTTGATCTGGTTATATCCTGCGTATCCATCCATGAAGGATAGTAACGCGTGATCTGCTGTATTATCCACCAATATGTCGATATGTGGTAGAGGAAAGTCATCCTTAGGACTTGCTTTGTTTAAGTCTCTAAAGTCAACACAAACACGGATTCTCCCATCCTTTTTGGGTACGGGTACTATGTTAGCTACCCAGTCTGAGTACTCGGAAACTTTGATGAACCAGGCTTTGAATTGTTTATCGACTTCTTCTTTGATCTTGAGAGCCCATTCTGTCATCATTCGGCGAAGCTTCTGTTTCACGGGTTTGAAACCTGGTTTGATTGGGATTCTATGCTCTGCGATGTCCCTGTCGATCCCTGGCATGTCTTTGTAGGACCAAGCAAAAACGTCTTTGAATTCGTGCAGGAGGTCTATGAAACTGGCCCTTTCGGTAGGGCTCAAGGTCGTCCCTATCCTAAGTTCTTGGGGTTCTAGTTCAGTTCCTACGTTGATGGGTTCAGTATTTTCTATCACTGGTCCCACTTCCCCCTCTTGTAGTATTTCTTTGGCTATGTAGGGAGGTATTTAGATTGAGTCTGGGTCTGGGTCATCCTCATTATCATCGTAAACAGAATTGTATTCAAGATAACACGAAGAGTAAGCAGAACCTGATTTATTCATATTAAAATTAGAGAAAAGTTGAAACAAAGAAGCCATCTGATCTGTAGTCAGTGGCGGTAAAGGGACAGCCGTTGGGACATTTCCCGAACTACTGCTACTACTTGATGCTAAGCTAGGAGAAACAAGGGGAGTGAGAATGACGACAGGAGGAGACTCTCTAGGAACTTCTCTAGACCCCGACTCTGACTCCGACTCTGACTCTGACTCGAATTCATCGTCTTCTGGTTCTCCTTTGAACATCTCTCCCTCTCCAGTGGTCAGCTTGAAAAGTCTTCCTTGATTGTTTGTCCATTTGATCGATTTTCTCCATCCTTTCTGCTGATTGGTGTTAGTTTCTGTGATTAACGCGGTAGGGTTGAAGTGATCGTCTTGAAGTATCATGGTAATGATCTCATCCTGCGCGGCTCTAACAAATCAATCTTCTCCAAATAGTAGACTCACAGCTTGTTCGTCTAAGCAAGGTGCTTGACGAGTCTTGACGGTAGGAACCGTTTCTGGAGGAATGAAGTAGCAATCGTGAAAGATCTCGATTCCGGCTAGCTTCCTTTCAAGATAGTGCCAGGGCTCGGGAAATCCGTGAAAGATATCTTGACTTCCTTCCCTAACGAAGTATCCATTTAGGGTAGGGAGGTAGGGTCGCATTTGGATTCCCACGTTCTTACGGTTTTGAACTTGAGCGAACATCTCGAGAACTTCCTCTTTAGTGGGTTTGTATCCTAGTCCAAGGGGTATTCTTTGTGAGTTACCCTCTTTGTAGGGTGCAAAGGTGTTTCTTCGGATAGGATTGAAAGGCATTCCCGCGAAGTATCCCTGGGATTTGAGTATGTGGTTAACCACTAAATTAGAGTAGGGATTGAAGTACAAAGGTGAAAACTCGCTTTCTATGACACATATGCTATGGAAGCCCCCAAGTTCATGTACTGGATCCGCAAGGACTTGGTTACTTGACTTCTTTTCGATTACTGCCTTGATGGGTGACGAAGTGATCGTCACCACCTTACCATTTATTGGGATTTTGATTTTCTGGTGGAGGGTGGATGTTACCGCTTTGGAAGCGTGAATCCAAGGTCTTCCCAGAAGTATGTTAAAGGATGCCTCAATGTCCACTATTTGGAAGTTAACCTTTCGCTCAATCAGCCCTGTGGCTATGGTTAGGTTAACAAGTCCCACTACCTTTCGTCGTGTACCATCATATGCGTGAACACCTTAATTGGTAGGAGTCCAATCCGACTCTTTCATGCCCAATTTGTATGCCGTTTTCAGGGGTATGACATTGACTGCGGAGCCATCATCTACCAAAGTCATTGGCACATTCTTCTTTAGGCAAATGACAGTGATATAAAGAGCCAAGTTATGACTAGCACCAAAGGGTGGCAAATCTTCATCCTAGAAAGTAATAGGATTACTTAGCTTCGGTGATTCTTGGAAGACCAAGTTGACTACGTCGTCGGGTGTGGAGTTATGTGCCACATTTAGTTTGGCCAAGGCTTGCAGGAAAGCTTGGCGATGTGGGAATGAGCTTACCACTAGTTGCCAGACTGAAAGATCAGCCTTTGTCTTCTGTAGTTGCTTTAGCAAATGGTCAGTAGAGCCATCTTCATTATTATTTGGTGTGACCACATTGGTTGGACCGTTTGCTATGGGGTCGTTTTGAGAAGTGTTTTGATACGGGCGTCCCGAACGAGTAAGGTGGTCTACATCTTGATCTTCACAATTTTGGACTATTTGCTCACTGATTTTGACTAGGTAGTGTTCAGTGAGATACTCGTCTTCATCATCATCGGCCCATATCCCATTGATGGCAGCAAGTTCCCTCATTATCATGATTTCAGCCTCTAATTAGATAATTTGGTCGACTAGTTCATCAACCATGGCTACTACTTCTTGCATTGTAGTGTTTTGAGAGAAGACTAGTGGTGCACGTTCTCTAGGCGCGGCGTTGGGATCACGTAGGGTTGCCACTGCATTCTCTAGTTCCATGACTTGCCTATTCACACTTTTTGCCCATGCAATGAAATCGGTGATGATTGGATAAATGGTAGAGTAGTTCCCTTCATTCTCTATTGCATGAATTTCATCTTTGACTGGAGAAATGAGGTGTGAACAATCTATGGTAGATTCTTCACTTGTAATCACTAGAATTCCAAGAAGATTCTGAGTGTTGTTAGGCTTACCTCCAGGCGGTATTGGTAGGCGACCGTCTTCAATCATATCTTGAAGTACATTTTTCAATTTGTAGCATTTTTCTGTATCATGTCCCTTGCCTCTATGGTATTCGCAGTACGAATTCTCATCCCAGAACTTGGATTTCTTTTCTGGTTCGGGTGTAGGGCCTATGGGTTGAAGTTTACCCAGTTTCATCAACCTTTTTAGAGCATTGGAATATGTGTCCCCTAGATTTGTGAATTTCCTTGGTGGGGTACTCGTCTTAGATGGCTCGAGAAGGTTAACCTCATCGGCTTTGCTAGTAGAGCCGTAAGAACGACTTGTTGAGCCTTGATATCCACGACCTATCGTTTTGGACAAGAGCCCTTTACGGATGTCATCTTCGATCCTTGTCCCTAGTACGGTTAAGTCTTTGAAGGTCTTAATGTTTTGATACCTCAAATGATTTGCACAGATGGGCTTTAGGTTGTCCACGAATTTCTCCACGAGGGTAGCTTCGTCTGGACGTTCAACAAGTTGAGTACTAGTTTTCCTCCACCTACTTAGGAAGTCAGTGAAACCTTCTTTGTCATTTTGGGTAAGAACCTCTAAGGTGCGCATGTTGACTTGGATTTCAGCATTATCCGCATACTGTTTAGCAAACTCGATTGCAGCATCGTCCCAGGTAGCGATTTTCTTATGCTCTAGAGAATAGAACCATTGTTTTGGGATGTTGTCAAGAGATGAAGGAAAGATCCTTAAGAACATCTCGGGTTTAATGCATTTGATAGACATGTAATCCTTGAAAGCACGGATATGGTTCAAGGGTTTTCATGCCCCTTGAATTTAGGGATATCTGTCATGTTGAAGTTGGTTGGCAACTTGGAACTCACGGCTTCATATTTGCGATTATTTTCCCTATAAATGTCATCCCTTTGAGATACATCAATTGTTCTTCCAAGTATTGGAGTCGTTTCTCAGCTGCAGTCATACCTATGGGAGGGTTTTCGTCCCCGAAGTTATTCACAAATTCATCAGACACTTCACTTTCTCGAGGAGGCATCCTCGTTTCCATGGCATATATTCGGTCCTCGATTGTGTCAAGGCAATCATACACTTGGTCTTGAGTGACTTGGAGACGAGCTAGCGCAACTAGGATTTGATCATTACCATTCTGGAGTTGGTTGAAGTTCACGTCGCTTGTTTCAGGCATCTTGGAAACTGGATAAGAGATCGACGACGAATCAAAACACGATCGACCATTCTAGCACACTTACTTGAAAAGAAATGTTTTGACTTGTGAAGTGGGAGTGTACCACTTGTGTCAAGTGAGTTTTGAGGAAATGACGAAGTTTGAAAATGTTGGTCCTAGTCAACTTTAGTGTAGTTGTAGGAGTGGACACGAAGTGAGGTTTTGAAATGGGTTTTGAGGCCCGAATTTTGACTCGACAATTGGACAGAGTTTCGAGTGGTTTTGCGCTAATGTTAGGCCTAAGTTCGAAATCTTTACATTTAAAAAGGATTTTTATTTTTACAAAAAAACGTCATGGTTTTGTTTAGAAATGGTGATCACATAAGGTACAAACATTATACAAGCATTATAACAGGATGTTGAGTGCATTTAGAAGGGTTTTGGCTTAAAGGGTGGGTTGCCATACCGAACAATAAAATCCGAGGTCTGTGGAGAAGCTCGTACCAAACAAGAGTAAGGCCGATTCCTAGTCCATTTCCTCAAGTAGTGAAAGTCCTTGATACAAACAAGAGTAAGTATCATGGTATGGATGACGTCACTCGCTATCCATCCTTAGGAGGACCGTTTAGACGGGACGATTGGTCGAATGGGTTGGGTTGGGCCTAAGAAGGCCGAATGAAACGATCTAGGAAGACCGAGTTATGAAAGCCGACAATTGTCTTGTACAAACTATTCCCTAACCTTGTTCAAGTTTCACCCTTTTGGCTACACGTAAGTGTATTATCCCCAACGGAGTCGCCAAACTGTGGACGCGGGCCCATGGGGTCGGAAAGCGAAGCAAGCTTTTCACTCTTTGTGTTTATTTTCATTTGTGGAGTCGCCACCAATTTACTGTGGAAAATTGGAAACTGTTCGAATACCTCGTGTCATGTCAAGACACAAAGTAGTGACATGAACACTAAGCACTTGTTACCCTTAGCATTCTATGTCTAGAATGACTCTCGTGGATGCCAATGAACACGGATGTTCACAGAGATCTGGAGTAAGGGGTGAGCGTACGTATTAGGAAGCTCTTTTGATCGAACACCTAATCCCGCCCGCCTCGATAGCGGCCTCTACTAATGATTAGGGAAAATCGTCTATACTCGATGTATTGAAGGTTATATGCATGCAATGCAACATCCAATGTTTTAATCCTAACATGTGAGAATTAGACTAAGTCGGTTAACACGTAATTTAACATACAAGTGGGTCAAAGTAGAGATTTAAATCGATTACATGTGAAGGCATACAAGCAATAATAAAAGGAATACAATAATGAAAATACAGAAAATTACAATAATTACACTGGATTAATGATTTGTGTTGAAAATACTTTTAAAACGGATAATTTTAGAAAAGAAACAATAAATAAATTAACGAACAGGAATTAAGGTGATAATACGATTAATAGTAAATTAATACGTAAACTAATAAACTAGGTCAAGGCAAAACGGGAGTTTGAGGTAAATCAACCAGAAAGTAGCAAGCAGAAGAGTGCGTCCCTTGGAAGAGGCGCAACAGTTGCTGCATCCATTCCTTGGCTCAGTTCTGGCTGTGAAGCCGGAATTGCGAGTTGTTAAAATTCGTCGGTGATTTTAATGATCGATTATGAATAATTGACTCGGATGAAAGTGATTAACAAATTATTTACATGTGAATTGGGGTGACAAAGCATGAACATGGATGGAATTAATTAATACGAGTTAATTACAAGATTAAAAGGTTAATTAATGAATTGAATAAACTAATTAGGCTAAATTAAGGATGAATTAATGATGGATATGATAAATAACAGATGGGAATATATCAAAGATCGAATTCCTGAGACTCAATATTAATGAATCGAATCTCTAAAACCCGGTTTGACTTTAATGACGAAAACCCGCAAATATGAATTATAAGGGATTTAAGTCGGGATTTAGTGACGAATTCAATACTAATGATGATGAATAATATGCTAAATTACTATGTTTAAATTGTTATATCAAGGAATCGAAGAACAAACGAAAGAAAATAAAAGAAACGAATTGACAAAAGACGAAGGAAGAAGAAAGGAAGCGAGAGCTGGCGGCCCCTCACGAAGAGGCGCGGCAGTGTCTGCGTCCCTTCAAGAGCGCAGCGATTCTTGCTGCGTCCTTTCTCGATGTCTGTCTTCTGATAATTCGTAAAAAAGGTTTTAAAACATGGTTTTACAAATCGGTTTTAAGAATACTTTCGACATGAATCCTACAATAATGATTACAATAAATAAAGAACAATAAATAAAATAGGATTTACATCCTCAGACTTACATGTTTGACGAAACGAGATGAACTAAGTTAACGTTTAGTGATGCTCGACTCGAATGTACGACGAAAGTGCCCTATAGGAGGAAAACGAACAAAGTTGATTAAAGTTGATTATTGTGGAGTTGGTCAAATTCGTCGGTCATGCAAAATGAGGCTGGTACTCTGAAAGATCCGAGCTTACGTGGTCGAAAGTTCAAGCACGTAGACGCCAAAAGTAAGAACGTGGTCTAGAATGCAAAGGGAGAAGAGAAGAGCGGACACTCGCGTGAGAAATATGTGAGACCGAAGGTCTCTATTTATATTAATCACACGGAGGAAGTAGGGTTTTTCGCAGAAACTTTGGAAGTGAATCTCGAAAAGATATGAAAAGATACGAAAAATATGCAGAAAAGGACTTGGGAAGAGGCGCAGCAGGCACTGCGTCTCTTGGAAGAGGCGCAGCACTTGCTGCGTCCTTTCCCAAGTGGTTTCCTCCTGCGGAAGAAATATTTCCGTGTTTTGATTATGGAATAACGGATTAATCTTGTTTTCCTTAATATTTTGTGTGAATGTTACGGGAAATTCTTTACCAAAGATTAAAAGATTGCAAAATATGGAATAGAAATATTCGGATCATTCCAGAACATTCTGACTCGGTTTTAGAAAATGAAGACGGTTTTTAGGCCCGGACTCCAAATGTACTCTAGTTACTGCCAAAACGACCGTATCGGCGCGTAGATGACAATTAAGAGGTAGACACAAGGTTTGAGCGATCACTTGACGATAAACTTACGAACTGTCACAAATCGTTCCGCGTACCAAATATGCGGCCCAATCATCACCGGGTGGTTTGCGGGAGGTGCAGAAATGAGGTATCTACAATATATCGAAAAGATGATGGTGCGTTGTCATCCCACGCCCAATCAAACACATTTATATTTCTCAACAAACAACTAGTTAGTGGTTAAGTCGAGGTCGATCCACGGGACGGTGTGCTTTGGGTTCTAAGTCTATCTATCTTAATTTATGCTAGTGTCACAATTGATTTGGGTTTGTAGTTAGTAAGTCTAGACTAATGCAAGCGATAAAGTAGAACAAGCAATAAAAGGAAGGATGTAAACAAATGACTAAAAGTGCTAGGATATCATGGGTTCATAGGAGATTCATGGGAGATGATCATACCAACATGTTCTCAATTATTTAGCAAGCACTTATTGTTGTGATGGGATTGAGTTGGTGTATAAGCTTACAATCCTTAAGAAGGTTTGGGTCCCGGAGCCGAATCGATTAGATTGTACAACACCTACAAGTCGACTTAATCCTTTCTATTCAACATTATGCATGGTCTAATGAGGCTCGAGTTGGTTTATATGCTTACAAGCCTCATTGAAAAGATAGGTAATGGATCAAAAAATGCAAGATTCATAGGCTCGCATTTCATCAAACATAACATGTGCATAAGTTGAAATCACAACAAGCAAGCAAATTAATTATGAAAACATATTAGATTAAGCATGAATCATTCCCCATGTTTGTTTCCCCTAATTCCCCATTAATCCTAGCTAGAAGACTACTCACTCATTATCAAGTTAAACATGCTAATAAGGTTGTCAATCATATTAACATAGCAAAACATGATGAATAAATGAAAATGATTAATAATAATTAAACAAGGGTAAAGAGAATTATACCTATGAAGATGATTCCAAATAATAAAGCAAAGAATAATAGAAGAAAACTTGATTGATTGATGAAGAGTTGTCAATTCTACAATAATAATCCAATAATCTTCAATTACCCAATAATAATAAAGCTTGAACAATAATTAAGGAAAGATTAATGTGTAATTTTGTGAAAAGATTAAAGGATAATTTATTCGAATCTACTCCTAATCTAATCTAAAAACTTCCTACTATGGGAACTTTGTTTAATCTAAGAAAACTTGCTACTTTTTTATTATTACAAATGGAGTATATATAATAGTACATAATTAGGTTAAGCAAGGGTAGATTAGTAAATAGCATTGCTAAGTGTTGAGTAGGGAAATGCAAGTCTCTAGGGAGATGCTCATATCACGTAGCTACTCCCACCACAGTCCGCTCGGATCAGTTTGAAGCACGGTTGGCTCTGCTATGGAATCCGCCCGTCTTGAGGAGAAGACGCTCGGATCATAGGTCTTGGATCCGCTCGGATCTAGATCGAGCCGCTCGGATCTGGACCAGGCAATCCGCCCGTCTTGTGCTCAAGACGCACGGATCTTCATACAGTCTTCCATTTCTTGCTCTAGTAACCCATGTCATACGTATACTCTTTATTCCTACTTCATTGGTCATCGTTCTTGCTTCCTCTTCATACTAGTCCATCCAATATCATCAACAAGCTTCTAAATATGTGCGGGAGACAGGAATTTCGCCTCATTATCTCCTTTCCTATAAGACACGTAAAATGCAGTAGGAAAGCAAAATAGGAAGAAATTGACGGATAAAATGGCCATGAAATGTTATATTAGTGTAGATACCTCATTTATGCACCTCCCGTAAGCCACCCGGTGATGATTGGGCCGCATGTTTGATACGCGGAACGATTTATGACAATTCGTAAGTTTATCGTCAAGTGATAGCTCATACACTTGTGTCTACCCCTTAGTCGTCATCTACGCGCCGTTAGGATCGTTTTGACAGTAATTTGAGTTCATTTGGAGTCCGGATCAAAAACCGTCTTCATTTTCTAATAACCGTTTAAAATGTTGAGTCGGAATATTCTGGAATGTTCCGGATATTTCTATTCCATATTTCAATCATTTAATCTTTTGGCAAAATATTTCCCGAAATTATATTTCAAATAATAAGGAAATTGAGATCTACCGCAATTCCATAATAGAAACGCGGAAAATCTTTCTTCCGCAGGAGGAAACCCCTGGGGAAAGGACGTAGCACCTGCTGCGCCTCTTCCAAGAGCTGCAGTGGCTGCTGCGCCTCTTCCTCAGCTCCTTTCTGCGTATTTTAAGATCTTTTCGAGATTTATTTCCAAAGTTTTACCGAAACCCTAATTCCTCCGTGTGATTAGTATAAATAGAGAGCTTCGTTCCTCATATTTCTCACGCGAGTGTCCGCCCTTCCCTTCTCCCTTTGCATTCTAAGACCGTGATCTTTCCATATTGAAGTCTACGTGCTTGAACTTTCGACCACGTAAGCTCAGATCCTTCTGAGTACCAGTCTTGTTTTGCATGACCGGCCAATTTGACCACTACACCATAATCAATAATTCAATTGATTTTAATTCCTTTTTCAAGGGAACTTTCATATTTGCATAGATCGAGTCGAGTTACCACTAAAAACCGATCTAGTTAAATCTCGCGACGCTAATATGTAAGTCTGAGGGTGTAAATCCCACTTTTATTATTGTATTTTATCTTTATATTAATTATTGTAAGATTTATGTCGAAAGCATGTTTAAAACCGATTTACAAAACCTTTTATCAAACTGTTTTTATGGATTAACGGGAGAAAGACGTCGAGAGAAACGCAGCAACTGCTGCGCCTCTTCGAAGAGTCGCAACACCTGCTGCGCCTCTTCCTGAGGTTGCCGCAGTTTCTGCTTTTCTTCTTCTTCCTTTGTTCTTCGTTGATTCATCTCTTTTACTCCGTTTTCTTTTGTTCTTCATTGTTTCATCCGTATAACAATTTTAACGTATAATTCATATTATTTATCACCTTTAAATTCGACCTAGATCCCTAATAAACAATATTAGCGGTGTTTCGTCATTAACATCAAACCCGGATTTTAGAGACTCGATTCGTTCATATCAAATTTCTGAAATTCGACCTTTTGCATATGTTTTCATTACTGTCTATCACGTCTTTTCCATCACTATTTTAACCTAATTTGTTTTCATTAACTTTAACTCGTTTATAATTCGTCGTAATTCGTTCATAATTCGTTTTAGTTAGTTATAATCAGTTTTAATTCATGTTTTATTACTTTTATGACCAAATTCATATGTAATTAATATGTTAAGTCACTTCTACTTGAGTCAAATATCAACAATCGATCATTAAATCACCAGCGAACATTAACAATTGCAGTTCCGGCTTCACAGCCAGAACTCACCTCAGGAACAGGCGCAGTAACCACTGCGCCTCTTCCGAAGGATGTAGCATTGATGCGCCTGTTCCGGGTTGAGTTCTGTCTCTGAACTTTCGTTTCTTGCTTTGACCTAATTCATTAGTTTACATATTAATCGACTATTATTTGTAATATCACTCTTAATATGTTCGTATTTTCTAACCCTAATTATTTTTCTTCTTTTTCAAAAATTATCCATTTTAAACGTATTTTCGACGTAAATCATTAATCGTTGTAATTATTGTAATTTTAATTATTGCATTTATTTATTTATTGTATTGGATGATTTATTTACTTGTTTTCACATGTAATTAATTTTAAACCCTACTTCGACATTAATGAGTGCTAAATTACATGTTCACCGACTTAGTTAATTCTCACATGCTAGGATTAAAACGTTGTTTGTTGCATTGCATGCATATAATCGACAACATATCAAGTATAGATGATTTTCCCTAATCATTAGTAGAGGTCGCTATCGAGGCGGGCGGGATTAGGTGTTCGATCAAAAGAGCTTCCTAATACGTACCCTCACCCCTTACTCCAGATCTCTGTGAACACCCATGTTCATTGGCATCCACGAGAGTCATTCTAGACATAGAATGCTAAGGGTAACGAGTTCTTAGTGTTCATGTCACTACTTTGTGTCTTGACATGATGCGAAGTATTCGAACGGTTTCCAATTTTCCACAATAAATGGGTGGCGATTCCACAAATGTAAACGCTTGTTCCCAAGTGCCCCCGTGGGCCCCCCGTGTCCACAGTTTGGCGACTCCGCTGGGGAGTAATACACTTACGTGTTGCCAAGGGTGAAACTTGAACAAGGTTAGGGAATAGTTTATATGAGACAGTTGTCGGTTTTCATTACTCGACCTTCTTAGGTCGTTTTATTTGGCCTTTCTAGGCCCAACCCAACCCATTCCACCAAAAGTCCCGTCTGGACGGTCCAAATTCTTATATGGGCCTAAAGATGGATAGCGATTGACATCAACCATACCATGATGCTTACTCATGTTTGTATCAAGGGCTCTCACTACTCGAGGAAATGGACTAGGAACCAACCTTACTCATGTTTGGCACGGACCTCTTCACATACCCAGGGTTTAATTGCTTGGTATGGCAACCCACCTTTTAAGCCAAAACCCTTCTAAATGCACTCAGTATACCGTTATAATGCCTGTATATATGTTTGGATAAATATGTTATCACCTTTTTTGTAAGCAAAATCATGACGAAATTTTGTAAAATAAAATCCTTTTCAAAATGTAAACATTTTCAAAATAGCGCAAAATGAGTCGAAACTCTGTCCAAATCTCCAGTCAAACTTCGGACCTAAAACCCATTTCAAAACCAAACACAAAAAAAAAACGTAAAAAAAAAGACCGGAAAAAAAAAATTTAAACCAAAATATTTTCAAACCATGTAAATGTAAATATGTAAATTCGATTGGGCTAAGTTACAGTCAAAAGTCAAACCGACTATGTCCTAGTCGAAACTCCGTCGAGTCATGAACCCGTCTTCATTTACATTTTGGGTCTTTTCAAAAATTCAAGTCAAGTCCTAAGGCGTCACGCCGTCATTTTGGACGCCCATACCCCAATTCAGTTAGGATCTAAACATATCCGACACCTCGGGTCACACGTTCCGAGGCTCAACACACGAGTCTCAATGGGCCTCATATTTGAGTCTAAATTACAGCAGTCTTCTTAACACTTGTAAGCAAACCTCGAGTCTAGAATCAATCCCGTCAATCAAGTCAACCACATAAATGTCACTCTGTCAAAGTCAACACTTGAGTCTAAAAGTCAAGCACCGTGAACTCAAACACGAGAAGTCGCTCATGACGTTTCACGAATTCACAAGTCAAGTCTAGATTAGTCATCTTATCCTCGTGATTACATGTCCCTTCCTTTGTTTGTTGCCATAGTATGCGTGATCCCATGTCGAATCAAGTTGTAACGCGTTTCATTTTCTTCTCGGTAGGAATTCTGCAATTTCCAATGAAAGTGTTCAAGAACGTTTATCTATCGACGTCGAGGGACTGAGTGCTACAGTCACTAAGCTTCAGGCCACCATCGAAAAATTGAGCGCTCGTGTCATCAATATGGAAAACAAGATAGACATGATGAAACCTTTACCATCTTCTCATACCCTAAGGTCAGGGCATAGCTTCAACACAACTCACCCATCTAAGAAGGCCAATGAAGACAAGGGAGTTAACCTCTTAGAAACTCCACCCAGAAGGTCGGGACGAGCTTATAGGGAATTCATTGACCTCGGAACCATATATGAAGTATCTCTACAAAGACTGGTTTCCCAGGGAAAACTTCATCCAATCGAACCAACCCCAGGCCCTAAAAAGATACTGCCTAGGTGGAAGGGCAATTCATATTGTCAGTACCATTGAGGTAGGGGACACGATACGGAGCAATGCTTTTGTCTAAAGCATATTATTCAGGATATGATCGAGGATGACAAGCTTCCTGTGCCACCTTCCGCCAAGAAATCCAAGAAGATTGGCCCTCTTGGGTCCAATATCATTAAACATGATGAAGAATCATTCCTGGATTGTTCTCATCTCCTCAATCATCATGATGACGAAGAGATCAATGTCCTCGAAGACGAAGATATCCAAAATGGAATGCTCATTCTTTCCATTGCCTTCAACAATAAATTTTCCAAAATAGAGGGAGCTATTGATAGCCTAAGCTCTCGACTTTCCAACATGGAGAACCAGTTTGCTGAAATGGGTAAGAAGCTTGATGCCCAACCTCTCAAGATGAAAAGTTTCCAGATGAACCCTCAACCTGACAGTCCTAAAGCAACAAATGAACAACGTATCTCTAGTTCTTCTCATCCAAGAATCAAAATCAACATAGGCAACCTCATGAAGCCTTCGTCAAGGAAACCTAACAACCCTCGCAGGTCATTCACAAATCTAGGCATACATTATGTCTTAGCCTTGAACAAATTATCCTCTTTAGTTCTTCTTCAACCTATCGGTCCTACACCAGATCCAGAAAAGAAGTCTAGGTTTTGGGATGAGAATGCTTATTGCCAATATCACAGGGGCAGGGGACATGATATTGAGGTGTGCCATAAGTTCAAGCACGTGATCCAAGATATGATCGAAAGCGGGAAATTGTCCCTCTCAACCTTTAACTCACACGACAATTTAGGCAATCCTCATGGATATGACACTTATCAGGAAATTCTTCTTGACTATTATCCTTCCAATGTTCCCAATAATGAGAACTGATACGTGCATTTTATATAGTCTTTTTAGCCTATTTATGCACGTATTTCTACGCTTTTATCGTAGCTTTATGCTACGAAATGCCCCGAATATGCTACTTTGGGTTATTTTGTCTTATTTGCAGGAATGAACCCGAAAGTAATGAAATCAAGCCTTTTACCATCCGTTTAGCATGCATTTGGAGGAAGAGTGAATTTGGAGCGGGAATGTAGCTATTTTGAGATGCGCAAAGAAGAAAGATAGCTAGGCGAGGAAAGGAAGAACTTCAAATTGCTAGTGCCTACTTTGAAGAGCCATATCTAGAGTTATACAACTGATATTCAGGTGATTCCAATTGGAGGTGAAAGCTTGTCCTCTTAGCTTTCCAACGCCACCAGAATCGCCCTGTTTGGCCAAGTAACGAAGAAATGGCAGCCGTTTGAAGTTCAGTGCGCAAAGCAGGAAACTGTTGCTGGAAAGTACTCGATCGAGTAGAATTTTGGTCGATCGAGTCCTTTTTCTACTCGATCGAGTAGTTGCATTTATTGATTTACTCGATCGAGTAGATTTGCTACTCGATCGAGTGGTTTAAGCTTTAGTTACTCGATCGAGTGGTTTTAAATCACTCGATCGAGTGGATTCGCTATGGGCTTGGGCTTTTTAGCTTATTTCCGTCATTAGGTTAGTTAATAATCCTATTTTTCTTATAAATAGGAAGGTATTTCGACATAATTAGGGGGCTTCTCCTCTCTTATCATTTGACATACATTGTTACTGTTACTTCTGTTCTTCATCAATTTCCGGATTAATTTCAGTAATTCTTTCTTTCCTTTTCTCTCTTTAATTTAATGTTTATCATTCCTTCTTCTTTATTTCTTGTTCTTACTTATTCCATGTCTAGCTAATTCCCCTTAGTATGTTAGGATTAGGGAAGCCGTGGTAGCAATATGTTATAATTGACTTGAATAGATTAGTCTTGCGATAAGAATTGTATTAGGCAATTTAATTGTTATCTGGTCGAATGAATGCATGCAGGAGACCAATTTATCTAGTTAACCCCGACCTGGATCGAAAGATTGGAAGGGAAGGCTTGCTTAATTACAATAGGGTATTATAGTGAGGGTGAAAGCTAAGCTATTTACGTTCTAGGGCGGTTTAAGGACCGAAAGGTGACGACCATAGCTCTTCTTATCAATAGTTTAATCGTCTCAGTATATCCGATAGTATAGCTGCCATGGTAGACCGATTCCTAGCATATTTCCTTTCTCTTATTGTTAATTTCCTTTATCCCTTTTCTCTTGCCTTTAGCTTCAGTAGTTTAGTTAGTCCAAATCAATCAAACCCCCATTTGTGACACTAGACGGATAGAATAGACAAGTAGATAGTAAACCGCCTCCCTGTGGAGATCGACCCTACTTACCGCTGACTTCTGTTAGTTGTATTTAGGTATTTATTTTTGGTACGAAACGACAGTATCAAATTTTGGCGCCGTTGCCGGGGAGGCAAATAATTATTTACTTGTTTAATTTTTGTCTGTTTTTAGCCTCACGGGATTCTTCCCTTTAGGCCGTTCTAATCTTTCCTTTAGTGCTGTTTTGATAAGCCTTACAGGTACTACCTAGACAGTTCTAGGTGAAAGATCGTCAAAGGGAAGGCTTGAGTACCTTTGACCCATCACCTATATCCCATTATATGGCACAACAGGTGATTTACTGCGGGAGATGTGGTGCTGCTGGGCATAATGCAGTTTTTTGTTTGGCAGAGAATGACGAAGTTTACGCGTTCAAGCAGCGCAGTCGAGCTAGTCAAGCAGCTGTAGTTGTGCCGCCACATCCACCCTATCAATGGCCACCGCAACAAGATCCTCCTGATATACAAGAAGAAGAAATTGCGGAGCTGAAATCTCTATTGGAGACACTTGCATCTCAAATGCAAGTGATGCAAGATTATGATAGACGATTTTTCGCGCGCATTGATAAGCTCGAAACTGACATTGCTCAGTTAGCAGCTGAGATGCAAGAAGAAGAGGTATACCTTGCTGAGAGCGGTTTTTCTCCTGAGGAGACCGTGTTGCCCAATGCTGAGGATGACCTCTATGACTCGGATGACGAGTTTCTATCATATTTCAATGCTTTACGCGAAGATTTCAGCCCTGTCCAAGAAATATCACTCGATCGAGTGACTTATATTAGTCGATCGAGTGAAATTTCAGAAGAATCAGTCGATCGAGTAGTTCAAAGCACTCGATCGAGTGAAAATCAAGAGGAAAGTGCTCGATCGAGTAATAATTCTACTCGATCGAGTGAGTTGGCCATTGGGAGCTATGATTCGTCATATGGGTTTGATTTAGATGACGATTTTGATGATGATAACGGTTATGGTGAGTCTCCCTTATTCAAAGCCGAGTTGGATGCACTTGAAGCTGAGATTTACGGGATGAAATCCATTGAGGAGGTTGATGAAGAAGCAGCTGAGTCGGTAATTACTCCTAGTACGGAAGAGGTAATAAATTCTTTTATCTATGATTCCGTCATTGAGAGCGACCAACCTGAGGTAGTAAATGATAATTTTATTATTGTTTGTTTTAATAGTATTTTGCCTCATTTGATTCGTACTTCTTCTTTTAAAGCTATACCTCCTCATATGTGGACGAATAAATTAGCGATTTCTCACCATCCTTGTCGTTTTAATTTTGTTAACCTGAAATGGAACCCCACTTTATCGTCTATTGCTCCCGCGCTCCTACATTTTGTGGATAAATTTAGGAGCTCGCATAGGAAATTTGTTAGACTTAAATGTTTACATACTTTTATTTCCTATTTCTTTATTCCACTTTGGTGCTACTTATGCTTCTGTGTAGCACATGCACAGGTTTATGATCTAATGCTGCGTGCTTTGAGCTGTTTTGATTGTGTCTAATTATAGAAGCTCGAAGAAAAAGAAGGTCGAGCTGGGACCTGACTGAAGCTAGCGCTACCCGGGAGGCAACCCGGCGATTTTATTTTGCATTTTTATTTTATTTCAGTTGTAATAAATGGTTTTTATACCATAAACTATCTCAGTAAGCTTGTTTAGTAGTTTGCGGGCTGTTTTTAATTGCATTTTGCAGGAATACATTGAGAATTACTCGTTCGAGTAGTTTTTCTACTCGATCGAGCAGTTTTGCTGCTATATTCACTCGATCGAGTGAAATATCTACTCGATCGACCACCTGCAAGATGAGAAACTACTCGATCGACCACAATTCCCTTCGATCGAGCAGTTTTTGGATGCCCTTTTCACGCTTTTGACTTGAATTAGCTTCATGAGACGGTTTTCCGGGCCTTTAGCAACCTCGCATGTTCATGGTCGGTTTGGGGAGGTCCCTTTATTCGCGCTATCTTGTGAGTTTTCCGCATTTACTCTCTTTCTCTCCTAGTTTGTATTTCTTTTCCATGTTTTGGTACAATCGGGGCATTGTACGGGTTGGTTTGGGGAGGTTATGCATCCATATTTGTGTCTGCATATTGTTTTTATTGCATTTCAGTTATCACATTTAATTTATTTTTGCATTGTTGTTTATTTTCGTTAAAATTCAAAAATAAAAATCAGAAAATTGTTAAAAATTCAAAAAATATCACGTTTATTTAGCATATAGGTTGAGTCGGAACGGTAGATTTCAATGATGAAATTGCACTGCAACTGTCTTTTTGCTTAAGCCTTGCATTAAACTGTTATCTTTTAGCTTTGTCTTTTGCATAATCAACGAGTTAATGTTTAAATTTAGCTGAACGAATAGACTTGACCTGAAATTTTGGCAACCTACTTATAATTTCTAAGATTTAGAGCCTTATAAACTGGTGTCATTTGTGACCAGTTTCATGTAGGATTGTGAGTAGTTATTCCTTGCATATCATGTATCATTAATTTGCACGTATATGAAATTCAATTGCTTTTTGCCTTCGTACATTCGGGTTAGTGGTTGGTGTCACATGCAGGGAGGTGCTTACAATTTCCCTTTCTTTCATTTTTACCCATAAACTCCACATTAGCCATATTTGCCAGTTGACCCTTAGCTACATCCAAATTTAGCCTGCCTTGTCAAGCTAGTTTAGATTATTTTTGCGGTATATTGTCTTTTGTATCAAGTTTGGCTTGTATCCTTTGAATCGGAGTTGGTATTTTATGAAGAAAAGGAGGATGATGAAAAAAGACGTGAAAAAGAAGGAAAAAAAAAAGAGAAGTTGAAAGAAAAGAAATGAAAAAAAAAAAGAGAAATTCGAAGAAAAAGAAGAAGAAACCGAAAAAATAAAGAAAGAAAAGAAAAGAAAAATTCGGAAAAAATGTTGTTTGGTTGACGGTTTCTGCTCCTATGATCTATCTTACATTATTTGAGGAGTATGTTTGGTTTGGTTTGGTGAGATCTTATGCCAAATGAAGAGCATGTGCGCAATTCATAATTGAGATGGAAATGGATATGTTTCATATGGTTTTGTTTAGGTACTAGCTTGGCCGCCTATACCTCCACATTCCCATAAATGTTTTGCCTTTTCTTACCCATTGCCTCACTTTACCATATTTTTGTAAGCCCTCGGCTGTGACAGGACCCTGTTTGGTTGGAATGTATGTACGGTAGCTAGAATTGTCTATCATATTAGTTGCATGCATGTTATGTAGGTCGTAGTCTAGGTGAGCGACTATTTTTCTTTCTCTCTCTCTTATATATATATATATATATATATATATATGTTCACCCTTTGCTTCATGAGAGAAGAGTGACCGGTGAGAGTCCATTATTAAAGGTCTTGCAAGGTCGACGGTTCAACTATTTTATGAACATCCTATAACTCGTTTGCATTTGACTGTTTTGCTATAAGTGTTAGTTTGCTTGCATTAAATTGGCTTAAGTGGGCATTTGTAGCTAGCTCTGAGTTATCTTTTCCGTTCCTTTAGTTGCATTTAGTTTACTCGAGGACGAGTAAAGGTTTGGTTTGGGGAGATTTGATACGTGCATTTTATATAGTCTTTTTAGCCTGTTTATGCACGTATTTCTACGCTTTTATCGTAGCTTTATGCTACGAAATGCCCCGAATATGCTACTTTGGGTTATTTTGTCTTATTTGCAGGAATGAACCCGAAAGTAATGAAATCAAGCTGTTTACCGTCCGTTTAGCATGCATTTGGAGGAAGAGTGAATTTGGAGCGGGAATGTAGCTATTTTGAGATGCGCAAAGAAGAAAGATAGCTAGGCGAGCAAAGGAAGAACTTCAAATTGCTAGTGCCTACTTTGAAGAGCCATATCTCTAGTTCTACAACTGATATTCAGTTGATTCCAATTGGAGGTGAAAGCTTGTCCACTTAGTTTCCAACGCCACTGGAATCGCCCTGTTTGGCCAAGTAACGAAGAAATGGCAGCCGTTTGAAGTTCAGTGCGCAAAGCAGGAAACTGTTGCTGGAAAGTACTCGATCGAGTAGAATTTTGGTCGATCGAGTCCTTTTTCTACTCGATCGAGTAGTTGCATTTATTGATTTACTCGATCGAGTAGATTTGCTACTCGATCGAGTGGTTTAAGCTTTAGTTACTCGATCGAGTGGTTTTAAATCACTCGATCGAGTGGATTCGCTATGGGCTTGGGCTTTTTAGCTTATTTCCGTCATTAGGTTAGTTAATAATCCTATTTTTCTTATAAATAGGAAGGGATTTCGACATAATTAGGGAGCTTCTCCTCTCTTATCATTTGACATACATTGTTACTGTTACTTCTGTTCTTCATCAATTTCCGGATTAATTTCAGTAATTCTTTCTTTCCTTTTCTCTCTTTAATTTAATGTTTATCATTCCTTCTTCTTTATTTCTTGTTCTTACTTATTCCATGTCTAGCTAATTCCCCTTAGTATGTTAGGATTAGGGAAGCCGTGGTAGCAATATGTTATAATTGACTTGAATAGATTAGTCTTGCGATAAGAATTGTATTAGGCAATTTAATTGTTATCTGGTCGAATGAATGCATGCAGGAGACCAATTTATCTAGTTAACCCCGACCTGGATCGAAAGATTGGAAGGGAAGGCTTGCTTAATTATAATAGGGTATTGTAGTGAGGGTGAAAGCTAAGCTATTTACGCTCTAGGGCGGTTTAAGGACCGAAAGGTGACGACCATAGCTCTTCTTATCAATAGTTTAATCGTCTCAGTATATCCGATAGTATAGCTACCATGGTAGACCGATTCCTAGCATATTTCCTTTCTCTTATTGTTAATTTCCTTTATCCCTTTTCTCTTGCCTTTAGCTTCAGTAGTTTAGTTAGTCTAAATCAATCAAACCCCCATTTGTGACACTAGACGGATAGAATAGACAAGTAGATAGTAAACCGCCTCCCTGTGGAGATCGACCCTACTTACCGCTGACTTCTGTTAGTTGTATTTAGGTATTTATTTTTGGTACGAAACGACAGTATCAAGAACGGGGTGCTCAAATGGGTGAATGCTCAAAGTCAGATGCCGAAGCTAGTTGCTGGAAGAGAAAATGTACAAGCGTGGGCCGATGATTACGAGTCTGGATCTGAAATCGAGTCAAAGTTCGAGTCCGAGTCCGAGTCTTAGGCTTTCTATCCCATAATTTTGTCATAGTGTCTTTCTTCGTGTCCATTTCCATTTCTAGTGACACCCTGGGGGCTGTCCCATGAGTCACGTGTCTCCTCGAGTCTATGTTAAGTACATTCATTATCCATATCAATAAAAATACACTTTTCATCCATATATTCTATCCTATATTATCTTTTATCCTTCTCCTGTGACAACAAGAATTGATTTGAGACTTTTTTTAAAAAAAAAATAACGACAACGCATGACAGTCGATGTGAGTACACTTAGATGATGTTCCGTTCTATGTTGTAGAGGACCTGAAACTCCGTGTCCATTTTCCTTACCTATTCCATGTCTGGCAATAGAAACCTCACTATACCCCAGTTTAGGACGAGCCTATCTTAAGAGATTCTACGACGAATCCAGACCTTCTCCCTTGTTAACAATCCATGACGGAAGGCAAGCTCATTCCCCACAATAAACAACCCGTGTTACTAAAGACCAACCTGTTTCACACCGAAGGTGTTAGGCTGACCCAAATCCAAGGCCGAAGTTATGCAAGCAAATCCAAGACGATACGAGTCATGATCAACGACAAAGGCTCAATCAAGCGAAATGACCAAGATCAATTTTCAAGACAAAAAAGTCAAAAGAAGAAGGCTCAATCAAGCGAGTCGATGTCAATATCCAAAGTCAAAGTTATCTTCAAAAAAAAAAACATGAATCAAGAATCCGAGCAAAAAGCCGAGATATATTCTAGACCAAGAATCTGAGTCTGAATCAGAAAACGAATATGAAATCAAATGCCAAACATAATAATGCTGAAGTCTATATATACAATCAAGACGTCGATGAATATGGTTAGCTAGCACCCTCACTTAGCCTTTCACACACCCTAAACCCTTTTCGAGACCGTTACAGGGAGATAGTTAGGAATTTTGAGAATCCTCTCAAGCTCATCAAGTATACCCATCCTTTAGAGCCAAGACATGGAAACATGATCCCGCATCAATTAACCTACCTTTATGTGCTCAGGCTACATCAAGCCAAGAGACTCCATTTCCAAGCCATATTACAAGCCATAATCCAATCAAGCCTTAACTCCACAAAATCAAGCTCCAGAGAGATGCTCATCAAAACCTCTTATTTCCGAGCTCCACATTCCAAATATCCAATCCAGTTTCACCTTGACTCAGACACGGAGTCTTAAGATACTTTGCTACTCAGAACGGGACGAATCCATATCATCCTTATGGTCCACTTTTAGGTGTACTCACATGACAAGGAAATTTTTACAAACTTAATTATACCTCTTTGGTCGATAATAAGAGAGAGTTATCTCAAATCGATTCTTTGAGTCACCAAAGGAATATTACCCTCCTGACCCACGCACTTTAAGGCCCTGACAACATAGCTTAGGCACACACTTGAACTACGAGCATGGTTTGATTTCACTTCTTCAGGTGAATACGTAGGCAGTCCTTTCTTACACAAGAAGGATACAACCACAACACCCAAACAAAATTAACCAAACCTCAGAACTACGATCTGGTTTGATTTCACTTCACGTGAATACGTAGGCAGTCCTCAAGGACACAAACATTTCAATTATCAACTTTCAACCTCAAATACCATCTCTTTCCATTTCAACCTTCTAACCACCATTTCCATTTCTACCTCTTTACTGGGGGCTCCTTCTTGTCGCCCAATCTTTTTTTTTTTTTTTTTTACCAAATTCCAGAGTCACCTTCTCATCCTGGGGGCTTTTCTTCCGAGATGACACCCTTCCTTTACTCCTCTCTCATTTCAGTCAAGCTAGTACTAGGTCCAGGCGATGATGAGGTCTTAGATCGATTATCGAAGTTATCGTACCTCAAGAGAAGTCTCTTTTACAGCAACGATGACAAAAGACGTCCAAGTAGACAGCTGATCCATGGCTCATACCTTGCCTTCATCATTCTCTGAATTATTCTACCTTTGGAACTGATACGTATTGTCACCCACACTTGGCGGCTAGGGGTTGTGTATAATTAGGCAAAGTCTGTCAAGGTCATCCCCTGTGTCGCGTCAAATCTATGTTAGTGTTGCGTTAGTCTATCGTCTTGCATCCTAGTAAGTCGATGTTGTGTCAAGTCCTGTGACTAAAGCCCGTTTAATATGCATAACGCATTACAAGCAACAATTTTTTTTCTTTGAGCAAGTTTTAAATAACGTTTATAAAGAAACAAATTTTGCAAAACCTATGTGTTTCCTCATTTGAGGACCATGTTCTAATTGTGTTTCCTCATGTTTATTTGCTAATTGCCTATTAGATTGCGTTCTTGTGTGGCTACTAACCATGCAGGTAAGTATCAGAAGCAGTGCTTGCTCCAACTGGGGGCTTCGCTCAAGTATATATACATTCCTCCCATGACGATCAAGATATTCCTAATCGTCAATACATTCCCCAGCAAGAGTTCGCTTGAGACCAACGCAAGCAGATTCAACCTCAGATCTTTTGCCATAGTTCGCTTGATACCGACGCAAGCGGATTCCCCAACAGTTTCTACCGACGTCCTGCTACCCTCAATATTATTGTTTCCTCACGGAGTTCGGCAAAGGTGTCGTTCTCCAGAAGTTCCCAAACCAGCGCCTCCTTCCTTAGGTTCGTAAACCCAAAGTTAGGATTCTTACCCCTAGATTCTTAGATCCCAAAATGGCTTCCTTTAGGTTCATAAGCCTTTAAGCTCCTACACCAACGTCCTTAGGTTCATAAACCGATAAATCCTTTTTGAGTTCTCATACCACAGAAAGTTTAAGTGCACGCGTTTAAAAAAAGAATTAGTAACCCAGTAGTTCCTAAACTTAACCCTAGGATCCTAATTCCTCTTAGGTTCACAAGCCTTTAAGTTCCCATACCAAACTCCCTAGAGTTCATATACTTCTACCCTTAGGATCATAATCCTTTAGGATCACCTTTTCTTAGAGTTCCTACACCCAAACCTTGGTTACCCCTTAGGTTGAACTTATATTTGGCCTCCTTCCCGTCGATGTTTTCCTTTAGGGCCCCACACCCTAGCACAATCCATACATATCTTTTAGGTCTTAACCTTAGCTCCTACGCTTAACCTTAGCTCCTACGCACCTCCGGAAACATCTCGAGAAAGAAGTCTCAGGTATGGTCTCTTCTTATGGCTGGCAATCTTCCTTACGTAGTCTAATGGACTTTAAACGACCCTCCCCGATAGTCGACAGACTCTAAAATGTTCCCGACGACAGGTCCTTGGCTCAGACCCCTTGAGCTGCCTCGCGTCGCCATAGTCGTCGGGTTGTAATCTTCGATTGACCTGAGGGATATACTTTGACTTTCGCCTTGTCCAAGCCTAAGTCAAAGTGGGGGCTCTGTAGATACCTCATTTCTGCACCTCCCGCAAGCCACCCGGTGATGATTGGGCCGCATGTTTGATACGCGGGACGATTTATGACAATTCGTAAGTTTATCATCAAGTGATAGCTCATACACTTGTGTCTACCCCTTGGTCGTCATCTACGCGCCGTTACGGTCGTTTTGACAGTAATTAGAGTTCATTTGGAGTCCGGGTCAAAAACCGTCTTTATTTTCTAATAACCGTTTAAAATGTCGAGTCGGAATATTCTGGAATGTTCCAGATATTTCTATTCCATATTTCAATCTTTTAATCTTTTGGCAAAATATTTCCCGAAATTATATTTCAAATAATAAGGAAATTGAGATCTACCGCAATTCCATAATAGAAACAAGGAAAATATTTCTTCCGCTGGAGGAAACCCCTGGGGAAAGGACACAGCACCTGCTGCGCCTCTTCCAAGAGCCGCAGTGGCTGATGCGCCTCTTCCCCAGCTCCTTTCTGCATATTTTAAAATCTTTTCGAGATTTATTTCCAAAGTTTTACCGAAACCCTAATTCCTCCGTGTGATTAGTATAAATAGGGAGCTTCGTTCCTCATATTTCTCACGCGAGTGTCCGCCCTTCTCTTCTCCCTATGCATTCTAAGACCGTGCTCTTTGCTTATTGACGTCTACGTGCTTGAACTTTCGACCACGTAAGCTCGGATCCTTCTGAGTACCAATCTCGTTTTGCATGACCGACCAATTTGACCACTACACCATAATCAATAATTCAATTTACTTTAATTCCTTTTTCAAGGGCACTTTCATATTTGCATAGATCGAGTCGAGTTACCACTAAAAATTGATTTAGTTAAATCTCGCGACGCTAACATGTAAGTGTGAGGGTGTAAATCTCACTTTTATTATTGTATTTTATCTTTATTTTAATTATTGTAAGATTTACGTCGAAAGCATGTTTAAAACCGATTTACAAAACCTTTTATCAAACTGTTTTTACGGATTAACGGGAGACAGACGTCGAGAAGAAAGGCAGCAACTGCTGCGCCTCTTCGAAGAGTCGCGGCACCTACTGCGCCTCTTCGAAGAGTCGCAACACCTGCTTCGCCTCTTCCTGAGGTTGCCGCAGTTTCTGCTTTTCTTCTTCTTCCTTTGTTCTTCGTTGATTCATCTCTTTTACTCCGTTTTCTTTTGTTCTTCATTGTTTCATCCGTATTACAATTTTAACGTATAATTCATATTATTTATCACCTTTAAATTCGACCTAGATCCCTAATAATCAATATTAGCGGGTTTTCGTCATTAACATCAAACCCGGATTTTAGAGACTCGACTCGTTTATATCAAGTTTCTGAAATTCGACCTTTTGTATATGTTTTCATTACTGTCTATCACGTCTTTTCCATCACTAGTTTAACCTAATTCATTTTCGTTAACTTTAACTCGTTTATAATTCATCGTAATTCGTTCATAATTCGTTTTAATTAGTTATAATCAGTTTTAATTCATGTTTTATTGCTTTTATGACCAAATTCATATGTAATTAATATGTTAAGTCACTTCTACTTGAGTCAAATATCAACAATCGATCATTAAATCCCCAACGAACATTAACAATTGCAGTTCCGGCTTCACAGCCAGAACTCACCTCAGGAACAGACGCAGTAACCACTGCGCCTCTTCTGAAGGACGCAGCATTGCTGCGCCTGTTCCGGGTTGAGTTCTGTCTCTGAACTTTTGTTCCTTGCTTTGACCTAATTCATTAGTTTACGTATTAATCGACTATTATTTGTAATATCACTCTTAATATATTCGTATTTTCTAACCCTAATTATTTTTCTTCTTTTTCTAAAATTATCCATTTTAAACGTATTTTCGACGTAAATCATTAATCGTTGTAATTATTGTAATTTTAATTATTACATTTATTTATTTATTGTATTTGATGATTTATTTACTTGTTTTCACATGTAATTAATTTTTAACTCTACTTCGACATCAATGAGTGCTAAATTACATGTTCACCGACTTAGTTAATTCTCACATGCTAGGATTAAAACGTTGTTTGTTGCATTGCATGCATATAATCGAAAACATATCAAGTATAAATGATTTTTCCGAATCATTAGTAGAGGCCGCTATCGAGGCGGGCGGGACTAGGTATTCGATCAAAAGAGCTTCCTAATACGTACCCTCACCCCTTACTCCAGATTTCTATGAACACCCGTGTTCATTGGCATCCACGAGAGCCATTCTAGACATAGAATGCTAAGAGTAACGAGTTCTTAGTGTTTTTGTCACTACATTGTGTCTTGACATGACGCGAAGTAGTCGAACGGTTTCCAATTTTCCACAATAAATTGGTGGCGACTCCACAAATGCAAACGCTTGTTCCCAAGCGCCCCCGTGTCCACAATTAGTATGCAAAATAGGTTCAGTTAAGAGACTAAATATGCGCAATTAAGAGTCACATCAAAAGATAAGTGCTGAAATTCTCTTATGTAGAAATTTTATTAAAGGCAAGACACTACACTGAGATTGAATATATGTGATATTGGGGATCTGAACACTACTCGAAATTGAATAAAGAACTTAAATATTCATGTATGGATTGGCACTAGATTGAGTGGCTTATAGCTACA
Organism: Silene latifolia; assembly: GCF_048544455.1. NCBI lineage: Eukaryota > Viridiplantae > Streptophyta > Magnoliopsida > Caryophyllales > Caryophyllaceae > Silene > Silene latifolia. The sequence continues at coordinate 301,234,009 of NC_133537.1, forward strand.
TATTGAATTTTCTGAGTAGTTCTTATGATTAAAAATCACATTTTGATTATTATATGCAATCGTTGATCTCTGGAATTGGGCATTGTGATTCAGCACATATAAAACCCAACTGCATCATATCTTACTCCCCGAAATATATTTTGTTATTGTACAAAAATGTCCATGTAAAATCTCATCGATGACATAAGGAATTGATGTCTAAGGTGGTGTAATACTACGGTTTTCCTAAGTCTGTACTCGACCGAATATGGCTTACTCGGGCGAGTAAGGGTGTCGTGTGTTTCTGGACAGTTCACTGCCCAGGAATACTCGGCCGAGTATGGGAATACTGTATCGAGTAGAGGATACTCGGCCGAGTATACTCTATACTCGACCGAGTATCCGGTCTGACGGGTGGTATTTTCGCGGTTTGATTTAGAAAGGATTAGAGTTATATAATCGTGGATCAACAGTTTCTAATCATTTTCACAAAAACTAAACATTTCAATGTAACTCTAATCCTCTCCAAATCTCTCTCAAGTGAGTGGATTGTTAGCAAGTTTCTTCATCTTTCATTGTATCGTCGGTGTCGGTAAGTCCTTGATTTCATTAGTTCAATTGATTAATCTTTTAGGGTTTGCCTTTATTTGTGAATTGGGGGAAAAAGGTTTTTGCATATGGTAATTGGAGTTTATGTGATTGTTGTTAGGTGAGGACTTCGTAGAAGAGCCGTTCTAGATTGCTTTACTTGTGTCTCATTGCAGTTGTGCTAAGGTAGGGTTTCCCTACTCGGTTTACTGTTAATTGATTTAAGATTATGTTTGTATTGTGTACGATTGATTATCGGTTGATCATTGTTGGAGTGTTGGAGTTGGTGTGGTTGTTGTGATGGTTGTTGACGATGTGCGCGAGGTGCATCCTCGACTGAGTGGAGTCACTTGCAGGAGTGGCTTCATGCCCTAGTTTCGCCCTCTGTGGAACTTGCCACAGAAGGGGATGTGCACATTAATGAACAAGGTTATCACTCGTTGATGAGCGGGGCTTACGTGGGGATTGACTGCAGTACCCCACTGGCAGTGAGGATTACCTGTTGCGATGGGTAATCTGGCAGGGCTTCACACTTTGGTGTGTAGTCAGTTACTATGTGAGATCGGGAGTTGGAGGTGGATGATGATCAGCTGGTTGCCTTTTTGTACTTGTCTTATTTTGATTATATAGTAACTGACCTCATTGTTGTTTTGTAAAATCTGTGGTGATCCATTCGAGGATGGTGAGCAGATTGTGACAGGTGATGATATTCACTAGCTATCTATGGGGCCGTCGTGGGGAGTCATCACTCGAGTCTAGCTTCCGCTGTCAAGAGATTTAGCATTCAGTCTTGTTGTTGAACTTCCATAGTATTACTTTGGTTTTTGGATTTGGATCATGTAAACTTTAATCATTTATACTTTAATAATTGTGTTTAAATTGTTAACTTTGATATACTAACCTCGGGCAACCGAGATGGTGACGGTCTCTCATGCTAGGGTGGTCCTGGTAAGGCACCCTGGTATGTGGGGGTTTCATAAAGTGGTATCAGAGAGACGATTCTGACACCTAAAACTAATGAACCCAATGAACTTAGGGAGTCTAAATAAAATGAACCCGGCGAGAGTTTTTGGAGCTACCGCAAAGACTTGGAAGACGTCCTGAAGTCGCATTAAGGCCTGTATGATCTTAAGCCGGTCACATGGGCGGAAACTGTTGTATGTTAAGTCATGTGTGTGTGATATCTATAACTTGAATCTTGTGAAGGTGTTGGCTGAATAGTGAATGTGTTCGAATATGGTAATATATGAAAGGTGAATTGTGAATTCGTATGCATGAAATATGTTGAGCATGTTACCTGTTTATTACGTGGCTTTCAAAAAGGGTAGTGGTACATACGTGTATATCTCGATAGAAAAGCATGTTTAAGTATGTCACGATAGTTACCGTTTGTTTTTGGCATGACTCGGCCGAGTAGGGCGGGTACTCGACCGAGTAGGGGGTACTCGGCCGAGTAACCAATCACTCGACCGAGTGTTGTTTGGGGTGTACGTAGCAGTAGCTATTGGTTGTGACCACTTGACCGAATATTAGAGCATACTCGATCGAGTGGAGCATACTCGACCGAGTATCACCCATACTCGACCGAGTATGTTTTCTGTGTTTCTGACGTTGGCTACTGGAGTGGAACACTCGACCAAGTAATAATATTACTCGACCGAGTAGTCTATACTCGACCGAGTATTTCCCAATACTCGGCCGAGTGCTTCTTTGGCGGAGGGTCATGTTTATTTTGAGTCGTAGGCTATGTGCTTACGTTTTCTTGCTTCTTATCAGCTCAAAATGCCGCCAAAGAGGTCAGCCGCATATATCCAAGCATCTGAGATGACCACAGATGAGGTAGCCCGTATGATCGAGCAGCAGGATGCAGTCCTTGAGACTCTTAAGAATGTGGGTAAGGGGGCTGAGAAACCGGTGGATGCTACCCGCCTGAGCACTATCATCGCCCGCTTCAACCCATCTACTTACGAGGGCACCGGAGAACCTAAGCTGCTTGAGGTTGTTAAGTGTCCGCCGGAGTTAGCTGTTGAGCGGGTAGTGTACTACCTGAGGGGTGAGGCTACTGTGTGGTGGCAAAACGTGAAGGAAGATGCCAGGGCATACTACAGGGATGAGGGGCTCGGTGTTATACCGTGGGCAGGTCTGAAGATTGCCATAAGGGAGTAATTCGTGCCGGAACACATCCGTCACAAGTTGAGATCCGAGTTTGATTCTTTCACCATGACTAACGACATGACGGTTACGGAGTACTATCACCGGTTCCTTGAGTTGTCACGTTATGCTGAGGACATACAGCTGGGGAAGCAGGGTTTAGCTCTTCGTTTGGAGAGGGGGTTGACACTGAAGATCATGAATAGGTTACCATCCGGGGTTATCACCGGTCTGAAAGATGTGTACATGAGGACCAGGCAAGCTGAGAGGTTGGTGGATTTATCCAAAGAGGCTACGGAGAGAACCGCCACTGAAAAAAGGAAAGCCGAAAGTGAGAGTGGCAATCAGTCGAGCCACAATAAGGGCAACTATGGTCAGTCTAGAGCCTTTTCAGGAGGATCTGGGTTTTCTGGGGGATCTCGAGCATATGGAAGGGGTGGTGGTCGGAGTGTTAGTGATAACTCCAATCTCACTTGCTTTAACTGTGGGGGAATAGGTCACAAGAGGTACGACTGTACCAGTGCCAGAGCTGAAGGAGCCTCAGGGGCTTATCAGGGAAGTTTCTCGCAGGGTCCGAGTCAGAGTTTTTCTATCAACAAACCATCTGGGTCGTGGGGTGACCGTGGAGGGCAGGACAACAATGGCGGCTTCAACCGCAATAGTGGAGGATCTTATCAACGCCCGAACAATAGTGTGACTCAGAACTCGGCAGCTAAGCCAACTACTTCTAACACCTCGGTCCAGGGTGGAGGCCAGAAAAGTAGCGGAAAGCTCTTTATGATGGACAAACAGGAAGCGAAGAACGATGCTCATGTAGTTACCAGTACCTTTCTTGTTCATAATACACCGTCTTTTGTTTTGTTTGACTCTGGGGCAACACACTCTTTTGTGTCTAAATGTCATGCTTTGTCTATGGGTTTGGGGGAGTTTGAGTTTGTAAAGGATAGTATGTTCATACCTTCTGTGGAGTCGGTGTTTTGTGTCAGGTTGTATAGGGATGTGTCCATGTTGGTTGGAGGGGTAGACTTACCGGTCAACTTACGAGAGTTTCTTATGGATGGGTTTAAGGTCATCGTCGGGATGGATTGGTTAGGTAAGTATGATGCTAAGATAAAATGCCGACAAAAGAAAGTGTCTTTAAAGGGGCCCAAGGTTATAAGAGTGTCATATAAGGGGTTTGTTATGAGGCCTAAGTGTAAGTTCATCGCGGTAATGACCTTAAAGTCATGTTTGAGGAAGAAGTGTCCCTTGATTCTTTGCCAAGTGAGAGATCGGCGCGCGGAACAGCTGACAGCATCTGATATACATGTGGTGGGAGAGTTTAGTGATCTCTTTCCAGATGAGATACTGGGTTACCACCTAATAGAGATATCGACTTCAATGTGGAGCTTAAACCGGGGACAGGTCCTATATCTAAAGCACCATACCGTATGGCACCTAAAGAACTGGAAGAGTTGAAGAAACAATTACATGATCTATTAGACAAGGGGTATATCCGGCCTAGTGTGTCACCATGGGGAGCACCAGTGTTGTTGGTGAAGAAGAAAGATGGGAGCATAAGGCTCTGCATCGACTATAAGGAGCTGAATCGTGTCACGGTGAAGAACAAGTAACCTTTGCCAAGGATTGATGATCTTTTTTACCAGCTGAGTGGCGCATGGGTGTTCACTAAGATTGATTTGAGGTCGGGTTATCATCAGTTGAGGATAGCAGATGAGGATATTCCTAAGACGGCTTTTCGATCTCGTTATGGTCACTATGAGTATGTAGTGACACCTTTTGGGTTAACGAATGCACCAGCAGCTTTCATGGATCTTATGAACCGAGGTTTTAGTCCGTTCTTGGACAAGTTTGTGGTCGTTTTCATCGATGACATCTTAGTCTACTCTAAGACTAAGGAGGAGCATGAGGAGAACCTGAGATTAGTTTTGCAGACCATGTGAGATAATCAGTTATATGCCAAGTTATCCAAGTGCGAGTTTTAGTTAGAGGAAGTGGCTTTTCTGGGGCATGTGATTTCTAAAAAGGGAGTGTTGGTGGATCCTAGCAAGATTGAGGTAGTGACCAAGTGGGAAACACCGAAGAATGTTGTTGAGATTCAGAGTTTCTTGGGTTTAGCTGGTTACTACAGGAGGTTCGTGAAGGACTTTTCTACGATAGCACGGCCTATTACAGCTTTGATGAGGAAAGAGACCAGTTTTCGATAGGATGAGAGTTGTGAGACGGCGTTCCAGACGTTAAAGGAGCGTTTGACCACAGCTCCTATCCTAACTTTACCTGAGGGTTGTGAGAACTTTGAAGTATACACCGATGCTTCAAAGAACGGGTTGGGATGTGTTTTGATGCAGAGTGGGAAGGTCATAGCTTATGCGTCGAGGTAGCTGAAGCCGTATGAGGAGAACTATCCTACTCATGACTTGGAACTCGGTGCAGTTGTTTTTGCTCTTAAGATTTGGAGACATTACCTCTGTGAAGCAACCTTTAAGGTGTTTTCAGATCATAAGAGTCTGAAATATATCTACACTCAGAAAGAGCTTAACATGCGACAGAGGCGATGGATGGAGCTAATTGAGGACTATGATATGGAGATCGTTTACCACGAGGGTAAGGCTAATGTTGTTGTAGGTGCTTTGAGTAGGAAGAGTATTCATTCGTTGTGTACAACTATGTCTTTGCTGAAGCTGAGGGATGAGATGTCCAAGATGGGGATCCATATGATTCGAAAAGGGGATACCGTCGGGGATTTGACGATCGAGCCAGATTTGTATAAGGATATCAAGAGAAAGCAAGAGCATGATCCTAAGATCCAAGAATGGAAGTCAAGGGTGGAGAGTGGCACAGTTTCCAGGTTTTCTTTCCACACAGATGGGAGTGTTCGCTTTGAAGGGAGATGGCGTGTTCTAGATGATGAAGATTTGAGGAGGGTAATCATGACAGAGGCTCATTGCACTCCTTATTCGGTTCACCCAGGAGGTGACAAGCTTTATAAGGACCTCAAGAAAACTTTTCGGGTGGCCTAACCTAAAGAGGGATGTGGATGAGTTCGTGGCTCGGTGTCTGACATGCCAGAGAGTTAAAGGTGAGCAGTGAAGACCACAAGGGAAGATTCAGTCACTTGAGCTACCTGAGTGGAAGTGGGAGTCAATATCTATAGACTTTATCGTAGGGTTACCAAGGACACGGCAAGGTAACAATATGATTTGGGTGATCGTCGATCGGTTAACAAAGTCGGCTCACTTCATTCCGATGAAGGACACTTGGACTAAGATACAACTAGCTTTGGGTTACAGGAAACATGTGGTTCGGTTACATGGTGTACCTAAGGATATAGTGTCGGATCGAGATGCGAAGTTTATATCACGGTTTTGGCAGGAGTTGCAGGACTTGATGGGTAGGACCTTAAAGATGAGTACAGCTTTTCACCCTGCCACATATGGTCAGACTGAGAGGACTATCAAGACTTTAGAGGACATGTTGAGGGCTTGTGCCATGGAGTTCGGTGGGAGTTGGGAGGACAGGCTGGATTTGATCGAGTTCTCGTATAACAACAGCTACCACATTAGTATCGGGATGGCACCTTTCGAGGATTTATATGGAAGGAAGTGCCGAAGTCCAGTTTGTTGGGATGACATCGCAGAGGCAGTGGTTTTAGGGCCACAGATGGTGCAGGATATGGTTGAACAAGTTCGGCTAATTCGTCAAAAGATGAAAGCAGCTCAGGATCGCCAGAAGAGTTATGCCGACTTGCATCGCAGGGACATCGAGTTCGCAGTGGGTGACAAAGTCCTTTTGAAAGTGTCACCAATGCGAGGGGTGATGAGGTTTGAAACGAAAGGTAAGTTAAGCTAGAAGTTTATCGGTCCGTATGAGATCTTGGACCGTGTAGGTGAAGTGGCTTACAGGTTAGCTTTACCACCAGCTTTGGACCAAGTACACAACGTGTTCCATCTTTCACAGCTCTAGAAGTATGTGAGTGATCCGTCACATGTGCTTGAGGTTGAGAACATCGAAGCTTGATGAGTCTTTATCTTATGTCGTGGTTCGTAAAGAGATCTTAGACCGCAAAGTACGCAAGACAAGAAATGGTGAGACCGTCTTACTTAAGGTGCTTTGGTCTAATCATAATGTGGAAGAGGCTACATGGGAACCCAAGGAATCTATGAGAGAGCGTTTTCCCACCCTTTTTGATCAGGTATGTTTGGTTACGGGGACGTAACCGTTGTCTTTTTAGGGGGGTAGGAGATGGTCGCATGTTTGTTTTTGAGTTAGTCTAAGTTGATTTAGTGATGTTTTGTGTTGGTTTAGCTATGCTTGTGTCGCCTGGTCGGTTGTGTTGGGCGTTTTGTTGGGGTGTTTGTTTTATGTGGTAAGAGTTGTTTGGCTCTTGTTGGTCTTATTTTGGGTGTATAGAGTGAACTTCGGGGACGAATTTCTTTTTAAGGAGGGAAAACTGTAATACTACGGTTTTCCCAAGTCTGTACTCGGCCGAATATGGCTTACTCGGCCAAGTAAGGGTGTCGTGTGTTTCTGGACAGTTCACTGCCCAGGAATACTCGGCCGAGTATGGGAATACTCGACCGAGTATACTCTATACTCGACCGAGTATCCGGTCTGACGGGTGTTATTTCCGCGGTTTGATTTAGAAAGGATTAGAGTTATATAATCGTGGATTAACAGTTTCTAATCATTTTCACAAAACCTAAACATTTCAACGTAACTCTAATCCTCTCCAAATCTCTCTCAAGTGCGTGGATTGTTAGCAAGTTCCTTCATCTTTCATTATATCGTCGGTATCGGTAAGTCCTTGATTTCATTAGTTCAATTAATTAATCTTTTAGGGCTTGCCTTGATTTGTGAATTGGAGGAAAAAGGTTTTGCATATGGTAATTGGAGTTTATGTGATTGTTGTTAGGTGAGGACTTCGTAGAGGAGCCGTTCTAGATTGCTTTGTTTGTGTCTCATTGCAATTGTGCTAAGGTAGGGTTTCCCTACTCGGTTTACTGTTAATTGATTTAATATTATGTTTGTATTCTGTACGATTGATTATCTGCTGATCATTGTTGGAGTAGTACTTTGGTTTTTGGATCTGCATCATGTAAACTTTAATCATTTATACTTTAATAATTGTGTTTGGATTGTTAACTTTGATATACTAACCTCGGGCAACCGAGATGGTGACGGTCTCTCATGCTAAGGTGGTCCTGGTAAGGCAACCTGGTATGTGGGGGTGTCACAGGTGGTTATGATAAATTTTGGACTATATATTGGTTATAGCTTTTACCACCTTAGGGGGAGAAAAGTGAGTTAAAAGCTGGTAAAAACAAATATGGAATGATCCCTTACTGAGGTAGAAGTTCAGATAATGTTTTACATTAAATTCATTAAATAGAGGTTTTGAATTTAATATAACAAAAATATTTTTACCAGATTGATACATGTACACCTGAAGTGTAATTCAATAAAAGTCAAAATAAATTGACGGTTCCAATATAAAAATGAAATAGAAGATAAATAGCAAGATGAAGCAGTTGGTGTGAAATAGATAACTATATTTGATGTGTTCTCGAAGTGACACGGATATCTGAATAATAATAGATGGCCTAGATGAATATAATGGTACCACATATATATATATATATATATATTTAGATTCAGATATCGTTGAACAACTGATATTATCAAAATATGAGAAATCATATCGATATATTTATGGAACCTATATACATTTGCGCGCGATATTTTATGAACTTGCAATAGGGATCTTATATTTAAGTCCATTTTAATTGTCGACATATAATTAATTACTATGAATGAGCTCATGGACCGGAAGTCCATCCATTGACATGAAGTCAATCCAAATTATGAATATTGGAAAGAAAACTATACAGTTTGCATTTTGAGTCATCATCATGTGCATATAGATAGTAAATTTATCATTGCATCTTAGTTTTAATATTTACATTATTATTATTATTAGGATTAATTAATGAGATTAATCCAAACTATGAGTGCCCTTCCTATAATAATCCAAACTATGTTTTAACTCACTATAATCCTAACTATGCCACTCCCTTCCCATATTACACTCAAATGACTGATTACCTGAATAATCAGTAACCTTTGGTTTAAATGATCACGTGTCTCTCTATATTTTCCTATTCCATCACCTACTTAGACATAAACACACCCTCAACTATTTATTACTCTGTATCAATCTTCTTCATCACTTTTCCCCTTTTCAACGCCTAATCCATCGCCATTCTTTATCATCAATTTTGCATAACAACTTTATCAAATTGAAGAAAGTAATTCCATGTCTCAAATTGAATGTTTCTCTCGGTCCAACGAGCTCACCAATCAGGCGTCTAGGGAACCACCATGGAGCAGTTCCTTCCAATTCGCCCACCTTCAACTCTCCTTCTTAACCTCACGCAACACCCACATCAAGTACCGTCGCGGCACCGACACCAAATCTTCTTGTTGCTCCCACAATCAGGAAGAAACCACGGTCATACCACCAGCCGCACCTCCCTAGCATGTCAAAGCTGGGAACAAGCCAAACTCATTTCACCCGACAAGCAGCCTAGCATGAGGCTATGTTGCCGCACCTCTGGCCAGCGAGCAACTGCCATCAATTCAACCACCAAATCTCAATCTTCAACTTGGCCGGTGAAATCAAGTCAGTCCGACGAAATTCAATGTTGTCCGGCAAACCAGTGATGATCATCCGATTTAGTGGTGCCTTCTTGCGTGTTTAGTTTCTACAAGAGCCAGGATGCTGTGTTGTACGAGTAATTCACAAGAAACAATTGGGACCCAAATCTTTAAACTCCATTTTCTCATTCATGTCAAATGTGTGTAATGTGTATGATTTTGGTAATATTGTTGACTTCTGGAATGATATGGTAATTAAAGTGCTACGATTGATTAGATCCGGCTTTCGAAGCACGTGGTTGAAGATGGAGTCGATTACTTGAATTTGCATATGAGGAGTTCTGCATTGCTAAAAATAAAACAAAATGGAGACGAAAAAAAAACAAAATGAAGATGATAATGAGGAAAGAATGAAAAATAAAGAACAGATACAATGAAGAAGAAGAAGAAGAGGAGAGAGAGAATAGCGTGGAAAGAGTGACCGGCTTCAATAGGTAATAGAAATGAACAAGTTCAATCCGGGAAGAGGGTGAGAAAGTTAGGATTATAATGAGTTAAAACATAGGTTGGATTATTATAGGAAGGGCACTCATAGTTTGGATTATTCCCGTTAATTAATCCTTATTATTATTGCATTGTTTTAGAATATGTTATTTAGAAATTTGTGTCATGTTATATGCATGCATATGTTTAATGATTTTGTTTTAAATCGGTAAATTATATATGAGAAATATATTTTACTCCTATGAGGATACACTCCCTGATGGAGCCTCTTATTATGAATGATCATTAATTGATAACAATTGATCAATTTGAGTTTTTGGAAAACTCATGATGGGATTTATAGACCTCTACGATACGATTAAAATATTATCGTTATTATTTCTATAAATGTAATATTCAAATTCCTGAAGAGTTTGCTTGAATTATTATTATCTCAACCTAAAATTTGAACATATAAGATTTATACATGAATGATTTTCTTACCGAATATGTGAAAATACTTTATGGTTCAGACGTTCAATAATATTGAAAAAATACAGTGAAAGTCTATAATGATGATGTCAATCCATACAATAAGATGATTTGGCAAGAAAGATCAATTATTTTTCAAATGAATTGTTAATAATTAGATTGATTCTCCCGAAGAGAATGAATTCTGGAATGAAAGCTGCACTCTTTTCCCTTCGACTAGGTTTTTGTCCCAATGGGTTTTTCCTATCACGGTTTTTAACAAGGTAGCATTATTGGCGCGTTAAATACGTTATAGTCATGATCATCGTGATTGTTGAAATGACAAGTATTTTAGACATATAATATTATGTTATTTATTGAGAAAAATTTCTATTACAATTGTGAATATTACATTTGAGATGAAGACACAAAAGTCATCACTAATGACTACATTCAGATTACGAGTTCCGAAAAATATTATATTGATTGGAGATATCAAGTTTATCATCAACTACGGTTGATTCTTTTTCAACGATCAAGAAGTTACGTCAAAAGTATCAAGATATATCAAGTTATGTAATCATCAGGGGGAGTAGACACGCGATGTACTCTTTTTCCTTATCCATGATTTTGTCCCACTGGGTTTACCGTGGAAAGGTTTTAACGAGACATCTTGTTATGCGTGTTTGGTAGATATTGTACCCTTTTCCTTTCCAGTATTATTCTCACAGGGTTTTTCTAGTAAAGTTTTTAATGAGCCAATTTTACCAGTGTATTTACGTTGATGGACATCTAAGAGGGAGTGTTATGAAATGCATGTATTATGGATGTCCATAAATGTAGGATGATTCTAGAATTGTCCCTTCAAGTTTCTATGACATAACTCCCAATTGCGGCCTTATATATATATATATATATATATATATATATATATATATATATATATATATATATATATATATATATATATATATATATATATATATATGCTTCTTTATGCTAATAAGAACAACACAATTCTCTACAATCACTCCCTCTTCTTCTCTACATTTTATAACATAAATATACTTATAAGTTGTGTAAATCTAACGCAATTTCATTTCAAACTATTAAATTTAAATGGTAAATAATAACACAAATTACCCAGGTAAAAGTCACAAAACCGGAGACTAAAAGTAGGAATTTGCCACTTGGTCTGGACTCAAAGCAAATGCTCAGAAATCCTGCATTTACTTTGGAGGAGTCTCTCAGCAGATTAAAGAAGCTATACTGCAGGCTACTCAATTCACACAGGGCACTTTCCCCATCAGATATCTTGGCATTCCTTTACATTCTTTTAGGCTCACTGCTACTATGCACCACTCCCTCATTCAGAAAATTCAGTGTAGAATTACTCATTGGGCCAGCAAAAACTTGAGCTATGCTGGACGAATTCAGCTCATTAACTCTGCAGTTTTTGGTTTGAAAAGTTTCTGGTGTTCTTGCTTATTTCTTCCTGCTGGCATCATCAAAAATATTGAGAAGCTTTGTAGGCAGTTCTTATGGGGATATACTCAAGGAAGCAGGAGACTCATCTTCTTTAGCTGGGCTAAAATTTGTAGAAGTACTCGTGCTGGGGGCCTTGACATAAGAGAGGTTCTTAGTTGGAATAAAACGCTTATGATGAAGCAATTTTGGAAGCTTACTGGTGCTCCTGGAACTGTTTGGACTGATTGGATGCATTCCTACATCATTAAGGATGATGACATTTGGTCTATACAGGCCCATGCTACTTCTTCTCCAGTATGGAAACGTCTCCTCCAGCTAAGAGATAACCTCACTCAGCTTGTGGGAGAGACTGCTGCCAAGCAGCTTCAGGGGGAATGGCCTTCTGCTGTCAGAATGAGGAAAACTTATCAGCGATTCAGAGGGCTCTCTCCTGATCTGTTTTGGACTAAAGCTACAAAGGATCCCATCATCATACCTAAGCATAGGTTTGTCCTTACTCTTGCTATTCAGAACTGTCTAGCTACCACTGACAATCTTTGCAAACGAGGTTTCCATATGGTGAGCAGATGTGCATTATGCTTGCAAGCTGAAGAATCTGCACGACATCTATTCTTCTTGTGCTCCTATTCATCTAAGGTTTTGCAGGAAATCTTCACATGGCAGGAGATTTCTCGCAGACACCTGAGTCTTAATCATGAAATTCGAAGGATAGCTGAGAGAACTGGACAGAGTTCGCGTCAGAAATGGGCAAAGTGTGCATTGGCTGCTGTAGTCTATAACCTTTGGTCTGAGCGTAATATGCGTTTATTCCAGGAGGATTATAGGACTGCTGACCAGCTAATTTATATGATTAAAAGCACAGTTAGAATTCGTGTATTAGCTAATGTACATGATCAAGCTAATGAGGTTGATCTTCTAGTTTAGTTCTTTTCCTTGTTAGCTAGAGTTGGTGTTTTCTCTAGAGGATGTACTTTGTAAGCCTTGTTTTTCTTCTACTAATGGAAGAGCTCATTTCTTGAAAAAAAAAAAGTAGGAGTTGCATTAATTCCAACACAAATTCTCATTTGTGGCGGAGATACTCGTCGCAAGCTTGCGACGGGCCAAATACATCTCATATTCTAACCGGGTCAACTAAACAAGGAGCCGACAATTTCCTGCATGCATTTATGAGTGTGATGTACAATTGGGATTTTTTAATATCTAATTGTACTTATCCCATATATTTAGTTCCAATTATTTGCAATCCACATGCCACCCTTTAATGCCTTACGTCTTGCTTCTTCTTCATTGTTGCTCTTGCTTTCTTTCATTCTTGCATGAGTCAGAAAATTTCATCTTCTTTCCTCTCTATTTTCCAAAATCTTATACATTTTTTCTTTCTTTCTTTCTTTCTTTTTTTTTTTCTATCAACTCTTTCACCTTTTTCTTCCATCTTAAAAAAATTAGAATTTCAAGATCAAATCTACAAAAAAATCCCAAAAAATTCATTATCATATAAATTACGAGTATGAAGATCTACCAACAAATATTATGTAACTAGAAGAAACCATCAAATACGGTTATCATTCTTTTGTTTTTGTTTTTTTTTTCCAAATTAAGAATGTTTAGTGAATAATTATGTTTGATGGAAGAAATGAGTTGAACAATCTCACACTTAAGTAAATTGGGGGTTTTACTTGATTAGTGATTGAAAAATGGTAACATATACCACTGGAATACCGACGTCATATACTAAAATAGGAACATAGTGAACTGAAGTAGTTGTATGTTGAAAAGTATAAAACATGTTGGTTAGGTGTGGTCATTGTATACTCTTACTACAATGGTAAGTAATTAAATTGAATGGTATTATATGTGTTGATTTTGACAAAAAAATGTATTTATATAATAACTTGTAATACTTAGATGTAAACATATTAGATTAAAATGATTGTTTATTAAACATTTTTTTTTGTGTTTTAATTTTTTGTTTTTTTTTCATTTTTACGGAGTTTGGGTGTTTTACTTTTTGTTTGTTCCATATCCTATTATATTTCATCTTGGTTTTTTTTTTTGGGGGAAAGTTAAGAATATATTGAATCAAAGAATAATGTATAGTTACAACTCAAACATCTCAAAAAACGAAACACAAGCAACTACATATATCAAAAATGACAACTCAGAAGCTTATAGTTGCTGAACCCAACTCTCATCTTTTGGTTTCAATTTGCTCGTATTGCATCGAAAGAATCTTGCTTTGATATCCCTCAATACCATCTGAACTACTACCTCCGGCCTTCGAACATAGGATTTAATTATAGCTTCATTCCTTACCTTCCAAATAAAGTAGAACATGTAAACATGGCAGGCTCCAATGAAGCGTTTCTGCATTTTTGATAGTCGTGCAGCAGAAAACCAAATAACCAGGTTATCCAAGGGGAACATGACATGCATTTTCTGATGCAAAATTTGCCAGCAAGCTGTACTGTAAGTGCAGGCATGAAACAGATGCCTATGATCCTCAGGGAAAATATTGCAGACGTCACAAGTACCATCTATTAAGAGTCCCATCCGTAACAACCTATCTTTTGTGAGCAATCTCTGATGTTGAACAGCCCAGAAAATAAAAGAGCTTTTAGGAATATTGAGCTTGTTCCAACATAAAAACCTCCATGATACTTCAGGCTTGACTTGTCTCAACCAATTGTACCCATCTTGAACAGTATAAGGCTTGGCAGAATTTAACCACAGATTATTAGTATAGGCAGGAGCAAAAAGAGAAAGAATTTGAGAAATTTTCCTCCAAGACCAACTACAGTCTGAAGGAGGGGAATAGCCAGTCCAATCTGCACCTTTCATATACACATGATGAATCCATTTAACCCAAATGTGATCCTTTTTATCTGCCAGCCACCATGCATACTTACCTAACAAAGCTTTGTTCCAATTTTTTGCGTCCTTTAGTCCCAGACCACCTTCTGCCTTAGGTAAACAACACGACTCCCAACTGATTGCAGGAGCTTTTCTATACTCAGCTTTACCTGACCATAAAAAATTTCTGCAGATTGCATTTATCTTGTTCATAATCCCATTGGGAATCAAGAAAATCGTAGCCCAATAAGAATGAAGAGTAGCTAGCACAGAAGAAACAAGAGTGAGCCTACCAGCATAGGAAAGATGTCTAGTGCCCCACCCTCTGATTCTAGCTACAACCTTGTCAACCAATTTTATACCCTCATTCTTGGTGAGCTTCTTAGAAGATATAGGAATGCCAAGGTACTTAAAAGGTAAGGATCCCTTTCTAAACCCTGACACTTGTAAAATGTTATTCACCACACTATTTGAAGCACCATTGAAGTAGATTTCAGACTTAGACTTATTCAGTTGAAGTCCTGAGGCAGCAGAAAAAGTTGAAAACCCTCGAAGTAGCCACATAATAGAATTCTCATTCCCTTTGCAAAACATAAGCAAATCATCAGCAAAGAGCAGGTGATTCAACTTTAGATGCCCACAGAGATGATGAAATTTAAAGCTCTCCTGAGAAGCAACTGCCCTAAGGATCCTAGACAAGTACTCCATACAAATAGTGAATAGCAACGGAGAAAGAGGGTCTCCTTGCCTAAGTCCCCTTTTGCCCTGGAAAAAGCCAAAAGAACCTCCATTCACAGACAAAGAATAGGAAGGAGTACTCACACACTTCATAATCATATCAATAAATCTCCCTGGAAACCTAAGTGCCCTTAACATTTGATCAAGAAAACTCCATTCAACAGAGTCATATGCCTTTTTAAGATCAATCTTAATCAAGCACCTAGAAGAAGCTGCCTTCCTGTTATATAACCTCACTAAATCTTGGCAAATTAAAACATTATCAACAATAGACCTCCCTTTGATAAATCCTCCCTGATTCTCACTTATAATATCAGGCAACACCTTACTTAACCTATTACAAAGGACCTTAGACAAGCATTTATAAATGGTATTGCAGCATGCTATAGGTCTAAACTCTAGCACACTAGAAGGATTCTGAATCTTGGGAATAAGGGTAAGAGTAGTAGTGTTCACTTGTTTCAGTAATTGGCCAGTCAGAAAGAAATCCTGAATAACACGAATGACATCACCCCCAACTTCATCCCATGAGTCCTTGAAAAATTGACTAGAAAAACCATCTGGGCCAGGAGACTTAGTAGAAGGAATAGAGAACATACACTCTTTAATTTCCTCAGGTGTAACAGGAGCAAGGAGAATTTGAGTATGCAGTCCATTGATCAGCTTACCACTCCTCACAGTAGGGATATGCACAGAAGTAGTAGGCTGACAAGTCCCCAGGAGCTCCTGATAGTAAGCCAAAAAAGCCACCTCAATGCCAGAAGGATCATGATAAATAATGCCATCATGCCCTCTTATGCTCATTACTCTATTATGGATCTGCTTAGACCTAATCTGGTTGTGGAAAAATCTAGTATTCTCATCTTGTAGATACCCGTATCCGTCGATATTGGAATTTATAGAGAACCCGACAAACACCCGATGATGATAGGACACATGTATTTATTTAGTTGTCATTGTCATTATTTGGGTTCGTTTTACGATGTAGAATGAGCGTGGTCGACGGAGTATTTTAATTTAAATGATATTTAAATTAAGGTCTTTTTTAAGGTAATTTCAATTTATTTTATTTTATTTTGAATTTATTTTCTTAAGCTTATTTTATTGAAAATAAGATAAATATTTGATTTGAAAAATCATTTTATGAGTATGTTTGATTTGAAAAATCATTTATTTTAATGTGTTAATCGATTTGAAAAATCGATTTAAAAATCGAAAAAACTCGTTTTTAAACACACGTTTTTGAGCTCGATTTTAGCTCGGTTTTTGAGCCCGTTTTCTTTACGAGTTGGCACGAATATCGAGTACACTAACCAACCTAAGCCTCTACCCATCCACCCCTGTTCGAACCCCCATATCCACGGCCCAAATCATGCCCCAAATCACCCCCAACCAGCCCGCAAAAACACGAAGCAGCCCCCAGTTTTGCAGCTCAATCCCGAGCCCAAAACCCGCTCCAAATACCACCAAAACCCGTGCCCATTAACCCTAACCCATACCCTAGTATCCTACCCATATTACCTTACCTTAATCACCAAGAAAACCCCCCATACGAACCCTAGAAAACCCACCAAAGCTGCTGGACAGCAGCTATGCACGAACAGGCCCGTCTGCCTCTCTTCCCCTTTTACCCTACTTTAACTCCTTATAAATACCCACCCTTCACCATACATTCATGCCTCTAAGTTCTCCCCACATCCTACCATCACTCACAAGCTTTAAACCTCATAAACGAACCCTAATTGCCTCTCAAAATCCCTCCACAAAACCGACATACAAACTGAAACTGTTTGTGTGTCCTCCTCGAAAAACAATTCGTTCCTCCCTCAAACCTCCATCAAAACTCGATTTTCTTGTTCCTAATTAACCACATAACATCCATCTACACATTAGACAAAGATTTACGAGCCAAATTGCCGTTGAGAGTACACGAAATCCCTCGAAATACAGAGTGTTACACACTCTGTTTTCGCGGTTTGTTCCTGTCTGTCCAGTTCTGTTTGTGCTCGTTTTTCGTGCCCAATAACTCAAAACGAGCAGGGGTTGCTTTAAGATCTCTGTTCTCCTCTCTTTCTAGTTTTCAAAACATCTTTTAAATCGAATTTTCATCGTGAAAAGAGGGAGAAATCATCGTTTGAAAGTTGCTGTCCAGATTTGCCAAAAACGCGTGTTTGCTTTGTTTCTTCGTCGACGACGGCCTCTCGAGATAAAATCTACCATCGATTACGACCCAAGACGGTGTCAACGATACATGTAGGTTGAGGGTGCATCAAATCCTCCTCTTTCTCCCTTTTATTTCGTTTTTTTATGTTTGTTTTTTATAGTTTGTTTATCGTTTTTATTTATCGTTTAAATTAACTATGAAACTAGTTTAGTCCGAGTATGAGTTAAAGTACCACCATGAACACCCGCGTTGACTTGAGATGGGAAAAGAAACCGCTACATCAGTCGGTCGTACACCCCCGTCTCATTTACATATCCTCGTGTTCAAGGTAGGGCATTAATAAAACAAATTTTAACTTCGTTCTTCGCTTTTGACATCTCCTCTTCTCTCGTGTAATTCGATCCCCCTTAGGACCATTAACATGTTAGTATGACCTCTGATTGTTAACGTATAACTCGTTTAGATGACATTAGATCAATTTAATAACCTAATTAGACACATTAGGGTACATCGACATAGCTTTAAAAATCAACTAACAATTCTGTAACTTAATGAACGCATCTCTCTCTTTCACCTAATTCCTCGCTAGTATAAGAGTGCGTGATTAGCACCTTCTTATTAACACTCGATGAGTTAAATTAATTAGCGAACTTGACCTAATTTGACCCCTTTTGAGCCGTGTAGAATACACAATTGCAAGACCTCTTTTCAGTCGATCAACGTCGTTTCTAACTTGTTTTCTAATTCGTTCCTAACCCGTTTTGCAATCATCGATCTAATCTAATGAATCTAACCTAAGAATTAGGGTATGCTAGATCGTGTGGGCCGTGTTTGGCCGTGTCTTTGTAGTCCTTTTTCTCGTTTTTTTCTCATTTTTATCTCGTTATTTCGTATCTTGTAATTACTTTGTTTATCGAGTCGTGTTTGTTAGTTTGGTTGTAATTTTCAAGTTAGTTTTCTTTTATCGAGTCAAAACCTCTTTCAAAAAACCTTAGTCTTGTTTGGTTAGATGGTTGTGCCCCAATGCTTGTAAGAGCGTAGTAAATCGCATGTTGTTTAAAGCAACATGGCCCGATTTATGCTAATGCATGCTTTGGTGTGCGGCCCTATGTCTAATTCGATGAGATTGAGCGAAAGCACACATCACGAGGAGTGACCCAAGGCCGTGAGTCATGTAAGCCGTGGGCCACCCCTCTTGTGCACGCTTTTCTAGGCCGATTGGCCGTGTGTGTTGTCGTGTACGGTTTTGTATGTAGCAATTGTATTTAGATCGAGTTGTATCTTTAATTTATCGTTGTGTCGGCATGAAATGCCTGGGTTGTAATAGGATAGATCCCAATGGCTCCCCCCATTCCTCCTAAGCCGTGTTTGCGCATCTTTTATTTCAAATCAACCAACATGCTAAAACAACTTTGACAAAGTTAGTATTCATGCATTAAACGACATAGAAATTGTTGTCACATGTTAGGGTTTTAAAACGATGTTTGCATATCATATATCGTAGTAGCTATGACCTTGTTTGAAATCCATACTTGACTTAGTAGAGGCCGTTATTGACGGGCGGGGTTGGGTGTCCTTATGGGCTTCCCAACACGTACCCTCACCCCTTACTCAAGATCTATGGTTTGTGGATCCGTCTAAATACCATTGGATTACGAGAGTCATTCAAATCGAGTGATATAGGGTACAAGTCTTTATCTTTAATCACTCGTAGTCGATTGGCTTTATGCTTTTCGATGAAAGGTGTAAAGTTGACTTGAACGGTTCCAAGTTCCCAAAAAACTTGGTGGCGACTCTAATATGTCTTAATTCGATTCGAAAGAACCTCGAGTCGATTATGCCTAGTGTGGATCCCGCGGACGCAGCTCCCGAGGGCCTTGTCCACATTTGGCGACTCACTGGGGAAAAGAGGACTAGTTACACTTTGTTTCTAGGGTCTTTTCCTCCGAGGTGAAACTTGAAAAGAAAGTGTTGGAAAGTAAAACGTTACTCATAGTGCTACGATTCATGCATAAACCCTTAAGGACTTGCCGGGCCGTCCCAAAGATTTCTTCGTGATGCGTGGGGGCGACGTCCCACTATGCTAGGAAGCTGCACATTGCTCGCTTCCACTTCACCTCGCGTGGTTCTTGATGGTGGGGACGATCTTCTAGGTACTCTACCTTAAGACACCTTGCTCTATAAGACCGCAAAAGGATGGAGGGCATAGACCTTCTTGTAGAAGACTTGCCGAGACTTAGAGATGTCTAGGAGCATACATCCTTGTAACATGAGAATGACAATGTGCAAATTGTTTTCCCGAGTCTTTTCGAAATTTCCCATGTCCTTTTCGAAACCGAACTTTTGAACAACTTACTTTCAAAATAGCATGGTTTTAAAAACGCGGAAGGCTGCCCAAATAGGACTAGAATTTTCGGCCCAAAATGAGCTTTTATAGTAAGATGTCGCCCATTTCAAATCTCATTTTCGAATCAATCTTTCGTTTTTTCAAAATCAATCCAAAATGCCTCTCGAACCTCAACCAAGCATGAAATGCGTCAAGTCGTGTCCAGGTCATGGCCGTGTTAGGCCGAGTGTGTTTCGTTCTAAGAGTCTAGAACACGACCTTGTTGGGTCACCCAAGCTCACCTCTTGGGCCTTGAGTCATGTTGGTCGACCTTTTGGTCTAGGATAGTCCACAAAAACGCCCAAGCTAGGCCATTTAGGGCATTTCACCCGAACCTATGGGCTATGTTAGCCCAATCACGGGTTTGGCCACACCGAGTCCGGTTTATAACCGATTTATGACAGTTTGAGTAATGTCGTTTTGTCGAGTCTAAAATGAACCAAGGTCTAGATCCAACCGTGAGTCGAACCTCTGGTTAGTCAATCTCAAGTCGAGTCTTTGTTTGAGTCAAGTTGGGGTCGTGTCCTTAAGTGTGCAGGGGCTCTTACTTTAAATATTGACTCAGTACGGGGTTTTCTTGTAGAAAGGCCGCCAAAAACCCGACGTCAAGCAATGGAAGATCTTTGTTAACAAGCTTACCGAGGCCGTGAACCTCATGATGACCCGAATGGATGCAATCGAATCTAAGCCGGGTGAAGATTCCCTCCACCACCGATCGATCCGGAAAAACGGTTCAAGTTCATCGAAGACCGTTTGAAACTCTCCTGTGGGAAGAACATTCACTATGAGAATGCTAGGGCCTATGCCCCGGTCAGGGATAAGTTGCCCACGAACATGGTACTCACCGACATCCCAAAGTTTAAGGGCACGGAAGATCCATCCACCATGTTAAGGCCTATAAAGGGTACTTAGCATGAAGGGAGTACCGCCGACATGCTCTCCGAAATTTTCGCTCAATCTCGGATGAACACCCGAAGGCGTGGTTCTATAATCTTGACCTTAAGAACTTCCCCACTTTCAAAGATATTACGGTGGAGTTCGTAAGCACTATCCGACAATGTTGAGATTCAAACCAACATAAGGACTTTGGAAGTAATGACACAGAAGGAAAAAGAGGGCTTTACTGAATTCCTCGCAAGATGGCGCGCTGAAAGCGTGAAACTAGCCAAGAAGCCTGATGAAGTTGAAATGGTAGATAAGTTCGTAAAGAATCTACGACCTGTTTACCGCAATGCCCTGAAATACCAGAATTTTGGCTCTTTCAAAGAATTGATAAGAATCGGGATAAAGGTAGAAGATGATGTCATAAGGGCAGAGGCTGAAAAGCCGAAAGGGTACCAAGGGTCCTCATCGTCTAAGGGCAAGGCCCCAGCAACGACCCATTTGGATGAAGCCATCAATCTCTTAGAAGGGCAATTGAAGAAGTCGCAGCGCCAAACACCTAGGGCATTCACCGATATCGGATGCACTTATACATACGGTCTCCAAAGGCTCATAGCCCAAGGAAAGCTGAAGCCTATTGGTCCAACTCCGGACCCTCCCGTTGATCAACAAGGTAAATGGTATAAACCAAATGCCTACTGTGCCTTTCATCAAGGGAAAGGCCATGATACTGAAAGGTGCTATCGACTGAAGCACGAAATCCAAGACATGATTGAGAATGGAACACTCCCGATCCCGACTGTTAAACCCAATAACATCACCAATCCATTTGGCGATCACTCTAACTTTGTTTCTGTTGAAGACAATGTCGATTATTCCCATCTTATCCGCCCATGTCACTTGAAAGGGGTGTTTATCGGGAAAGTATTTGTGGATTGCTTTGAATCCTTGCTAAACCCGAAGAATGAAATTCAAGTCGGGAGTCTTGCTCCAGAATGTACTCCTCTCGTTAACGAAGTTAATAAAGGACAATTTGATTCACCAACCTTCATCACTGGCGTAGATCCTCAGAGGACTACCTCAGGATGGAGGCAGACCATCAAAGGGATCAAGAACAAAAGCCGAGCATCTAAGCTGACAGCTGAACAAGAGAAAGCTCAAGACCAGATTTGAAAATTATGAGTCGGGATCCGTTTTCTTATCTTAGTCGAGTCGAGTCTAGGACTTTATTTTCTTGAAGTTGAGTCGTTTGTTCCGCGATGACCTAGGGTGTGTCCTAGGAATCGTTCTTTCGAGTTTGTTAAACATTTGCCATTCCAATAAAAGGTTGCAGTTTCGTTTCCCAATTTGTCTTGTTTTCAATCCTCAATCATTCTGAAAGCATGATAAAATGCACAACACACTCAAAGGCATCCCTGGGGTAGAAATATGTCCCGTTTCAAAATGGAAGGTACACTAGGATCCCGTGTTTGATTCCTTTACCTATTCCATGTCTGGCGGTAGAAAACCTCCATCAGAACCAATGTTTGTGACAAGCTTTTAGATGATTCTATGACAAACCTGGACTAGCTCCTTGTTTTCCATATCGATGACGGAAGGCAAGCCTTTTTCCCACAAAATCATCCCATCTCGAAGAGAGAAGATATCAACCCGTTCTAACAAGGAATTGTTAGTTCTTACCCAAATTAGTTGGCGAAGCCCAGTTTTCAAGGTGTATCCATTTATGACTAAGAGAATGAATAGAAGATCATTTTCAAAGAGAGAAAAAAGATGAAAAAGAATGAAAAGATGAAAAGATGAGAAAAAAAAAAGGACGAAAAAAAAGCAAAAGAAAAAAAATGAAAAAAGATGAAAGAAAAAGAAAAAAAGAAAAAAGATGTTGAAGTTATTGCGGAATGCTTTTTGGTTGAATGTCGAAGTTATGGAAGCCAGAATTCAAGTCAAGTACCCATAGTTGAGGTTCAATGGGCGAAGCCCAAAAGCTTAAGTAGTAACCTCTTTACCCTTTAAGTCCTTCCTGAGACAGTTACAAAGGGATAGTCGGGAATTTTGAGAATTATTCCGCTTGTGTTGTTACACCCAGCTTTTAGGGTCAGACATGGAAATTTGAACCCACATCATTTTCCAACCCATTTGTACTCGGGTTTCATCAAGCCTGAGACACCATTTCCAACCACGTTATAAGCCATAGCCCTTGGCCTTAGCACCACAAAACGAACCTTCAGAATGATGGTTTACCTTTTCAAACCTATTTTTACCAAGCTCCACATCCCAAAAGAATCAAAACCTTTTGTACCAACCCTAGACACGGGATACAACGGTACCTTACAGGCTAGAATGGGATACGACATGATACCATAGGTGAAACCTTCGAGTGTGTACACACAATTAAAATGCCATGTTTATGCACCAAGATCGAACTACGTCGGATTTGATTTCGCTCCACGCGAATACGTAGGCAGTCCTTCAGAATAAGGGATTCAATCCACCCATCATCCAAGTTGTCATCTTGTCGGTTTCGTACGGGTCTTAACCAAGTCCAAATGAAGCCACCTTTGTTTGAGTCGGTCTTAGCACTCGATGTAGGCTAGGATGAGGATATAGGTTCAGATGAGTAGTGTCAAGTCTCGGAATGAGCTTTATCTAACGGTTTAGGCAAAGATGCTGAGGCACATAGATGTGGGTTTGTGTTGGGAACAGAAAATATGAAAAACCCGCTGAAAAGAATGAAGGCGTGGAAGAAAAAATAGTAAAAGCCCGCTGAAAAGAAAGAAGGCTGTGGCAAGAAATGATGAGACTCGCTGAAAAGAAAGGAGGCGAGGAGAAGAGTGACAGAATGTTCCCAACAAAAGTCATGTGTGATGTCTAACTGTTCTCATAAAATCAGTCTGTGTTTAGTGTCTAGGCGAAGCTAACGTTGTTGCTCCATGCGTTTAATCCACCTTGTCAACGCCAAGTGATCTTGATTCCTATGTGCCCTCGGGAGCACGACCATGCCATACGATATCTCCATCCCAAGTTCGACGACCTTGTGGTTCCCATTTGCCATCTATTGGCGCCGGAATGGCCAATTTACATTTCTACTCCCAACAAGTCCATAATTGAATTAAAACCCGTGCACACTTAGGGTTTTATTTTCCTTTTTGTTTTATGGTAGCGGGCTACGCCCACGTTGTTTACGGGTCATACGGAGTGTCTGAGTCGTATTTCATGCTCACCCATCAAGGTTCGATTTCAAAAAAATTCAAAATTTCAAAATTCCAAAAACTTTTTGCGAGTTGTGGATAGATTAAGTGGTGGACGCTTTGTGGGTCGATGATCCAATCCTTCATTCAAAATTCAATTTTTTGAAGCGCCGATGGCCCAACATTCCAAGTGATGTCAATTTCAAACTTCGGGTCGAGGGCCCAATTATTCAAAATTTTCAAATTCAATTTTCGGGTCGATGACCCAATCTTTTAAATGATCCAATTTCAAGGTCGATGATCCAAATATGCTTATGTGATAATTATTGCTCGTACATTTTTTTGTGCTTCAAATATAGCAGGATATGCTTCAACTGGGGGCTCTAAAGTCTTCGACTTTAGAGCCATTGAATCGGGGCTCAGGAGCTCTGGCCGTTGGCTTCAGAGACCATTATCAAGATGAAATGGATGACATCCACTCAGAATTTAATTCAATACAAGAGTATGAAAGGGAAGAATTCCGTAGCTGAAAGCAAATGATGAAAGCGGCGGCAACCTCATTGGAAAGTCCCGTCCCATGTAGGCACCTGCCAGCAGATGATAAGCTTTGGGCAAGTGTCAACAGATGATGAATTTCGGACAGGTGCCAGCAGATGATAAACTTTGGGCATGTGTCAGCAGTTGCCGAACTACGATGCGGGTTTGATTCCGTCAGAAACGGATACGTAGGCGCCTAAGGATAAGGCTCAATCCACCATATATGCAGTTTATGGGTCGACGACCAACGGTAACAACTTGACACAACAGAAGCAGAGTCAATCCCCAACGAAGTTTCAGGTATGATCTCTTCTTATGGCTGGCGAGCTTATATACGCAAGTCTAATGGACTATAAACGACCCGCAGAATCCTCAGGTCGAGAGGACCTGGGGTATACTTTGACTTTCGCCTTGTCCAAGCCTCGGTCAAAGTGGGGCTCAGAGATACCCGTATCCGTCGATATTGGAATTTATAGAGAACCCGACAAACACCCGATGATGATAGGACACATGTATTTATTTAGTTGTCATTGTCATTATTTGGGTTCGTTTTACGATGTAGAATGAGCGTGGTCGACGGAGTATTTTAATTTAAATGATATTTAAATTAAGGTCTTTTTTAAGGTGATTTCAATTTATTTTATTTTATTTTGAATTTATTTTCTTAAGCTTATTTTATTGAAAATAAGATAAATATTTGATTTGAAAAATCATTTTATGAGTATGTTTGATTTGAAAAATCATTTATTTTAATGTGTTAATCGATTTGAAAAATCGATTTAAAAATCGAAAAAACTCGTTTTTAAACACACGTTTTTGAGCTCGATTTTAGCTCGGTTTTTGAGCCCGTTTTCTTTACGAGTTGGCACGAATATCGAGTACACTAACCAACCTAAGCCTCTACCCATCCACCCCTGTTCGAACCCCCATATCCACGGCCCAAATCATGCCCCAAATCACCCCCAACCAGCCCGCAAAAACACGAAGCAGCCCCCTGTTTTGCAGCTCAATCCCGAGCTCAAAACCCGCTCCAAATACCACCAAAACCCGTGCCCATTAACCCTAACCCATACCCTAGTATCCTACCCATATTACCTTACCTTAATCACCAAGAAAACCCCCCATACGAACCCTAGAAAACCCACCAAAGCTGCTGGACAGCAGCTATGCACGAACAGGCCCGTCTGCCTCTCTTCCCCTTTTACCCTACTTTAACTCCTTATAAATGCCCACCCTTCACCATACATTCATGCCTCTAAGTTATCCCCACATCCTACCATCACTCACAAGCTTTAAACCTCAGAAACGAACCCTAATTGCCTCTCAAAATCCCTCCACAAAACCGACATACAAACTGAAACTGTTTGTGTGTCCTCCTCGAAAAACAATTCGTTCCTCCCTCAAACCTCCATCAAAACTCGATTTTCTTGTTCCTAATTAACCACATAACATCCATCTACACATTAGACAAAGATTTACGAGCCAAATTGCCGTTGAGAGTACACGAAATCCCTCAAAAAACAGAGTGTTACACACTCTGTTTTCGCGGTTTGTTCCTGTCTATCCAGTTCTGTTTGTGCTCGTTTTTCGTGCCCAATAACTCAAAACGAGCAGAAGTTGCTTTAAGATCTCTGTTCTCCTCTCTTTCTAGTTTTCAAAACATCTTTTAAATCGAAATTTCATCGTGAAACGAGGGAGAAATCATCGTTTGAAAGTTGCTGTCCAGATTTGCCAAAAACGCGTGTTTGCTTTGTTTCTTCGTCGACGACGGCCTCTCGAGATAAAATCTACCATCGATTACGACCCAAGACGGTGTCAACGATACATGTAGGTTGAGGGTGCATCAAATCCTCCTCTTTCTCCCTTTTATTTCGTTTTTTTATGTTTGTTTTTTATAGTTTGTTTTGTTTGTTTATCGTTTTTATTTATCGTTTAAATTAACTATGAAACTAGTTTAGTCCGAGTATGAGTTAAAGTACCACCATGAACACCCGCGTTGACTTGAGATGGGAAAAGAAACCGCTACATCAGTCGGTCGTACACCCCCGTCTCATTTACATATCCTCGTGTTCAAGGTAGGGCATTAATAAAACAAATTTTAACTTCGTTCTTCGCTTTTGACATCTCCTCTTCTCTCGTGTAATTCGATCCCCCTTAGGACCATTCACATGTTAGTATGACCTCTGATTGTTAACGTATAACTCGTTTAGATGACATTAGATCAATTTAATAACCTAATTAGACACATTAGGGTACATCGACATAGCTTTAAAAATCAACTAACAATTCTGTAACTTAATGAACGCATCTCTCTCTTTCACCTAATTCCTCGCTAGTATAAGAGTGCGTGATTAGCACCTTCTTATTAACACTCGATGAGTTAAATTAATTAGCGAACTTGACCTAATTTGACCCCTTTTGAGCCGTGTAGAATACACAATTGCAAGACCTCTTTTCAGTCGATCAACGTCGTTTCTAACTTGTTTTCTAATTCGTTCCTAACCCGTTTTGCAATCATCGATCTAACCTAATGAATCTAACCTAAGAATTAGGGTATGCTAGATCGTGTGGGCCGTGTTTGGCCGTGTCTTTGTAGTCCCTTTTCTCGTTTTTTTCTCATTTTTATCTCGTTATTTCGTATCTTGTAATTATTTTGTTTATCGAGTCGTGTTTGTTAGTTTGGTTGTAATTTTCAAGTTAGTTTTCTTTTATCGAGTCAAAACCTCTTTCAAAAAACCTTAGTCTTGTTTGGTTAGATGGTTGTGCCCCAATGCTTGTAAGAGCGTAGTAAATCGCATGTTGTTTAAAGCAACATGGCCCGATTTATGCTAATGCATGCTTTGGTGTGCGGCCCTATGTCTAATTCGATGAGATTGAGCGAAAGCACACATAACGAGGAGTGACCCAAGGCCGTGAGTCATGTAAGCCGTGGGCCACCCCTGGCCTCTTGTGCACGCTTTTCTAGGCCGATTGGCCGTGTGTGTTGTCGTGTACGGTTTTGTATGTAGCAATTGTATTTAGATCGAGTTGTATCTTTAATTTATCGTTGTGTCGGCATGAAATGCCTGGGTTGTAATAGGATAGATCCCAATGGCTCCCCCATTCCTCCTAAGCCGTGTTTGCGCATCTTTTATTTCAAATCAACCAACATGCTAAAACAACTTTGACAAAGTTAGTATTCATGCATTAAACGACATAGAAATTGTTGTCACATATTAGGGTTTTAAAACGATGTTTGCATATCATATATCGTAGTAGCTATGACCTTGTTTGAAATCCATACTTGACTTAGTAGAGGCCGTTATTGACGGGCGGGGTTGGGTGTCCTTATGGGCTTCCCAACACGTACCCTCACCCCTTACTCAAGATCTATGGTTTGTGGATCCGTCTAAATACCATTGGATTACGAGAGTCATTCAAATCGAGTGATATAGGGTACAAGTCTTTATCTTTAATCACTCGTAGTCGATTGGCTTTATGCTTTTCGATGAAAGGTGTAAAGTTGACTTGAACGGTTCCAAGTTCCCAAAAAACTTGGTGGCGACTCTAATATGTCTTAATTCGATTCGAAAGAACCTCGAGTCGATTATGCCTAGTGTGGATCCCGCGGACGCAGTTCCCGAGGGCCTTGTCCACACAACTCCATTACAAATTCAATCAATTTTTGCTCTCTGACAAAGAAAACTATGCTGAATTGTAGTAAGTTTCCTGAGAGACTCAGCAGCCTCACATTCAGCAGCTATCAAAACAGTGTCAGTAGGGGTAGCATGAATCTGAATCTGAATGCTCTCCAGTAAGGCCTGAGCAACACCAACAGCCTTCTCAACATCAGAGAACTTATTTTTGTTCAGATCTCTCAAAGGTTTCTTTAACTGTTTCAGCTTAGTAACTACTTGATACATGAAAGAACCTGAGACAATCCTTCTCCAAACCTGTTGCACCACCCTAGGAAACTCCTCATCAAGGCTCCACATATTATAATACCTGAACTGTCTCTTAGGAGGAGTCCTTATCTGCCTCCTATAGCATACACAGGGATTGTGGTCAAAAAGGCCTTCAGGTAAAAAATGAGCATAAGAGCAAGGGTAAAGGTCCAACCACTCAGAATTAATAAGGAATCTATCAATTCTAGTAAAAGTTCGAGACAAAGGATCTTGCTTATTGTTCCAAGTGTAGAAAGCTCCTTGACCCTTGATGTCAGTCAAACCACAATATTGCACACACTCTCTAAAATCAGCAATCTCAGACCACAGCACATCTCTACCAATCCTCTCATTAAAATTCAACACATTATTAAAATCCCCACACACTCCCCAGGGCCCAGAATAAGTATCCTTAATAAGTTTCAGATGAGCCCACAGGTCACCTCTCTCTGTATCCTCATTAAAGCCATACACAACAGAAAGAATAAAAACATCACCAGTTGCAATCTCAGTCACTTTAACAGTAATAACTTGTGCATTCATTAAAAGAGTTGTAACAGTAAACACTTGAGAAGACCATATAATCCAAACTCTCCCCCCATTATGATAACTATTATTATTCACTCCAGACCAATGAGACCCTAAATTATTCAACACAGCAGTGAAGTCTTGTAACTTGATCTTAGTTTCCACAAGCCCATATAGACGAATATTATTCTGATGCAAAAACTTCCTAACATCCTGCTGCTTATTGATCCCATTTATTCCCCTCACATTCCAACATCCAATACTATCCATTAACTGATGATCCAGGAGGTTCCTCCAATCTCCCACTCAATGGTGCTTTTGAAGGACTCAATGCCTCCACATAAGACTTAGTTGGTGAAACATCCTTACTCAAGCTCTGATGTTCTAGTCTAGTAACCTGCTGAATGACAGGAGGAGATGACACAATATTATGCGAGTTATGATAAGTAATTCCTCCAAAAGGAACTTCAGCAGGAATCTTTGTCCCAACAGGTGCAGTCACTTTAGTAGCCTTCTAAACTGGTTTCTGAACCGGCCTCCAAACTTTCTGAGGAGGCTTAGTAGGAGGTCCAGAAGCAGGTTTAGCAGTAGGCACAACATTTTTCTTCTGACACATTTCCCTTGTATGTCCAATTCCTCTACAACTACCACAGATAGTTGGTTTCCATTCGTACTCCACAAGAATACACACCTCACTCCCTTTCTCATCCTTAAAAACCAATTTATCAGGGAAATCCTGGCCAATTTCCACCTCAATTAGAAGTCTAGCAAATCCCAATCTGGTTTTTTCCTCAGTTGCAGCATCCCTCTTAATGAATTTACCCAACAGACCAGACAACTTCTCAAGACTAGTCTTGCTCCAAAATTTAAGGGGCAAACCACATAAGCGAACCCAGATAGGAACATACTTGACTCTCTCTTTCAGTAAACTACAAGATTCAGTCCAGGGTTTGACAACTAGTGGTTTGTTGTCAAACATGGGAAAACCCTGTTGTAATACCAAACTTTGACACTCTTTAGTAGGGAAGCGCACCAAAAACACCCCATTGGGAAGGAAAGAAATTTTATCATATTTGTATACGCCCCATAATTTGTGAACAAACCCAGAAAGTAACTCCCAGGGAGGATTACTACCAAGAACATAACATACCACCGCTGTATCCCAATACTCAAGCTCAGAATTAACATCTTCACAAGTAAGTTGCAATAAATCGCGAGAGGAAGAAGCAGGGGGACTCTTAGCTCTAGGAGAAGCAGCACGCTTACCTTTCACCTGTGTCCACTCCTCAGCCGCATCATCATCTTCCTGCTCCGGCTCGAAAATATGAGGATCATCAACGATTTCATCCATATCCAGTACCGGTATGCCAACAATTTCACTCAGTTCCTTGGTTTTTTGAGCATCCGCCGTTTGAGGAACACCAGGGCTTACAGCTAATTGTGGCACCACATCAGTACTCTGAGACGATTCCGGTCTATCCATGTCTAAATTGAGATCAGAGAACTTCGAAAAAGAAAGTCTTAATTTTGCTTTAGATCGTGTTTTAGATTTTGGTTGAGATTTTTTAGTGATCTTCCTTGCCATTGTGCAAGTCAAAATCGCATAAACCCTAGAGAGAAGTCAGAGGAAAATCTCTCTAGAAACCTCATTTTTGTTTTCATAGGAATTGAGAGTAGTTTATTTCACCTTGGTTTAATATATGATTCCTTATGTTTTTAGACTTGTACACTTTGTTATTACTTGTGAATATAACTTAGTTTAATTGATCATTATTAATGAACATATAACAGAGAATGGTAACATATAGAATTAAAATATCAACAGGGTGATCAACTTAAGAAAGTTCTTGAGTACTATAACATGAAGTCAATTATCAATTGTTTTTGACCGTTTTTTACTGATGCATATATCGTAACATATTATATCGATGTGGTGACAATTTATACTTGTGAAGTATATTTTGTGACTAATTTCTTTGAAACTATTGGTAAACTGAGATGGGTCCATATTTTGTTATAAAGAGTACATTTGTTACTACTCGTGGATATAACTTAGTTTTATTGATTATTATTAATGAACATATTAGTAAGGATGGTAATATATAAAGTTAAACTGTCAACGTAATGAAATGTTTAGTAAAGTTGTGGAGTACTGTAAAATATAACCAATTATGAACTGTTTGTGACTATTTCTTCAGTTGTATTAAGGTAACATTGTTTTCTAGAAGCGGTGACAGAATGTATATTTCGATATTTCATGTCCAAGTGAGTCCACAACTGAACGTGAGCCTACCACTAAGGATCTCAATTACAGTCAACGCTACACACGCATGACAACGCGAAGAGGTCAAATGACCGTGGAGGTGATATTGCAAAAGATGGAGGTCGTGCCAATAAACTGTAGTTTGATGTTTTGGGACAATTATTTTTGACATGCTTGATAATTGTGTTAAAGCAGTTATTAATTAAGTTGTATGTAAAATTGTGACTCGTGTTTTGTGTTTTGGGGCACTTATTTTCAATATGTGACCATTAAATCAGTATATTGCCTATGCCATTGTATATGTTAAGTAATGTTATCATTTTTGCACAAAGTGTTGCCATATTGAAATTGGTAACATAATAGATAAATAGTAAACAAGTTTTTATTCTATGTGGATTACTTATAGCAGTGTATTTTACAAATTATGTTTATATCATTTTTTAATATGTTGCCATTAAAAAAAGGAATTACATATGACATTGTATATATGTTAAGTAATGTTCCAAAGTGTACAATTTGTTACCAATTTAAGATTCTTTCAATTCTAATCAAAGATATTGTACAATGATTACATTCTCTCACTAATCTGGTAACATTCTGACTTATATTGTTACATATTATATAACATTTTGTAAAATGGTTATATCTTTTGACTAAAATGATAACATTTCAAACACATACTTTTGTGTCACCATTTGTATTCATATATGTTACTCCCTTCCGGTCACTATAATGTTCCCTCTTTCCCGAAGCGGATTATTCAACTAATGTTCCCCTTTCTATTTTTAGAAACTTTTACTCTTATTTTATTCATTCCTCTCTTCTATCACCAAACCCCACACAACTCTTTTACTCCTATTTTATTACTTTTCTTTATGTTTTGGCCCCACAATTCTTTATTTAACTACTAATAATTTATCCATCTCTCCTATCATCAATTCCACACAACTCTTTTACTCCTATTTTAATACTTTTCCTTAAGTATTGTGCACATATCAAATGGGAACAATATAGTGACTGGGAGGGAGTATTATTTTAATATGGTTACATATTGTAATGCATTTTGTAAAATGGTTACAAATTCTGACTAAGTTGACAACATTATTATACACAAACATATTGTAATATATTAGCGTTGAATGACATGAACACAAAATGGTGCCTAATCATGTCAATGTTATCAATCACATATATAAAAGAAAAACATTATCATCAAACTACAAAACCAAACTACGTAATATGACCAATTCCACGCGCTATCACCCAATCTTGCCCCACCTTCCTTCATTAATCCTCTTGTCGCAATCACCTTTTACTTGTTGCACATTTTTTTTACTATTGCTCAAGTGCACCTCTTGGTAAACTTCGGACAAAGCTGATAACTTATCAAACAAAACTGATAACAAATCAAACAAATATGATAACATATAATAAAAATAAATCAAGTTATGAAACATTACAGAAACTAGAACCAATTTAAGTCAGTTTTTTTTACCATTACAAATATACAACATTGAAATCTAAAATGGTTACAAATAATACATGCCCAAATACACAAGTATCTATTTTAACGAAGAATGTAGATGGTAATATTATATAAACATATTCACATAGCAAAATAGACTGAAACCACCATTATCAATTTCATCTATCCATTATTTATAATAATGTGAATAACCAAAATTAATATAGCAGAGACAAAGATCATTAATTTATCAAATTAATACAAAGTTTAACAAAACACAACAACAAACATAAGAAACAAAAACGATCTAAAAACGGTAACAATCAAACTAAAAATGGTATCAATCTTCAACAAAAATCAACAGTGGCAATGAAAACTAAATGAACCGAAATTAAAAATGGAAAATGAACTAAAAATGGTAACATAAAACATAATAAATCAACTAACAAAGAAAAAATGAACTAAAAATTTGATAAAATAAAATAAACAAAACACAATAACATAGCAAAATCTTCATAGTACCATAAAAAATAAATTTCAAACATTTGAATCTAAAAACTAAATAATCCACTCACATATTCCAAACAAAAGAACAAAAATCCTAAATTTAATTCTTTTTTTGACCCAAAACCCAGATAATTTAAAACAAAATCAATGGAAATACATACCTTCATCGACATCATCACCCGCCCTTGTGAATCTTGTGGTTTTCTTAAGTGGTTGTCGTTTTGTTACCATTCTTGTTGATAATGTTCTGTAATTTGTTGTCTGTTTATGAAGGACTGGAATGCGAAAGAGGCATATGAAAGATTTTTTAAGAGAATTCTGAAAGTAGAGAGAGAACGAGAGAAGATGATACATATGAATGTGAAAGAGTTTTAGAGAAATTAGGTTAACATTAGAGGATTTGTGGTAAATAATTGACATTGGGAATGAGGGCCTTTAATGTTTGTTTAATGCCAACAATCCCCTCAGGAACGGTAATAGTCAGCATTTACTATTGCGCACAGTACGGGTTGTCTACCGATTTAGCAGTTAAACGGCACTATCCAACCCGTCGCAAACTTGCGACGGATATCTCCGTCACAAGCTAGACGGATTGTAATTCCAAAGGCAAATCAAATTAAAATTTCTCTTGCAACAAACGAAATATCTGAATGAGATATTTGGGTTATTATCTCATTCAAATTGGCATAACTAAGCTCCATGCTCGCAACACGTTAAAAATCATTTAATCATTGTCACACGCATGTTAACGAATCAAAACATGATTTAACAACTACGGAGTGGAGTATTAAAAAACGAATCAAAATATTCAAAAACAGTGATTTACATCTACTGCTGTACAGGCTTACACCATTAGTAGTTTACCATCAAAACATACGAACCATGCAAAAATGTCATGATAAACCACTAAAAAAAAAGAAAAAGATAAAAAAGAACCATCCTAAGAGTAACCACCTGTCCCAAACTCTCTCGCGAAAATTCCTCACTCACTTTCTCAATATTCTTCCTTCATTCACTTTTCTACTTACATTAACTACCACAACACGTTACCTTTCCTTAACTTAAGACAAAGTTATCCGTTTTAATATTAAAACGTTTTAATATTATCTCTTTCCCAAGGCAGCCATATTAAATATATATAGAGAAATAATAAATACAGCCCTTAAGGCTGTATTTAAGGTGCCAAAAAAGAAATGACATTAATTTACGCGTAATTGTGTCTTAAATTTCTAATTTAATTCCATTTTAGAAAGTAGTTTAGTTCTTAAATACCGCCCTTAAGACTGTATTATATATAGTCCACCACTCACATACCCTTATTATAAGCTCAATCGTTTAAAAGACGTATATAACGTAGTCGTATATAAAGTTGAGATCATCTCATTTTCCTATATATATATTCAGTGTGTCGAGCTTTCATTTAGAAAATAGAGACACGAGTTATTGATAATTGAAAATGGTGGACCGTTTCTTCCCAAATGAAATGCCTGAATACATTCCAGAAACTCCCATCAACACTTCTAGTATACAACCAGGAGATTCTCTTACCAAACTACTCCATCTTCCCTACCAAAAACTTTGCGAGAATCTCAACAAATCAGCATTAAACATCAAAGAAACCGTAATTTTATGATTTTATTAGTTATAATTTTTGTTTTGGCATCTGGGTTTTGTTTGGTTTGTTTGATTTTTAGGGTGCACGTAAGGTGTTTGATGAATTGTCTAACTGGTTATTTTGGTTTTATATGTTGTTGTATCATGTATGTAGGTGGTGAAAGAAACGTGGGGAAGAGGTGGAAAAAGGGTGCAAGATTATACGGTGTATACGGGCGTTTTAGGAACAGCTTACTTGCTGTTTAAAGCTTATGAAGTTACTAATAACAAGACTGATCTTGGTTTGTCTTTGGATATTGTTAAAGCTTGTGATTCTGCTTCTCGAGGCTCCAAGTAATAATGTCTTTCTTATATTTGACTCGTTAAAGCTTAAGTGAGAATTGTTGTTTTTATATAATATAATTGTTGTTATAATTTGAAGAGAAATGTTATCGTTGGACCCATATTTTCTAGTCTACCTTCTCCAACCTTCATTGTTACGTATTTGACTACTCCGTATAATTTAGTATTCTCTTTAATTCTGTGGGGTTGGGAATGTAGATGGGTGACTTGGTGATGAGTTTTACTAGCACAACATTGAAGTGAAGCTACACAAAAATAGAAACGGAGTGATTCTAAGAATGTACCGAAATTAGAAAAGAGGCACGCAGCTCCTAAGAATTAGAGCTTTAGAGGGAATAGTTTTTATTATGACCATGGATGCCGTTGAAGGAAGCAAAGTATGTATGGAATACTCCGTGTTATTTAATTGTTTTGTGAGGGGAGAAGGTAGGACATAAGGTATAAAGGAGGTCAGTAGCGTTTTTCAGTTTGTTACATGTGAAACTTGTGGAAAATCATATATACGAAACTAAACAACAAGGGACAAATTTGTATACTTGCTTGTTCTTTTTAAGCCAAGTCAGTAATTGAACGAGTGATTCCTGATGCGGTTACACGTTGTTCCCAATTAATTGCTCTACTATTATATGAACTATGACAGGTTATTAGAAGCAGTTGCTTGAAGATGTAATCGTGGTGTTTTCATAACTTGTAATGCTTTTATTACATGATTGTCTTTTTGCACGATTGAGTTGACACATATTGCCAGTATGATTGTATTGATGCATTGATGGTCATGTTTAGTACCCTAGTTTGACTGATATGTGTATTATATCGTCTGCAAGATGGCATTTTACTGTCATCGATCCATCGCTTGTATATCAGCAATTATCAGCTTACTTGTTATATTAATGGTTGATTATTTTTGGATCGATCAGTGGACAGTAAATCTCACTGCTTTGAAGTTGCCACCTAAAAAATGTTGTCTCGAAATTGAAGCTAGTTGCCATCAAATTGTAGGAAATTTTTTGTTCCCTCATTGAAGGGCTGGAAACATGGACATTTACTGATATCCTTTTTACTATCTTATGTCAGAAATGTTACTTTCGTATGTGGCCGATCTGGTGTCTGTGCTCTTGGTGCTGTCTTGGCAAAACATGCCAGTGATCAGCAATTGATGAATCATTATCTCACCGAGTTTAGACAGGTAAGGTATCTGATATTGTATGAATTTGTGATGTGGCTAAAGTCGTATTACCAAATCAAAGTAAAACTATCTCAGGACTAACAAGAATAGCTAGTGATAAGACAGGTATCGAATCCACAGGGAGGCGGTAAAGGCTAGTCTAAGAGTATTTAAACTGTCTAGAAGTAACCAATTTCGGGGGTTTTGTTTTGAGTTGATTCTAACAAACTAATTGTAATGTAATTAAAGGATGAACGACAATATTATTAAAAGTCTAGGAATTAGGTTCACTAGGTCAATCAGTCGGGGATTATCAATCAATTACTAAATCTATCAAGTTGTTTAAGGTCATAAGATCGGTCGACTCCATTATGTCCTTTAGATCGATTCTAACATGCGGTCGCTATGATTAGATACTTTCTATTTGATTATCGCAGCCTATATCAATTCTAACCCGGTCGGCGATAGGATCGATTCGCTACACTAATTAATAACTCAGGCCTCAAGTGATTAACTAGAAGAATTACAACAATCAAACAACAACTTTAATGATATCAATAGCAACTAATTGATTTTCCCTTCTTAATTAACCTAGATCCCCTTCATCCTAGATGAGGGGATTAGCTACTCATGATTATAATAACAACAACAAACATGATTAAAGATGAAGACATAATTGCAAGATGAAAACAATAATTGAAGAACATAAAACAATGATTTAATTAAAGAGGAAAGATTAGTACCATACAAAAGGAAGATTAGGGTTCTTAAGAGAGTTTTCCAAAGAATACTTAGCAAAATATAACGTAAGTTCTTAATAAAACACGAGTCTTTAATTTATAACAAAAGATTAACGTTTTAGGAAATTCCGGAAATAAACCCGCCAGAGAGGATCCTCGATCGAGTCAGAGGTGACTCGATCGAGGACAGCTGCTCGATCGAGTCGTGATGACTCGATCGAGGAACTTCTTCGGTGTTCTTTCTTCTCTTCTTTTACTTCTAGTCTTCATGATTCCTCGTTTCCCGTGCCATGCTTCGTGTATTCTTCTATGCCGTCTCCGCCATGCTAATCTTAGCTTGATCATACTCATAACGAGTCATTTCTGCATCAAAACACAAAATAGCTAAAGATTCGACAATTCATTGAAATAAAGTATATAAATGATATAATAGGCACGAAACGGTATGAAATATGATGTAAAGGGAGCTATAAAAGTATATATGAAAGTGATACATCAAACTCCCCCAAACCAAACCTTTGCTTGTCCTCAAGCAAAGCAATCAAACCAAAACAAAGGACAACAAACATATGGTGAATGAATAACTCAGAGCAAATGTCTAGGCACATACAAGACTCAATTTGTCCATATCTATAACAAAGTAATGACCGAAGTTGTGCTAATAAAACAAATTCAAAAGCACGGGTAATAGACTCACGCAGCTCTTACTCAAGATGTGACATGATACCGAGACTCAACCAAACACTTTTCAACCTTGCAAGACCATTTTGTCGGATTCTCGCGGTTTCACTCATGCACTCATAATGGGT
The DNA here is from genome assembly GCF_048544455.1 of Silene latifolia. Lineage (NCBI taxonomy): Eukaryota > Viridiplantae > Streptophyta > Magnoliopsida > Caryophyllales > Caryophyllaceae > Silene > Silene latifolia. The sequence continues at coordinate 301,271,921 of NC_133537.1, forward strand.
GATTTATGTAAGATAGAAAGAAATAAGACACTCACTCAACTTATGAGATATGCATGCAATCTAATGTGATAAGAGATCCTCCGGCTAATACGCATTCACGAAATGCAGGACCAAGTACATGTATCAAGGGAGTAATGGTGGTAAAGTGGCATGGGTATAGAAGTGGCTTGTGCAAAAGCACGTATGGATATGTGGGGCTCAGACGGTAGTCGCAGCTCTAGACCAATAGCCAAAACTAATAAGTAATAAATCAAACATCCAACCGGAGAAATAATCTCAACTTTGACAACATATGAGAGAAATGTAAAGGCTCTCCAAATGTGCATTAGACTCCAGTGATTACCACACACGACCTCCTAACAAAACTGAATGAAGCATACATTTTTTTTCTCTTCTTTTCTCTTTTGAATCTTTTCTTTTTCGAAACTTTTTCTTCTTTTTTTTTTTTCTTCTTTCTTTTTTTTTTCTTTTTTTTTTCTTTTCTTTCTTTCGAGACTTTCATTTTTTTTCTGCTTCATAATATTCTCTTTTCAACATAAGAGGTCACACAATTGCTACAAAAAGATAGCTACTACCCACATGACAATAAAAGTCCCAACCCAACCAAAGTAGCTATGACAATAAGGCTCAAACAATCTGATCATTCCTAAAAAGGTAGGCAAATTCTGGAATGTAGCTAAGAAATAGGATATAAAATGGCTACATGGTTCAAACGGGCTAACAAAACTGGGTAATGTAAGGCTTATTTGAACAATGAGAATCGCCTATCCACATGTACTTAATCAAATGAACGCGCAAAAGCTAAGAAACTAATGTCACACTTATGCAGTTCGATATTACATATACCACAAGTAGACCACACTCATCAGCCTAAATAACAATGAGACCGGTTTATTAATGTTCCCGGCCTAGGAAGCTCTAAAGACCTCAGAAATTTAAGTGGTTTACCAACAAAATAAAGTCAAGTCTACTCGGCATAAGGCATATTGTGACGGTCAAGACTTGAGTAAAGAGCTTTGTTCATCATAGCTAACAGGTCAAAACAATGTACATGGACAACTAGATGAGACTCAAATGCAAAGACAAAGCAAGTTATCATCATTGCTATACAATTCACCAAGACTCGACTCAAAATAAACAAAAATAAACAAAAGACATGTTTTTGGATTTTATAATTTTTTCAATTTTTTTGGAATTTTGATTGATTTTTTTTTTTTCACACAACAATAAATAAAAGCACACAATGAAATAAACACACTCCCCAAACCTAAATGTCACAAAGTGTCCTCATTGTGACGCCAAAGATAAAGATAGCACACACGTAAATCCAAAGAACCTATAGGACACTACTAATAAAGGAAAGAGGGTAAAAAGGAAATGCAATAAAAATAAAAAGAAAGATAATACCAGTTGTAATGCAAAGAGCCTCCCCAAACCAAATTGGAAAAAAAGAGGGATGTAGTGACCACCTGTCACTACCACCGGGCTCCGTAACCATCATCAAAACCATCAATATCGCATATAAGGACATAAGCTCGGGATCAGGAACGGCACTGCGGCCACGGCCTCTACCACGAGTGGGTCTCCTAACACGGCTACGACCACGAGTGCCTCCAGTAGCAGCAGCGGTGGAAGTGGAAGCAGCAAACTGGCCGAATGGGCCTCTCTGGGAACAAGGGATGCCGGTGTCCTCCCGAAAGCAGTAGGCCGAGAGGGGCGGACTGGAGTGTAGAAGGGACGGCCTAATGCACCAAACTCGGTGCTAAACCGTCCAAACTCGTAGGAGTCACTCCGTAAAGATGAAACACACTACTGCCGTCACCGGGAGTAGTGTAGTAAGAAGGTGACACACCGCCATACCGTCCCCGTAAGCTAAAGTCATAGCCTCCATCCTGTTCCCACATCCTCCTCTCTCGTCAAAGCAAAGTGTTGATGCCGCATGCATCCTCACTTCCCGCTCAACGACGGATCAAAATGGTAACCGGAGCATAGCCCGAAGTGGAATAGGTCAAGGAGGTGGAGGAGGAGCGTCCGGGTAGGAACCCGGCGGATGGGTAGTGGGTGCACGACGTCTCGGCGCCCGCCGGTGGTGGTGGTAGTACTAGACCCGGGAAAAGTAACCAAAAGATCCCGGGAATCGATAAGTAACGGGTGGGGTCGCACCACACCGTACTCTCCTCGAGGGGGTCAACAAAGAGGCAAACGGGCGCAAGGAAGAAGCATGTATGACTCACCTCGGACCCTCCAAAGAATGGTCCTTCCCATTCTTAATATCAATATAGGAAATGTCATAGCGAAGGTGGTCATCATCAACAAGTGGCTCATAGTCAGCCATGGGCTCATATGGGTCATCACCCTCAAAGTCACAAATAGCCCTAGCAATCTTGGTGATAAGAGCACCACAAATCAAGGTTCCCGTATCGCCCAATCGCCCTATCAAATGCCGAAGGACAAGAGCAGGGGGGAGAGAATTGGAATGTCTCCTCCCTAAAAGGATTCAGGTAACTAGCAAGTATTAAGACCTCAATAGTGGAGGTCTTGCTCTTATCACTCCGACCATACAAAGAAATAACTCGTATACGTCAAAAACATACGAAGGCAAACGTGTTGGACATCTAACAAAGCCATAGACGACGTCCGCATCCATATAACCAAGAAACAATGGAAAATAACGAACGGCAGACAACCCACCAACACCATACAAGTCCCCTTCAAGATGCTTATCCAACTCCAAGATTTCGTAAATACGGCCAAAGGTTAAAGACCGTTCAACATTAAGCAAACGAAATCGGATTAGGTGATCACTGGGGAAATAAGTATAAGAGCTCAGAAATTCAAGAGTTAGGGCAGGGTAAGATAACTCGTGGAGCGTGAAAAGACCCTGCAACCCGATTTCATTAAACATGCCAAACATAATGTCGTCTATCTTCAAAGTGCGCAAAATTTTCCTATCAACACATCGAGTGGCACTCATAGACTTGGATAACAGATACACAAACCTGTCCTTCTGCACTTTGTCACGAAATTCGATAAACGGATAATCGTCTAAGGGAGACAAATCATCCTCTGAAGACACAACCTCCTCAGGAATTACTTCGGGTTGTTGAACCGGTGCTCTCCTTTCTCTAGTCCGCTTATTTCCTTGCCTGGAAGTCGACATTATCTACATAAGAACAAGTAGAAAATTAAACTCCAACAATGTCACAACAACACCCCGGTTTTGGCACTTATGGGTCCGAAAAATCAATTTTTAAGACTCCAAATGACAATGAAAGCATCCAAAAACTTAGGGGAACATGAGTATATATCAAATATTGAAGATTCCAAGCAATAGAATACAATTCTAACCAATTTAATGCAAAATTTCTACCCGGATTTTGAAGAACCCTAATTCCCAAATTAGCAAATTAGGCATGAATTTCAACAAGTAAGGGGCTAGAAAGCAAGGAAATAGCAATTGTATACTAGCAAGGGAAGATTCAATACAATAAACTCAAGATTTAAGCATGAAAAATCAGAATTTTCGAGACAAGTGAAGACCAAAACGTGACTTACCTTGGTAGTTTAAGCAATAGAATGGAGAAAATAAGCACAAGAGAATGATTCAATCAAGTAATAAGCAAGAAAACACAAAGTTTAAATGAGTTTTGATGATGATTGATGAAGAATCAAGAGAGAAAGAGTGATAGAGGAGGAAGTATGCAGGAATTGGTCTCAAATAGAAGAAGGAAAGTGAAAGAAAGTAGAGTAATTAGAGCATAAAACCGGCTGAAGAAAAACGCGGAACCCGGTCTGTTTTGGATCCTCGATCGAGTCACATGTGACTCGGTCGAGGAACCAATTTAAGGAATACCCAACTCTCGTTTTAAACTTTTCTAAATTCAAAGACAGGTTCCTCGATCGAGTCGCAAGTGACTCGATCGAGTCGATAGGTTCCTCGATCGAGTCGCCATTGACTCGATCGAGGAAGTAAGCTTGGGCTCCTTTCTTCGCTCTTTGTTACTCATAGCTTCAAATCCCGTCAAAATTCTTGCAAAAGACACTTGAAAGCATATCAAGTACCCTCTCCTCGCCTCTCAAAGTTCAAAGAAACATAAAAACAAAAGCAATACGTGAATTTAAATCCTAATTACAAACTAATGATTTACAAAATCCGAGCCGCCTCTCAGAAGCGCTGGTTTTTGCATGGTCCCAAGACGACCGTAATTCTTCATCGCTGAGAAGAATCAATGGGGAAGAGGTCAAGAGCCTCTATGATCCCCACGAAAGCACCTTCATAGTACGTCTTCAAGCGTTGCCCATTCACTTTGAAGGTCTTTCCGTGTCGAATGCAGTGTAATCGACCCAAATTTGTTCACATCGAATAAAGTGAACGGTCCGGACCATCTACTCTTCAATTTACCGGAAACAAGCGCAAACGAGAGTTAAACAAGAGAACTTTCTCACCAACATGAAATTCTCTTTGCAAGATATGCTTGTCATGCCACTTCTTCGTTCGCTCCTTGTAAACTTGAGCACTATCATAGGCATGCAATCGAAATTCATCTAGCTCATTCAATCGCATCGGTCGTTTCTCACCCGCCAAAGTGAGGGATCCATATTCAGCTCCTTAATGGCCCACATAGCCCTATACTCAAGCTCCACGGGTAAATGACAGGACTTGCCATAGACAAGTCGGTAAGGTGAGGTGCCAATCGGCGTTTTGAAGGCAAAGACGGTAAGCCCACAAAGTATCATCGAGCTTCCGACTCCAATCCTTTGTATTCTTGCTTACCACCTTTTCCAAGATCCGTTTTGGCTCTCTGTTGGAAACTTCTACTTGTCCACCGGTTTGAGGATGATAAGCCGGTCCTCTTTGTGTGTAACGCCATACTTCTTCATGAGGGAATTGAGATGACGCTCATTGAAGTGCGTGCCTCCATCATCGATCATCGCTGAGGGACGCCAAACCGTGGAAAGATAGTCTTTCAAACAAACTTAACAACAGATTTAGCATCACAAGTGGGGGTGGCAATTGCCTCCACCCATTTAGAAACATAATCTATCACATTAATATGTATTGGTTCCCAAAAGATGTAGGGAACGGCCCTTGGTAATCAATGTCCCAAACATCAAAAATCTCTACTTCGGAGATTCCAGTTTGAGGCATCTCATGCCTTTGCGAGATATTGCCAGTTCTTTGACAAGCATCACAAGAACGGACAAAGTTAGTAGCATCCTTAAGGATAGTAGGCCAATAAAAACCCGACTGCATTACCTTAGCAAATGTCCTAGAAGGACCATGATGACCACCATATGAAGAAGAGTGACAATGAGAAAGGATGGCACGTACCTCACCCTCCGGGATACATCGTCTGTATATACCATCAAAGACACTCTCGGAATGATAGGGATCGTCCCGTAAGTACCTCTTCACATCATGCATGAACCTCTTCTTTCGCCGATAATATAAGTCAAGAGGAAGCGTTCCTCCTACCAAATAATTGGCATAATCTGCAAACCATGGAGTATTTGCAGCTACAACTAGAAGATGGTCGTCTGGAAAAGAATCATCGATGGGCAAAATCTCTCTTCCGAGAATCTCAACGGACAAATGACAAATGATCGCAACAACATTTTCAAAGACGGACTTATCACGGATTTCCAAATCAAATTCTTGCAATAATAAAATCCATCTAATAAGTCTAGGTTTAGCCTCTTGTTTGGTTAAAAGATATTTTAAAGCCGCATGGTCAGTGTGAACAATAACTTTAGAACCAACAAGATAAGCTCTAAATTTGTCTAAAGAATAGACAATTGCAAGAAGCTCCTTCTCCGTAGTAGCATAGTTGATTTGTGCATCGTCGAGAGTCTTGCTTGCATAATAAATGGCATGTAACACCTTGTCCTTTCACGCCCCAAAACAGCTCCAACTACATAGTCACCGGCATCGCACATAATCTCAAAAGGAAGGCTCCAATCCGGAGATCGGATAATAGGAGCTGAGATAAGTGCTTGTTTGATCCTGTCAAAGGCTTGAACATACTTGTCAAGAAAACACAAAAGGAGCGTCTTTATGAAGAAGCCGAGTTAGAGGTTGAGCAATTTTAGAAAAATCCTTTATAAAGCGGCGATAGAACCCTGCATGACCAAGAAAACTACGCACACTTTTAACATTAACCGGCACGGAGTTGCTCAATTACCTCAACCTTAGTTTTATCCACTTGAATGCCCTTACCTGACACCAAATGACCGAGTACCACTCCTTCAAGAACCATGAAGTGGCACTTTTCCCGATTGAGAACAAGGTTGCTCTCCTCACAGTTACCGCAAAACCTTAGTCAAGTTCCTCAAGCAAACATCAAAATCGCACCATATACACCGAAATCATCCATAAAGACTTCCATGATAGACTCTATGTAATCGGAAAATATGGCCATCATACAACGCTGAAAGGTAGCAGGAGCATTACATAAACCAAAGGGCATCCTCCTATAAGCAAATACACCATATGGACAAGTGAAAGTGGTCTTTTCCTGATCCTCGGGATGAATGGGTATCTGAAAGAAACCGGAGTAGCCATCTAGGTAATGGAAATAACTATGACATGCTAATCTCTCTAACATTTGGTCAACGTAAGGAAGTGGGAAATGGTCCTTTTTAGTGGCCGTGTTCAACTTCCTATAGTCAATGCACATCCTCCATCCCGTGACAAGTCTAGTAGCAATCAATTCATTTTTATCATTCTTTACTACTGTAGTACCTCCCTTCTTAGGTACAACTTGGACATGATCGACCCATTTAGAATCGTAAATAGAGAAAATAATACCAAAGATCAAGTAATTTTTGTACCTCTTTTCTTACCACCTCCCGCATAGGAGGATTTAGTAAATCTCGACCTTGTGCACTAGGCTTGTGGCCTTCTTCCAAGTGAATTCTATGCATACAAAAGTCGGGACTAATACCTTTGAGATCGTCAATGCTATACCCAATTGCCTTTTTATGAGTTCTCAAAACAGTCAACAAAGCGGATAGTTGACCTTGATTAGGTTAGCATTGACAATCACCGGATTCATCTCAGTCATCAAGAAATTCATATTTGAGATGAGAGGGAAGGGGTTTCAATTCGGTTTTTTACCTCGATTACCTTAGGTGTGACACCCAAACCGTATACCTTCCGATGTGGGCATTCCTCTCCAGTTAGAAGCTTCTCAATTCGATGAACTTCGGGACTCCATGAACCCGTCTAATCATTTGGATCGAAACCAGGGCAATCTCCGGAGGATCCTGTCAAAACACATAGGAAGACACTCATCAATAGTAAAATCAACAACATCTATACTAAGACAAGTCTCTTCTATCATGGGGTTTTTCAATGCTTTTTCTAAGTTGAAAATAATCGTGTCATCCCCCCGCCTAAGGTCAATCTCCTTGCCTAACATCTATGACCGCCCCGCAGATGTAAGAACGGTCGCCCAAGATGATAGGGATTTGGTTGTCTTGACCATGTCCATGACAACAAAATCAACGGGGATGAAAACTTCCCTATTCGAACGGAACATCCTCTAACACCCCCGCAGGGTGTTTAACGATTCTATCGGCCATCGCAGTGTCATATTAGTAATCACAACGGACCCATATTTAACTTTTTACGGATAGAATACGGCATAACACCGACACTAGCTCCCAAATCACAAAGAGCTTTACTAATAGAAAGATGACCAATTTGACAAGGGATAGAAAACTTCCCGGATCCTTTAATTTCGGTGGTGAGTTAATTGGCAACATGGCACTGCACTTCTGAGTGTAAGCAATAGTTTCTACCGCGTCAAAGGATCTCTTCCTTGTCAAAATCTCCTTCATGAACTTTGCAAAGGGACACTTACCTGTAGATTCTTCACGACCTCCATAAACTTACCGAACTGCTTATCCAGCTTGGATTTTTGTTGTCGGTGAGGAAAAGGTAGAGAAATAATTATGGGCTCGGCTTGTTTATCCTTAGAAACCACTTTTGAAACACCGTCGGCTGGCGATATTGGATCCTCGATCGAGTCAGGGGTGACTCGATCGAGCTGGGTGGATCCTCGATCGAGTCGCCTGTGACTCGGTCGAGGAACCTTTGCGTGTTCGACTTTTTCGTCTTTTTTACTTTTATCGTCACTCGTGTTTCAACTTCGTCAGCTCTTTCTCATCATCACTAAGCTCCAAATTACCCAATCCTTTGGGATGCATGTAAGGGACTTCATCAACAAAGAATGGGCACTTCATTCTCAAGACTTTGCGGTGGGGTTCGTATAAGAAGTACCGCTCCTCATTTGAATAACATTAGCTTGCTCATGAGCTTGCTTACCTTGAGGAGGAAGACCTACTACTGTTTTGATGGGTTTTGAAGTGCCATCCGAGCCACTTGATTATCTAGCATCTTGTTATGGGCAATCAACTCGTAAACGAGCCGTACGCCTGCCGCATTGACAAAGTTTGTTGCAAAAGATCGCGCAACTCGCCATATCATTATTCGGAGCTTGTTGAGGAGTTTCTTTGAGGAGGCCGCGATATTGATTGTTGAAGCCGCTGGCCTCCTTGATTTTGCCTTTGATATCCCCCCTTGTTCCGATTACCGCGATTGTTAGGAGGGATATAAGGATTCTTTGCGGTTGCCAGGATCGCTGCCGGGTTTTGCACATTCGGCTAGACCATTGAAGGAATGGGTGCTCCTTCGTTCTTTCATTGTAGAAATTAGAGAAAGGTGTACCTTGTGCACCTTGTCTGTAAGCCTGAAAGGCGTTAACCTGCTCAAATGTGCTCATACAATCACCGCACCATGACCATCTAAACCGCATCTAGCACAAGTCTCCTCTACTTGCGGACTCATAGCATGAACTCTCTCTTTACTACCCAATGATTGGGTAGTCTTCATCTCAACAATCTGGGCAGAAATAGCCATCCGGGGCGTAAATAGCCTCCACTCGTGTCGCCAAAGCACTATCAACCCCGATTACCTCGCGTGCTTCCCTAGATTTCCATACCTCGCGGTATGGGTAGCAATCCGATCAATCAACTTCCACGCGTCACCATCTAGTGTGTTATCTTGAAACCTCCCATTAGCAGATGAATCCAAAAGGGCACGATGATCGTCAAACAACCCGTTATAAAACTGGTTGCAAAGGAACCACTTTGGGAAACCATGATGGGGAACGATCGAACTAAACGCTTGAAGCGAGTCCAAGCTTCATTCAAATCTTGATGGGCTTGCTTGAAACTAGTAATTTGATTCCTCAAAGCATTAGTCTTCTGAGGTGGGAAGTACCTCTTGTAGAAAGCAAGAGCTAAGGAATTCGAGTCCAGAACTCCTTCGTATCCATATCCATATCTCTTAACCACTCAGACTCCATCTTTCAGAGAGAAAGGAAAGAGCACCGCTTAACTTGATCTTGTGTCACTCCATTGTTAATGGGATTGAACAAACAGTAAGTGACAAACTTTTCCATATGCGTCGCAGGTCCTCGCAATTTGTCCCTCCAAACATGTTTCGTTCCACCAAATTAATGTAAGATGGCCGAATCTCGAATGTTCCATTGGTAGAAGTGGGCAACTTGAAACCTTGTGGAATAGAATCTAAGGTTGGCTCAAAGTGACTGGCTAGGGTAGACATGATGATATTTTCGAGAATGGGAGTTTGGGAATAGGAATATCGAGATAGGAATTTCTTCCTCTTCCTCTTCGTAGGACCGATCTATTTGTCTCGTAGGGCTCGCCGTTTCGACGTCAAGTATACTCAAGTCTTCTACTTGACTCACTTCTTGATTAAATTTCCGTCTGTAGCGAAAAGTCTTCTCGGGTTCGGGATCAAAAGAATAATCTCGGACCTATTAGACCGGGCATAAACAGTAACTAACAAGAAAGTGTGAGAACGGTCTCAAGGAACGGGTTCCCGAGACAAAAAGACAAAATAAACACAAAAAGACTAAACAATTGTTGCCTCCCAAGAACGGCGCCAAATTTGATGTGGCTAAAGTCGTATTACCAAATCAAAGTAAAACTATCTCAGGACTAACAAGAATAGCTAGTGATAAGACAGGTATCGAATCCACAGGGAGGCGGTAAAGGCTAGTCTAAGAGTATTTAAACTGTCTAGAAGTAACCAATTTCGGGGGTTTTGTTTTGAGTTGATTCTAACAAACTAATTGTAATGTAATTAAAGGATGAACGACAATATTATTAAAAGTCTAGGAATTAGGTTCACTAGGTCAATCAGTCGGGGATTATCAATCAATTACTAAATCTATCAAGTTGTTTAAGGTCATAAGATCGGTCGACTCCATTATGTCCTTTAGATCGATTCTAACATGCGGTCGCTATGATTAGATACTTTCTATTTGATTATCGCAGCCTATATCAATTCTAACCCGGTCGGCGATAGGATCGATTCGCTACACTAATTAATAACTCAGGCCTCAAGTGATTAACTAGAAGAATTACAACAATCAAACAACAACTTTAATGATATCAATAGCAACTAATTGATTTTCCCTTCTTAATTAACCTAGATCCCCTTCATCCTAGATGAGGGGATTAGCTACTCATGATTATAATAACAACAACAAACATGATTAAAGATGAAGACATAATTGCAAGATGAAAACAATAATTGAAGAACATAAAACAATGATTTAATTAAAGAGGAAAGATTAGTACCATACAAAAGGAAGATTAGGGTTCTTAAGAGAGTTTTCCAAAGAATACTTAGCAAAATATAACGTAAGTTCTTAATAAAACACGAGTCTTTAATTTATAACAAAAGATTAACGTTTTAGGAAATTCGGAAATAAACCCGCGAGAGAGGATCCTCGATCGAGTCGAGGTGACTCGATCGAGGATACCGCCGATCGAGTCGTGATGACTCGATCGAGGAACTTCTTCACAGGTTCTTTCTTCTCTTCTTTTACTTCTAGTCTTCATGATTCCTCGTTTCCCGTGCCATGCTTCGTGTATTCTTCTATGCCGTCTCCGCCATGCTAATCTTAGCTTGATCATACTCATAACGAGTCATTTCTGCATCAAAACACAAAATAGCGGCAAAAGATTCGACAATTCATTGAAATAAAGTATATAAATGATATAATAGGCACGAAACGGTATGAAATATGATGTAAAGGGAGCTATAAAAGTATATATGAAAGTGATACATCAAACTCCCCCAAACCAAACCTTTGCTTGTCCTCAAGCAAAGCAATCAGACCAAAACAAAGGACAACAAACATATGGTGAATGAATAACTCAGAGCAAATGTCTAGGCACATACAAGACTCAAATTTGTCCATATCTATAACAAAGTAATGACCGAAGTTGTGCTAATAAAACAAATTCAAAAGCACGGGTAATAGACTCACGCAGCTCTTACTCAAGATGTGACATGATACCGAGACTCAACCAAACACTTTTCAACCTTGCAAGACCATTTTGTCGGATTCTCGCGGTTTCACTCATGCACTCATAATGGGTGATTTATGTAAGATAGAAAGAAATAAGACACTCACTCAACTTATGAGATATGCATGCAATCTAATGTGATAAGAGATCCTCCAGCTAATACGCATTCACGAAACAGACCAAGTACATGTATCAAGGACAGAATGGTGGTAAAGTGGCATGGGTATAGAAGTGGCTTGTGCAAAAGCACGTATGGATATGTGGGGCTCAGACGGTAGTCGCAGCTCTTGACCAATAGCCAAAACTAATAAGTAATAAATCAAACATCCAACCGGAGAAATAATCTCAACTTTGACAACATATGAGAGAAATGTAAAGGCTCTCCAAATGTGCATTAGACTCCAGTGATTACCACACACGACCTCCTAACAAAACTGAATGAAGCATACATTTTTTTTCTCTTCTTTTCTCTTTTGAATCTTTTCTTTTTCGAAACTTTTTCTTCTTTTTTTTTTTTCTTCTTTCTTTTTTTTTTCTCTTTTTTTTTTCTTTTCTTTCTTTCGAGACTTTCATTTTTTTTCTGCTTCATAATATTCTCTTTTCAACATAAGAGGTCACACAATTGCTACAAAAAGATAGCTACTACCCACATGACAATAAAAGTCCCAACCCAACCAAAGTAGCTATGACAATAAGGCTCAAACAACTGCGACTGTCCCGAAAAGGTAGGCAAATTCTGGAATATAGCTAAGAAATAGGATATAAAATGGCTACATGGTTCAAACGGGCTAACAAAACTGGGTAATGTAAGGCTTATTTGAACAATGAGAATCGCCTATCCACATGTACTTAATCAAATGAACGCGCAAAAGCTAAGAAACTAATGTCACACTTATGCAGTTCGATATTACATATACCACAAGTAGACCACACTCATCAGCCTAAATAACAATGAGACCGGTTTATTAATGTTCCCGGCCTAGGAAGCTCTAAAGACCTCAGAAATTTAAGTGGTTTACCAACAAAATAAAGTCAAGTCTACTCGGCATAAGGCATATTGTGACGGTCAAGACTTGAGTAAAGAGCTTTGTTCATCATAGCTAACAGGTCAAAACAATGTACATGGACAACTAGATGAGACTCAAATGCAAAGACAAAGCAAGTTATCATCATTGCTATACAATTCACCAAGACTCGACTCAAAATAAACAAAAATAAACAAAAGACATGTTTTTGGATTTTATAATTTTTTCAATTTTTTTGGAATTTTGATTGATTTTTTTTTTTTCACACAACAATAAATAAAAGCACACAACAGAAATAAACACACTCCCCCAAACCTAAATGTCACAGTGTCCTCATTGTGACGCCTACAAAGATAGATCACGTAAATCCAAAGAACCTATAGGACACTACTAATAAAGGAAAGAGGGTAAAAAGGAAATGCAATAAAAATAAAAAGAAAGATAATACCAGCTGTAATGCAGTAGCCTCCCCCAAACCAGCTGGAAAAAAAAAGAGGGATGTAGTGACCAACTGTCACTACTGGGCTCCAGAACCATCATCAAAACCATCAATATCAGCATATAAGGACATAAGCTCAGGATCAGGAACGGCACTGCGGCCACGGCCTCTACCACGAGTGGGTCTCCTAACACGGCTACGACCACGAGTGCCTCCAGTAGCAGCAGCGGTGGAAGTGGAAGCAGCAAACTGGCCGAATGGGCCTCTCTGGGAACAAGGGATGCCGGTGTCCTCCCCGAAAACAGAAGTAGGCTGAGAGGGGCGGACTGGAGTGTAGAAGGGACGGCCTAATGCACCAAACTCGGTGCTAAACTGTCCAAACTCTGTAGGAGTCACTCCGTAAAGATGAAACACACTACTGTGTCGTCACCGGGAGTAGTGTAGTAAGAAGGTGACACACCGCCATACCGTCCCCAGAAGCTAAAGTCATAGCCTCCATCTGTTCCCACATCCTCCTCTCTGTCAAAGCAGTGTTGATGCCAGTATGCATCCTCACTTCCCGTTCAACAACGGGATCAAAATGGTAACCTGGAGCATAGCCTGAAGTGGAATAGGCTGAAGGAGGTGGAGGAGGAGCGTGCTGGTAGGAACCCGGCAGATGGGTAGTGGGTGCACGACGTCTCCGGCGCCCGCCGGTGGTGGTGGTAGTACTAGACCCAGGAAAAGTAACCAAAAGATCCTCGGGAATCAGATAAGTAACGGGTGGGGGTCGCACCACAGCCGTACTCTCCTCGAGGGGGTCAACAGTAGGCAAACGGGCGCAAGGAAGAAGCATGTATGACTCACCTCGGACCCTCCAGTAATGGTCCTTCCCATTCTTAATATCAATATAGGAAATGTCATAGCGAAGGTGGTCATCATCAACAAGTGGCTCATAGTCAGCCATGGGCTCATATGGGTCATCACCCTCAAAGTCACAAATGACCCTAGCAATCTTGGTGATAAGAGCACCACGTCAAGGTTCCCGTGCATCGCCCAATCGCCCTATCAAATGCCGAGAGACAAGAGCAGGGGGAGAGAATTGGAATGTCTCCTCCCTAAAAGGATTAGGGTAACTAGCAAGTATTAAGACCTCAATAGTGGAGGTCTTGCTCTTATCACTCCGACCATACAAAGAAATAACTCGATACGTCAAAAACATACGAAGGCAAACGTGTTGGACATCTAACAAAGCCATAGCACTGACGTCCGCATCCATATAACCGATGAAACAATGGAAAATAACGAACGGCAGACAACCCACCAACACCATACAAGTCCCCTTCAAGATGCTTATCCAACTCCAAGATTTTAAATACGGCCAAAGGTTAAAGACCGTTCAACATTAAGCAAACGAAATCGGATTAGGTGATCACTGGGGAAATAAGTATAAGAGCTCAGAAATTCAAGAGTTAGGGCAGGGTAAGATAACTCGTGGAGCGTGAAAAGACCCTGCAACCCGATTTCATTAAACATGCCAAACATAATGTCGTCTATCTTCAAAGTGCGCAAAATTTTCCTATCAACACATCGAGTGGCACTCATAGACTTGGATAACGGATACACAAACTCGTCCTTCCGCACTTTGTCACGAAATTCGATAAACGGATAATCGTCTAAGGGAGACAAATCATCCTCTGAAGACACAACCTCCTCAGGAATTACTTCGGGTTGTTGAACCGGTGCTCTCCTTTCTCTAGTCCGCTTATTTCCTTGCCTGGAAGTCGACATTATCTACATAAGAACAAGTAGAAAATTAAACTCCAACAATGTCACAACAACAGTCCCGGTTTTGGCACTTATGGGTCCGAAAAATCAATTTTTAAGACTCCAAATGACAATGAAAGCATCCAAAAACTTAGGGGAACATGAGTATATATCAAATATTGAAGATTCCAAGCAATAGAATACAATTCTAACCAATTTAATGCAAAATTTCTACCCGGATTTTGAAGAACCCTAATTCCCAAATTAGCAAATTAGGCATGAATTTCAACAAGTAAGGGGCTAGAAAGCAAGGAAATAGCAATTGTATACTAGCAAGGGAAGATTCAATACAATAAACTCAAGATTTAAGCATGAAAAATCAGAATTTTCGAGACAAGTGAAGACCAAAACGTGACTTACCTTGGTAGTTTAAGCAATAGAATGGAGAAAATAAGCACAAGAGAATGATTCAATCAAGTAATAAGCAAGAAAACACAAAGTTTAAATGAGTTTTGATGATGATTGATGAAGAATCAAGAGAGAAAGAGTGATAGAGGAGGAAGTATGCAGGAATTGGTCTCAAATAGAAGAAGGAAAGTGAAAGAAAGTAGAGTAATTAGAGCATAAAACCTAAATTTCAAGAAAAACGCGGAACCGGTCATTTTGGATCCTCGATCGAGTCACATGTGACTCGGTCGAGGAACCAATTTAAGGAATACCCAACTCTCGTTTTAAACTTTTCTAAATTCAAGCACGGGTTCCTCGATCGAGTCGCAAGTGACTCGATCGAGTCGATAGGTTCCTCGATCGAGTCGCCATTGACTCGATCGAGGAAGTAAGCAGGCTCCTTTCTTCGCTCTTTGTTACTCATAGCTTCAAATCCCGTCAAAATTCCTGCAAAAGACACTTGAAAGCATATCAAGTACCCTCTCCTCGCCTCTCAAAGTTCAAAGAAACATAAAAACAAAAGCAATACGTGAATTTAAATCCTAATTACAAACTAATGATTTACAAAATCCGAGCCGCCTCTCAGAAGCCGGTTTTTGCGGTCCCGCACGAACCGTAATTCTTCATCGTGAGAAGAATCAATGGGGAAGAGGTCAAGAGCCTCTATGATCCCCACGAAAGCACCTTCATAGTACGTCTTCAAGCGTTGCCCATTCACTTTGAAGGTCTTTCCCGTGTCGGAATGCAGCAGAATCGACCCAAATTTGTTCACATCAAGAATAATGTGAACGGTCCGGACCATCTACTCTTCAATTTACCTCGAAACAAGCGCAAACGAGAGTTAAACAAGAGAACTTTCTCACCAACATGAAATTCTCTTTGCAAGATATGCTTGTCATGCCACTTCTTCGTTCGCTCCTTGTAAACTTGAGCACTATCATAGGCATGCAGTCGAAATTCATCTAGCTCATTCAACCGCATCGTCGTTTCTCACCCGCCAAATGAGGGATCCATATTCACTCCTTAATGGCCCACATAGCCCTATACTCAAGCTCCACAGGTAAATGACAGGACTTGCCATAGACAAGTCGGTAAGGTGAGGTGCCAATCGGCGTTTTGAAGGCGAAGACGGTAAGCCCACAAAGTATCATCGAGCTTCCGACTCCAATCCTTTGTATTCTTGCTTACCACCTTTTCCAAGATCCGTTTCAGCTCTCTGTTGGAAACTTCTACTTGTCCACTGGTTTGAGGATGATAAGCCCAGTCCTCTTGGTGTGTAACGCCATACTTCTTCATGAGGGAATTGAGATGACGCTCATTGAAGTGCGTGCCTCCATCATCGATCATCGCGAGGGACGCCAAACCGTGGAAAGATAGTCTTAAAACGACTTAACAAATGATTTAGCATCACAAGTGGGGGTGGCAATTGCCTCCACCCATTTAGAAACATAATCTCACATACTAATATGTATTGGTTCCCAAAAGATGTAGGAACGGCCCTTGGTAATCAATGTCCCAAACATCAAAAATCTCTACTTCGGAGATTCCAGTTTGAGGCATCTCATGCCTTTGCGAGATATTGCCGTTCTTTGACAAGCATCACAAGAACGGACAAAGTTAGTAGCATCCTTAAGGATAGTAGGCCAATAAAAACCCGATTGCATTACCTTAGCAAATGTCCTAGAAGGACCATGATGACCACCATATGAAGAAGAGTGACAATGAGAAAGGATGGCACGTACCTCACCCTCCGGGATACATCGTCTCAGATATACCATCAAAGACACTCTCGGAACAGATAGGGATCGTCCCCAAGTACCTCTTCACATCATGCATGAACCTCTTCTTCTCACGATAATATAAGTCAAGAGGAAGCGTTCCTCCTACCAAATAATTGGCATAATCTGCAAACCATGGAGTATTTGCAGCTACAACTAGAAGATGGTCGCCCCTGGAAAAGAATCATCGATGGGCAAAATCTCTCTTCCCGAGAATCTCAACTGGACAAATGACAAATGATCGCAACAACATTTTTCAAAGACTGGACTTATCACGGATTTCCAAATCAAATTCTTGCAATAATAAAATCCATCTAATAAGTCTAGGTTTAGCCTCTTGTTTGGTTAAAAGATATTTTAAAGTCGCATGGTCGTGTGTACAATAACTTTAGAACCAACAAGATAAGCTCTAAATTTGTCTAAAGAATAGACAACTGCAAGAAGCTCCTTCTCTCTAGTAGCATAGTTGATTTGTGCATCATCGAGAGTCTTGCTTGCATAGTAAATGGTATGTAACACCTTGTCCTTTCACGCCCCAAAAACAGCTCCAATCGCATAGTCACGGCATCGCACATAATCTCAAAAGGAAGGCTCCAATCCGGAGATCGGATAATAGGAGCTGAGATAAGTGCTTGTTTGATCTTGTCAAAGGCTTGAACATACTTGTCAAGAACACAAAAGGAGCGTCTTTATGAAGAAGCGAGTTAGAGGTTGAGCAATTTTAGAAAAATCCTTTATAAAGCGGCGATAGAACCTGCATGACCAAGAAAACTACGCACACTTTTAACATTAACCGGTTACGGGAGTTGCTCAATTACCTCAACCTTAGTTTTATCCACTTGAATGCCCTTACCTGACACCAAATGACCGAGTACCACTCCTTCAAGAACCATGAAGTGGCACTTTTCCCGATTGAGAACAAGGTTGCTCTCCTCACAACTGCAAAACCTTAGTCAAGTTCCTCAAGCAAACATCAAAATCGCACCATATACACCGAAATCATCCATAAAGACTTCCATGATAGACTCTATGTAATCGGAAAATATGGCCATCATACAACGCTGAAAGGTAGCAGGAGCATTACATAAACCAAAGGGCATCCTCCTATAAGCAAATACACCATATGGACAAGTGAAAGTGGTCTTTTCCTGATCCTCGGGATGAATGGGTATCCAAAGAAACCGGAGTAGCCATCTAGGTAATGTAAATAACTATGACATGCTAATCTCTCTAACATTTGGTCAACGTAAGGAAGTGGGAAATGGTCCTTTTTAGTGGCCGTGTTCAACTTCCTATAGTCAATGCACATCCTCCATCCCGTGACAAGTCTAGTAGCAATCAATTCATTTTTATCATTCTTTACTACCGTAGTACCTCCCTTCTTAGGTACAACTTGGACATGATCGACCCATTTAGAATCGAAATAGAGAAAATAATACCAAAGATCAAGTAATTTCGTACCTCTTTTCTTACCACCTACCGCATAGGAGGATTTAGTCGTCTCTCGACCTTGTGCACTAGGCTTGTGGCCTTCTTCCAAGTGAATTCTATGCATACAAAAGTCGGGACTAATACCTTTGAGATCGTCAATGCTATACCCAATTGCCTTTTTATGAGTTCTCAAAACGACCAACAAAGCGAGATAGTTGACCTTTGATTAGGTTAGCATTGACAATCACCGGATTCATCTCACGATCATCAAGAAATTCATATTTGAGATGAGAGGGAAGGGGTTTCAATTCGGTTTTTTTACCTCGTTACCTTAGGTGTGACACCCAAATCGTATACCTTCGATGTGGGCATTCCTCTCCAGTTAGAAGCTTCTCAATTCGATGAACTTATGGACTCCATGAACCCGTCGATCACCGATTTGGATCGAAACCGGGGCAATCTCCGGAGGATCCTCACAAACACATGAAAGACACTCATCAATAGTAAAATCAACAACATCTATACTATGACAAGTCTCTTCTATCATGGGGTTTTTCAATGCTTTTTCTAAGTTGAAAATAATCGTGTCATCCCTCACGCCTAAGGTCAATCTCCCTTGCCTAACATCTATGACCGCCCCGCAGATGTAAGAACGGTCAGTCGCCCAAGATGATAGGGATCTGGTTGTCTTGACCATGTCCATGACAACAAAATCAACGGGGATGAAAAACTTCCCTATTCGAACGGAAACATCCTCTAACACCCCGGAGGGTGTTTAACGATTCTATCGGCCATCTGCAGTGTCATATTAGTAATCTTGTCAACGGACCCATATTTAACTTTTTACGAGATAGAATACGGCATAACACTCGACACTAGCTCCCAAATCACAAAGAGCTTTACTAATAGAAAGATGACCAATTTGACAAGGTATAGAAAAACTTCCTGGATCCTTTAATTTCGGTGGTGAGTTAATTGGCAACATGGCACCGCGACGAGTGTAAGCAATAGTTTCTACCGCGTCAAAGGATCTCTTCCTTGTCAAAATCTCCTTCATGAACTTTGCAAAGGGACACTTACTCGTAGATTCTTCACGACCTCCATAAACTTACCGAATCGCTTATCCACTTGGATTTTTGTTGTCGGTGAGGAAAAGGTAGAGAAATAATTATGGGCTCGGCTTGTTTATCCTTAGAAACCACTTTTGAAACACCGTACCATTTGGCGATATTGGATCCTCGATCGAGTCGGGGTGACTCGATCGAGTCGGGTGGATCCTCGATCGAGTCGCCCGTGACTTCGGCCGAGGAACCTTTGCAGGTTCGACTTTTTCGTCTTTTTTACTTTTATCGTCACTCGTGTTTCAACTTCGTCGGGCTCTTTCTCATCATCACTAAGCTCCAAATTACCCAATCCTTTGGGATGCATGTAAGGGACTTCATCAACAAAGAATGGGCACTTCATTCTCAAGACTTTTGTGGTCGGGGTTCGTATAAGAAGTACCGCTCCTCATTTGAATAACATTAGCTTGCTCATGAGCTTGCTTACCTTGAGGAGGAAGACCTACTACTGCTGTTTGATGGGTTTTGAAGTGCCATCCGAGCCACTTGATTATCTAGCATCTTGTTATGGGCAATCAACTCGTAAACCGAGCCGTCGCCTGTCGCCGCATTGACAAAGTTTGTTGCAAAAGATTGCTTAACTCGCCATATCATTATTCGGAGCTTGTTGAGGAGTTTCCGAGGAGGCCGCCGATATTGATTGTTGAATGGCTGGCCTCCTTGATTTTGCCTTTGATATCCCCCCTTGTTCTTTGATTCACGCGATTGTTAGGAGGGATATAAGGATTCTTTTGCGGTTGTGATCGCCTGCAGTTTTGCACATTCGGCTAGACCATTGAAGGAATGGGTGCTCCTTCGTTCTTTCATTGTAGAAATTAGAGAAAGGTGTACCTTGTGCACCTTGTCCGTAAGCTTTGAAAGGCGTTAACCCGCTCAAATGTGCTCATACAATCACCTGCACCATGACCATCTAAACCGCATCTAGCACAAGTCTCCTCTACTTGCGGACTCATAGCATGAACTCTCTCTTTACTACCCAATGATTGGGTAGTCTTCATCTCAAAGAATCTGGGCGTAAATAGCCTCACCGTGTCGCAAAGCACTATCAACCCCGTACCTCGCGTGCTTCCCTAGATTTCCATACCTCGCGGTATGGGTAGCAATCGATCAATCAACTTCCACGCGTCACCATCTAGTGTGTTATCTTGAAACCTCCCATTAGCAGATGAATCCAAAAGGGCACGATGATCGTCAAACAACCCGTTATAAAACTGGTTGCAAAGGAACCACTTTGGGAAACCATGATGGGAATCGATCGAACTAAACGCTGAAGCGAGTCCAAGCTTCATTCAAATCTTGATGGTCGCTTGCTTGAAACTAGTAATTTGATTCCTCAAAGCATTAGTCTTCCGAGGTGGGAAGTACCTCTTGTAGAAAGCAAGAGCTAAGGAATTCGATCAGAACTCCTTCGTATCCATATCCATATCTCTTAACCACTCAGTGACTCCATCTTTCGTAGAGAAAGGAAAGAGCACCGCTAACTTGATCTTGTGTCACTCCATTTGTTAATGGGATTGAACAGTAAGTGACAAACTTTTCCATATGCGTCGCAGGTCCTCATTTGTCCCTCCAAACATGTTTCGTTCCACCAAATTAATGTAAGATGGCCGAATCTCGAATGTTCCATTGGTAGAAGTGGGCAACTTGAAACCTTGTGGAATAGAATCTAAGGTTGGCTCAAAGTGACTGGCTAGGGTAGACATGATGATATTTTCAGAAAGGAGTTTGGGAATAGGAATATCGAGATAGGAATTTCTTCCTCTTCCTCTTCGTAGGACCGATCGTTTCTCTCGTAGGGCTCGTGGTTCGTTTCGACGTCAAGTATACTCAAGTCTTCTACTTGACTCACTTCTTGATTAAATTTCCGTCTGTAGCGAAAAGTCTTCTCGAGTTCGTGGATCAAAAGAATAATCTCGGACCTATTAGACACGGGCATAAACAGTAACTAACAAGAAAGTGTGAGAACGGTCTCAAGGAACCGGGTTCCCTGAGACAAAAAGACAAAATAAACACAAACAGACTAAACAATTGTTGCCTCCCCGGCAACGGCGCCAAATTTGATGTGGCTAAAGTCGTATTACCAAATCAAAGTAAAACTATCTAAGGACTAACAAGAATAGCTAGTGATAAGACAGGTATCGAATCCACAGGGAGGCGGTAAAGGCTAGTCTAAGAGTATTTAAACTGTCTAGAAGTAACCAATTTCGGGGGTTTTGTTTTGAGTTGATTCTAACAAACTAATTGCAATGTAATTAAAGGATGAACGACAATATTATTAAAAGTCTAGGAATTAGGTTCACTAGGTCAATCGCTTCGGGGATTATCAATCAATTACTAAATCTATCAAGTTGTTTAAGGTCATAAGATCGGTCGACTCCATTATGTCCTTTAGATCGATTCTAACATGCGGTCGCTATGATTAGATACTTTCTATTTGATTATCGCACCTATTTCAATTCTAACCCATTTCGGCGATAGGATCGATTCGCTACACTAATTAATAACTCAGGCCTCAAGTGATTAACTAGAAGAATTACAACAATCAAACAACAACTTTAATGATATCAATAGCAACTAATTGATTTTCCCTTCTTAATTAACCTAGATCCCCTTCATCCTAGATGAGGGGATTAGCTACTCATGATTATAATAACAACAACAAACATGATTAAAGATGAAGACATAATTGCAAGATGAAAACAATAATTGAAGAACATAAAACAATGATTTAATTAAAGAGGAAAGATTAGTACCATACAAAAGGAAGATTAGGGTTCTTAAGAGAGTTTTCCAAAGAATACTTAGCAAAATATAACGTAAGTTCTTAATAAAACACGAGTCTTTAATTTATAACAAAAGATTAACGTTTTAGGAAATTTGGGAAATAAACCCGCCTGGGGGAGGATCCTCGATCGAGTCGACCGACTCGATCGAGACAAATGCTTCGATCGAGTCGGCAGTGACTCGATCGAGGAACTTCTTCACAGGTTCTTTCTTCTCTTCTTTTACTTCTAGTCTTCATGATTCCTCGTTTCCCGTGCCATGCTTCGTGTATTCTTCTATGCCGTCTCCGCCATGCTAATCTTAGCTTGATCATACTCATAACGAGTCATTTCTGCATCAAAACACAAAATAGCGGCAGTATCGACAATTCATTGAAATAAAGTATATAAATGATATAATAGGCACGAAACGGTATGAAATATGATGTAAAGGGAGCTATAAAAGTATATATGAAAGTGATACATCAATTTGTGAGGCTCTTGGAAATTCACACAACTCTTCTGATGCCACTTTTTGTTGGATATTGATTGCAAGCAGATAAATCTTCCTGCTGATCTTCCATATGAGTTACTTTATGGAAGAGCAGGCTATCTATGGTCTTGCTCCTTCCTGAACCGTCATATTGGCGAAGGCACAATATCTTCTTTGACCATGGTGAGCCCTGCTGCTTTTATATTTTTATTTGTTGTCCCGGTTATCCTAAAACCTCTTCTCAGTGCTCTATAGGCTCTTGCCCATGTTATGGGTGGAGGGGGTTAGAGAATGATTTTAACTGACTGCTATTTTAAAGTTACAGAAGCACAAACACGTTAGTGAACCATTTTGCTTGATTCCCAATATTCATAGCCAGAATAGCGTGTTTTGACTCCATTGGGCTGGAAATACCGGCTGTCCTTTTCGTATTACTTAGATTATGAAGAATGAATATGATCGATTTTTTACAGAGGGGCATTGTCGATGACATCATCAAAGGTGGTAGAAAATTGGGAAAGGGGAGGTGCCCTTTGATGTACGAGTGGCATGGAAAAAAGTATTGGGGTGCAGCACATGGGTTGGCTGGGATCTTGCATGTCTTGATGGATATGGAGCTTACGCCAAATGAACAAGAAGATGTGAAAGCTACTTTACGTTACATGATAAGGGGCCGTTTCCCTAGTGGAAACTACCCTTCAAGTGAAGGAAGTGAATCTGATCGTCTTGTCCATTGGTGCCATGGTGCTCCTGGGTTAGCACTTACCTTAACAAAAGCAGCTCAGGTACTATTTTTTAATAATCCTGTTTTTATAAGATGGCTATTCTATTGTTCTTTCCAGCATTTCCTCGTCAATTCAACATCTTCGTAGTTTATTACAGTAATATGGCTCATGATCATAGGGGTGGGCCAAGATTTCGACTTTCGGGTAACGACATTTTCTTACTCCCTCCGTCCCGGTCAATTGTTGTCTTTTGGTTTTGGCACAAAGACCAAGGAAAGAGGAGAGGGCCAATTATAAGATGACAAGTGGATCAAATAGAGTGTGAAGGATCAAATTGTTCATCAAATGCAATCCTAAAATAGAAAGGACAACAGTCAAATGCAATCCTAAAATAGAAAGGACAACAATTGACTAAGACACCCAAAAATGGAATACGACAACAAATGGCCGGTACAGAGCGAGTATTTGTTTGTGTACTAGAATATCTAAATGTCTGTACAACAGAGGGTGAAGCAATTCAAAATAACGCTTAGCCTACACAAGTAAATCATAATTTACCTCAAACTTCAAGCTAAATATCTTCAGTACCTAATTGTTCTTATGTTCTCATCTTACCCAAAATTTGTAGTAGAAAAATTTCTTCTCTCCCTATAGTTCTCACGTCCTCATCTATACTCAAAATTTTGATATGGGAGTCACTTTTGACTTGAAAATGGCCTTCTTACTACTTGCCGACAACCCTTGCCTTTCCCTTGAGCTGATCTAATTGGTAAAGCCGGAAAAGGAGTTGAGTTTAACGGCAAGAAACTCCTTTCCAAGGAAGGAATGTCAGGCAACTCAAAGGCCAACCCAAGATCAGATTCATCTGATTGCTTCATCTAAAGAATAAATATACCTTGCTGGGCTACAGCCAAACGGGACAACAATGTGGCCCATGCACCTTCGCAGCTGCACTTCTGCCTGTGAAAGCTGACCAAGATCATAGATTTATCATCCGTATATTTATTTATGTCGAGCTTGTCCGAAAAGGATGTGATTGGAGGTTGTGGCCATAGATGTCTTATCTGGAAAAAAAAGGAGATATAAAGTTTTTTGTTTTGTTTTGTTGGCAACGGTAAAACATACACATTACATGTCCATCACGTTCCTAGCTAACTGATGAGCAACCTTATTTAAGAGAGATAAAGTCGAATTGTGAATCTATAACCAATAGTAATAAGTATGCAGCACTTTTTTGGCATTAAGTTATGAATCTTATACCTTTTACTCTTTCAATTCCCAGGTTTATGGAGATACAGACTTTCTGCAGGCTGCCAAGGATGCTGCAGAGCTAGTTTGGAACCGAGGTTTGCTTAAAAGAGTCGGGATATGTCATGGTATTAGTGGGAACACCTATGTGTTCCTAACACTCTACCGTTTAACTGGGAATCCCGAGTATTTGTATAGAGCCAAAGCTTTTGCGAGTTTTCTACAAGATAGAGCTCGAAGGCTTATTGGCGAGAGGTTTATGCACGGAGGTGACCGCCCCTTTTCACTGTTTGAAGGGATTGCGGGAATGGCTTATCTGTTTCTGGACATGAATGAACCAGCTTCTGCAAGGTTCCCTGCTTATGAGGTTTAACTAATTTTTCATTATAGAGGAGTGTACATGCTGTGTTGCACTTGTATAGAAATATAGCTAACTAATCCTACAGAAAAGGGTGCTGGATAAATAAAAGAAACAAAAGGTTGAAAGTGTTGCTAATGTAGATTTTACATGACTTCTCAGTTGTATACTCTTTATAGTACTCCCTCATATTCCTTGTAATCTTCCACATTAGTTTTAGACAAAAAATTAGTCGGACGGTAATATGTGGATGAAAATGAAAATAAGAGAGAGAATGTGGGGTCAGAAATTATTATAACCACAAGAGAAAATTGTTGATTACAGCCTTTTAAAAACCACTTTTTGAAAATTACAGTCTTATATATTTTTTTTGTAAATTACATCCATAATATTACTTCTGATCAGAAGTTACAGCCAAAACATATACTCAGGCGGAAAAGTGTAAGATTTTAGTGAATTTATCGTTTTAGGAAATGTGGAAGATTATAGAGAATAGGAGGGAGTATATAGCAGTACTATGACATTTCACAAATTTCATCCTACAACCAGTTGTATATGATCATTGTACAAATGACCCAATTATCCAACCCAATATTTAAAAAAAAAAAACCTAAACCTCTCAAAAAAACAATTGAACAATCGTTCTGCCTCTCAGCTCTTCACACTTCTCTCAAAAAATCTCCATTACTCTCCAATACATTATATAATGGAAAAAGATGTGCAATCTTATATATATATATATATATATATATATGGGCGGGTTCAGGTACGAACTGAGTTAACGTGCGAACCGGACGAACTAGCTTTAATGTTTTTTTTTTTTTCACATACACTTTATTTCCTTGCCAGATACACCTCTTATTCAGATACATTTTATAACACATGTAGATACACTTTTTCCACACTAAAATTGTAGATGCACTTTTACATTTTTTTAAAACTAATTTTTTTTGGGAGTTTTAAGACTTAACTCCGGGATACATTTTATACTATTTGCGAATACATTTTATATTATTAGTGGATACACTTTAAGGAAATTGTTGCAAGTTTTAACACCAACTCTCGGATACGTTTCATGCTATTTGTGGATACATTTTATATTTTTTTGCGCATACACATATCATTAAAGCCAGATACGCATGTTATTAAAGTCAGATACGCATTTTCATATACACTAACTAGTACCTACGGATACACATGGTATTAATACGGGATACATATGTGTATTAATACGGGATACATGTATCCCATATTAATACCATGTGTATCCCGTATCAATACCATGCGTATCTGGGATGGTATTTTGTGTATCCACTTCCACCACCGTCATCACAGCCCCCACCGTCACCATCACTACTGCTCCCACCACCGCCACCACCACCATTGCCCTAACCACCACCACCGCCCCTGCCGCCACCACCATTACATCAACAACGCCTCAACACCACCTGCCCAGCCATCCCACTTCTGGGCACCGCCGCAACCACCACTATCATAACCGCTTGACCACCGCCTCTAACACCAAATACATTTATATTTGACCAATAAGAATATTTGCCGGGTCGGAATTATCCGACATAAACTCCGACGTACAAAGATTTTTGAAATACCTCTTCACTTGTTGAAGATCTACAACTTAAAATCACAAAAGTTCAAAACAAAAAAAAATGAATCAAGGTCTTAAGCTAATTCATGATTTGTACAAGTTCAAGCACACGATCTAGATACCGGATCACGGATTCACCAATGCATAAAAAACATATTGATCTCTATCTTTAACCAGGTTGTTGATGATCATATTTATCAATGGAAGAGTTCCCTTTGCCGAGAAGACAAGAATCCATGCCAATAACGCGGCTCCAGGTAAAAAAATGCATCAAAAAAATTTCTTGTACCTGGTAAAACAAGTTTGAGTAATATATCCATACCAAAGTAGAAGAACTCCCTTTGTCTGAACTCGGAATGACTGCCTTCTGAAGTCGGAATTTTGGCCGTGTAAGATGCAAATTTTGGCAGCAACCCAGAACACGTCTGTAACATCTCCGACAACCCCCACGACGTCGGCGAGTAGCCGGCCACTGTCGTCACCCTCCATTCTCATCTCCACGACCATGCCTACTAACCCAAATCCGACAAAACATCAAACCAACCCACCACCGGAAACTCCATTTTTGATTAATCTCGCACCATTAAAACATAGATCTACAAAAAAAAGGAGCATATTTTTGAGATATAGCCACAATAATTACCATGTCGGAAAATTTTGAGCCAAAATATGTAGATAATTGATGAGAACGACTCTCGTTATGTGGTGGTGGTAGTGCGGCCAACAGTCTGGAGACGAGTCGAGGAGAAAATAAGAAAGTGACGAAGGGATTGAGGTGAGTGATGGCAAGAAACTTTTATCGACGGTGGTCGCCGGAGACTTGCCGGATGTATTCGACGGTGGCAGATGGTCAGATAAATGAAGATGAGAGATGATGGGAATTGGGAAATTTGGTTAATTAGGGTTGGTGAGATTTGAGTGTGGTAGGTAGGAGTAATGTGAGATGCAAAGGATGTCACGTGGGGGGTAGTTGAGATCTATAATCTGAGAGTTTTTATTCAGTTTGTACGGTTCGTAACTTAATTTGGTTCGACAGATCCGATTATATATATATATATATATATATATATATATATATATATATATATATATATATATATATATATATATGTGTGTGTGTGTATATATATATATATATATATATATATATATATATATATATATATATATACATATATATATGTATATATATATACATATATATGTATATATAAGAGTTTTTTCGAGCGATCTGAGAGCGTCCACATCATCAAAAATTAATTTAGAAAAGTATCATAAATAGTACTCCCTCCTATTTCCTATGTTGTTCCCTTTTCTTTTTCCCTCAAGAATTAAGACAATCAATTTGGATCACACATTACACATGACCCCACATGTAGTTGATTTTTGACCACACAAACTTGTCCAAAAAAGGAAAGAGGGAACAACAATGAAATTGGATGTAAAGGGAAAGGGGAACAACATAGGAAATGGGAGGGAGTAATTTTTATGTAAAAAATAAAGTGGAGAATTTTTTTAATTATTATAATATATATATTTCCTAAATTATATTCAAGTGATATTTCCAATTTTTATATCAAACTTTTACATTTCACTTGTCAAAAAAAGTATCGTTAAAAAAATTATTAAAATAATAATATAATTAGCTTCGTGGTAAAAAGTGCTATAATTAGAGTATAGATTTCATATTATTTGCACATATTAAAACTTCTCAGTATGTAAAATTGTGTAATTTTTAGTATGTTTTGTCCCACATTGGATAATAACGTGGGTGTGGTGAATATACTACATATAAATAGTAGAATTGTCCCACATCGAAAGATTAGTATAAGGTGATGTGATCCTATGATTATAAATATGAGACATATTTGGAACTTATGTATCCACCCAAAATTTTTTGACTCTCATAAATATTGTTTTAAAGAACTCTTAAGATTTTCTATCATTATCTACGATATAATATAAAAAATAAAGTGAAAATCGTTGGGAACTACCCGGGAAAGAGTTAAGAACATGAACAAAAAAAAATCTAAGGTTTTACTAATGGTAGTCTCCTGACACAGTATGAAACAAAAGATTTTACTAATGGTTGTCTTCTGAATGCAGTAATAGAGTGTTAATGAGTCGTTATATGTACGATGTAGAGATCCATATCTAATGATCGAGACTAAATGATTTTACCTTCAAAGAAAAATAATATGTATACAATAGTGGGTTTTTTTAAGAAGAGACATGTATTTCTTGATATGTTATATCTTTCACATTGAAAAATAATGTAGGCATGATGAACATACTACGTCTAAATAATTAAGTTATGTATCTCACATCGAAAGAATAGTATATGGTAGGGTGATTCTATAAATATAACTAGGAGGCATCCTTAAAACTTAGGTATTAACCCAAAAATTTTTGATACAAAAGATATATACTTTTTAGTATGTTATATGTCCCACATTGAAAAATAGTGTAGGTGTGGTGAATATATTATGTATAAATAATAGAGCTGTCCCTTATATATACATTTTCTATATTATATTAAAGTGATGATTATAATTTTGATATAAAAACTTTATATTTCATTTGACAAAAAAGTATCGTATGAAAATTATATAATTAGATTGTGACAAAAAAATGCTATCATTAGAGTGTAGATTGTATTGTATTTTCTCATTATTAAATCGGGTTGATGTCAAAGTAGGTGCGAAAAAAAATGGTGTACTTAGTATGTTATTTGTCCTACATTGAAAAGTAATTTAAGTGTGGTGAATATGCTATGTATAAATATTAGAATTGTCCCACATCAGAAGATTACCATAAAGCAGGGTGATCTTATGATTATAAATAGAAGTCATAACCCAAAATCTTTTGATTTTCTTAAGTCTTAAGTATTGTCAGAGAGAGCTCTTAAAAGAGTTTGTATTACTGACTCTACAATAACGATTTCTAACCTAAGTTAATCTTTGGAAAATCTTTTAGTTATTATAATATATACTCTGTATTTCTTATTTTATATTCAAGTGATCTTTCTAATTTTTATATAAAAACTTTTACATTTCATTTGGCAAAATAATGTCGGTAAAAAAAGTATGAAAATAATATTATTAGATTCATGGTAAGAAATGCTATCATTAGACTATATATAGATTTCATATAATTTGCACATATTAAAGATGGTGTATTTCATATTATGTTATATGTCCCATATTGAAAAATAATATAGGTTTGACAAATATACTACATATAAATAATAGAATTTTCCCACATCGAAATATAGCATAAGGTGGGTGATTCTATGATTATAAATAAGAGGCATCCTTGGAACTTAGGCATCAACCCAAAATCTTTCGAGTCTCTTAAGTATTGTCTTGGAGAGCTCTTAAAAGTTTATATCGTTATATTTTCTACCTATAGATTTTATATGTCCACATTGAAAAATAATGTAGGTGTGGTAAATATACTACGTTTAAATAATATAATTAGAATTGTGTTAAAAGAAATTCTATCATTAGAGTATAGTTTCATATCATTTGCACATATTTTAATTATGATAAAAAATAAATAGAAAACAAACGTATGAATATTAATAGATAATATAGTATTTGCTTATTATTAAATCGGGTTGGATGTCGAATTAGGTTCAAAAAATATGGTGTACTTTTAAATATGTTATTCGTCTCACATTGAAAATAATGTAGGTGTTGATAAATATATATTACGTATAAATATTTGAATTGTCCCATATCAGAAGATTATCATAAGGTGGAGTGATCCCATGATTATAAATGGGATTTATCCTTGGAACTTAGGTATCACCCGAAATATATTGAATCTCTCAAAGTATACTTATTATATACGAGACTTTAAACATAATTTTGAATTAAATGTTAAATTTTTATGGTTGTAACATTTTTTTAGGTGGGAGAAAGAGCGATAAAATGGTCAATATTATAACGGAAATTTTTCATGGTACCCTCGAATTTTGGTAGATTACACATAATACTCCTAATTTTAAGTTTCTACATATAATACCCTTATGTTTACTTTTTTCATAACGCCGTTACCCCTATGAGTAACTAGACGAGTAGTTGAGCATGTCATGCTATTTGTGTTTTGTTATTTAGATATTAAATGTTAGTTTATTAAATAAAATATGGATTTAGGAATTAGATGATTAAGTGTTTGTGTAATAGATAACAAAAGAAAAGGGCGTCACAAGTCATAGGAGTAATGGCGTTATGACGGAAGTTGTCAAATGGTATTCTGGGAAAGAAAAAGGTGAACACAGGGTACCATTTGTAGAAACTTAAAATTAGGGGTACCATGTGTAATCTATCAAAGTTCAAGGTTACCATGAGAAATTTTCAATATTATAATGATATAGTTAATTAAATTTTCATTTAAAAGAGAGAGATATTCGTACCAATAAAACAATAAATGGGGTATTATTTTTTAATTGTTATTTTATTGTCACGCCATCAAACTTAACGTTCATTTAACAACCTTTACATAAGGGGGTACCATGGGCAAAAAAATGGAAACTCAAGGGCACCGTAGGCAGATTCTTAAAAGTATGGGTAACATGGAAAATCTGACAAAATTAAGGGGTACCACGGAAAATTTTCGTATCTCAATTATGATAAAAAAAATTTGAAGAAAAACAATGTACAAATATTAATGGAGAGTACTTGATCATATTATTAAATTTAAATATAACTATTAGATATAATGAGTAGCAATTGTCCGTATTCGGTATTCGGGATATGGTTGGATGTCGAACTAAGTGAAAAAAAGATGGTGTAATTCTGAGTATGTTATTTGTCCCACATTGAAAAACAATGCAGGTTTGATGAATATATATACTACGTATAAATAGTAGAATTGTCCTACATCAGAAAAATAATCCAAGTTTGGTGAATATATTACTTATAAATAGTAGAATTGTCCAACATCGAAAGATTAGTATAAGGTGGGGTGGTTATATGATTATAAATACGAGTTAAACCACGTATATATTAATCTTTTATTTTTTTTAAAGAGAAATTTTAATAATATGTAAACAAATCATTAGACATAGAATGTAAACATTAAACCTTTTTTTTGCATTATAAATAAGTTAATTACCCCGTTGCAACGAATGAGCATTCAAACTAGTTAACAATATATTTAGGTTTTATAATCTTGATGATTTGGGTTTTTACTGAAATAATATGATCTCTTATGTTATTCTTTGCATTTTTTGTTCCGGGTTTTGGTAAACCTTGGTAATCAAGAAAAATCTAGAGGCATAAACCTAGGTAATTTACAAAAATTTCGAGTTCATAAACTCTAATTTCGTAGAACAATTCATCATCTTGTCTATTCCCTCTCTTAAGCCTTCGAAGAGACAAAAAAATGGTGAAGAAGAAGACACTGATGATGACGATGATTTAGGCTCCATAAGAAAGGTTTCGAGCTCTGGACGTGACTATTCGAGCTCCGTAAGAAAGGTTTCGAGCTCTATAATTTTATACGCTAAAATCGCAATAAACAAGACTATGTCAGAAGAAACTGACGAAACAGCACACTCTCTCTAATTTAGAGAGATGGAAAAACCAAAAAAAAGAAAAAAGAAAAAAGAAAAACAATGTCATCCGTCCTTTTCCCTCAATTTCTTTGAGTATTTCCCAGATCTACTCTTGGATGGGAATATTTCCCTTGTTCTTTTGAACAACTTGCCTCCATTAAAGTCTTTTTTAATCAATCTCTCTTGCTCCTTGTTTGTTTCTAGTTTTTCCAAGCAATTAACAATTCAAGTGCACTACTTGGAGCTTGTTAATGCACAAAATTTTCCAACAACCAAGTTATTTTATTTGGTTAGTATCTGGTTTGAACTTCCAAGATCTAACTATTCTCTCCCGTCTGAGAATTTTTATGAGGCTCCACCTTTTCGACCGTCGCTGTCACTCTTGCTGTACGGAGATTTCACGAATCTGCTTGGGTCGTGTTCCGACTGGTTTTTGCTGTTTCATTGTCATGGGGTAAATCGATCTTTTCTTAATCTACCCTTGTTTGTGAATCCAATCCGAGTCTGTAGAGTTGTCTATCTTGATTCTTTTCTTTCTTTCTTAGTAGACACTTGGTTGCTCTCCATTTTAGCCAAGGAGAGCTCTATCCAGGTATGTGCCTACTTTGAAGAAGCATTTGATCAACGATCGTTTCCAGTCACTATTTTAATAGCCTTAACTTGTGAGAGTATACTTGATATATTCTATCCCAAGTCTAAAAGCCCTTTTTTCAGTTGTATTTTTTGGTCCTTGGCTTGCTTAATATCTATTTCGGATATTGTTTGGATGGGTTTTTCCACTTCCTTTGGATGTTGTCATGAAATTTCTTCCAGCTTGTCTATCGTTGCCCAGCGGAAAAAGTGTTGTAATTTGCTAGTCTTGTTGTATCATTTGCCTCTTTTCTATAATCAGTGCAAGTTTAGTAATTTGTTTCTGTTTAGAAATGATTTTATTATCCCAGGTGCTCTAGTTTTAGCATTTTTATGCTTTTATTGTCCCACAACTATAGTATGCTGGTGTTATCGTTGGTTTTGTGATGTTGTAGGCAAAATTGGCACAGTCCTATGTGAGTATTATGTTCTCTACATTGGAAAATTAGTATTCAGTTTTGCCCATTGGTTTAGATTCTGTCTCCTTAAGTTAAGGAGTATGGTTTTACTGGCTACAAGCACAAGTCAAGCCTTTGGTTTTCGATTTCCGAGTCCTTTCCTGGTTTTTGATAAAACATTCGCTTGGAACATGTTTTGCAAGTCGTCTCAATGTTTTAACCAATTATGTTATGGTAGTGTTTCCGTGGCTCTTTGTGAACACAATCGGATTGTCAATGACCATCAACTATGCTTTGATGGTTGGTTTAGATTTTGTTTTCATATTTTGTGCAGAGCAGACCCTCAGTTCCTTCCTTTTTTGAAGCTTATTTGGGATTTTATCGTCTCGCCTATAACCAAGTGTGGGTTCGGAACTCGTACATGTGTTCTAACAATCCATCTTACATGTAAATTTGCACATAACCTTATTTGGTTATGCTTGCTTTTTACTTATTTAGAATTAGCATCTTCTGACATATTAAAGTCACTTATGTATCGCTTTGTCTTAGTTAATTTTCATGAATATTGCCTTTTGGAATGTTAGGGGTACCAAAAGAAAGAATTTTGCTGAAGAACTTAATTTCTTTTGCTCGTCAAATGGAATTAAAATCCTAGCAATATGTGACACAAAATCGAGTTCTAAGCCCGAACCTTTTCTTTTAGCTAGCTTTGGGTTTAATAATTGCGATTTTATTCCTAGCGCTGGATTATCCGGTGGTATTTGGTTATTTTGGAAAGAGTCTATTTCCATGACTTTTTCTTTAAATGTCACTTTTAAGTCGAAAAGATTTATTACTTGTGAAGTGTGCGACTTAACGAAGAATCTTGTTTTTTGCCTTATTTTTGTTTATGCTCGGCTCAACCGTCGAAAAGTCGGAATTTTGGAATGAATTGCGAGAATTTTGTCCTTAATCTTGATTTACCTTTTTATTACTAGGAGATCTTAACGAGATTAAGAGTCCTAGTGAAAAAGAAGGGTGCAAATGATAACGAATGCGCGTTGTATGAGATTAAATAATTTTTAAGTAATACAAATTGTATAGATCTCCCCTTTTAGGTAATTTTTTACTTGGAGAAAAAGAAAAGTGGTTCGAAAATATTTTGAAATACTTGATAGAGCCTTAGCGTCTCCTAATTGGATTAGTAGATATCCAAACTTGCAGTTTGTGCATCATGCTTTCACTAGCTCCGACCATTGTCCTATCTCTGTGAAGTTTCATGACCAAGTTCATAAGAAAGCCCCTCCTTTTCGATTTGAACTCATGTGGACCCTCCAGGAATGATTTGATAGAAATGGTCAAAAGTTGTTGGCAATATCGGTTTGAGGATCTTATATGTTCTGTCTCTCCCAAAATGCAAATTGCTAAAACAAAAGGCTAAGAAATGGAACAAGTCTACTTTTTGAAATGTCTTTAGACAACTTTCAATTCTTTGAAAAAAAAATTAGAAAATATACAAAATCAACTTGGCACCTCTCATATTACCAATTTAGAAGTCGCGCAATTGAGATGGTTGAAAAAGCGCGATGCACTCCTTGACTATAAACGTGTTTTCGGCAACAAAAAGCTCGTATAAACAAAGCAAATTTTGGAGATAATAATACCAAGTTTTTTCAAACTCATGCCACGATTAGACGTAGTAGAAATGGTATTAAACAGTTTATAAATAAGAATGGTGCTTGTATTACCGATCAAAACCTTATTAAGCAAGAAATATCCGATGAGTTTAAACTTAGGTTTGCGAAAAATCATCTTTGTAATTTCGACAAGAATGAGGATTTTAAGTCTGTTTGTGGATTAATTACTGAGCATTTAAGATAATGATTTCTTACGGGTAATATTAGTAGGGAAGAGGTTAAACAAAGCGTGTTTAGTTTAGCCATGCAGATAAATGCCAGTCCCGATGGATTTCGCAGAGTTTTTTCAAAAATCTTTGGGATATTGTAGGAAATTCTCATTACTAAAGATTTTTTAGCATTTTTTCATTTCGAGAAATTACTAAAAGAAATAAATCATACTTTCGTAGCTTTGATTCCTAAAATTGAAAATCCTCAAACTGCAAATCATTTTCGTCCGATTAGTCTTTGTTCAACAATTTATAAAATTATTGCGAAAATCTTGACTAATCGTCTTCGAAGTGTCTTGCATAAGATTATACATCCGTTTCAAGGTGCTTTTACACCTAATCGCTTCATTCAAGATAATATTCTTTTAGCACATGAGATTTTCAACTCGTTTAAACGTAAAAAAGGTAAAGGAGGTTGGATTGCAATCAAACTTGATATGGAGAAAGCATATGATGACTAGAATGGAATTTTATCGAGGAAACTTTTAAGCAAATGGGTTTTAATGCTAAGTGGATTTCATGGATTATGGCATGTATAAACACCGTTTCTTACTCAGTGTTAGTAAATGGAACACCGGGAGACATTTTTAGACCTACTCGAGGTATTCGACAAGGAGACCCACTTTCGCCATATATTTTTATTATGTGCGCCGAGATTTTAGCAAGATCTCTACAAAAAAATAGTGATGTTAGCTCTAGTGATATTGGGATTAGAATTGGATCCGGAGTGGAGAAAATTCCTTTTCTCACTTTTGCGGATGACACTATCATTTTCGCTAAAGCCTCTAACCAGAGTTGTAGAACTATTAAGTCTATTTTAGATAAATTTTGCACGATTTCCGGACAATTTGTTAATTTTGACAAATCCACTTTTCAATGCACTAGAAATATTGAGCGTTCTCTTCGTGAATCCTTTAGAGGCATTCTTCATATGAACGAGGAAGCTCATTTGGGTAAATATTTAGGATGTCCTATAATTGATAGCAGAGTGACTAAAAATACTTTCGAAAACATTATTCAATCTTCTTGCACTCAATTATCGAAATGGAAAGCGAATTCTCTATCTCAAGCAGGTAGACTAGTTCTTGTCAATGCTAATTTAGCCGTGAAGGAACTTTTCGGATGCAAAGCTTCCTCCTCCTTCATCGATCCATAATAGATTAGATAAAATTAATAGAGACTTTCTTTGGAATAAGAATCCTTCCCAGCGTTCTCCTAATTTGGTTGGTTGGCATAAAGTTTGTTTACCAAAGTCGGTTGGTGGTTTAGGAATTAAATCTTAAAGCGACTAATAAAGCTCTTCAAATGAAACTTTTATGGAAAATTCTTATGGATAAGGAAAGTATATGGGTCAAAGTGGTATCGAAAAAATACTTGAGAAATTGTTTACTCTTTGATCATAAGCCTAATGCAACCTCTTCTTGGCAATGGCGTAAACTAATGAGTCTTCGGACTCTATTTAGAAAAGGACTGAGATGGCGGGTAGGTAATGGTAGCAACATTAAGTTTTGGTCTGATAATTGGGTTTTTTCACACCCACTTACAAGCAATATGGTTGATGATGATAAGTAAAGGGATCTTAATCTTTTGGTTAAAGATTTCATAACCTCAAACAAGCAATGGGATGTTTGTAAATTATCCAATTTAGTGAATAACGATATTGTTAATCGATTACCAACATTCGATTGCCACATAATGATATTCCGGATACCCTCGTTTGGGGTTGTCCGTAGATGGAAATTTCTCTACCAAAAACAAAGAACTTGGCTAGCTTAAGGTTTGTTCGATCAAGCTCTTGACAAATGCGAATTTGGTGGATTTGGAAATTGAATATTCCTCCTAAATTGAAATTTTTTCTTTGGAAAGCTCTGTGTTGTGGCCTTCCAACAAAAAGTAGACTTCTCAAGAGTCATATTGATGTCCCACCTCATTGCGTTACATTGCAACAATCCTATTGAAAACAAAGATCATTTCTTTTACGAATGTCCCTTGATTGGGTCTGTCATCCAAGACCTGAACATTATTAGTTTCAACGAGATTTTGTCAAATTATGGTACTATTACAAGTCAAAGTTTTCTAACGAAACTTAATTATCTCAAGGATTTAATTCCAAAAGATGACTTTATAAAGATTATATTTATTTGGTGGAATGCATGGTTCCATAGAAATGATATTATCTTTAATAATGTTATTTTAAGTATCAGCAAACTTATTACTTTATGTAATAATAGCACTAAGACATGGAATGTGACTAGATTTAAGGATCTCAACAATCCCGAGGTAGAAGAGTCAGTTAGAAACAATTCTAGTAAGGAAGAGATTTGGTGGGAAAAACCTACAAACGGTTTCCTAAAGCTAAATTTTGACGGATCGAGAATAGATGGTAATAAAGCTGCTTTAGGATATTCTTTAAGAGATCACAATGGTAAAGTCGTTTTATTGGGAGCAAAAAAGTGCGGATCCAATAGTATCCTTGTTGCGGAAGCACTTGCTTTAAAAGAAGGTATTTTAGCAGCTAAATACTTAGGAATCTCAAAGTTAATTGTGGAGGGTGATAACTTATGTGTTATTAACTCGATTCGAGGTACTTGGCAAATTCCGTGGGAAATCTCTAGTATTATCAAGGA
This sequence comes from Silene latifolia, assembly GCF_048544455.1. NCBI lineage: Eukaryota > Viridiplantae > Streptophyta > Magnoliopsida > Caryophyllales > Caryophyllaceae > Silene > Silene latifolia. Next base: position 301,309,612 of record NC_133537.1, read on the forward strand.
TGTGAAATTAGACCTTCATTTTTTCGATGAAGTGATAATTAAACATTGCTTTCGTGAAGCCAACAAGGTTGCTGACTTCATGGCTTCAGTTGGACATTCATGTCCAACTCTTTCGAGGTGGTTTGATAGCCGGTGGCTTCAACTTACCTCCCTCATTCGAAAGGATGAGATAGGTTGGTCCTACCCTAGAGGATCAACCTAGTTTTCTTACCTAATCAAAAAAAAAAAAAAAAAAAAAAAAAAGACTATGTCAGAAGCTTCATCATCCATAAATTGTAATTCTTGTATAGATCTTTGATTCTGATTAAAAATCGTGACTTAATATAGATGAAAAAATGATATTGAAGCAATAGATAATTGAGTAATTGCATAATTGAGAATTAGTTAGAAAAATATGGAGAGAGAGAGAGAGAGAGAGAGAGAGAGAGAGAGAGAGAGAGAGAGAGAGAGAGAGAGAGAGAGAGAGAGAGAGAGAGAGAATCAGTTGAATATTTGATTTAGGTTACATAAATTAGGGAAACAAAAATTAGGGGGAAAAAGACTAAACTAGCCTTGATTGTATAATAACACTATATCACAGGAAGTATAATCTACCAAACTGATGAGACTCAGCTTAATGTTATGTACTCTTTAACTTCTTCGATAGTTTATATAATCTAATAGATATGGTCGTATGATGGGATAAAAGCAAATTAGTTACTGAACTGTAGCGATTTTTTTGAATATACAGCAGTTCATTTTATCAACGCAGCTTTCATTGTGAACATATGGTTACAAATTCTATCTATTTGAATAGGGTTAATAGTGTGTGTATATACTCATAAATCGACACTCTTCGATCCTTTACGATACGCAGTTTAATGTTGACCATGATAGTTCCATGATTTGGTCATTTTGATCTGCTACCCTGTGGATCTTAGGCCAGAGAGAGTTCTATATCTAAAGACATGCAGTATTCGTTTTTACCTTGTGACGGGTCGGGTTACATATCAAATTTAGTGAAAATGGGTAAAGTGACTCATTTTGCTTTGCACCTATTAATTGTATTAATATAAAATAGGAGGGTATGATGTGACTAAAAGTAGTGTGATTTGACTTGACATAATAAAGAATAATAAACAGTGCGTCTTGCTTCAGACGGTTGTTTCCTGTCTGAAATAAGACGGACTAACATGTTGTCATTTTGCAATAAAATGTTGTTATTTTCTGATAACATGTTTTAATTATTTTTCACATCATTTTCAGGGTAAAAAGTAACACATCTAGTTATAACATTTTGTGGATTAAATGGTTACATTTTCTTAAAAAATGGCAACATTTTATTCGTCTTATTTCAGATGGGAAAACAACACGTTTGAAATAAGTTTTTCCGTAAAAAAAAATTGTCCTGTCCTATGCCACAACACAAATTGACGTTCCTTTCTTCAACTTCTCATTTTTTTTGAAACTGGATAAATCTATCAACATGTTAGCATTATAAGATTGACAGTAAACGCTACAACATTAATAAAAATGGTGACATATTACTTTATTAAAAATGTTACCAACTTAGTCAGTAATGTGACCATTCTACAATATGTTTTATAGGATTTGAATGAATCTTATACTGATAACATTGATGATGAACATGGTGACATACGAGAATGTGTTACAATGTTAACAATTTAGTACATAAATGTAACCATGTTGAATAATAGGTTCATTGATTTGAAAGAGTGTTAAAAATGGAAACATATATGAACTCAGATGGTCACAACATAAAAATGGTGGTTTGTGTAAAAATGATATTGTATTATTTTAGTCTGAAATGTAACCATTATAAGATTGAAATGTAGGCATTATAACGTTAAGAAAAAGGTGACATATTACTTTGTCTTAAAAATATTGCCAACTTAGTTAGTAATGTGACCATTTTACAATATATTTTGTAGGATTAGTAGTGATGATATTTTTTTTTTGGGAAAAATTTTGATGGTTCAAAGAAATAAAGAAAATGAAAGGAATTAGTGTTGTTTTTCATGATTAAAAGTGTAATATCAGGATACTTTGGGACCCGCAAAGGAACCTTAGGATGCGTGATAAGACCTTGTGCTATACAAGAGGCCACTCGGGAGTGAATTATGACTATAAAGGGGACCGAGTATAACCTATACTGGACTTAGTGGAGTTGTTATAATGTCTGCCTATAAAAGAGTCGTCTTAAAACTGTCATAACTTGAAATCTAGACATGGTATTGATGTGATACCAATTGGAGGTGATAACTTGTTCTCTTACGATTCCAACGGAACGGTAGGTCACATAAACAAAATAACCAAGAAACGAGTGAGATATGACGTTTTTACGAAAATTGGTCATTGCAGAGAACTGCGTTACACTCGACTGAGTGAATGTCACTCGATTGAGTGGACTCGTAACTCGATCGAGTGGCGCTGAATTAGAATATGGGATAAGGAAATCTTATCCCCTTATCATCATTCATTCTATCTTCTTCCTTCTCACTCCAAATCATCTCCCTTCTCTCTAAAAACCCCATAAACACCTTCTTCCATGGATTCAAGCTTGCTTTAGGAGAATCTCTTACCTTGTTCTTCATCATCTACACTTTATAAGTTGAATCCCACTCCTCTTTGTTTAAGTGTTAACCCTAATTTTGGGGGTTTCCAATTGGGTTAATTAGTTAGTAATTAATATGAATAATAAGGGTAATTAATGGGCAATAATAAGGATTTTGTGTTGTATTATGGTGTAGGATGATTTGTGATAGTTATTATGTGATTTATGTAGGATGACACGGTTTTATGAGATGGATACTTGGTGATTTCTACTTGCTTATGGATTATGCTATAAGGTAGGTTAACCCTATTCGGTTTCGATATGTTTGGATTGTCATACATGTCACTATTGTGTAGTCATTGGATTATACCATGTTTGTTGAGGATTCAGGTGAGTCTTATGTGTTTGGTGTTGCATTATGACATGATGTTGGAATGTATCGACTCAAGGAGTCAGGATATTGAGGAATTGATGTTTATATCGTGTTTGTGGATTGTATTGCATAATGAGTCGGAATTGGTATAATATGTAGTGTCTTGCATTTATTGTGCTTGTCATGTATATTGGGATATGTCGGCTTCTGATTGATTGGTTGTTGTTGAGAAGACAGAAGGCGGTTGGGAGATCGTCTTCCGCTTGGGTCGCCTCTTGGAGCTTCCTACTTCAAGAGGGATGTGCACATTAATGCCTTGAGTACGGAAGGACTCGTGTGTTTGAGGCACGACGTCTGGCAGGGGATCCGGTTGGTTTCCGGACTCGGTACGTCTGGGTGTGTCCCGGTATCTTGTTGTGAGGTGTGGTGTCGTGGGCGTGTCCCTGGCACCAGTGGTTGTGGGCACGTCTGGGCGTGTCCCGGTACCAGCGTGGTGATGGTATAATCGTGTCTCATTTATATTATTGGCATATTGCATATTTAGCTATAATGTTGTGTCGTATGTTTAATTATTGAAACTGACATGTTGTGTGTCTGTGTAATTGTCATCTATTTCGGGGGTGCCCTGTGTCATCCATATGATATTTCCGATCATATGAGGAAGTACAGGTTGTTTTGGTGTCACGCGGGAGACGGATCGAGCTTCAGACTTGGAGTCGAGTCGGCAGGAGATAATATTCTTTAGAAGACTATAGTAGTCATGAGTTGTATCATTTATTTCATTTATTCATTTATGGTTATGTAATCCACTAAATACTTTATTTATATTAATTGTTTCTTAATTGCAACTCCGATTTCACCGCCTCGGGAAATCGAGATGGTAACATCTCCCAATTACCTTGGCCAGGTAAGAAGAGGGTGTTACAAAGTGGTAACAGAGCGACGAATTTGGAACCTAAATCAATGAACCAAAATGAATCTAGGCGTGTCTAATAAAATGAACCCGACATGAGTACAATAGGAAATCGATTTTGGATGAGTAGGCACCCTCATATCAAAACTAGTGCCTATTGTCTCGGTTGGTCACTACGCAGGTGGTTATGACTTATGAGTATGGGTGAACGCTATGTGGAACGTTGTATGGTTGCATGATTATGTGATAGCGTTAAGTTTCTTGTATGGCATAGTTGTTTCCAATGATGTGCGAATTTGTATAGAAGTTGAATGCTTGGATTGATGTGAAAAACATGTTTGAGAATGGCTAATATATGTTAGTGTATGGATAATGATTTCGTTCTTTGAATTTACATTGCGTGTTAATTGAATGCCTATTAGTGTTATCGATAATGTATAAGTAGTAATGGATGTTGGTAGGGTAACTACTAGTGCTACGGTAGTGTACCAAAGCCGGTAAGTAGGATGACGTATAGACTAACTCGAGAGAGTCACCGAGTGAATTACTATCTTTTGAATTAAATCGGAAATTCCTACCTATAGTTAATTATTAAACCGAGTGCGAGCTCACACTCGATCGAGTAGGGGAGCACACGACCCAGTGGACCGATTTCCAGAAACTTCAAAATTTCTGGAAACGGGGCACACGAATGAGTAGACCGGGCACTCAACCGAGTGGACTCGGCACTCGACCGAGTGCCTACACGGGTAGAATATTTCGTGTAAAAACACCTTTTTACATAATCTTATCTTCTTCATTTCATCTTCTACCTCATAACCTTCAACATCAAAAATCCTCTAAAATCATTTCCAAAACTCCATTTTTGAGATTTGTTAATTGGGTTGAGTTTTCTACTTCATTTTCCCGTCTCAAATCTCTTCTTAATTAATAATGTAAGTAGACCATCTTTCCTCTTATTTTCTCCATCTTAATTTGTTTAGATTTACATTAATTTGTCCAAGATTTGTCAATTATTGGCATGATTTTGTTCAATTCATGGTAGTGAATATCTTTCTATACCATTTGACACGGCTGTCGCAACCCTATCAAAAATAAACCAACCGGCTCTAACTAATATAGAAGAGGTAAGTCGGGTATCGTACTCCACAAGGAGATAGGAATTCTATATGCTAACTAAATCTGCCTAGTAACTGTTTCTTGGGGGTTTAATTGTTTTGATTCTAAACTACGGAGATAAAGAGAAAGAGAACAAGAGATAAGCAGCAGTAAAGAAATTATCAGAGAGAAAGAAATAGTTAGGACAGTCGGTTCACCATGGTCCTCTAGGGATCAAATCTAAGGTTAAAGGTCAACTTGAAATCGGTTTGCAGGGTAGTGAAAAGGTCCTTCCGGTCCGCTATTCGCCCTAAAACATTACTAACTTAGCTTCCGCCCACATTAGAATGTCCTATTGTTCACCGCAGGTCTTACCCCTTCCAATCTTCCGATCTAGGTCAGGGCGTAACAGATCAACTAGCTAAATGCGTCGACTCAAGCAACTAATTGCTATTAAATGCAGTAATTAATAACACAACCCTAATTCTAGCCAAACCTAATCACCTTATCATATCCTCCTAATTGCCATGGCTCCCCTATGTCCTAGCATATAAGGATTAGCTATGCATAGTTATTAAGGAGTCAATAACAACAAATAAAACAAATTAATTGAACATGGTGATAGATTGCTAAGCAAAACAAGAGAAATAACGAAAGAGAAAAGAGATGAATAGAAAAAGAATAATAATTGCAATAATAATTAATCAAATTAAAGATCAGAAATACCAATACCAAGAGAGTTCCAAGCAATGGAGAGTTTTAGGTTTTAGAAGTAAAAGTGCCAAGAGAAGAGATAGGTATGTCGTCATTCCCCTCCCTCTTATTTATTCTAAGATACAAAATAAAATATCCGAGAATTAACTAAAAGTTTGCGTAATTGTTTAAACCTCTCGATCGAGTAGAAATAAACTACTCGATCGAGGACAATAAGTGACAAACCTCTCGATCGAGCACAATGAATACTCGATCGAGGAACACAGAAAACACCCCTCTCGATCGAGCATATTAAAGCACTCGATCGAAGGTCTTCAATATCATAGTTACTCGATCGACTGGTTTTGACAACCAATCTTAATTGATCGAGCATAACAGCATTGCATCAGCATAGATCAACTCAAAACATCTTCTGAGACCACTTCATGCATCCTTAGGTAGCAATTTCCGGGCTCCGATTCTTCTTTCTCCAAAATGCATGCAACCGGGACTAGTTTAGGCTCGATTATGCTCCTTCCGGCTCATTCCTGCAATTAATACAAGATAAACCAAAGTAGACTATTCGGGGGCATTTGTAGCTAGTCGCCACATAAATAACACAGAAATGCATGTAAATATAGGGTAAAAATCATATATTAAATAATGCACGCATAAAATCTCCCCAAACCAAACCTTTGCTTGTCCTCAAGCAAACTATAAATGCAACTAAAGACAACTAGTGGAACGGGACCAACTTACCAGCTACAAAGCGTCCACAAAAGCCAATTTAATGCAACAAATAACAAAGTAGCAAAGGGTCAAGTGCAAACGAGTTAAATCAATGTTCTAAACTACTGAACCGTCGACCTTGCAAGACTCATATATATCGGACTCTCACGGGTCGCTCATCATACAAATTAAGCACAAGCTGAGTATAAATGTATGATATAGAAAGAAGTAAAGACGCTCACCTAAACTTCGACCTATAAGAACATGCATGCAACTAACATGAAACCGACTTCTATCGACCGTACATATGCATTCCAACCAATCAGGACCAAGACACACGCCGAGGACTTACATATAATGTGAGGTGAGGTAATTGGGTAAGAAGGGGCAAATAAATTTGGATAAGTGGAGGTAAAGCCAAGCTAGTACAACCATAACCAAATAATAAACTCATTCCGCTTCACTACTCAATACAGAACGCAAAACCGTGCCATTGTGGCAGAACATCACTCACACCATCAAAAGACTCCCCATGAAAAGTAATGATAAGCATGGGAGTTATAATTAACAACTTTTTTCACATGATTCTTTCTTTTTCCTCTTCAATCTTCCAGCTTTCTTTCATCATTTTTCATTTTTCTTTCATATTCTTTTCAATTTCATTTCACTTTTCTTCTTTTTCATTCATACTACCGACTTCAAATCTTTCAAAGCGAACCAAACTTGTCATGGATAATAGCATACCCACAAAAACCACTCAACTAGCTTAACATGGCAGGCTAAATTCTGGATGTAGTTAGGGGGTCAAAAGGCAAATTTGGCTAAAGTGAAGTTAATGGGTAGTAATGAAAGAAGGGTTGTAAGTTACCTCTCCACATGTGTCACCACCGCAAACCGAATGCATACAGGTACTAAGAAAAGAGCGTCACGCTTATGCAAATTGATGTTACATGTCTTACAGAGAGTACTACTCATATTCTATATGAAACCGGTCATGAATGTCACCAGTTTATCAATCTCTAAATCTTAGAATGTATAGGTAGCTTGCCAATAAGAGAGTCGAGTCTATTCGTTCAGATAGGTTTAAACCAAAAACTCGTAGATTATGTAAAATACCATGCCAACAAAAATGTTAAGAATGTGCAAGGCAAGGGTAAAAGACTCACTGTAGCATAGAAGTCTCAACGTTCCGACTATACCTACATGCAAAAATAAGCGTGGAATTTTTTGAATTTTCATAAATTTTTAATTAATTTTTGAGATTTTCGAATTTGAAATTAAAACAGCAATGCATGCGAAATTAAACGTGCAAACTGAAATGCAATAAAACAATATGCAGACATAGATATGGATGTATACCCTCCCCAAACCAAACCGTACAATGCCATCATTGTACCAAAAATAGGGAAAGGAAATGCAAACTGCAAAGAAGAATGTAGCTTCCGAAAACTTACAAGATAATAGTGAAGTATGGACCTCCCCAAACCGACCAGCAACATGGGAGGTCGCAAATAGCCTCCTAACATTATAACATGCAAATCAAAGCAAAAGAGCTTGATCAAAAGGGTAAAGTATCGGATCGAGTACACTGGGACGTCAGAAGTAATCGATCGAGAGCAGCATCTACTCTATCGAGAGGTCAAAAATGTAGGGTGCTCGATCGAGAGCAGCAGTGCTCGATCGAGAAGAATTGGGTGGCAAAAGTGCTCGATCGAGAGTGAGAAGTGCTCGATCAAGGGATCCACGTGAGATTCCTGTAAAAAACGCAAGAAACAACCTACGGAACCAACAAAACAAGTTCAAACATTCAGTCTATCGTTTGCAAAACTAACAACTAAAGCACACAAAACTAATTAAATGTTATAAGAAAAGTACAAAAAATTACAAGTCAGGTTGCCTCCCGGATAGCGCAGGTTTAAGAGGTCCCGCACGACCTTTTGACTTCAATAATCTTGTTCATCTGGATCGTCGAAGTATAAAACTTCAACGTTGCCAACAAAGTCATCTGCTCCATAATAATGCTTCACATAATGGCAATTCACTTTAAATCTCCTGCCCTCGGAATTCTCTAACTCAACGGACCCAAACTTAGTGACAACAGTCACTATATAAGGGCCACTCCACCTGGACTTCAGCTTACCAGGAAACAAGCGCATTCGAGTATTAAACAGCAACACCTTCTGCCCGACACGGAATTTCCGCGGTATGATCCTTTTGTCGTGCCATCTCTTCGTTTTCTCTTTGTAGATGCGCGAGCTATCATAGGCGTCTAGCCTAAACTCTTCCAGTTCATCTAGCTGCAATAAACGATTCTCACCACACAACTTAGGATCAAATTTAATCCACGAATGGCCCACCAACTCTTGCACTCTAGTTCAACAGGTAAATGACAAGACTTCCCATAAACCAACTGATATGGTGATGCACCAATCGGTGTTTTAAAGGCAGTCCGATATGCCCATAATGTGACATCTAATTTAAGACTCCAATCCTTCAATTATTTAGAGACAACTTTAGCTAAAATCTCCTTTAATTCCCTATTAGAGACCTTCACCTGCCCACTAGTTTGGGGATGGTGTAACACCCCCTCATACCAAGGTGCCTTACCAAGGACTACCCTAGCATGAAAGGCTGTTACCAACTCAGTTGCCCGAGGTTAGTATATCAAAGTTAACAATCCAAAACACATTTGTTAAAGTGCAGCCGAGTTTAAAGATTAAATGATTCCCAAAACCAAACTAAAGTACAACTGTGGAATGTCTAACAACTACAAAGAATGTAAGCTAAGTCTCTTGACGGCGGAAACTAGACTCGAGTGATGACTCCCCATAACTGTCCCATAGCTAAAGAACTGCATCACCTGTCACAATCTGCTCACCATCCTCAAATAGATCACCACAGATTTTATAAAACAACAACGGGGTTAGTTACTGAATAATCAAAGCAAGACAAGTACAAAAGGTAACCAGCTGATCATCATCCACCTCCGGTCTCCCAAACTCACACAGTAACCGACTACACACCAAAGTGTGTAGCCCTGCCAGATTACCCATCGTAACAGGTAATCCTCGCCGTCAGTTGGGGACCGCAGCCAATCCCCACCTAAACCCCGCTCATCAACGAGCGATATCCATGTCCCTTAATGTGCACACCCCCTCCCGTGGCGGGTTCCACGGAGGGCGAACTAGGGTGTGAAGCCACTCCCGCAAGTGACTCCACCATAATCATCACAACACCAACACCAACACCAACACCAACACCAACACCAACACCAACACTCTCACAAGGATCAACAGACAATCAATCGTACATAATACAATACAATCTCAAATCAATTAAACAGTAACTGAGTAGGGAAACCCTACCTTAGCACAACTGCAAGAGATACAAGTAAGGCAATCTAGAATGGCTCCTCTACGAAGTCTCCACCTAACACAATCACATAAACAACAATCACCATATGCAAAACCCTCATTTTCCTAATTCACAATTCAAGCCAAACCCTAAAGATTAACCAAGGAATTTAGGGAAAAACAAGGACTTACCGACGATAGAACAAAAGGTGAAGGAACTTTCTAACGATCACACACACTAGGGAGAGATTTGGAGAGGGTTAGAGCATCATTGAGTGTTTAGGTTTTGTAAAAATGTAATTAGAAACTGATTAACGCGTTTTATATAATTTTAACCATCTCCAAGTCAAACCGCGGAAGAGACACTCATAAGACCGGATACTCGGTCGAGTATAGAGTATACTCGGCCGAGTACCCTCTACTCGGTCGAGTATTCCACCATACTCGGCCGAGTATTTCTGGGCAGAAGCCAAACCAGAATACACGACACCACATACTCGACCGAGTAGGCCATAGTCGGCCGAGTACCAGCTTAGGAAAACCGTAGTATTACAGTCTTCCCTCCTTAAAAAGAACTTCATCCCCGAAGTTCACACTATACACCCGAAGTTCACACTATACACATAAAACCAGACCAAAAACTCCCACCATATAAAACAAAGCACCCAACAAGACACCCACAACTAGCTAAACTAACACAAAACACCACTAACCCGACTCAAACTAACTCAAAAACAAACATGCGACCATCTCCTACCCCCCTAAAAGACAACGGTTACGTCCCCGTAACCAAACATACCTGATCAAAAAGGGTAGGAAAAATTTCTCGCATAGCCTCCTCGGGTTCCCATGTGGCCTCTTCCACATTATGATTAGACCAACGCACCTTCAGTAAAACGGTCTCACCATTCCTTGTCTTGCGTACTTTGCGGTCTAATATCTCTTTAAGAACCTCGACATAAGATAAGGACTCATCAAGTTCGATGTTCTCAACCTCAAGCACATGTGACGGGTCACTCACATATTTTCGGAGCTGTGAAAAATGAAAGACGTTGTGGACTCGATCAAAAGATGGTGGTAAAGCTAACCTGTAGGCCACCTTACCTACACGATCCAGAATATCATATGGACCGATAAACTTCTGGCTTAACTTGCCCTTCTTCCCAAACCTCATCGCTCCTCGCATTGGTGACACTTTCAAAAGGACTTTGTGTCCCACTGCGAACTCGATGTCCCTGCGATGCAAGTCGGCATAACTCTTTTGACGATCCTGAGCTACTTTCATCTTTTGGCGAATTAGCCGAACTTGTTCAACCATATCCTGCACCATCTGTGGCCCTAACACCACAGCCTCGGAACTGTCATCCCAACAAACTGGACTTCGGCACTTCCTGCCATACAAAGCCTCAAAAGGTGCCATCCCGATGCTAGTATGGTAGCTGTTGTTATACGAGAACTCGATCAAGTTCATCCTATCCTCCCAGCTCCCACTGAACTCCATGGCACAAGATCTTAACATGTCCTCCAAAGTCTTGATAGTCCTCTCAGTCTGACCATCTGTTGCAGGATGAAAGGCTATACTCATCTTTAAGGTCGTACCCATCAACTCCTGCAATTCTTGCCAAAACTTCGATATAAACCTCGCATCTCGATCTGACACTATATCCTTAGGTATACCATGTAACCGGACCACATATTTCCTGTAACTCAAGGCTAACTGTATCTTAGTCCATGTATCCTTCATAGGAACGAAGTGAGCTGACTTTGTTAACCGATCGACGATCACCCAAATCATATTGTTAGTTTGTTGTGTCCTTGGTAACCCCACGATGAAGTCCATATAGATCGACTCCCACTTCCACCCAGGTACCTCAAGAGATTGGATCTTACCCTGTGGTCTCTGCTGCTCACCCTTGTCCCTCTAGCAAGTTAAACATCTAGCCACGAACTCAGCCACATCTCTCTTCATATTAGGCCACCAAAAACTCTTCTTGAGGTCTTTATAAAGCTTGTCACCTCCTGGGTGAACCGAATAAGGAGTGCAATGAGCCTCTGTTATGATAACTCTTCTCAAGTCTGCATCATCAGGAACACACCATCGCCCATCAAAACGAACACTCCCATCTGTGATAAAAAACCTGGAAACTGTGCCACTTTCCACCCTAGACTTCCATTCTTGGATCTTAGGATCAAGCTCTTGTTTTTTCTTGATATTCTCATACAAATCCGGCTCGATCGTCAAATTGCCGATGGTATCCCCTTTCCAAATCATATGGATCCCCATCCTGGACATCTCATCCCTCATCTTCAGCAAAGACATAGTTGTACACAGCGAATGGACACTTTTTCTGCTCAAAGCATCTGCAACCACGTTAGCCTTACCCTCGTGATAGATGATCTTCATGTCATAGTCCCCGATTAGCTCCATTCATCGTCTCTGTCGCATGTTAAGCTCTCTCTCAGTGTAGATATATTTCATATTTCAGACAATTATGATTTGAAAATACTTTAAAGGTTGCCCCGTAAAGGTAGTGCCTCAAATATTAAGAGCAAAGACAACTGCACCCAGTTCCAAATCATGAGTTGGGTAGTTCTCCTCATATGGCTTCAGTTGCCTCAACGCATAAGCTATAACCTTCCCATTCTGCATCAGAATATAACCCAACCCATGCTTTGAAGCATCCGTGTATACTTCAAAGTTCTCACAACCCTCTGGTAAAGCTAGGATAGAAGTTGTGGTCAAACGCTCCTTTAAGGTCTGGAACGCCGTCTCATAACTCTCATCCCATCGAAAACTGGTCTCTTTCCTCATCAAGGCTGTCAAAGGTCGAGCTATCGTAGAAAAGTCCTTCACGAACCTCCTGTAGTAACCAGCTAGACCCAAGAAACTCCGAATCTCAGCGACATTCTTCGGTGATTCCCACTTGGTCACTGCCTCAATCTTCCTAGGATCCACGGACACACCCTTTTTGGATATCACATGACCCAGAAAAGCCACCTCCTCTAACCAGAACTCACACTTGGATAGCTTGGCGTAAAGTTGATTGTCTCGCAAGGTCTGCAAAACTAGCCTCAAGTGGTCCTCATGCTCTTCCTTAGTCTTAGAGTAGACTAAGATGTCATCAATGAAGACAACCACAAACTTGTCCAAGAATAGACTAAAGACCCGGTTCATCAGATCCATGAAAGCTGCTGACGCATTCGTCAAACCAAAAGCCATCACTACGTACTCATAGTGACCATAACGGGACTGGAAAGTTGTCGTAGGAATATCCTCATCTGCTATCCTCAACTGGTGATAACCTGACCGCACATCGATCTTAGAGAACACCCCTGCGCCACTTAGCTGGTCAAACAGATCATCAATCCTAGGCAACGGATACTTGTTCTTCACCGTGACACGATTCAGCTCCCTATCGTCGATGCATAGCCTTATGCTCCCATCTTTCTTCTTGACAAACAACATTGGTGCTCCCCATGGTGACACACTAGGCCAGATATACCCCTTGTCCAAAAGATCATGTAACTGTTTCTTCAACTCTTCCAGTTCTTTAGGTGCCATACGGTATGGTGCTTTAGATATAGGACCCGTTCCCGGTTTAAGCTCCACATTGAAGTCGATATCCTTCTTTGGCGATAACCCCGGTATCTCCTATGGAAAGACATCACTAAACTCTCCCACCACATGTATATCCGAAGCCGTTAGCTGTTCCACACGTCGATCTCTCACTTGGCAAAGAATCAAGGGACACTTTTTCCTCAAACATGACTTTAAAGTCATTACCGCGATGAACTTACACTTAGGTCTCACAACAAACCCCTTATAAGGCACCCTTATACCCTTAGGACCCTTTAAAGACACTTTCTTTTGTCGACAATCTATCTTGGCATCATACTTACCCAACCAATCCATCCCAACTATGACCTCAAACCCATCCATAGGGAACTCTAGCAAGTTGACCGGTAAGTCTACTTCTCCAACCATCATTGACATACACATCCCTAAATAACTTGACACACGAGACTGACTCCCTAGAAGGTATAAACTCCACCAAACCCATAGACAAAGCATGTCCTCTAGACACAAAAGAGCGTGTTGCCCCAAAGTCAAACAAAACAAAAGACGGTGTATTATGAACAAGAAAGGTACCGGTAACTACATGAGCGTGATTCTCAGCTTCCTGCTTGCCCATCATGAAGAGCTTCCCGCTGCTTTTATGACCTCCACCCTGGACCGAGGTGTTAGAAGTGCTTGGCTTAGCTGTCGAGTTCTGCGTCACACTGTTGTTCGGGCGCTGGGACGATCCTCCACTGTTATGGTTAAAACCGCCATTGTTGTTCTGCCCTCCATGGTTACCCCACGACCCAGATGGCCTGTTGCTAGCAAAACTCTGACTCGGACCCTGTGAGAAACTTCCTTTATAAGCCCCTGAGGCTCCTCCAGCTCGGGCACTAGTACAGTCATACCTCTTGTGGCCTATGCCACCACAGTTGAAGCAAGTAAGGTTGGAGTTATCACTAACAATCCGTCCACCACCCCTACCCCATGCTCGCGACCCTCCAGAGAACCCATCTCCCCCTAAAAAAGCCCTTGACTGACCAAAATTGCCCTTCTTACTACCCGACTGGTTGTTACTCCCACTCTCTGCTTTCCTCTTCTCAGCAGCGGTTCTCTCTGTAGCTTCCTTGGATAGATCCACCAACCTCTCTACTTGTCCATCCCTCAAGTACATATCTTTCAGATCGGTGATAACCCCAACCGGTAACTGGTTCATGATCTTGGGTGCCAACCCCTTCTCAAAACGAAGAGCCAAACCCCTTTGTCCTAACTGCATATCTTCTGTATAGCGAGATAACTCGAGGAACCGGTGATAGTACTCGGTGACCGTCATGTCATCAGTCGTGGTAAAGGAATCGAACTTGGATCTCATCTTGTAAAGGATGTGCTACGGCATAAACTGTTCCTTCATAGCGCTCTTCAAACCCGACCACAGTGTAACACCGAGTCCCTCACCCTGATAGTAAGCTCTGGTGTCTTCATTGACATTCTGCCACCACACCGCAGCCTCACCCCTCAGGTAGTACACTACCCGCTCAACAGCTAACTCTGGCAGACACTTCACCACTTCAAGGAGACTCTCCATCTCACGGTGCCAGTTATCGAGCAGCTTTGGTTCCCCGACGCCCTCATAAGTTGATGGGTTGAAGCGGGCGATGATAGTGCTAAGGTGGGTAGCATCCACCGGTTTCTCAGCCCCCTTACCCACATTCTTAAGAGCTTCAAGGAGTGCATCCTGCTTCTCGATCATACGAGATACCTCATCCGTGGACATCTAAGTTGCTTGGATATACGCGGCTGACCTCTTTGGCGGCATTTTGAACTGATAAGAAGAAAGGAAACATAAGCACAAAAGCCTACGGCTCAAAATAAACATAACCCTCCGCCAAAGAAGCACTCGGCCTAGTATGGTGACATACTCGGTCGAGTATGGACTACTCAATCGAGTACCTCCAGTACTCGGTCGAGTTGTCCACTCCAGAAGCCAACGTCAAAAACCCAGAAAACATACTCGGTCGAGTATGGGTGATACTCGGTCGAGTATGCTCCACTCGGTCGAGTATGCTCAATACTCGGTCGAGCTGACACAACCAGAAGCTACTGTTAAACACACCCCAAACAACACTCGTTCGAGTGCTTAGTTACTCGGCCGAGTACCCCCTACTCGGTCGAGTACATGCCCTGCTCGGCCGAGTCAAGACATAAACGAGCTACAACTACTCGTAATCATATTCTACACATGCCTTTCTACCCAAAAGATACATACAATATGTCACTATCCTTCGAAAGCCACATACTAAACATGTAACATGCCAACATATTCCATACTAGAAATCTAATATCGACAAATTCAACACATCTTTCACATACTATCGCATTCCGCTTCCTCTATCATATCATCCAACCATTCAGGTTCTCAAGTACTACATACACATTGACTCAACATACAACATTTCCCCCCATGTGACCGGCTTGAGATCGTAAGGGCCTTAGTGCGACTTCAGGACGTCTCCCAAGTCTTTGCGGTAGCTCCAAACAACTCTCCCTGGGTTCATTTTATTTAGACTCCCTACATTCATTGGGTTCATTAGTTTTATGTGCCAGAATCGTCGCTCTGATACCACTTTGTAACACCCCCTCATACCAAGGTGCCTTACCAAGGACTACCCTAGCATGAAAGGCTGTTACCATCTTGGTTGCCCGAGGTTAGTATATCAAAGTTAACAATCCAAAACACATTCGTTAAAGTGCAACTGAGTTTAACGATTACATGATTCCAAAAACCAAACCAAAGTACAACTGTGGAATGTCTAACAACTACAAAGAATTCAAGCTAAGTCTCTTGACGGCGGAAGCTAGACTTGAGTGATGACTCCCCATAACTGTCCCATAGCTAAAGAACTGCTTCACCTGTCACAATCTGCTCACCGTCCCCGAATGGATCACCACAGATTTTACAAAACAACAACGGGGTCAGTTACTGAATAATCAAAGCAAGACAAGTACAAAAGATAACCAGCTGATCATCATCCTCCTCCGATCTCTTGAACTCACACAATAACCGACTACACACCAAAGTGTGTAGCCCTGCCAGATTACCCATCGCAACAGGTAATTCTCACCGCCAGTGGGGGACCGCAACCAATCCCCACCTAAGCCCCGCTCATCAACGAGCGATATCCCTGTCCCTTAATGTGCGCATCCCCTCCCGTGGCGGGTTCCACGGAGGGCGAACTAGGGTGTGAAGCCACTCTCGCAAGTGACTCCACCACAATCATCATAACACCAACACCACACCAAGACCAACACTCTCACAAGGATCAGCAGACAATCAATCGTACACAATACAATACAATCTCAAATCAATTAAACAGGAACTGAGTAGGGAAACCCTACCTTAGCACAACTGCAAGAGATACAAGTAAGGCAATCTAGAACGGCTCCTCTACGAAGTCTCCACCTAACACACAATCACATAAACAACAATCACCAAATGCAAGACCCCCATTTTCCCACTTCACAATTCAAGCCAAACCCTAAAGATTAACCTAGGAAATTAGGGAAAAACAAGGACTTACCGACGATAGAACAAAAGGTGAAGGAACTTGCTAACGATCACACACACTAGGGAGAGATTTGAAGAGGGTTAGAGCGTCGTTGAGTGTTTAGGTTTTGTAAAAATGTAATTAGAAACTGATTAACGCGTTTTTTATAATTCTAACCATCCCCAAGTCAAACCGCGAAAAAGACACTCGTCAGACCGGATACTCGGTCGACTATAGAGTATACTCGGCCGAATACCCTCTACTCGGTCGAGTATTCCACATACTCGGCCGAGTATTGCCGGGCAGGAGCCAAGTGTGGACAGCGGGCCGCCCACGAGGGCGCTTGGTGAAGGGGCTCGAAAACAAGCGTTTGCATTTTGTATGGAGTCGCCACCAATTTTTATGGGAAATTGGAACCGTTCGAGTACCTCGTGTCATGTCAAGACACAAAGTAGTGACATGAACACTAAGCAATCGTTACCCTTAGCATTCTATGTCTAGAATGACTCTCGTGGATGCCAATGAACACGGGTGCTCACGGAGATCTGGAGTAAGGGGTGAGGGTACGTATTAGGAAGCTCTTTTGATCGAACACCTAATCCCGCCCGCCTCGATAGCGGCCTCTACTAATGATTAGGGAAGTTATTCGTACTTGATATATCGTCGGCTATATGCATGCAATGCAACATCCATTGTTTTAATCCTAGCATGTGAGAATTTAATACTAAGTCGGTTGAACAATTAATTAGCATACAATTAAGTCGAAGTAGGATTTAATGTTGATTTACATGTGGAAGCATACAAACAAAGAAAGAAATACAATAATTATGAATTACAATAATGAAAATTACAATAATTACAACGGATAGGCGATTTGTGTCGAAAATACCTTTAAAACGGATAATTTGAGAAAACGAATAAAAGAGTAAATTAACGAATAAAACAGAAGGTGATAATACGGATAATAGTTAATTAAACGTAAGCTAATTAAACTAGGTCAAGCAACAACGGAGTTCAAGGACAGAATTCAGCCCGGAACAGGCGCAGCAGAGCTGCGTCCTTTGGAATAGGCGCAGCAGACGCTGCGTCCGTTCCTGACCTGAATTCTGGCTGTGAAGCCGGAATTACGGGTTGTTAATATCAATTGGTAAATTTAATGATCGATTAAATTATTTACTCGGATGAAAGTGATTAACAGGTTATTTACATATGATTAATGGGTCATAAAACAACAAAACATGGATGAGACAGAATTAACTAATTAATTACATGAATGAACGATATTAATTAGTGAAATAAACTAACTAAATTAATTAGACTAAACATGATGAACTAATGACGAATTAACAATGAATATGATAAAAGACAGGTTAGAATGTATCAATGACGAATTCCAGAGATTCAATATGAATGAATCGAACCTCCAAAACCCGAGTTTGAATTGAATGACGAAAACCCGCAAATATGGATTACTTGGGATTTAAGTCGGATTTAAAGACGGATTAAACATGTTAATGATGATAAATAATATACATGAATTAATTACGCTATCATGTGAACGAATTAAAGAACAAACAATCGAAATCAAATAAGAACAACGAATTGAGAGAGGACGAAGGAAGAAGAAAGGAAGCGAGGAGGCTGCGGCGGCCTCACGAAGAGGCGCAGCAGGGCTGCGCTCCTTCAAGAGGCGCAGCGATTCTTTGCGTCCTTTCTCGACGCTCCTGTCATCTCTGGAAATCCGTAAAAAGAGGTTTTGAACGAGGTTTTAGAAATCGGTTTTAATGGTGTATTCGACATAAACCTTACAATTGTTATACAATAATAAAACACAATAAATAAAAGGAATTATACACCCTCAGACTTACATGTTGACGGAACGAGATGAACTAAGAAGATCGATTAGTGATGCTCGACGCGAATGCAAGGAAAGAGTGCCCTCGAAAGAGGAAAACGATTTAAAGCAGTTGATTAATTAGATTGATTGAGTGTAGTGGTCAAATTGGTCGGTCATGCAACGGAGAGGCTGGTACCGGAAAGATCCGAGCTTACGTGGTCGGAAGTCCAAGCACGTAGGCGCCAATTAGTAAGAACGAAGTCTAGAATGCAAAGGGAGAAGAGAAGGCCGGACACTCGCGTGAGAAATATGAGGAACGAAAGCTCCTATTTATACTAATCACGTGAAGGAATAGGGTTTCGGAGACTCTTTGGAAGTGAATCTCGGAAAGATATAAAAAGATACGTAAATCATGCAAAGAAGGGCCTGGGAAGAGGCGCGCGGCATCCCTGCGTCTCTTGGAAGAGGCGCGACTCTGCTGCGTCTATTCCCGGAGGTTTCCTCTCGCTTAAGAAAGATTTCGCGTTTAAGTTATGGTAGGACGGAAATAATTCGATTATCTTATGAATATTACGGGATATTATTTGCCAAAAGATAAAATTTGAGAAATATGGAATAGAAATATCCGGAACATTCCGAACATTCGACTCGGGATTTAACGGTTATCGAGAAAATGGAGACGGTTTTTGACCGGACTCCGAATGTACTCTAATTACTGCCAAAACGACCGTATCGGGACGTAGATGACATTTAAGAGGTTGACATTAATATTTGAGCAATCACTTGACGATAATCTTACGAACTGTCACAAATCGTTCCGCGTATCAAACATGCGGCCCAATCATCGCCGGGTGGTTTGCGAGGGGTGCAGAAACGAGGTGTCTACAGAGCCCCCACTTTGACTGAGGCTTGGACAAGGCGTAAGTCAAAGTATAGCCATCAGGTCAATCGAAGATTACAACCTGACGACTATGGCGACGCGAGGCGGCTCAAGGGGTCTGAACCAAGGACTGTCGTCGGGGAACATTTTAGAGTCTGTCGACTATCGGGGAGGGTCGTTTAAAGTCCATTAGACTACGTAAGGAGGCTCGCCAGCCATAAGAAGAGACCATACCTAAGACTTCTTTCTCGAGATGCTTCCGGGGTTGCGTAGGAGCTAAAAGGTTAAGCATGGGAGCTAAGGGTAAGACCTAAAAGATATATAAGGATTTGTGCTAGGATGTGGGACCCTAAAGGAAAGCATCGACGGGAAGGAGGCCAAATATAAGTTCAACTTAAGGATAGCTAAGGTTTGGGTATAGGAACTCTAAGGAAGGGATGATCCTAAAGGAATATGATCCTAAAAGGAAAAGGTGATCCTAAAGGAATATGATCCTAAGGGTAGAAGTGTATGAACTCTAGGGAGTTTGGGAACCTAAAGAGCTAGGCGTATGAACCTGGGTATACGAACCTAAAAGGAAAGGACATGCTGGTATGGGAACTTAAAGGCTTATGAACCAAAGAGGAATGAGGATCCTAGGGTTAAGTTTAGGAACTACTGGGTTACTAATTCTTGTTTTAAACGCATGCGTTTTAAGGTTTCTGAGGTATGAGAACTCCAAAAGGATTTATGGGTTTGTGAACCTAAGGTCGTTGGTGTGGGAGCTTAAAGGCTTATGAACCTAAAGGAAGCCATTTTGGGATCTAAGAATCTAGGGGTAAGAATCCTAACTTTGGGTTTATGAACCTAAGGAAGGAGGCTTTGGTTTGGGAACTTTTGGAGAACGACACCTTTGCCGAACTCCGCGGGGAAACAATAATATCGAGGGTAGCAGGACGTCGGTAGAAACTGCTGGGGAATCTGCTTGCGTCGGTCTCAAGCGAACTCTGGCAAAAACTTGAGGTTGAATCTGCTTGCGTCGGTCTCAAGCGAACTCTTGTTGGGGAACATATTGACGATTAGGAACATCTTGACTGCCATGGAATAAATCTTGAGTGAGCAATACTGCAAAATATTGCTGCGCTGGGGACAAATATTTTGACGACTAGGAACATCTTGATCGTCATGGAAGAAATCTTGAGTGAGCAATACTGCAAAATACTGCTGCGCTGGGGAGAACGAAGACTTGGGTGAAGCCCCCAGTTGGAGCGAGCACTGCTTCTGATACTTACCTGCATGGTTAGTAGCCACACAAGAATGCAATCTAATATGCAAATAGAACATAAACACATATGCACGTAAGCAGTTATCACATGGACCTCGAATAAGGAAACACATAGGTTTTCAAAAGTCGTTTCTTTATAAAAGTTGTTAAAAACTTGTTCAAAGAAGTTTGTCATTTATAATGCGTTATGCATATTCAAATGGGCTTTAGACACGTGACTGACGCGAAATGTAGACTTAGGTTTGACTGACGCGACACTAACTTAGATTTGACGTGACACCGGGATGACTCTGACAGACTTTGCTTAAGCATGCGCAACTCCAAGCCAAATATGGGTGATAACGCGTATCAGTTCCAAAGGTAGAAGAATCGCAAGAAAGATGGGGGCATATTAAGGCAAGGCATGAGCCATGGATCATCTGTCACCACCGTTTGCTGTAAAAGAGACCCCTCTTGAAGCACGGTGACTTGGAGAATTGATCTAAGATCTCATCATCGCCTGGACCGAGCACTAGCTAGACTTAGAGGAATAAAGGAAGGGTGGCATCTCGGAAGAGAAGCCCCCAGGATGAGAAGATGACTCTGGACTTTGGTAAAAAGAGACTGGGCGACAATAAGGAGCCCCCAGTATAGAGGTGTTGGTTGTGGAAGGGATGTTAATTGAGGCTGGAAGGTTGAAAATAGAGGTTGAAAGTTAATGGTTGAGGTGGTTGATAATTGAGATTGAAAGTTGGAAGTGGGGATGGTTGTGTCCTTGAGGACTGCCTACGTATTTACGTGAAGTGAAATCAAACCAGATCGTAGTTCTGAGGTTTGGTTAATTTTGTTTGGGTGTTGTGGTTGTATCCTTCTTGTGTAAGAAAGGACTGCCTACGTATCCACCTGAGTAGGTGAAATCAAACCATGCTCGTAGTTCAAGTGTGTGCCTAAGCTTATGTTGTCAGGACCTTAAAGTGCAGGGGTCACAAGGGTAATATTCCTTTGGTGACTCAAAGAATCGATTTGAGATAACTCCCTCTGATCATAGACCAAAGAGGTATAATTAATTTTGTAAAAATTTCCTTGTCATGTGAGCACACATAAGAGTGGACCCTAAGGATGAATTGGGTATGTCCCGTTCTAGCTAGCAAGGTATTGAAGACTCCGTGTATGGGTCAAGGTGAAACTGGATTGGATATTTGGAATGTGGAGCTCGGTAATAAGAGGCTTTGATGAACAAATCTCTGGAGCTTTGATTTTGTGGAGTTAAGGCTTGATGGGATTATGGCTTGTAATGTGGCTTGGAAATAGAGTCTCTTGGCTTGATGTAGCCTGAGCACATATAGGTAGGTTAAAATGACGTGGGATCAAATTTCCATGTCTTGGCCCTAAAGGTTGGGTATATTTGACAAGCTTTGGAGGATTCTCAAAATTCCTAACTATCTCCCTGTAACGGTCTCGAGAAGGACTTAGGGTGTGATGTGTGGAAGGCTAAGTGGGGTGCTAGCCGACCATCTTGATTGATGTCTTGATTCTATATAGACTTCAACAGTATTCCGTATAGCATTTGATTTCAGGCTTGTTCTTGATTCAGACTCGGATTCTCGGTCTGGAATATATCTCGGCCTTTGCTCAGATTCTTGATTCGGTTTTTGAGGATGACTATAACTTTGGATATTGACATTGGCTTGCTTGATTGAGCCTTCTTCTTTTGACTCTTTTGTGTTGGATTACGGGCATAACTGAGGCCTTGGATATTTCTCTTTGATTGAGCCTTTGTCTTTGATCGTGGCTCGTATCGTCTTGAATTTGCTTGCATAACATGGATTTGGGTCAGACTAGCACCTTTGGTGTGAAATGGGTTGGTTTTTAGTAACACAGGTTGTTTATTGTGGGGAATGGGCTTGCCTTCCGTCATGGATCGTTAACAAGGGAGACGGTCTGGATTCGTCCTAGAATCTCTTAAGATAGGCTCGTCCTAAACTAGGGTTATATTGTGGTTTCTATTGCCAGACATGGAATAGGTAAAGAAAAATGAACATGGAGTTTCAGGTCCTCTACAACTTTGAACGGAACATCATTTAAGTGCACTCACATCGACTGTCATTTGTTGTTGTCATTTTTAAAAAAAATGTCTCAAACCAATTCTTGTTGTCACAGGAAAAGGGTAAAGGGAGAGATATGATAGAATATGCGGATGAAATAGTGTATTTTTATTGAAATGAATATTGAATGTATTTAACATAGATATGAGAAAACACGTGACTCGTGGGACAGCCCCCAGATTGCCACTAGAGATGAAAATGGACAAGAAGAAAGACACTAGAACAATTATGGGAAAGAAAGCCTAAGACTCGGACTCGGACTCGGACTTTGACTCGGTCTTAGATCCAGACTCATAATCATCGGCCCACGCTTGAGCATTTTCTTTTCCAGCAACTGGCTTCGGCATCTGACTTTGAGCATTCACCCATTTGAGCACCTCATCTTCGTCATTGGGAACATTGAAAGGATAATAGTCAAGAAAAGTTTCTTGATAAGTGGTATATCCATGAGGATTGCCGAAGTTGCCTTGTGGGTTAAAAGTTGAGAGGGACAACTTCCCATCTTCGATCATATCCTGAATGACATTTTTTAATTTGTAACATTTCTCTGTATCGTGTCCTTTGCCTCTGTGGTATTTGCAGTACGAGTTCTCGTCCCAGAATTTGGATTTCCTTTCGGGTTCGGGAGTAGGTCCTATAGACTTCAACATTCGTCGCTCCATGAGTCTCTGAAGGGCATCGGTGTATGTAATACCGATGTTGGTAAGTTTCCTAGGAGGTGTGCCCTTATTTTCGGAAGCCTTTGTAAATGACCCCGAAGGCTCCATGAGGTTGCCTTTGTTGATTTTGATTCTTGGATGAGAAGAACTAGGAATAGATTGTCCATTTGTTGCTTTCTCCTTAGGACTGTCAAGTTGAGGGTTTGTCTGGACACTTTTCATCTTAAGAGGTTGGGCATCAAGCTTCTTACCCATTTCGGCGAACTGGTTTTCAATGTTGGCAAGTCGAGAGTTTAGGATATCAATGGCTCCTTCTATTTTGGAAAATTTGTTGTCGAAGGCCATGGAAAGCATGAGCATTCCACTTTGGATATCTTCGTCTTCGAGGACATTGATCTCTTCGTCATCATGATGATTGAGGAGATGATGGCAATCCAGGAATGATTCTTCATCATGTTCATTGATATTAGACCCAAGAGGGTCGATCTTCTTGGATTTTTTGGCGGAAGGTGGCTTAGGAAGCTTGCCCTCTTCAATCATATCTTCGATGGTGTGTTTCAAGAGAAAACACTCTTCAATATCATGGCCTCTACCTTGGTGGTATAAGCAGTATTTGTTGCCCTTCCAGAGGTTCACCTGTTTCTCTAATGGTGGATCCGGAGTCGGTCCTATTGGATGTAGCTTACCTTGGGCAGAAAGTCTCTTCAAAGCATCGGCATAAGACATGCCTAAATCGGTAAGCACCCTTTGATGCCTGCCAGGTTTCCTTTCAGCTGTTTTCGGCTTTCTAGGACGATGGTTATTGCAAGACGTAAGCTTTGGACTACCTAGACTAGAGGTTTCCCTAGTTGGCATGTTCTTTTCCACCATTCCATTTTCAAGGGTGAGGACGCGAATGCTCAAATTTTCCACTGTAGCTTGAACTCGTAGGACCATGGCATAAACGTCTTGAAGAGACATGGTGATTGTGGCTTGATCTGCTTCGTGACCTTGTTGATTGACAGAACTTGCTGGATTCCTACTCGACAGAAATGACGCGCATTATACTCGGTTTGACATGGGATCACGCATACTAAGGCAACAAACAAAGGAAGGGATAAGATGACAAATCTAGACTTGACTTGTGAACTCGTGAAATGTCGTGAGTGACTTCTCGCGTTTGAATTCACGGTGCTTGACTGTAATTTAGACTCGAGTGTTGACTTTGACGGAGTGACATTTATACAGTTGACCTTATTGACGGGATTGAAGACACGTGTTGATTCTGGACTCGAGGTTTGCTTATAGGTGTTAAGAAGACTATTGTCGTTTAGACTCAAATATGAGGCCCATTGAGACTCGTGTGTTGAGCCTCGAAACGTGTGACTCGATGTGTCGAAAATGCTTAGATCCTAACTGAATTGGGGTAGGGAGGTCCACAATGACGGCGTGACGCCTTAGGACTTGACTTGAATTTGAAAAGACCCAAAATGTAAAGGAAGACGGGTTTATGACTCGACATAGTTCCGACTAGGACATAGTTGGTTTGAACTTTGACTCTAATTTAGCCCGTTTGAATTTACATATTTACATTTACAAGGTTTGAAAAAAATTTGGTTTGTTTTTTTTTTCTTTTTTTTTTCGGTTTTTTTTTTGTTTTTTTTTTTTTTGTTTTTTTGTTTGTTTTTGTATTTAGTTTTGAAATGGGTTTTAGGCCCGAAGTTTGACTTGACATATGGAAAGAGTTTGGACTTTGTTTTGCCTTTTCTTGAAAATATTTACGTTTTAAAAAGAGGTTTTAATTTTACAAAAATCGTCATGGTTTCGTTTTAGAAAATGGTGATCACATATGATACAAACATTATACAAGCATTATAACGGGATGCTGAGTGCATTTAAAAAGGGTTTTGGTTTAAAGGGTGGGTTGCCATACCGAACCATCAAACCCGAAGTCTGTGGAGAGGCTCGTGCCAAACAAGAGTAAGGCCGATTCCTAGTCCATTTCCTCAAGTAGTGAAGGCCCTTGATACAAACAAGAGTAAGCATCATGGTATGGATGACGTCAATCGCTATCCATCCTTAGGCCCAAATAAGAATTAGGACCGTTTAGACGGGATGATTGGTCGAATGGGTTGGGTTGGGCCTAGGAAGGCCGAATAAACGGTCTAGGAAGACCGAGTTATGAAAACCGACAATTGTCTTGTACAAACTTATTCCCTAACCTTGTTCAAGTTTCACCCTTGCTACACGTAAGTGTAATATCCCAGTGAGTCGCCAAGCGTGGACAGCGGGCCGCCCACGAGGGCGCTTGGTGAAGGGGCTCGAAAACAAGCGTTTGCATTTTGTATGGAGTCGCCACCAATTTTTATGGGAAATTGGAACCGTTCGAGTACCTCGTGTCATGTCAAGACACAAAGTAGTGACATGAACACTAAGCAATCGTTACCCTTAGCATTCTATGTCTAGAATGACTCTCGTGGATGCCAATGAACACGGGTGCTCACGGAGATCTGGAGTAAGGGGCGAGGGTACGTATTAGGAAGCTCTTTTGATCGAACACCTAATCCCGCCCGCCTCGATAGCGGCCTCTACTAATGATTAGGGAAGTTATTCGTACTTGATATATCGTCGGCTATATGCATGCAATGCAACATCCATTGTTTTAATCCTAGCATGTGAGAATTTAATACTAAGTCGGTTGAACAATTAATTAGCATACAATTAAGTCGAAGTAGGATTTAATGTTGATTTACATGTGGAAGCATACAAACAAAGAAAGAAATACAATAATTATGAATTACAATAATGAAAATTACAATAATTACAACGGATAGGCGATTTGTGTCGAAAATACTTTTAAAACGGATAATTTGAGAAAACGAATAAAAGAGTAAATTAACGAATAAAACAGAAGGTGATAATACGGATAATAGTTAATTAAACGTAAGCTAATTAAACTAGGTCAAGCAACAAGGGAGTTCAAGGACAGAATTCAGCCCGGAACAGGCGCAGCAGAGCTGCGTCCTTTGGAATAGGCGCAGCAGACGCTGCGTCCGTTCCTGACCTGAATTCTGGCTGTGAAGCCGGAATTACGGGTTGTTAATATCAATTGGTAAATTTAATGATCGATTAAATTATTTACTCGGATGAAAGTGATTAACAGGTTATTTACATATGATTAATGGGTCATAAAACAACAAAACATGGATGAGACAGAATTAACTAATTAATTACATGAATGAACGATATTAATTAGTGAAATAAACTAACTAAATTAATTAGACTAAACATGATGAACTAATGACAAATTAACAATGAATATGATAAAAGACAGGTTAGAATGTATCAATGACGAATTCCAGAGATTCAATATGAATGAATCGAACCTCCAAAACCCGAGTTTGAATTGAATGACGAAAACCCGCAAATATGGATTACTTGGGATTTAAGTCGGATTTAAAGACGGATTAAACATGTTAATGATGATAAATAATATACATGAATTAATTACGCTATCATGTGAACGAATTAAAGAACAAACAATCGAAATCAAATAAGAACAACGAATTACAGAGGACGAAGGAAGAAGAAAGGAAGCAGGAACTGCGGCAGCCTCACGAAGAGGCGCAGCAGGAACTGCGCTCCTTCGAAGAGGCGCAGCAGTTGCTGCGTCCTTTCTCGACGTCTGTCTACTGGAAATCCGTAAAAAGAGGTTTTGAACGAGGTTTTAGAAATCGGTTTTAATGGTGTATTCGACATAAACCTTACAATTGTTATACAATAATAAAACACAATAAATAAAAGGAATTATACACCCTCAGACTTACATGTTGACGGAACGAGATGAACTAAGAAGATCGATTAGTGATGCTCGACGCGAATGCAAGGAAAGAGTGCCCTCGAAAGAGGAAAACGATTTAAAACAGATTGATTAATTAGATTGATTGAGTGTAGTGGTCAAATTGGTCGGTCATGCAACGGAGAGGCTGGTACCCGGAAAGATCCGAGCTTACGTGGTCGGAAGTCCAAGCACGTAGGCGCCAATTAGTAAGAACGAAGTCTAGAATGCAAAGGGAGAAGAGAAGGGCGGACACTCGCGTGAGAAATATGAGGAACGAAAGCTCCTATTTATACTAATCACGTGAAGGAATAGGGTTTCGGAGACTCTTTGGAAGTGAATCTCGGAAAGATATAAAAAAGATACGTAAATCATGCAAAGAAGGGCCTGGGAAGAGGCGCGCGACCATCTGCGTCTCTTGGAAGAGGCGCGACTCTCTGCGTCTATTCCCGTGAGGTTTCCTCCGCTTAAGAAAGATTTCCGCGTTTAAGTTATGGTAGGACGGAAATAATTCGATTATCTTATGAATATTACGGAATATTATTTGCCAAAAGATAAAATTTGTGAAATATGGAATAGAAATATCCGGAACATTCCGAACATTCGACTCGGGATTTAACAAAGATTATCGAGAAAATGGAGACGGTTTTTGACCGGACTCGAATGTACTCTAATTACTGCCAAAACGACCGTATCGGGACGTAGATGACATTTAAGAGGTTGACATTAATATTTGAGCAATCACTTGACGATAATCTTACGAACTGTCACAAATCGTTCCGCGTATCAAACATGCGGCCCAATCATCGCCGGGTGGTTTGCGAGGGGTGCAGAAACGAGGTGTCTACACCAAGACAGAATACACGACACCACATACTCGACCGAGTATGCCATACTCGATCGAGTACCAGCTTTGAAAAATCGTAGTATTACAGATGGTACCCCAAACCTCTGCGATGTTGGACACCGACTTTAGACAGTATAGCTGTAAGTTTCTTTTCTTTAAAATGCATTCCCCCATCACTAATGACGACCCTAGGGACACTAAATCGGGGAAAAATAATCTTTTTAAACATTTTAATCACGGTCCTGGCATCACATTTAGGTGAAGCAATAACTTCCACCCATTTAGACACATAGTCTACAGCTACCAATATATACCTGTTACCTTTACTAGACGGAAATGGTCCTTGGAAATAAATGCCCCAGACAGCAAAAACCTCGACCTCTAGAATGCCATTTTGAGGCATCTCATGTCTTTTAGAGATATTTTCCGAGCGCTGGCAAGCATCATAAGCTGAAACAAACACTTTAGCATTTGCAAACAAAGTAGACCAGAAAAAACCAGATTGAAGTACCTTAGCCACGGTTCGCGACGGATCGTGGTGACCGCCATAAGCGGACAAATGACAGCCTTCCAGGACTGCTTTGGTCTCCCACTACAGAATACAATGTATGTAAAGACCGTCTGCACACTCCTTAAATAGATAAGGGTCATCCCAATAATATTGCTTTGCATCATAAAGAAATCGTTTCCTCTGTTGATAAGATAGGTCAGGTGGCAGCTCGCCACTTACAACGTAGTTAGCCAAATCTGCATACCACGGATCATGGTTTGTGTTAGTAAAAACTGCAAATAAGGAATCATCAGGAAAAGAATCATTTATAGGTAAAGGATCCTCTCCCCCCTGCTGCGGTAATCGCGACAGTTGATCAGCTACTACATTCTCGGCGCCTGTCTTGTCTTTGATTTGCAGATCAAATTCCTGGAGAAGGAGTATCTATCTCAACAGTCGTGGCTTAGCTTCCTTGTTAACTAGAAGGTGTCTTAGCGCTGCATGGTCTGTAAAAACAGTAACTTCAGAACCTATCAAATAAGAACGAAATTTCTCCAGCGCATAAACTACAACTAATAACTCCTTCTCAGTAGTAGTATACTTCACTTGAGCCTCATCCAGAGTTCGGCTCGCATAGTAAATCGCGCTCAAAGCTTTGCCTTTCCGCTGGCCTAACACCGCTCCTAGTGCATAATCACTAGCATCACACATAATCTCGAATGGCAGCTCCCAGTCGGGAGGCTGGATAATCGGTGCTGAAATCAAAGCCTGTTTCAACCTGTTGAAAGCAAAAAGACACTCTTCAGTAAAAACAAAGGGGGCATTCTTAAGTAACAACTGTGTAAGTGGTTTAGCAATTTTAGAAAAGTCCTTGATGAACCGGCGATAAAAACCAGCATGTCCAAGGAAACTTCTCACTCCTTTAACATTGACAGGAGGAGGTAATTGCTGAATCACTTGCACTTTTGCTTTATCCACCTCGATGCCCCTATCAGAAACTAAGTGCCCTAAGACAACTCCCTCGTTGACCATAAAGTGGTACTTCTCCCAGTTAAGCACAAGGTTAACCTTAATGCAGCGCTGCAACACTTTATCAAGGTTAGACAAACAGTTTTTAAAATTACTCCCATAGACGCTGAAATCGTCCATAAAGACCTCCATAATAGACTCTATATACTCAGAAAATATCCCCATCATGCACCTTTGAAAGGTGGCAGGGGCATTACACAAACCAAAAGGCATTCTACGATAAGCAAAAACACCTTGAGGACAAGTGAAAGTAGTCTTTTTCTGGTCATCCGGATGAATATGGATCTGAAAGAACCCTGAATACCTATCTAAATAACAGAAAAACTTATGAGAGGCTAATCTTTCTACCATCAGATCGATAAAAGGAAAGGGGAAATGATCCTTCTTTGTGGCGACATTCAGCTGTCTATAATCTATGCACATCCGCCAACCAGTCACTACACGAGTAGGTATCAATTCATTTTTGTCATTCTTAACCACAGTAGTTCCTCCTTTCTTAGGAACCACCTAAAATGGACTCATCCATTTAGAATGACCAACAGAGTAGATAATACCTGCATTGAGCAACTTCATTATCTCAGCCA
The DNA here is from genome assembly GCF_048544455.1 of Silene latifolia. Lineage (NCBI taxonomy): Eukaryota > Viridiplantae > Streptophyta > Magnoliopsida > Caryophyllales > Caryophyllaceae > Silene > Silene latifolia. Next base: position 301,339,920 of record NC_133537.1, read on the forward strand.
TCACAACATCCTGCACCTTCTGGTTCAGCCTGCGCTGACCTTGTCTGCAAGGCTTGTGATATTCTTCTAGCTCAATCTTGTGCATACAAATATCATGACTGATACCCTGAATATCATCCAACGAATAACCCATCGCTTTCCTGTTTTTCTTAAGAACAGCTAACAAAGCGGCCAGCTGCTTATCATCAAGTTTAGCACTAACAATGACTGGATACTGCTCAGTATCATCTAAAAATGTATATTTAAGATGGGAAGGAAGAGGCTTACGCTCAGGTACCTTTACCTCCATAGCGCAAAGAGTGTTTACCAATTGTTCTACTCTCTCTCCTTCAGCGTAGGTGAGTTCACGCTCATCTATCGCAACTTCAAGCAGATCCAACACAGCGTCATTGTTTTCTGGGTTATCTGCACACTCATCTAACAACATCAAAGCTTCCAGTGGATCCTTTATCAAGGAATCCGACCAGGACTCATAAACAGACTCATCAACGATATCAACTGAATAATAAGTATCCTCTTTCATTGGTCTAGCGAGTGTACCAGGCAAACTGAATTTGATAGCGTCATCCTCCACTGCAAGAGTCAAACGCCCTTGTTTGACATCAATAATAGCCCCAGCTGTACATAAGAATGGTCTTCCAAATATAATTGGGGTCCGATTATCCTCAGTTATGTCTAAGTTAATGAAATCTACTGGTATAAAGAATTTGCCTACTTTGACAGGCACATCTTCTAGGATACCTAGGGAGCGTCTAACTGATCTATCAGCCATCCGGAGGGTGATATTAGTCATTTTAAGGTGACCCATATTAAGCTTCTTGCAAATAGAGTAAGGCATGACGACACTGGCTCCTAAATCACAAAGAGCCTTATCTATCACTTCATTTCCTATGATACAGGTAATAAAGAAACTACCCGGGTCTTTAAATTTAGGTGGAGCTTTATTGAGAATTAAATTACTGGACTCTTCCATAAAGGCAACGGTCTCAAACTCACTAAGCTCTCTCTTACGCGTCAAAATATCTTTCATAAATTTAGCATAAGAAGGTACCTGGTAATCAGCTCGGTAAAAAGAACGGTCACCTGAAGGTTCTTGACCGCATCCACAAACTTACCGTACTGTCGCTCGACCTTAGCATCTTTCAGACGTCCCGGATAAGGAATTCTGGTAACAGTAAATGGGTCTGCGACTTTATCTTTACCTTTGTCTAAACGTGACATCTCCACAGCAGAGGAAGATGACCCAGCAGCGTGTTTAGACTTCGAAACAGCGTCTTCGCTATTGCATGTACTCGATCGAGCACTATTTTCACTCGATCGAGAGCTTTTCTCCTAGGATATGCTCGATCGAGGAACTCCATCCTCTCGATCAAGGACTTCAATTTCGACACCTCTCGATCGAGCATTGTTATTACTCGATCGAGAGCTTTCAGTGACACAAGTACTCAATTGAGCACCAAATTTACTCGATCGAGGACTTTGACGAGGATCAGCCGCGTCAAAGTCAATTTGCTCTTCCAAAACAGTTTCTGGACTTTCATCAACAAATAAATCAGCATTTTCCGGCATTTTTGGTCCATCATAGGTAAGACCACTTCGAAGATAAATCGCGTTAATTGGGTCACAAGGAGGTAATTGACTTACTTGGTTCAATTGCTCAGATGCAAATTGTGTGAATTGATCTTGCAACTTTTTCATAGAACCTTCATTTTCTTATGCATTTTTATGGACTTGAAGTGACAAGGATAGCACCAAGGATTTCAACTCTGCTATCTAGATATTTTTAGAAGAAGATTCATCTTGCTGCGGCATTGAATCAATGGGATTAGACACACTTGGTATGGCTAAATCTTCATAAAATTGGGAGAACGGGATTCCTTGCTTGAATTGTTGATAAACAAGAACTCGCCCTACTTCTGCCATACACGTAATCGGATCACGTCCTTCCACGCCGCATCTACCACAAATCACCTCTTGCTCAATCATAGCATGGACCTGCTCATGTTCACCCATTGTCGGGCTCTCTGATTTGTCACACCCAGCATCAAGAACTTCAGTCACAGCTGCAGGGGATTCATCATCCCTTCCGGTTACTCGCCTACCCCCTCTAGGATTACCATACTCATCTACATGTATGGCCATGTCTACAATAAGATGCCATCCCTTGTTGTCATCAATATTTTTCTGAAATCTTCCTTGGGCTGCAGCATCCAATATGGCCCTTTGATCATCATACAACCCATTATAAAAATAATTGCAGAGGGACCATTATTGGAAACCATGATGAGGTACAGAGCGAACCAGTTTCTTGAAACTAGTCCAAGCTTTATTCAAATCTTCAGTGGCCAGTTGTGTGAAAGTAATGATTTGGCCTCTTAATGGGTTGTTGCATTGTGGAAGAAAGTACCTCCTGAAGAAAGCTAATGCTAGGGAATTCCAATCAGTCACACCAGCAGCTTCCCTATCCAGATCTCTCAAGTCTCAAACAATCCCGGGCGTCATCAGTTAAGGAAAAAGGAAAAAGAAATTCCTTGACCCATTCTTGCGTCACCCCAGCAACTAAGGGAATGGCGGAGCAGTAATCAGTGAACAACTCCATATGCTTACCCGGATTCTCACCAGCTACTCCCCTAAAAAGATTCCTCTCCACCAACTGAATGTAAGATGGGTATATTCCAAAGGTATCCACATCCGTAGTGGGAGGTAGGAACCTCTTTGGTAAGGCATCTACAGTAGGTTCCGAGTGACTAGCGATATTAGGCATTTCAGCAGATGTAGTTGTAAGAACAACAGATATAGCAGTGCCCTCTTCTAGGACGGATCACCTGCAAAACGAATTATAGCACTAGAGAAAAATGTGAGATCAGTCTCAAGGAATGAATTCCTTGAGACGAGAGAATTTTTTTAAAATAAAGTAACAAAATAGCGCCACCTCCCCGGCAACGGCGCCAAAATTTGACACGGCTGTCGCAACCCTATCAAAAATAAACTAACCGGCTCTAACTAATATAGTAGAGGTAAATCGGGTATCGTACTCCACAGGGAGATGGGACATCTGTATGCTAACTAAGTCTGCCTAGTAACCGTTTCTTGGGGGTTTAATTGTTTTGATTCTAAACTACGGAGATAAAGAGAAAGAGAGCAAGAGATAAGGAGCAGTAAAGAAATTATCAAAGAGAAAGAAATAGCTAGGATAGTCGGTTCACCATGGTCCTCTAGGGATCAAATCTAAGGTCAAAGGTCAACTTGAACTCGGTTTTCAGGGTAGTGAAAAGGTCCTTCCGGTCAGCTGTTCGCCCTAAAACATTACTAACTTAGCTTCCGCCCTCATTAGAATGTCCTATTGTTCACCGCATGTCTTACCCCTTCCAATCTTCCAATCTAGGTCAGGATGTAACAGATCAACTAGCTAAATGCGTCGACTCAAGCAGCTAATTGCTATTAAATGCAGTAATTAACAACATAACCCTAATTCTAGCCAAACCTAATCACCTTATCATCCTAACTGTTATGGCTCCCCTATGTCCTAGCATAGAAGAATTAGCTATGCATAGTTATTATTAAGGAGTCAATAACAACAAATAAAACAAATGAATTGATCATGGTGATAGATTGCTAAGCAAAACAAGAGAAAGAACGAAGGAGAAAAGATACGAATAGAACAAGAATAATAATTGCAATAATAATTAATCAAATTAAAGATCAGAAATACCAATACCAAGAGAGTTCCAAGCAATGGAGAGTTTTAGGTTTTTAGAAGTACAAGTGCAAAGAGAAGAGATAGGTCTGTTGTCATTCCCCTCCCTCTTATTTATTCTAAGATACAAAATAAAATATCCGAGAATTAACTAAAAAATTGCGTAATTGTTTAAACCTCTCGATCGAGTAGAAATAAACTACTCGATCGAGGACAATAAGTGACAAACCTCTCGATCGAGCACATTGAATACTCGATCGAGGAACACAGAAAACACCTCTCTCGATCGAGCATATTAAAGCACTTGATCGAAGGTCTTCAATATCATAGTTACTCGATCGACCGGTTTTGACAACCAATCTTAGTCGATCGAGCATAACAACATTGCATCAGCATAGATCAACTCAAAACATCTTCCGAGACCAGTTCACGCATCCTTAGGTAGCAATTTCCAGGCTCCGATTATTCTTTCTCCAAAATACATGCAACCGGGACAAGTTTAGGCTCGATTATGCTCTTTCCGGCTCATTCCTGCAATTAATACAAGATAGACCAAAGTAGACTATTCGGGGGCATTTGTAGCTAGTCGCCACATAAATAACACAGAAATGCGTGTAAATAAAGGGTAAAAACCATATATTAAATGCACGCATCACCATTGTTGTTGCCAAATATCAAATTTTTATGTCAATTTTGCCACCTAAAATGAAGAACACGAAAATGGTGTTTTGAGTTTATAAATTGATTTTTGGTGGTTGTTGTTTGGTTTAATTGAACAACAAAGGCTTAACCTTTGTTGTTATTGATGATTTTGTTTGGTATGTGAAAATTTCGTCTTAAATTTTCGAAATATAGGGAGGTCATGCCCAAGTTTCGATTTTCTGGGAGTAAAACTTGGTTTATTTGCCTTGTAAGACTACTATCTTTGTTGGTAATGTGGTATATTGTCTTAAAACGAAACAAATTTTGTCTTAAAATTGAGAAACTTTTCAAGATTTTCCTAAGTACCCATGAACAAATTCTAAATTATGTTTTAAATGTGGTTCAAGTATGTTGCTAAGCTAAAAATTTGATGATTGTTGTTATACCATGGTGTAAACTAAGAAGTTTTCATCCTAAAAAAAAAAAATATGACCAGTTTCTCGAAATTTGGTACTAACCATGTCAAAATTTTGAATTTTATGCTCATTACATGTTTTACTGTTTTGATGCAATTCGTGTTATTTAGGCCGAGTCATTTTTTACGAAACTATTTTGTCCATCAGCCTTCTTTTTTTGGGTGAAATGTAAGAATTTCATTAAAGCACAAACGAGCTATTACAAGCTATACCGTTTTACAAACAAATCATTTTACTAACTACTCCATACAATGGAGTTACATACTCAATCTAACTAAATTCAACCATGTGATATCCCTAGTACATACTCCTGGTTTGATTTTAGTAGACAACCTACACTTCACTTCCTTCCTTATCTGGTCACGAAGCAATTCTGGTCTCAACATTGAAGCATCAACTCTAGCTTTGTTTCGTTGCATCCAAATATGGTACAAAGTTACCAAAATAACACACATTATAACTTTTTTCTGCAAAGAGGAAGCGTGCAGTCCTTCAATCCAGAGGAACAGATTTGAGTCAGGTATCACAACATGACACAAACCAGCCATATCATTCAAAATCCTCCTGCTATACTCACACTTCAAAAAAAGATGAGAATGACTCTTATCCTCCAGGCCGCAAAGGAGACAAGTAGCATCAGCAGAGATGCCCAATGCATACAACTTGTCTTTTAGTTTCAATGCTTCACGAGCTATCAGCCAACCAATAAACTGGTGTTTAGGAATGCTCCAACTGCACCAGAGATAATTAGGCCAATGCACGTCCTGAAATTTCAGTCTAACAAGGTCATACCCAATGCTGACAGAGTAGCCATTTGTATCCAAAGTCCACTGATTATTAGAATACCCAAGAGCAAGCTTATCCTTAACCCTAGAAATAACTTTCCAACCCCAGCTAACATCACCACTAGGGGTATAATTAGACCAAGTTGTGCCCTTTAAATAAACTTGATGGACCCATTTAACCCAAAGTCTATCAGGACATGAGTAAATCCACCATACAAGCTTTCCAATTGCTGCAATATTCCAGGAAAGGCTGTCCCTGATCCCCATCCCCCCTTCAGTTTTTGGTACACAGACCTTTTCCCAACTCACCTGAGGCACCTTGAGGTAGTCCACACTCCTATCCTAAAGGTAGTTTCTACAAATGGAATTTATCTTGTTAAGAACCCCTTTAGGAATTAGGAATATGTTAATCCAGTAGCTATATAATGCAGTGGGCACAGAGTTCACCAACACGAGTCTACCAGCATATGAAAGTTTTTTTGTGCCAAAACTTCGAATTTTGCTAACTATCTTCTCAACTAACACCTGGCAATCAGCTTTTTTTCAATCTCTCACAAGTTACAGGAATCTCCAAATATCTAAAAGGTAACTGACCTTCAATTACTCCTGAGATTTGTAGAATGTCAGTCTTTAAATCCCTTGGCACTCCATTAAAATAAGCATTAGTCTTAGTGGAGTTCATCTGGAGCCCAGAAGCATAGGACAAAGTAGCAAATGATCTCAGCAGAATCATAATAGAGGCCACATCACCGTTACTGAATAACTATAAGTCATCAGCAAACATTAAATGTGATAATTTCAACTGACCACACATTGGATGATTTTTGAATGGTAAGGTGTCAGTTGTATAAGCCAATACTCTGCTCAAATATTCTATGGCCATTGTAAAAAGAAGAGGAGAAAGGGGATCACCTTACCTCAAACCTTTTGCTCCTTTGAAATGGCCAAAAGTTTCACCATTCACCACCAAGTAATAAGTAGCAGTTGTTACACATTCCATAATCAAATTAATCAGATGCTTAGGGAAATTCAGAAGTACCATCATCTGCTCAAGAAAAGACCAACTGACTGAGTCATACGCCTTTTTTAGATCCACTTTAAGCATAAATCTGGGAGAGACAGTTTTCCTCATGTAACATTTGACCACATCCTGGCTAATTAAAATATTTTCAACAATACTCCTCCACTTTATGAACCCACCTTGATTATCACTAATAATGTCAGGGAGAATAGTAGACAGTCTATTACAAATCAGCTTTGAAATGCACTTATAAACCACATTACAACATGATATAGGCCTGAACTGAGTCACATTCTGTTGTATATCACACTTTGGGATAACAGAGATCAAAGTATGATGAAGTTGTTTAAGTAATTTCCCTTCCAGGAAGAAATCCCTAATAGATGCACACACATCTTTGCCCACATTATCCCATGAGTCTTTGAAAAAAGCACTAGAGTAGCCATCTGGGGCAGGAGCCTTATGACTAGGTATAGAGAAAAGGACTTGCTTTATTTCATCATCACTGACTGGGGACAAAAGGATCTGATGATGATCCTCAGTACAAATAGGACCACTCTGAACCACAGTCTTATTCACCTTGGTTGTAGCAGTTGAGGTACCCAAAAGTTCAGTATAAAAATCCAAGAAGGCACTCTGAATACTTCCAAAATCCTTACACATAACCCCTTGAGTGTTCGCAATCTTCAAGACCTTGCTTTTGGACTGCCTACCCTTAATAATACTATGGAAACTAGGTAATATCCCGCGCTTCGCGCGGCCTGTTTGTATATTGTATAATTAATAATTATGATTAAGATTTTAATAATCAATAAAATAAATTAATCTTTTTCAAATTTCCGTTTTTAGGTTTATCTTCAAAATATTTTGAAATAAAAAAAAATACAGTTAAATTATAAGTAATAGGTGATACCTAATTATGCATGATCAATATTTTATAAATGAAATGAGGTATATATACTTGTTGCCGACTTACCGTTGTGTACATACATACTTGTCATCGTTATGCAGACACTCGCTATCACTTTGTACATACATACTCGTTATCACTTTGTACATACATACTCGTTATCACTATGTACATATAGTTACTCGCTAACAATGTGTACATACATACATACTCGATATCACTGTGTGCATATATACTCGTTATCGCACTATATTTAAACTCTCTCTAAATCTTATATGTATTTAATTTACAGTTTGCTCATTCCTATATTATAAAAACTTATCACTATATAAGATATTGTCCACGTCATAATCTCGCTCCTTTATTATATATGAGCTTCTAATTAGATTTACATATGACACCTAATACTTTAGTAGACCATAATTTTTTAAGCATATGTGTTTTAAAACATAATTTTATGAAATATTTTGCAAATAAAAAATACAATTACTTTAATATAGTATTGAAAATTCAAAATCATTTACATGTATGTAGTCGAGAATAAACTAAACAAAGTACTCCCTTGTAGGTTTATTATAGTCAACCCATTCTAATATTTACAAAGTACCATATCCTACTCTCTTACTCTCCTACTCTCTGTGTCTAATCCAACTTATGCATATATGGATAACTAATAAGGTACTCATTCATATCTTCTTACCAATCTCTATTCTTATATAAATTCAAACAACTTTAGGCTTAACCTTTCACCTCCTAGTCATCCTTATCGGTGTAATTCTAGGTTGAGTATATCTTTCAAGTTTGGTGAATACTGAACAATATTGCACCTACAATATATCATAGATGTAACATTGGAAATGTAACAAATAGGAAAATTACCTTTTGTTGCTCGCAATTTTTTTTTTCAGATTGTCTAATATAGTTAGCAATCGTACTCTATTGTGAGAAGTGAAAAAAACTCTATATTTATAGGGTGCATGGCTTGAGGAGAAGTATGTTGAACACTAATGTGTACGTAGCACAAAGATCAAGGGTGTTTGAATACTCTGAATGTGTGGTGCAATTTTAGTTTATACTGAGTATATGCATGTATCTTTGAATAATAAAAGGTTATATGTATGCAATGCATATTTACTTCATACTTTGTACTATAATGCATTAGTATACTATGTATCCTCATTGTGCATGATGCATGTTTAATCTCGTCTTGGAAATTGTACATTCTTTGTTAAGCTAAATGTTGTTCACTTTTTATTTAAATTAAATAAATTAAATGCTATATAAATCTACACCCTCTCAGCCCAATTTTATATATAGATATAAAATATAATGGAAATATACTCAATTGAAAGTATTTTTCGCAATAATTGAAATGATTTATATATTTTTATTTTTTTTATAAAAATTGTTTTTATATAAATTTAGAAACAAATGATCGTATTTATTTAATGTAAATTAATAAATACTACTCTAATTTTTATTAAACTATAATTAATAATTTATTAAGATTTATGAAATATTTATTAAACTATAATTAATACTTTGCTGAGATTTATGTATCATTTATTATATTTATATTTAATATTCAGCTGTAATTAATACTTGTATTTAATGTTGGGTTGACACGTGTCGCATCCACAGCGCTTTAACCCAGTTATATATATATATATATATATATATATATAAGATAAGCAGTATTAGTATCTCCTTTTTCCAACCAATTTGCCTTAGATTTTTGCACCAGGAATTCATGGCAAGCATTATCCAAAAATCTCACACTATTAGCAGCTGCAATCTCCTTCTCAATAAGCTCAGGGTTTTGGGGATCACCCCTTAGCTTATCTTGAATGTACACCAGATTCATCTTGCCCTAATAGCATTATTTTCAACATCGGAAATAATATCCTTATTCAGTTGCTTGAGATGTCCCTTCAAGTTCTTTAGCTTCTTTACCAATTTAAACATCTGAGTACCATACCATCTATCAGACCAGTTAGACCTCACACAATATTTAAACTCCTCAGCTTGACTCCACATATTAAAGTACTTGAAGCTCTTCCTTTTCTTACCCCCATCATCAAACACTTGAATGACACATGGGGTGTGGTCAAAGACTCCCTCACAATGAAAATGAGCATAAGTAGTTCCATTGTCCTTCAACCAGTTATGATTCACAAGTACCCTGTCCAATCTACTATAAACTCTAGTATTATGATCCTGTTTATTACACCATGTATAAAAAGACCCACTAGCAGGTATATCAGAAACTTCACATTCATCCACAATGTGTTTAAAATCTTCCATCTCCTCTAGAGTACTGTTACCCCCTAATCTCTCAGCAGGCACCAATACATTATTGAAATCCCCACAAATAGCCCAAGGACCATTAATACTTCTTTTAAACAAACACAATTTATCCCATAAACCTTTCCTCTCTTTCTACTAATACACATTGTCATCAGCCTTAGATCATGCCATATCACAACTTAAAATACAACGACCTTTAAAATTTATCACTAAAACTCTGATATGGTACGGTTCAGTTACTGTCAAGTTATACATTCATTTCACACTTTCTCCAATAATATACAGTATAGTTTAGTTCATTTTTATTCAATTCAATTCACTTATTTTACAAGTTTACTTTGTAATTGTTTGCCACAAATATTTCTCCCATGGCGAAATAAATTATTGGTCACGACTCACGACTTAGCCTTGTCGTGGCTAAGACAATAATTTGCCACAGGGTGTGGCCTAATTCGTGGCTAGAGTCAAAATTAGCCATGGAAGCGGCCAGAACTCGTGGCCCAAGTGATGATTCGCCACGGCTAGATTTTTCCCATGGCATAACTTTACTTCACATTTTTAATTAAGATTTTTCCCGTGGCGAGGTAATTTTTTGCCACGAATTGTAAATTCCCGTGGCATAATTCGTGGCGCAAGTGTTGATTTGTTGTAGTGGCAGCAGAACGGTTTCCGAACAATTTCATTATCGAAACACATTTAACTTCGCCCAACTTGTGGTGACCCCGGAAGGTCTCGCAACCTATATAAGAAACCGACCCAAGTCAGTACTGTAATGAGTGAAACCCCGCAAAGATAAATCCAAATTGCCCGAAATTCTATAAACCTCGAACCCCTACCAAGCGAGTATTGGGTGTGTGCTTCAAATTCCCTTTCCTCCACCATATACTCAATTAGCCCATGAAAATTAGGGCCATAACCCCAATATACATCTCCATTTACCACCGTTCCTCCCCCTCTAGCAGTAAAAATGTTCTTTAAAAGGGTCAAAATCTCTCATTTTTTCGTTCTAAACGAAGATGAAACCGCGGAAAACGCACTAGTGGCGAGGGCCACATAATCGTCTCTAATTGATGAATAAGAGAAGCAATAGGAATCTAGGATTTCATCCTGCCCTAAGGGAACTTTGACTCGGGAATATTTACCGGTAGTTGGATTCCAAAATACGATTAGATTTGAATCGGTGTCAAAGAAAGATACAACTCCATTACAAGAACCCAACATCTCCCAATCTAGGTAATGTGCAGCCGGTTTTATAAAATCCAAACGGTTATATATTTCTTGAAAGTTTTTGTTTCCTCAAGATTAGCAATGAGTATATTAGACATTGTTGATGGGATTATTAGAAGACAAGGCCGCTTACACGAATGAACTAGATGCGCATCGGCGAATTTCTTAGAATTTAAAGCCTTACAAATCATACCCATCCACAATTTTGAAACTGTTTTGAATTGGAGGATTTTATTGGGTCGGAGGTGGATGAAAATATGCTCGCATATCAATTTGTTGAGCCGGTGAATCCGATGGCAACGCTTGTATTGTATTAGGATCTTGGGCTTCCGCCTCTCTGTTTCTTCATTATTTTCCGTTTCTTCTTCTCCTTCTTTTAATTCTCTAAGGATCACCATTTTTGTAGGGGGAATAGGTTGTTGAAGTAAATTTTTTGTTCTTTTGTTTTTGGAGATGATGATGATGATGATGATGATGGAGGTGGTTTGAAGAGTATTTTTTTTCTCGGTCGGTTAAGGTTGTTAACATAATCAACTTTTTGAATGATACAATGATTATAGTTGTCATTGTTTTTTCTTTTTATGGTTGTTTTTCTTATATCTTATATAGAAAGAGAACTAGTTTTGTAACCCGTGAAATTCACGGGATGTTTTATTTTTGGTATGATGTTTTTAGGGTTTCTAGTAATTGGAATTTTATAAAATATCAAACTACATAGTAAGATCACCACACGAATAATGCATGATAGATCATGTACTAAAACTAAGGGCATTGAAATGTTAACATAAAGATCAATGTCGATAAATTAAATAAGTCAAGTAGGTGAAGAGTGCTATTTTTTCAAAGGTAAAATGATGAAAAAAACCAATAAATACCAAAATAAAATATACATTTGAAAAAAAAAAATCTAAAAACTATTAGTCATTCACACTGATATCGTCAATCTTGTAGTTAGTCTGCAATATATAGTTGTTTAAGCAATCCTAGTCTTTTACTTCTCCATATAGTCTTCTTTCTTCAATAATGAATCGTCCCTATAAAAAAAGTAACTCAGTAATTAGTGGTAATTAACCAACAAAATAGTGAAATTTGTTTTATATTATCGTTATTAACTAAAGCTTCCTCTTAAATAGTGAAAGAAAGAGGGAATGAGAATTAAGACATAGAGATGTAAGTATATTAACCTTTGAATAGCTCAACACCACAAATCTTGATAGGCCCTAAATGATGAGAACAAAACAAATACATACGATGTGATGAACACTTTATAACCTAATGGAACTTATGCTTAAAATAATTATTAGTTTATAATTTAAAAACCTTAGTATACTTAGCTTGATGTGAATAGAATGATATGAAGGATTAGTGATAAATTTAGTTCTACTGACAATAAGGATAAAAAAAATGTGGCTTACAAATTTTGCCTTCCATCAAAAATACATAAACAATTAAGGATACGTTTTATGATTTTTGAGCATCTTTTTTTCATTATTGTCAAATTTAATATAGGCATAAATATGAATCAAGGTTCATGACTTTTGATCATTATTTTTCCATTATTATGAAATTTAATATAAACATAAATAAGGAGTAAGGAGAAATGTAATGTATAAGGATTATTATTATTATTATTATTTTATTTTACAAAATCCACTTTACATGAGAGTAGTTTAAAATTTTATCTTATTTAATTAAAATATGACATGTAGATGATGATAGATAATGTGGCTTGCCTTATAATTAGATATATACTCCCTCCAATCCAGACATATCTAAACATAAGCAAAAAGGGGTTATTTAAGAAAAGGTGGAAACGTGAGGGGTAAAATATGAAATATTGATTGGGGCCACATGAGTTTAGGTGGATTAAATAAGTAGTTGGTGAGTGGGTGGGTGAGTAGATGATAAAGTTGTAAATAGGTAGTGGATGTAAGGGTAATTTAGTTATTTTTCATGCCAAATATGGTATGTTACCATTGGTGTGGTCCATCCATTTTAGGTCAGTGTTACCATCTGCCTGGATTAGAGGGAATATAATTTATATTTAGATTATAGAATTATTGATTTTATATACATAAATATTGAGCAAGGAGAAATGAAATGTAAATGGTTTGCTTAATTATTATTATTATTATTATTATTATTATTATTATTATTATTATTATTATTATTATTATTATTATTATTATTATTATTATTATTATTATTATTATTATTATTATTATTATTATTATTATTATTATTACAAAATACACTTTACATGAGAGTAGTTTATAAATTATCTTATGAAATTAAAATATGACATATAGATGATGATAGACATTTTCGCTTGCTTTTTAATTATATTATAGATTTTTATTATTACAAAATCCACTTTGCATGAGGGTGGTTTATAAATTATCTTATGAAATTAAAATATGACATATAGATGATGGTAGATAATTTGGCTTGCTTTTTAATTATATTTATAGATTATAAAATTATAAATTAAATTAAATTATTATTCCAGGCATGTTATAATGTCAATATAATTAAATTAGCGGGGTGTGAAGTTGGTGACGTGGTTTTTTTATTTTGCAAGGTGGCATTTAGCGATGCTTATGTGGCTTTTAATTGGGAGTTTAGTTTCTTTTTATGGGGTTTTTTTTTTCTTATATCTTATATCTTATATAAAGAGAGAATATTGGGTTTGGGTATTTTGGCGTGTCCTATAACCTTTGACTGCACCTATATTTACAATCAACGCCAATTAATTACTACGGAGTATTATTTTATGTTTCTCTTAATTTCATTTCCTCCATCGCCCGGAACTTTTTCTTCATCTTTCACTCCATTCTTATTCATGTATCAGAAATTTCTCCTTTATCTTCTCGATCCTCCATTTACTACATCCTATTATTATCGTTTCTTATCATCATCTTTAACCTCTTATTCATCTTTTTTTAACTTCATTTTCCTGAGTGCGTAGGTGATGATGCCATTTCAGGTTATTCTTGGTTACGATGTCGCGGTTGATGTTGTATACCCTGGTAAAAAAGTTCGGTGATGTTTGCAGCACTACTGTTCATCAGCCTCATCAGGTTTAATTCTTTACTTTTATGGGATTATATTTTGTCTATTATTAATTTTTTTTATTTGATGATACACATCTAACATCAATCTTTCTTAAATAAGTTCAAAGACAATGTTATATAGATCTAAGCTTATTGATCAATACTACTCCGTATTATTTTCGCAATAGTTCTGATCATACTTATTATTAATATAGTTTGCATAAATGTTGATCAGAGTTGACTTCGTTTGAACAATTGAACACTAAATTCTATGTAGAAATGAGATGGACCATCAATTATGGATGATTGTTTGAACCATTCTATAAGGAAGTTAAAAGAGTATGCTTATCTTCTTTTAATAAAACTCATCTTCTTAAAATCAGCTTTTAGTAATATAGTCGGCTTTTTTTATTGTGTACCGGATCATGAATTTTGCACACCAGGTGTTTGATTAATTGTCTGAGAGAAACGATTGTGCTATCTTACTGACTAAGTATTGTCTAATTTTTTTTTGTGTTCATGTATATTACTACGTTCATGTTAAAACCCTCCCTTAGTCGAAATTTTTTCATTAATTTTAGCTTTTATCTCAATTCATAGAACATTTGCTGCAACGGTTTTCTGTAAAAAAAAAATTCGTTCGTTGTAGGGTCATATTTGACTCTAACTTTGCTAGCTATAAATTTTGAACGGTAATCATGGTTAGGATACACAACTGCAATCTCATCACAGTTTCTTTAACAATGTTTGTATAGGTTACATAGATAAAATCCTTCATCGAAAATAGAATAACACATTTCGTTATGTGTTTTAGGGCTTCACTCTTCTAATGTTGTTTTTGTTCCTATTGTCAGCTCAGGTGATGGATTGCCCCTTGTTCTTTAATGGCCTTACGTCCAGATACGGAGCTATGCCTGGGCCGAAGGGGCCATGGCCCGGGCAAGCTCTAAGAGAATAAGTACCAAGTGTGTAGTAAACTAAGCAGTATTCTGCATTTAGCACGGCGGTAAGTTTAGTAAATACTATGCGCCAGAGGCAAACACATCGCGTGTTCGATCCTAGGCATGCTGTTTTTTTTTAGGCTTTTTCTTTTAGTTTATATATATTCCATTCGTCCAGCACTATTTATGCAATCATTTTCATCGTTGCAAGTGGTCGTTGCTTGCTAAATAATTGTACGACTTTAATTTAGCTGTCTCGCCTTAAATGTATTATTTATTAGAAATACCTTTCACAAAAAAATATAAAATGTAAACAAGCATTTGAGACGTAGGCAGTGACAAATATCGACAATGTTAAATAATGGTGTGAGGTCTATAATAAATAATTATAGACATCGACAAAATTAATATTGGCCCCAGTCATTATATTGTCCTAACTTCGTCCCTACTTACGCTATTTACGAATCCACTTTTCCATTTAAAACTGTTCCGAGTGTAATTCCAGAGCAGGTGTTAGTTACCACTCGTAGCTAGTAGAATGATGTCCTTGCTTGAATCCTCCTTGCGGTCTCCTGAAACGATGAACAAACTGAGGGCTCGGCTTTGGCCGAGCGTACTCACTCCGACGCTCAAGTCAGTAAACTTAGAGAGAAGTTGTTGTAACTTGGCTAAGAGTGTATTGTAGAGAGATAAGCAAGATATTACCAGATGAATAGTGGTTATTAGGTCAATTTATGGATCCTTTCCTCAATGAAGATTGAGGAGTATTTATAGGCATTCACCTTTTGTCACGTAGTGGCCAAGTGGCTATCAGGTGAAAAGACGGTTATACCCTCGGCCGATGGACCTGTGGCAGGCTCGCCGAGGGTCTTGGATATGAGTACGCAGATATGTGTCCCGGCTGGCTAGTTGTCTGGCCGAGACCCAGGTGACAGGCCGATGGGCTTCATCGGCTAGACTGTCTAAGTCGTTGACTTTGCTGTGGATACCCTTGACTTTGCTCAATATGTTGACTTGGTCAGCGGTGCAGAATATGCCCCATCAATTTGCCCCCAGCGTAGTCTATGCCGTGGTATGGGCTCCGATGTATGTTGAGCGTATATTCTGCGCAAGTATTTTTTGCAAAATTTTTGGTATCGGCTTCTTCTGAAGAATCGGCGTGGTTCTTGTTAGGCCGTACCATATATCCCCCCTCCACATGGATGCGTAAAGGGTATCCGATGTGGGAAATAATGTGACGCTGGCCGAGACCAGGGCTGAGAGTGCCGGTTATTTTTGATTGCCCCCGGCCGGTGCTTCATGGCTTGGTCGATCATGTAGCCGGCGGAGAGCAGGCGCCTAGGAATTTGTTGAGGGAGATGAACAGGCGAAGAGATGTGAATGGGCGTGTTGAATACGCTTGGTAACTGTAGCATTGATTGACATTCAACTGTTGCAACGATTGACATTCCGTGGTTGCATGTCTGACACGTGTCCGCTTGCTGATTGGTTGACGCTTCATGGGCTGTGCCCTGATTGGTCCTTCTTCATGGGCTTTTCCCTATAAATAGGGTAGTTACTCCGTGATTTTGGCCATTAATTTCATTTCCTCAAATTTTCAAAAATTTCTCCCAAAATCTTCCTCTCTTTAAACTTTCAAGGGCTTTCTATTCTTCCAATCTTCGGTCTTCGATCCGGCGAGTGTTTTTTCTTTGAGGTAAACAAACATTTTCTTTTATTTCGTTAATAATTTGTTGTGAGCATGTCTTCTGCTGATGCTGGACCTAGTAAACCCGCGTCGGGGGGCCCTAGGTCTCCTTCTCCTGAAGTTGATCCTCAAATTCTTGAGGAATGGGAGGACTCTGATTCTTATGGCGATTTTGGTGATGATTTCGGTGATGAAGTGGAAAGGCCTCGTCGTGATGAAGGGAGGCAGTACGTCCTGGATCACGGCGATGCCTGTAAGGTCAGTCTTGACCGTGCTTGGGCTCATAAGCTCGCCAGTTGTTCAGGCGAGGAATTTTTCGAGGGCCATTTTTTCTTCGGTAGGGGATATAAAATTGTTATCCCTGAGGAGGGTCAGGCCGTCTGTTGCCCTCCACCGGGCCACACTGGCGTGTACATGCGGCATTTGGAGTACGGGCTCCGGTTTCCGCTGAATGGGTACGTTATGGCCATTATTAGAGCCATGAACGTTGCCGTTGCACAACTGCACCCGTTGGCTATGAGGACCATAATCGGCTTTGTCTGGCTCTGTCTCTTCAAGGGAGAGGCCCCAACGGTAAATTTATTCCGCCGGCTTCACCATCTCAAACCATTTTCTGGCCGCGTCGGATGGTACAGTGTGGAGACGGAGCCGGGTTATGTTTCTGTCAACAAACTTTCTTCTTGCAAGGACTGGCAAGGCCGGTGGGTGTACGTTAAGGTGCCGGATGACTATCCCGCCTCGCTTTTTCCAAAGACCGAGTTAACTTGCGGTGTGAGACTCGGGCGGAGCACGATAGATGGGTTTCCCGGAAGAAGCTCAAAATGGATGCTAGCGTGTGTCTATCTCCGGGACGATGAGAGGCTGGCAATGAGGCTCTTTGAGGTGGACAAGAGTGGGGTGCCGAAAAGATGGATTCCTCCGACGCAGATCATCCTTCAGGATGAGCCGCTCTGCCATGTCGGCCTCTCATACCGCCCTAGCACGGGGGTGAGTGGGGTCGGTGTGAGGCCCATCGCCGTTCTTAATGCTCTTGCTCCTCGAATTCCGGTTTATTTCCTCTACTTAACTCTTGCTTTGTTTCTTTCGCAGACCACTTTGGAAAGGGCTTGTCTGAGGATCTTCTCCAGAGAATGGGGCTGCACAAAGATGGGACCGTTGCCAACTTGCATCCCAAGGCTCAAACCCACGACCGTAGGAGGTCGCCGGGTGATCTTATGGAGCAGCGGCTGAGGGGCTTGAGCGTGGAGGATGCTCAGGCGAAGGTTATAAGCGGCGTTGTTCGTCGGACGCGGAAAATGGTGTCTTCGGCGAGGGCGTCGACGTTGGTTCCAACTCCCACCCCCCCTTCTAAAAAGGTGGAGGTTGTTGATATTCCTTCTGAGGGGGACTCCGATGCGGAGGAATCTCCCCTTATCCGAAAGAGGAAGGAGGCAGCCTCTACCGTTGGCAAGGAAGTGCCTCCTCCGGCCAAGAAGGCGAAGCACGGTACCTATTCATTCCGTGGCTTAAATTTAGCCGAGTCATTGGGTGCTCCTGATGACAGGCTTCCTGACATGTCGATATACGTTGATACTGACGTCTTTATTAAATTTTTGTAGGCCAGCCGCAGCCGGCTTCTGCTCTCGTTGGGCAGCAGGTGGAGGGGACCTCTGCGCAGGTTGGTGATCAAGGCGTCACCGTTAACCCTTCATCCCAGAAGGCTTCCTCCTCCCAGCCGCAGGTTGGGGGTCAAATTGTTACCACCGTCCCTTCATCCCAGAAGGCTTCTGTCTCCCAGCTTATAGAGGAAGGCACGAAGCTAATTAGGGAGCTTGCAAGGTGGAACGTGGTTACCGCTGCTCGTCTCATGGAGCAGGAGAAGGCCGTGGCTCGAGCTGTTCATGAGCGTAATGCCGCTAAGCAGGTGGCTGCGTCGGCAAAGCTAGGTCTCCTCAATGAGCGGAAGCTTAGGGGAGATGCTGAGAAGGCGCTCTTGGCTGAGAGAAAACTCAGGGAGGACGCCGAAAAAGAGGTCCTTGCTGAGAAAGCCAAGGCCGAGGCTGCGGCAGCCGAGGCTGCGAAGCTGCTGGAGAAGTGTAACCATGTTCAAGGGCGTGCCGACCTCTATCTCCAGCAGAGGAACGAATCCGAGGGCCTGTTTAAGGCCCAGGCGGAGGTGGTTCGGGGCAAAGAGGCCATCATCAAGCAGAAGGAGGCGGACATTGAGATGCTCCAAACTGTCATGCTCCCCAATCTGTGCGCTGAATTCCGGGACTTGGCCGAAGGAGCTGCTAGGGAAGTGATCGAGGAGCTTTTCCCTCTTGATGGTTCCTTTCCGTGGGGTAGATATGACAAGCTGCTTGATGACAAGCTCGAGGCTAAGGAGAACGCCATGGTGGAGAAGGCCAAGGAGGCGGTGAAGGCAAAGATTGAGAAGGAGGCGGCCGCGGAGAAAGCAGCTCTTGCTGAGAGGGCTAAGGCGGCTAAGGAGGAAGCTGAGAGAATGAGGGCGGCTGATGACGCCGAGGCCAAAGCTGAGGCTGCTAGGAAAGCTGCTGGGTTGCCTATTGAAGAAGATGCGGCTACCGCTACTGATGGTAAGCAGCACCAGGCAGAGGTTGCTTGATGAGAACAAGTTTACAGCAGATCTGCTTCAGCTCCTCACACACCATCATGTGCTGCTTGATGAGAACAAGTTTATAGCAGATCTGCTTCAGCTGTTCGGGGGCCGATCATTAAGCCCTTCCTCCCCGCTATCTTTTGGTGCTTCAAATGACATAATTGTAGCTTTTGCTTTTCTCCTTGTATTTTGTATCCTTTGGTAGGCTGTTATCTCCATTCTTTTCGCCTGCAAACTGTTATTATAAATAAGAGTTCGTTTCTTTTGCCTTCGGCATGGCCGAGGTCTTTACCTTATTTCTTTTGAGCGTCTCAACGGTATTTAGTGTTTCCACTTTGCCTCTGGCTTGGCCGAGGTCTTTTCTCGTTTTTGTCTGAGTTGCCCTCTTACGTTATTAATTGAGCGTCTCTTTTTGTTTGAACCTTGGCTTGGCCGAGGCAGTTTAGAGTGTGCATCTCAACTGTTTTTAACGCTTTTAAGGCATTTTGGTTTGTTTATCAACTGCGCTGGCCGCGACTGTCGCGGTGTCTGCTTTCTGATGGAGACTGCCGCTCTTGTCGGTACGACAGTAAGAGTCGGCGTCTGGATAGCGTGTTACGCGGCGTCTACCACTTTAAGTGACTGCCGAAGCGTCTACTATTTGGGGTGACTGCCACAGCGCTACATTTCTTCGTGGGGACCACCGCTCTTGTCTATGACAGTGTGAGCTGGCGTCCGGATAGCGTGTTACGCGGCGTCTACCACTTTAAGTGACTGCCGAAGCGTCTACTATTTGGGGTGACTGCCACAGCGCTACATTTCTTCATAACGACTGCCGCTCTTGTCGAATCGACAGTATGAGACGGCGTCGGCTTCATTAACGACTGCCGCTCTTGTCGAATTGACAGTATGAGACGGCGTCGGCTTCTTTAACGACTGCCGCTCTTGTCGAATTGACAGTATGAGACGGCGTCGGCTTCTTTAACGACTGCCGCTCTTGTTGAATTGACAGTATGAGACGGCGTCGGCTTCTTTAACGACTGCCGCTCTTGTCGAATTGACAGTATGAGACGGCGTCGGCTTCTTATAACGACTGCCGCTCTTGTCGAATCGACAGCATGAGACGGCGTCGGCTTCTTTCTTCCTGCCAGTGATTTATGGGGAAAATGGACATCTTCATGGGAGACTTGGTTGATTTTACATTCGATATTAACATGCGTCGGGATGCCCACAGCTGTTTTGGGCACCTCCGGCGCTATACAAGGTCTATCAGTTTCCTAATGCCTCATTTAGAGGCGCTGTTCCCCCGTCAGCCGTCGGTCGCATCCATAAGGTCGCCCTTCGGTTGCGAGGATGAGCTTTTCCTCTTCTCCGACTGCTTCGCCACTTTGAGGGATTGCATGTTGCATCCTCTGGCAGATATCTGGATGTTGACCACCTCGTCCTTCTCGTCTTTGGAGACGAGCTTATGCGCTTCCCCCCGGTCCGAGACATACATTAGCGTCAGGGCCCGGATGGACATCACTGCGTCGGCGTCGCTCAGAGTAACTCGGCCTATCAGGGCGTTGTAGGCGGATGAGCCGTTGATGACGACGAACTCGGCTAGGACATTCTTGGCCGTATTCCCCTCGCCGAACATCACCGGTAGTCGATTGAACCCGGGGTACCAGGCCACCGGAGAAGTCAGTATAGTGGATGGGTGCGGGGCTCAAGTCCTTGATTCTCGGCCGAGGTGTGGAAGCACTCCCTGAACATGATGTTCGTGTAGGCGCCTGTGTCTATCAGACATCTCTTCACTAGGTGGTTGGATATGTCCAAATTGACTACGAGTGGGTCACTGTGAGGGGCGATGACTCCCTCGTAGTCCTTCCCTCCAATAGTCATATCGGGAATGCTGGGGGCGGTGGTCGCTGCGTTGGGCACAAAGTTGATGGCCTGATACAGCTCGTTCAGGTGCCGTTTGTGTCCATGAGCCGACCCACCGTTCTCGTTACCTCCGATGACTACATGGATAACTCCTATCCGTTGAAAAACGGATTTCTTATCTGAGCCGCTGGCGTCAGTCTTCTGGCCTTTGGCCACATACTTGTCGAGGCTCCCCTTCTGGATTAGCTCTTCGATGGCATTCTTCAGATGCCGGCAGTTGTCAGTGAGGTGGCCGGCGCATCCGTGGTACTCGCAGTACTGGTTCGAGTCACCGTCTCCTTTTGGCTTGGGAGGCCGTTCCCACTTCTGGCCCTCGCTTCTGCTCAGGGCGAAGACCTTGGCGGCCGATGCGACCAGAGGGGTTTTGTCATGGTAATGCCTTTGGTAAAACATTCCCGAGCTCTCCCCGGCGCCCGTCGGGCCCTGTTTCTTGGCGGATCTATCAGACCGTGACCTGTTATTGTCACGGCGTTTTTCATCGGATCGTGACCTGTTATTGTCACGGCGCCTCTCATCCGGACTATCATCCCGGCGGCTTTTTCTCTCTGAGGGCTCGGCCTCGCTGGGGCCTACCCAGGTCTTGTGGTAATCTTCCACCTTGATGGCCTGGTCGGCCATCTTCCTCGCGGCGTCTAGGCCCAGGCCCCCGTGCTTGATGAGCTCGTCTTTTAAGTTCCCCTTTGGGAGGCCCTTCATCAGTGCGAAAGCCGCCAGTTCGGGATTGATTTCCCGAATCTGCTGGACCTTGCCGTCGAACCTCTTCATATAGCTTCGTAGAGACTCGTCCTCCTCCTGCTTGATAGTTAGGAGGTCCGACGTCTCCACGACCGTCCTTTTGTTGCAAGAGTACTGGGCTAAGAAGGCGTCCTTCAGGTCGGCGAAACAGTATACCGAACCGTCGGGAAGCCCCTTGTACCAGCTTTGAGCCATCCCATGCAGAGTCGTTGGGAAAACTCGGCACCAGACCTCATCGGGCTGCTCCCATACCGACATGTAAGACTCGAAAGCCTCGGCGTGGTCGGTCGGGTCGCTGTCTCCTTTATATGTGAACACCGGCAACTTCAGCTTGGTTGGCACGGCGGTGTCTAGGACATAATCACTGAGGGGCTGTTTGACCACGTGTCGGATGACACGCGGCGACCGACTCCTCGCGTTCCTAGTCCGGCTTCTCTCCTCGTAGCGGGAAGGACTTCTTCTCCGGCTCGGGCTTCTTCTCCGGCTCTCCTGAGTCGGGCAAGCTGGTTTCCCCGGGGTGTGCCTCGTCGGTGTTGCGGCGCGATGTCCTCTCCCGAGTGCGAGAAGGACTTACGTTTACCACGACCACTTTGGGCTCCTCCGGCGTCTTGGTAGGGTCTGCTTCTCCCGGTGCTCCGTTCGGGTTTCTTGGAGTCACGTTAAGGCCCTGGTCTCGGGACGGCTTCCGCCACTCGTGTCGGCGTGCCTATGTGAGCTGGTGTACTCCCAATCAGGTCCAGGAGTGTCTTGATTTCTTTATGTCAACCACCTGTCCCATGATGGTGACCTGGTTGGCGGGCGGCGGCGTGTCCGGTATTATCGGCATTCCGAATTCCGGTTGGACTTCTCCGCCGGTGGAGGGTTGTACTACTCCAGAATGGTGAAATGTATCATCTTGGTAGAATGTGGCTTCGTCGGTTGCGACTACCTCTTGTTGTTTCGACATCTTAGCTTTTTGGGTGGGTTTTTTGTGTTTTTGTTTTTGTTGTTTGGGAAGGAATGTGACTAGCTTCTAGTGTCGTCTCCCCACAGACGGCGCCAATTGTTCCGAGTGTAATTCCAGAGCAGGTGTTAGTTACCACTCGTAGCTAGTAGAATGATGTCCTTGCTTGAATCCTCCTTGCGGTCTCCTGAAACGATGAACAAACTGAGGGCTCGGCTTTGGCCGAGCGTACTCACTCCGACGCTCAAGTCAGTAAACTTAGAGAGAAGTTGTTGTAACTTGGCTAAGAGTGTATTGTAGAGAGATAAGCAAGATATTACCAGATGAATAGTGGTTATTAGGTCAATTTATGGATCCTTTCCTCAATGAAGATTGAGGAGTATTTATAGGCATTCACCTTTTGTCACGTAGTGGCCAAGTGGCTATCAGGTGAAAAGACGGTTATACCCTCGGCCGATGGACCTGTGGCAGGCTCGCCGAGGGTCTTGGATATGAGTACGCAGATATGTGTCCCGGCTGGCTAGTTGTCTGGCCGAGACCCAGGTGACAGGCCGATGGGCTTCATCGGCTAGACTGTCTAAGTCGTTGACTTTGCTGTGGATACCCTTGACTTTGCTCAATATGTTGACTTGGTCAGCGGTGCAGAATATGCCCCATCAAAAACATTCGATGACAATATACACATGTTAAACAATATTTGTAATAGAGCTAAAAATTCTCTTGGAATAGTGAATTGAAAATAGATAACAATACACAAATGAAAATGCTTATCTGTATTATTTTGGCCTTTTGTTTGTTTAGAGTGTCAAAATTTATTGTACGTATTATGTTTATGTGTCCATTTCTAATTGTAGCTTTCACTTCTGTCTAAACGAATGAACAATTGAAAATATTCGACGGCTAAAACTTGAGTAACTTAAAATGAAGTTTCTATTGATGATTCACCTCCTTCCTTGCTCCATCAGAAAAAATGATATTCATTAGTTAGCTTATCGACAATTTTTTTTTAGCTGGCACACGCCAAGATAAATGATAGATTTATGTGTTTCCATACCATCAGGCGATTCTAGACCTGTTCATTGTTAAATACAGGATTCCCCTGAAACATTTCTACATGTGTGAGTGTGAATTCTACATCTACAACTTTTTTGCCCTTCTTACATAGGAAAGTCGAAGCGAAGATTTCGATGTGAGGATATCGCATCGTGTTATAAATGTCACTCTCATACGTTAGTCATATCTAACAAGATATTAGCATGACATCCCTTAAACTATTGTCTTACAATGTCGTCTTTCTATCACTTTCTTCTTATTATTCTATTCTATTATTTACTCACCGTTTCGCCTTCAATTTTTCAGAAACTATATTGGATTGTTATATTGGACTGAACACCGCTCTTCAATATTCTTTATTAATTGGTGAGTTTGTGATTATTTACTTAATTAGATCATAAAATATGATATTCATTACTAAGCTTATCGACAATTCTTTTTGGCTGGCACACGCAAGAAGAAATGATAGGTTTATGTGTTTCCATACCATCAGGCGCTTCTAAAGCTGTTTCACTGTTAAATACAGGATTCCCCTGAAACTTTTCTACGTGTACAAGTGTGAATACTACATCTTAAGCATTTTTGCCCTTCTTACATGGGAAAGTCGAAGAGAAGTTTTCAATGTGATGATGTCGCATCATGTGATAAATGTAACTCTCATAGAGTACTTATATCTAACGAGGTATTAGCATAACATCCCTTCAACTAATGTCTTACAATGTCGTCTTTTTATCAGCTTCTTCTTTATCTTATTATTTTATTTACCAATCGTTTCTCCTATGATTTTTGCAGCAAATATATTGGATCGTTATATTGGACTTAAGACCGCTATTCAATATTCTTCATTAATTAGTAAGTTTGTTACTCCCTCCACAAACCTATTTTCACCGCATTTGCTTATTGTGGTCTCCAAGACGACACTTTGACCGTGTTTTTCAAAGTCTATATGTTACTTTTTTTTCTTGAAATTTTTTTTTCGTGAAAGATGTCATGAAAATAAGTGTAAATGTTTTTGTTATATAATTTAATAATTTTTATTCTCCAAGTTATTTACGGTCAAAGTTTGAATACTTTGACCTCCTAAAAGCACATGGGGTGAAAATAGGTTTGTGGAGGGAGTACTATTTACTTAACTAGATTAAACATGATACTTCGTCTAACTTACGTTTGCTTTTTTAATTGTTAACCTTCTGCCATTTCTACATGTTGTATATGATTTATCTTGTAGTGCTTTCCAATTGTTCAATTAAAAGCGTAAGAGAAAATATTTTCTTATTTGGAAATTTTGTGATTAATAATTGTTTTCATTTACGCTTAATTCCATAACTTTTCTATTTTCGCAAACCAAATTTATGAAGCTGCTTGGTGCTTTTGTTCGGAAATAGATTTAAAATAAGTCGGATTTTGGCTTGCTTTTTTCGGTTTTCCCCAAGTCGGTTTTTTGCTGTTTTGTGCTTGCACGTCTGTGTCTCTTTTTGCAGGAGTTTATGATGCCACTTTTATACCGAACTTATTTTTATCTTGGTAATTCTTTTCACTTTTGCGAATTAATTATCCGGGAATTTTCCCAACGCATTTTTATCGGTTCGGTTTGCTGGGGTTTGATGGGGTGCTGGTGATTATTGTAGATGTTCTTTATAAATTTTCACATTCCTGACTGTTTTTGTGTTCTTGTGAGATGGAAAATGGAATTCGCCTTACTCAACTTGAGAAATCGAGAGTGTCTTACACAGTAAAATTTGTTACAAGTTTAGCTCACCAATCAACTAATTAAACTACTCACCTATGGGGCTGTTCCATTCCATTCAGATATTCGACTACTAAATTGATTGGCTAAAGTTTTGTGTAACTCAGTGAATGAATCCTTATGGCTGGTACTTTAGTGTTTGGTTACTTTCATTCTATGAAACCTCATCATTTAGTTTTTGAAATTGTTTTTTGGGAAATTCTTTGGTTGTATATGGGGGTTAGATTGACACATAATATTGTTAATTTGCTGGAATGTCGTCATTTAGCTTCCCGTTCAAAAGAAGCTAAACTCAAATCATCAACTGCGAAATTCATCCTTCAATGATATTATTTACCAATAGCCAAACCAAAAAAATTCTAATGCTAGAGTTAATACTCTTATTAATTTCAAAAAAAAATTCGCTACTGTATTGAATTTGCAGAATGTGCTTAAAGCGTAGTAGAAAATCAAATGTTGAATACTTGAATCAAAACCAAGCTCACCTTCTAAGGGATTATATGTGATGAGAGTCTTACATGAATTTTACTTAGCAAATTATATATTCTCTTAAGTTTTGAAATATTGTGTTTATGTGAATTTTATAAACTTAAATATGAATTATATGTGTCTCCCATTCGGCAAGATGCATCACGCTTTAACTTGCAACTTACGCCTGAGTTAGTGGCAGAAGATATTGTAACCCGGTTGAACCGTTGCTCTTTGCAGTCATGCCACTTATAGGCTTTTCGATTTTCAGTAAACTTCCTTCTCATTTTATTATTATCTACCACTGCTTACTCTTTCTTTCCTATTTTTTATGCTTTATCCTCTACTTCGCCATTACCAGCCGTCATACTTGATGGATTTCGCATTTAACACCGGCATGGTCAACGCATTCATTTGGTAATTGGTTATTTAAATATTTTTTGGGCAGTTCTAATTTTCTCTTGAGTCGGAAACAATATTTATAGTATCATAGGGTAGTCATGTGTGGCGGGGTTACCAGCGTCCTTCGCATTGTTACTGTTAACCGACTCACATTTTAAGTGTATAGTCGAATTGACTCACTTTATCATATGTCACATACTTGTAATTAAATTAGATTGATACAAGTGTTTGAATAAATGTAAAGATGTTGGCAGATGATTTTGAATAAAAGTTTACTCCTTTTGGTTATGTGCAGATTTGGTTGTATAATCTACTACTAATTAGTTGTAAAAAAAAAGATTTGGTTTCTTTAATCGCATTTGTTTATTTGCGATATATATCTTCTTGTTTTCTCTTTCGCAGTCAAGCGTAATTTTTTGACTATTTCGTAGCAGTTTCATTTTTTATTACCGGTAATAAAAAAATTTACTACTTCTATTCCGTAACTCCGATTCAATTTTTATATGTTAGTTTATGTTGTATTTGTGCTCACGAGTGCGGTTCACGTTAGGGTTGCATTAATGACTCGGCTAAAGTCTATCACCGGCTAAAGTTTATCGTCTATCACCTGTCAATGCCTCATAAATTTCGCCAATTCTAGAATGGAGATAGGTTAATTATGCTTATCTTCCTTTAACATAATCGTCTTTGTGGTGTATTCCTGAATGTAATTTTTTTTTTTTTTTTTTTTTACATTAACCCCAAGATATTTAATTAACCATAAAAGAGAAGTAACTATGTTGTATCAAAATTTGTTTTATTGCTCTTTCTTTCGTATGGTGTCTAATTGTTTTCTCGTGATAAACTTTTATTTCCGGCGTTAATTTTCTTTCAATCGTGAAAGCCTAATTTTATGTCAAAGTAACTATTGTGTATTGGGAGGTCCACAGAAGGTTTTGCCTTTTTAACCCTTTCTAATGATAACTAATCTTATAATGCGAAATTAATAGTGATCAAACGTTTGTTGAGCCGACAAATAACTGGTAAAATATAATTGTGTATGGAGGGATTTGCACACTTTACAAATTGAAATTGTACTAATTTCTATATTATGATATATACGATAGAGTTTTTAGGATTTCTTACATGCTTTTGATAGAAAATTATACAATATGTTAAGTGTGTATTTTTCGGTTAAAGAACATTTTTTTTAAAATGTTTTCACCTTAAGTAGCTACAGTTTTAACATCTAAATTACTATTTTAGCGATAAAATTTAACCTCTGGCAGTGCAGGTTGCATCTCAGGTTGGATCTATCTCATAAAAAACTGTCATGTTGCAGTTTATAAATACTGCTGTTTTTTTTTTGTGTTTCCTGCAATACTTGTTTTTTTAGTTTACTTCTTGCATGTTGATTGTGACATATCATAAGTTAGGTAAGCTGATATTCAGAATCAGATATGATATGTACGTGTTGTTGCTGCCATGCACTATGTTATCATATATGTCTATATATAGATTTGTTTATGTAACTGCTTGCGTTTTAGAGATTATCTTCACTTTTAAGTATGAAATTTTTTTACTTCTCTTTAAATTAGGAGGATGCAATAGCCCACTTTTCTGTCTATATAAATATGTATAACACCATGAGAATGTCACTGCTTTCGTAATCAAAAGTGTCTTATCTTTAACGTTGACATTCTTTTGCTTATAATTTTGTTTTAAAACAAATTTCAAGTTCTATTGCTTCTGTCTTATAAGGCGGTTGTCTGGATACAAAACTGTAGATAGAAGTACGCCTAACTGTAATATGCATGGAAGCCACGTTGATTTCTAATATTAAACATTAAGGATAGCTATGAGTTTTTTCTATTCTCATTAAATTGCCATTGCCAACATCCACCGTTTTCAATTAACCTTGTTTGTTTGGTTCTGGTCGTGCATTCCTTATAAATTGTACTCTTCTTACTTACTCTTTAGGCACTTGCTCTTTCTAATATAGTTTTTTTTCTAATATATATACACATATATGAAGATTTCTACAACACTTTTTGACGAAAATGTTTAGCTATTTTCAAACGTCTTTCACACAGGAAAAGAACATG
The DNA here is from genome assembly GCF_048544455.1 of Silene latifolia. Lineage (NCBI taxonomy): Eukaryota > Viridiplantae > Streptophyta > Magnoliopsida > Caryophyllales > Caryophyllaceae > Silene > Silene latifolia. The sequence continues at coordinate 301,368,602 of NC_133537.1, forward strand.
AAATTACCAATGTCGTAATCTCAACTGTACGCGAGGACGTTAGAAGAGGTACCCAAAATTTTCAAATGATCATCAGGGCTACAACTAAGGTCGTTGATTTAGCTCCCTAAAACGTTAACAATCATTCGTATATTGTGCTTCTAGACTCCTTTATCGAATACTTAGGAAATCAAGGCAGGATTGGTATGTAAACTAAGACGCAAACTTTATTACACCGTTATATAATAGTTGCTTATTTTTTTAAATATTTTTTTTTCCGAAGACATCATAGGCCTTGCTGTTCATGTGAATTCATCAAGAAAGGTTTGATCAAAATATAGGAACACAGAGTTTGATGCTCGTGATATTTTTCTTCTTGATCAAAGGTTTTACCATTTAATTTACAACTTGGAAGTATGTATACAGTTGAAATTTGTACAAATTAAAGTGACTTTTTTCCTTATTTCAGCATGAAGCCAACAACGTTGACTGTTTGGCAGGCCTTTGTTTCAGACGAAGACCAAACGATTTCAGATATTGTTGCTTCACGACCTAGTGTTCTAGCAACACGAGTCTCGCCTTCTAAGTTTCGTGGTGTAAAATCCATTTTTAAATTTATTTTATTGTTTTACGTTATTGTTCATATGTCAATTTTTTATTCTTTATCATGTTCCACCTTACTTTTCGTTTTTGGTTTTCTATGATAACTTTTGGTCGTTCTTATGTATATATTATTTTTATACAAATCAAATTTCATTTCAGTTAACTACGTATCTTTATTTCCTCGACATTTTCTATAATTTGCTATTACTGGTCGATTTCTTTTAGTAAAGTACATGTTTTATATTTTTTGCTTATCGACCTCAAATTGGTGTACTACTACAGGAGGCCGGTGAAATACAACTTTTTTTTTCTACCATTTGATTAAACTATGATGGCCCTGAAGCAATAGCTCTTAGACAATGGTTTGTTCTTTTTTTTTTTTAAATAAAAAGTTTAACTATTGTAATACTAATGCATTTGTTTGCTTGGAATAGTTTAAATCACTAATTATTTATTATATTTGGTTTGCTTATTGTCACTAATATAGGGAAACCGAAAACGCTGAAGAAATAGCTCGAATTGCAGAAGATTTGCATGCAAATGTTGGTGAAACCAGTAGGATAGTCTTACCGATTGCCGCAGTCGGTTTAGAAGAGGTATGGCCACTTCCGATTTTATGATATTACTAACTATCCAACATTTCTTTTGCCATATATTAGTTTTAGATAATTTTGATAAAAAATTGAAAAAATGTGTCAGGACGACGAGACTGTGTGGATAAAGGGTCATGTTACACATGTTATCAATCCGGAGAGGTGTATATACTCTTCTTGCAGTGTATGCAATAGTGGAACAGAAATGCCAAATAGCGAGAACTTTTCTTGTTTTCAGACCGAAACACCGCATATAGGAACATCCGTTTATAGGTTAGTTGTTATTGGAATTTACTTTGTTATTTTACGGATAGGTTTATTTTTGAATTGCTTGACTATGGGATTGTTATAATTACATTATTTTGGTATAGGTGTAACATGCAAATCCGCTTTGACGACGAAACCTCTGCTATAAAGCTCACTCTTTTTGATAAACTTGCCGAAAAGGTCTTAAAACGGACAGCTACAGAGATTGCCTGCCTCTTTTGCGCTATGGGGATATCGCACATCAGTTAGGGCGTCCACTGGGGCTACTCCTTTCTTTTTAACTTACGGCATGGAAGCTGTGCAACCAGTTGAATTGGAAATTCCATCTCTACGCATTTTACTCGAAAGTCAAATCTCAGAAGCTGAATGGAATAGGGATAGATATGAGGAACTCATCCTCTTGGATGAACGAAGGTTGCGCGCATCGCATAATGTGCAGACATATCAGGCGCGTATCAAACGAGCCTTTAATAAATGAGTTAAGCCCAGGAACATCAAAGAAGGAGATTTGGTGCTCAAGTCAGTCAGAGCCCTCCTACAGTCCTACCTGTCGATCCACAAGGAAAGTTTAAACCTAACTGGGTCGGACCTTTCTTAGTCAAGTCCATAATCTCGGGGGGTGCGGTTAGGATTACAGACCTAGATGGGAATGAATTTGCTAACCCAACCAACCTAGACCAACTGAAACGATACTACCCTTAGCATAGGACAAAAAACGCGCCTCGCGTAACCGACGTGCCGCTTATGCGACACGAGATAAAAATGGCCCTTGGCCCGCTGAAAGAAACCTCATGTCACTATGCTCTTGCATTTTGACATTTCGATATCCTCATGTCATCAAATAAATTGAATTGCACTTCCCTTAGGAGTAAGTAAAGCACATGCTTACTTTTTTTTTCTAAAGTTCATTATAAACTCTTGCTTCGAACAATTATTCTTTTACATTTACTCGAACTACGCACAAGGTTTGATTTCATTTTTTTATGAATACGTAGGCAATCCTTCACAGGATACAACCCATTATTTTAAAATGTAAATAGAAGGACATTTGCATTTGCATTTGAAATTCGACAAGGATAAATAAAGGAAAAATCATAACAGTTTCTTAACTAATAAATCTTTTATTCATTGTTCCATAAATAGTAATAATATGTCAAATACATATAAAATAAAATGCTGAAAATAAATGCTAGGCTAGGTTCTAAAAAACCGCCATTTATTACAACCCAAATAATAATAAATGATACTATAATAAATGACTAAGGCTATTCTTCCATCTTCCCTTTGCCTTTGTCACCCTTACTGTAGATACCCGTATCCGTCGATATTGGAATTTATAGAGAACCCGACAAACACCCGATGATGATAGGACACATGTATTCTTTAGTTGTCATTGTCATTATTTGGGCTCGTTTTACGATGTAGAATGAGCGTTGTCGACGAAGTATTTTATTAATTTAAATGATATTTAAATTAAATGTTTTTTTAAAAAGTGAATTCATTTTATTGTTTTAATTTGAATTTATTTTCTTAAATTTATTTTATTGAAAATAAAATATATTTTTGATTTGAAAAATCATTTATTTTAACGTGTTAATTGATTTGAAAGATCGATTTTGAAAGTTGAAAATTCGTTTTGATCACACGTTTTGGAGCTCCATCGCAGCTCGGTTTTTGAGCCCGTTTTCTTTACGATTTGGCACGAATCTCGAGTTCACTAACCGACCTAGGCTTTCACTTATCCAACCCCAGTTCGAACCCCCATACCCACGTTCCAAATCTCGTCCCAAACATACACAAAACAGCCCAACTCTTTCCCCTTACCCGCGTTAGCTCTTCCCCTCTTCCAACCCATTTTGTGTGCTTCAAAGCTTGACCCAAACCTGCCACAACCAACCCAATTCCTGCCCCTCATTACCCACAACAACCCATCACTAAACCCACCATGAAACCTTTCCACAAACCCGTCCCAAACACCCAACAAGCAGCCCGCAAATAACACAAGCAGCCCCCCCTGTTTTGCGTGCTCAAACCCGAGTCCAAAACCCGCTCCAAACACCACTTAAACCCGAGCCCATTAACCCTAAACCATACCCTAGTATCCTACCCATATTATCTTAGCTTAACCACCAAGAAAACCCCCCATACAAACCTTAAAAACCCCACGAAATAGCTGATGGACAGCAGCTATGCAAACCGAGCCCGACTGCTTGTTGCTCTCTTAAACCCTACTTTAGCTCCCTATAAATACCTCCTCTCCACCATACATTCATTCCTCTAAGTTCTTTATACATACTACCGTCACTCAAAAGAATTAAACTCCAGAAAAAAAACCCTAATTGCCTCTCAAAACCCTCGACAAAACCGAGACATCCAAACTGAAACAGTTTGTGTCTCTCTCGAAATACAATTCGTTTCCCCTTCAAATCTCCATTAAAATTCGATTTTATTGTTCCTAATTAACCACATAACATCCATCTACATCTTAGACAAAGATTCACGAGCCAAATTGACCTTGAGAGTACACGAATACCCTCGAAAAACAGAGTGTCATACAATCTATTTTCGCGGCTTTTCCTGTCTGTCCAGTTCTGTTTGTGCTCATTTTTCGTGCCTAATAACTCAAAACAAGCGTGGTTTGTTTTACGATCTTTGTTCTACTCTAGTTCTAGTTTTCAAAACATCTTTTAAATCTAATTTTCACCGTGAAACGAGTGAGAAATTGCAGTTTGAATGTTGTTGTCCAGATTTACAAAAAATGTGTTGTTTGCTTTGTTCCTTCGTCGACGACGGCCTCTCGAGATAAAATCTACCATCGATTACGACCCAAGACGGTGTCAAAGATACATGTAGGTTGAGGGTGCATCAAATCCTCCTCTTCTCCTTTTCATTTCGTTCTTTTATGCTTGTTTTTTTTATCGTTCGTTTTACGTTGTTTATCGTTTTGTTTGTCGTTTGATATCGTTAACTATGAAACTAGTTTAGTCCGAGTATGAGTTAAAGTACAACCATGAACACCCACGTTGACTTGATATGGGAAAGAAATCTGCCACATCGGTCGGTCGTATCCCCCGTCTCATTTACATATCCTCGTGTTCAAGGTAGGGCATTAATAAAACGAATCCTAACTTCGTTCCTCGCTTTTGACCCCTCGTTTGTTTCGTTCAGTTCAACCTACCCTAGGACCCTTCGCATGTTAGTTCGACCTCTGATTGTTAACATATGATTCATCTAGATGGCTTTAGATCGATTAAATAACCTAATTAGACATGTTAGGTGGCATCGACATAGCTTTAAAAATCGATTAACAATTCTATAACCTAATTGAATGCATCTCTCTTTTCACTTGATTTCTCGCTAGTATAAGAGTGCGTGATTAGAACCTTCTTATTAATACTCGACGAGTTAACTTAATTAGCGAACTTGACCTAATTTGACCCTTTTAGGCCGTGTAGAACACTCGGTTTTAGGCGAAGCTTTCTGACCTCTTTTATCATCAATTTCTAATGTACATTCCATATCTCTTTGCAAATCTATTTAACCTAATGAACCTAACCTAGGAACTAGGGTAGCCGTGTCTGGGGCCGTGTGCTTGGCCGTGCCTTTTGTCATTCTTGCTTCATCTTTACATCGTTTATTCATCGTTGTTTTGTATTTTGTAATTACCTTTTGCTTATCGAGTCGTCTCTTGTAATTCACTTGTAATTAGTTTTCTTTTATCGAGTCAAAACCTCTTCAAAAACCTTAGTCTCATTTGGTTAGACGGTTGTGCTCCAATTCATGTAAGAGCGTAGTAAATCGCATGTTGTTTAAAGCGACATGGCCCGTTTTATGCTAATGCATGCTTTGGTGTGTGACCCAATGTCTAATTCGATAAGATTAAGCGAAAGTACGCATTACGAGGAGTGACCCAAGGCCGTGAGTTATGTAAACCGTGGGCCACCCCTTTGTGCACGTTTTCCTAGGCCGAATGACCATTTGTCGTGTATGGTGTCGTATTTAGCAATTGTATTTAGATCGAGTTGTATCTCTAAATTCTCGTTGTGTCGGCATGAAATGCCTGGGTTGTAATAGGGTAGATCCCAACGGCTCCCCCATTCCCCTTAAGCCTTGTTTGCTTTGTTTCGTATGTTGTTAGATCAATCAACCCACATGCTAAATTACAACTTTGACAAAGTTAGTTTAGTTGCATCTAAATCGACATAGAAACTTCACATGTTAGGGTTTTAAAACGATGTTTGCATATCATATATCGCAGTAGCTACGACCTTGTTTGAAATCCGATACTTGACTTAGTAGAGGCCGTTATCGACGGGCGGGGTTAGGTGTCCTTATGGGCTTCCTAACACTTACCCTCACCCCTTACTCAAGATCTATGGTTTGTGGATCTGTCTAAATACCATTGGATTACGAGAGTCATTCAAATCGAGTGATATAGGGTACAAGTCTTTATCTTTAATCACTCGTAGTTGATTGGCTTTATGCTTTTCAACGAAAGGTGTAAAGTTGACTTGAACGGTTCCAAGTTCCCATAAAACTTGGTGGCAACTCTAATTTGTCTTAATTCGATTCGAAAGAACCTCGAGTCGATAATGCCTAGTGTGGATCCCGCGGACGCAGTTCCCGCGGGCGTTGTCCACACTTACCATACTTCTTGTCTCGTCCACGAGCCGGGCGCTCTTGCGTTATCTCCGACTTGATCACCAACGGTCGTTCTCGTGGTCAAGCCTTACCATTTCGATCCATCACCATCTTCTCGGCAGAGGCGGTTTTCGGTTTATTCAATGGACGAACGACTCGGAATCCGACCTCTTCTTCCTCTTCAGTCAAATACTTTTGGTTCTCCTTTGCTACTTCGCGGATCTTATAATCCACGAGCTCGTGCTTCCACAGCTTCTCGCGCTCTTCAGATGTACCAGATTTTCTCCATTGAAAATATGAGTCAGATACCCATAAAGAGCCAATAGGAACTGGTATGAACCACATGTTTCTCTGGGACCACCGATGTACCCATTCCTGACAAGACTCCAAAGTATGTGCCAAGGCAGTCTGAGGAACGGTATCTAGCTTTGGAATTTTCTACTTCAGGCCCACTTGCCTCATCAATCTCTTAGGAAAAATGCAAACCATGAATTCCAACCCAAGGACACGAATTGACCGTGTCATATCCAAAGATGAGACTCTAGTAACTGACCTGATATGCCACCATGGTACAATCCATCGAATAAAGGGACCACTTTCACTCTTCAACTTATTTTCCCAGTAGTTTCATACCCGAGTGAAGTCCACCATGTATAGCCTAGTTCTCATTATAATTGATCGAGCATGATATCCTTGCACGTCAACTAGGGGCTCGATCAGCCGCAGCCGTTCCATCAGCCAAACCTGCAAAAGGGACGAGAATTAATAGCCATATGTCGGCAGAAAACGAAAAAAAAAACGAAAAACGAAAAAAAAAAGAAAAAAAAGAAAGAAAGATGAGAGAAAAAAACGGTCGAATTCTTACCGAATGACAGGACTTCCCAGATAAGGAAGCTCGCAGTTAGCCTTCCTATTATCCAAACCAAGGATGGTCTCCCCTAAGACTAGGCATGCTAGGCTCTTGTGCAGCTCCATTTGCTCTATTATGCTCAGAAAACGAGGATCACCCATCATCTCCTTATTAACATGCCCTTGAAAGACATGGCAATGAAGTAGACAAAACCCGAAGGCCCTGCGCCTCGCAGCATAAGAAATGGTAGGGTGCTCCCCATTTATAAATCGGTCAACAAAGTCAAACATGCGGACACCTTTTGAAGTCACAAAACGGTCCACCTCAGCCTTGGTTAGTCCAAGCAAATCATTGAATTTATTTTTATAGCCTTGAGAGCTATGAGGTATAGCCGGTACAATTTCTGGATCCCATCCCCCAATAGCAGCTATTTCCTCAGGAAAAGGACAAATTTCGCCTCCCGGAAAGGCGAATACGTGAAAATTTGAGTCCCAATACTCAAGACAAGCATCCAAGAAAGGCTTTACCACTTTCACTAACTTGAGACTTATGATCGATCCTAAATTAAAAGCACCCATGTCTTGTTTCTCAACATTTGTAAACTCGTTCGTCCATTCCCTCAGACGGTGTTCAAAGACATCCATAATTTTTGAAATTTGTTTGAGAGGATATGTGAGCTTGACATAGACGGAAGAAAAAAAGAAAGAATTGTGTGAATAAAAGCTAAACCGAAGTCTCTATTTATACTATTCGATGTTTCCTAAATTCTGTCGAGGACTGACAACTTGGGGAAATGACGCAGCGTTTGCTGCGCCTCTTCGAAGAGTCGCAGTATGCTGCGCCTCTTCCCCAAGTCTTCCTTCCGTGTTTTCAGCCACGGATCTTTCCTATTTTGCTTTTTAGCTAAGTTTCCTATTCCTATAGGAGCTCAATTCGGTAATTTCGACTAAATTACCAAGTTTTATGTTTCCTAATCCTTTTCGGGTTTGCTTTTCGAGGCAAAATCGATGTTATCGCCAAAACGCGCACACTTACTCATTTTCATTTCTTTTTTTTTTGGGAATCATTTCACTCCTATTTTCAATACATTTCACACTTAGCCATTTCTTTTAATTTTCTTTTTTTAGGGGGTAGCCCTCCCTACCGTCCGGTCATTTATTGCTCATTTTCTGGGCATTTTTATCATTTTCGCTCATTTTCGGGCACTTTTTTTTTTTTACTTTTTTTCATTTTGCGCTAATTTATTTCATTTTGCGCTAATTTAAGCCACCTGTATGCAATATGTTTTACTTGTAATTTCTATGTAAATTTTGGCAGCATGACGGCAAAAACCGTCACCCACCAAACCTGTTTTTCTAAGCTAACTTACAGGAACAACAAACGCCCAGCAGCAAAGGCACTCAGGCCATTATATACACAACCAAAAGACAGTATATACATCAAACTGGGGGCACTCGCCCAAAACAAAGTCTGAAAAGTCCAAAATGTACAGATATACAAAACAACAAAAAATGACAACTAGTCCTGGTGACCCCTCAACTCGGCTACGGTCGTCTCAATAACGGCAATCTCGGCGTCCCTGACCTCGAGCTCTCTCAACAAACGAGTCGTCTCCTCCTGGGACTGCGCTAGCTCATGCTCCAGGTCACGCTCTCTCTGCATAAAATGGAGAAATGCCTCATTTCAATAAGATGAAGTAACATTTCGTTGCAACAAAATTCGAAATGTCAAAAAATAAATAAGGAAGGGAAGGGGAGGTTCATACCTGTCGTCCCGGGCCAGCTAAGAGTGCCTCGATGGCCGTAGCTCGCAGCCGGTTGGCCATCCTCCACAGCTCCACGTACCTGGATGGTGCAACCTGTATTCAAATACAAAGAAGGTTCAAGAAGAACAAACGCATTCCATGCAATAAAAACAATAAAGACAACCAAAGCTGGGGGCTTACCCTCCTCACAAGGTGCTGCAACTCCTCCAAGCCAGCGTCCGTCACCTCCTCGCTGAAGTCGCGGATCTTTGAGATCGTCGTCATGCCCACCGTGTCAGTGTACTCGAGTGTCTCTAAGTAAGCTGGGGGCTTGGCGCCTGCCACCTCAATCTCCTGCGAAGTTCGAATGATTCTTTATTTGACGATCGTTCGTCATTTGTCAAATCAATTCAAAAACATGTAACAAAGTAAAAGTGCTTACCACGATCGGCCAGTACGCCAACTTTTGGTGGACGAACTCGGAGTACTCCTCGCCAGGAAGAAGGAGGGCGTCACCCCCCGCGTCAGCCAAGTTAGCCTCTCTCTTAGCCGCAGAAGGCTCCCTAAACATCGTCCGTGGAGGATCGATGGGGACCGCAAAGGTGTCGCGAATTCACTGCCGAGTCAAACACTCGCCCAAGTACCACACAGGTCCCATGGGCGTCGTCAGCGACAACCGACTCGAACTCCTGGTACGAAGGACCTCGAACACAAAAGCTGGAACCTCAGGGTAGTCCTCCCAAGGTCTAGGCACCCACTAAAATAAGAAAATGAGGGGTCATTCCTATGATCGGCTCTAAAAACGAGGGATCATTCTTATGATCACTTCTAAATAGAAAGACAGAAAAGGAAAAGTAATCGAATGAGGATGGAAGGCACTTATGCTGTCCAACGTCAGGGCATTCACGCCCCTCCGACAAACATCATAAGAAGAGCGCTGACTCTTCTTACGACACACCACCCAGTCCCTCACGACAGGGTACGCCCTCGGCTCAGGCTCCGTCCTCTTGGGCGCAAAGCTAGGGAAGTAGAAGTACACCCACGCCTGCAGACAAAACAATGATTAGTTTCTACAATAATACCAATAAAGAAATGAAGAAATTGTTAGAAATTATTAATCTCATTATTTCGACATATTCATATATGTGATATTTAATTTAGTCATAAATTAAATCTTGATCTTATGCATGCAAACATATTAAAAATAGAGAAGAAATCGTCATTCTTACTATAGTAGTTTCGGATTTAGGGCACAAGTGAGTTCTCCTTCTCACTTGTTCTTGAGCTTTCCTTATAAATGGAAGAACAAGGATTCAAGCTTAGAATCCCTCCCAAAGATGAATACCCAAGATAACCTCTTAAAAACATAATATTATTTGAACTAGAACAATATTAATCTTATTAAAAATTGACCCAAAAATTTGTATGTTCTCTTGAAATTTCGGCCAAGAGAGGATGAATTTTGGAGTATTTATTTCTCTTTCTAAACTTCTATAAGTTATTTGATGAATGAATAATAATGATGCACAACACAAGTAGTGATTTATGTGCATTATAGAGATTATAAAGGGTAAAAACCCTTTACTTGCTAGGTTGGGAAACCGGGTATGGGGAAGGGGCAATGGCCAATGCATGACCAAGATGCTCTTCACAAAAGCAACTAGGTGTGCATGGCTAGAATTTGGGTTTAATCATTATGCTCCTTATATATTATAAAACATAATAAAAACCCCAACCCACTCCCTTATTTCGGTACATATATTGTAAAATGGAAAGTTCATTTTACAATTTATTTGTCAATTTGTCACATGTAACATGTTCCATGACATCTTACATATAAAATGTATTTTTAACAATTAAAAATCAACATATTAATAAAATATGTCACTTATAAAAATTAACATAGTAATTCATAATTACTTGTACCAAAAAGTGTTTCCGTATCATAAACTACAACATTGTGTATTTATAATAATTTATTCATTCCGTTTCAATTGTTTCCGTAAACAATAATTTCATCTAAGTAATAAAACAATTCGATCACTTAGACCGTATCTTATTTAATCAAATTACAATGAGACACGTAAATATTACTTCCAAAATCGTCCGTCAATTTTTAAGTAATTTAATTAACTCGTATCGTCATACGATCAATTAAATATTCAATTAAGAGTGTTACCCTTTAGGTATGACCTAAGGGGATCAACTGATCACCACCGTCGCACGACAATAATGTCAAACTCTAGTCAGCCAATCATTACCGATATGTGTGGACCAGTTGACTGTAAAATATTACTTCCCTCATGTATTCTTAATATGAGATTTAAACATGTGATCATCATGATCGACAGTTGTGATCGCATTATTGTCGGAGGACACATATTCCAACAATCTCCCACTTGTCCTCGACAAGTGTGCGTCACCAATTCTCTTGTCCTATTACTATCTCCCACTCAATGCAAGGTATCTTTCAGGTCGTACTTGCAAGTGATCATATCGAGAGTGGTTTCCTCGATCTGGAGAATAACTGATTGACCGGAATTTATCTACCATAGATACCTTCCGAGCGTGGCCACGCATTTCCAGTTCATTACTCCTCGAGTGGCCCTGAGATATTGTTATAACCCTGACAAGGGGCGGACAATTCCTATCGCACTTATTCCCTTCGACTAGCCACAGCCATCATAACCCAAAATATGCCCATTTGACCCCATTTACGAAGGTCGTAGTAATATAAATCAAAGTTAATCTGAAACTGTGCCACCTTAGGCGAACAGTCTTTAGTCAAAAGTATCGACTCATTAGAATACTATAGTAGCTCTCGCCACGACCAGGCTATATAAATTTGCCAGAACTCTATAAGCGGTCATAAGGCCCGACAAAGTGTTCCTAACAGTCTGCCTATGTGATCGACTAGTCATCACACATGACTCCATGGCACTTGAACTTGCCATCAATCGTATCACACTCTAGTCACTTCGAGACGTCACCTCATGTAAGTGACTATGGGCGAATACAATGCTAATCTGTGTTCACTTTAACGGGGTTCAATTATCTCTACAACCCGTTTGGATGTAACAAAGTATAAGGTGAGTTAATAATAACTCAAACGACGAATGTCGACATCACACTCGGGTAGTCAATACAACATTATAACCTTGTGATGTATATCATAAGTGTGTAAACACTAGTCAATTTTAATAGAAGTTTAACATACCATGTGTCCATGTGTTCATACTTCTTGTATTGCACTATCCTTTAATTTATATTCATGTTATCTCTCATAGCATGAACTTTACCAAGTACACATTGTTGGGGCTGGTGTCCTTTACAGTTAGTGCAAGGACTTATAAATCTCTAAAAGGATCAAAGGGCATACTTTTGGTATTATTATCAGTTGATCCACGTTTATCAATAACGGTTGGCTTGCTAGATAAGTTTGACGTTATTGTCATACAGATGGCGGTGATCAACTGGTCCCTAAAAGTCACACCTATAAGATACGTTTGAGAGATGTGACAGTATGAAAATACAGTCATGTTGATGCCAAATTTGACTAACCAGTTAGTCGGAGTTATTGACTAGTAATTAGTCAAACGCGATGTTGAGATAATTATTTAATAAGGATTAAATAATAATGGCTAAGACGAATTAAACAGTTAATTCGTAAATTGAATATAAACGATTTATATTTAATTAATGTATATTGAATTAATTATACAATATTGTCTTTATCGGACATGGATTAATATTTCAACTAACCCGTGTTATTAGTTGATATTTTAATAGCCGATAACCGATGACGATTTATAATAAAAACCGCGTCGTATACATTTAGCAATTTTCGAGCCGGACCACGAGGTAAGATTAAGAGGAAGTGGAAGCCCACTTCCCCATGCAAACCCACGGTTGGCCGAAACACACAAAAGGAGAGCTCCTCTCCTTTTGTGACCTAGACAATTCATTTTGCACAAAAAAATTAGGGTTTCAGAGTATTTTTCTCTGAAATTTCTAGATCTCACATCGAAGAACCTCACATATAGCTCTCTCAATATTGCAAGTCAATTAGAGAGCATTTCTAGCACAAGGGCATAGTCACAGACGGTCTTGGGTGCAACGATTAGGAGGAAATCTCTGCTGATTTCTGTTCTTTACGCCGCACATCAAAGGACCCGAGGTTGATTCTTAATCTTTATCGTTTTCTATTGTATTTCGTTTATGACCATAAATCGCATGTTATATTTACGTTATAATCCTTAAAATTAAGGGAATTTTACGGATATTTCCCTACAAGTGGTATCAGAGCGAGGCCACGTAAATTTACATTGTGATTTTTCATAAATCGATTTGAAACGATTTTGTTTTTGTCATAAAAACCGTGCGGCAGCCTCTCGGCAGAATTTTTTTTGTTTTGCACACGGCTGCTTTGAAATTTTTGTCTTGGGAACCGTGTCCAGTTTACACGGTTGCACTTGTTGTTGTTTTTATCTTGAAAACCGTGTCGTCGCATGTTTTACACGGCTGTTTTTGCTTGATTTTTCGATTTGTTCTTTTGCATATTGTTATTTTATACGGAGATTATAACAATATGTTAATTTTTGACAATTGTTGATTTGATTTTCCGCGTTTTAGATCAAAAATTGCAATTGTTTTGCTATGTCAAACTGTTTTCACGAGGGTTTTATGTTTTCAGCATGTTTTTGCCCTTGATCGAACATGTTACTACTCGATCGAGAGCCCTTCTTTGTTGTTTTTGCTCGATCGAGCACTTCGACTTGATCGACCCTGTTTAAAACCCCACTGCTCGATCGAGTAGTCCTCGTACTCGATCGAAAGCGATCTTCTTTCGATAAAAGTCCTCGATCGACCACCAGTTTTGTCGATCGAGTTCTTTCTGTTTGACATACCTCTCGATCGACTAGCAGTTCAGTCGATCGAGCCCTTTTATTCCTCGATCGAGCACTTTTGTCCCTGGATCGAGGGATTTTGTTTTGGCAGCTTTGAATTTTACTCTTTTGTTTTAAATTCTCTTTTGGCAATAAATCGTACATCATACGGATGTTGTACACTCGCTTGATAGTGACACGGTTCACTCACGTACCATACAGTTATTTTAAAGCGTATTTAAAGTAACGGATTGTAATAGATTAAAATTAATCAGATGGAAGCGGTTTTATCACATAATTTTGATCGTTAAAAGGTGGTTTGGATAAATTTAACATAATTACGGAATTATGTCACGAATAAATTTGTTTTAGTTGATGTATTTTATTTATCGTTTTGTTGAATGCCTTGAATGCTTTTAATTACGTATTTATTTTACAATCGGTTGTAACTTAGTGTGGCCTTAGTAGAACGTGTTACCGTAATGATGGAACACGGTCTTGGTTGTATTTTGAGATCTCGTATCTCCGTTTTGGATTTTTCACTTGTAATTACAGTTTTTATTTAGAATGTAAATAGGTTTATATTTTGTAAATTTTAATTGTTATTTTGAGAAGACCAAAGATGGAGAATCGGATGCTCACTCCCGCTACATGGATCAAGATGGAACATCAAGACAAGCTTCTCGGGTCCAACGGTGGATTCCAAAGTTGTTTTATGTTCTTTTTATTAGGATAGGCCACACTAGGAATTTTATTTACGTATTGCATTCTTTTATTTATTTTTCGTAACGATTATATGCATCATATTCCGCCTAAAACCAAACCACCTAATTTATTGCATGAAAACTGACTCATATAGAGGTCACGCGTTAGTTTTCTATGACATTCATATGTCACACGATTTTAAGCCATCTCCTAAGTTAATTCATTCACGTATTGCTAGTTATTCGTTCACTTAAAATGAATTTAAACTAAGTTGATGGGATCTTCCTTGTATAAACCAAAATTGAGAATGGTCTTTATAGGTCAAACTCCAATGAGTCCCTTCTTCGTCGGTAGGCATAATATGACCCCTTCTACGTCGGGTAAGTTGGAACCGATTGACCTATTTTATCTCAACACTATGGTCACTCGTACGATCCTGTGATTATGATGGACTATAGATAGGATTTACGGAAATCTATCGACCAAGAGTTCTTACGGAAGAATTAGCTAAACAGTTGGCTTATCAATTGAGTCTTGGGATCACTTGTATCATTCTTGAGGGAGATCAATTATGCAAGTGCGAGAGTCTACACGTTAAAATGAATTTTTAAATAGACTTAAATCACCTCGATGAGTTGCATATTTCGTTTTTGTTTTTCTTTCTTTTTCAGTGTAGATCACGAACATTTAACTGCTAATAACGAAATGGCTGGTCCTACTAACGACCCAATGCCAAGTGCCACATTGGACCGTGAGTCCTGGCTTCGGATCTTCATGAATCAGATGAATCAGTCTACTCGACTGAAGAATGATGGATCAAACTTCGCGGACTGGGAGGCGGCATTACGGAATGCTGCCGCTGCTGACGGGAAGCTCAAATATCTATTAGAGCCCATCCCGGCAAACCCAGGTCCCACGGCTAGAGCTAACGAGATCGCCAAGTTTAACGATTTCTGTATGGAAGCGCGTGCGATTAAAAACGTACTCATTTTTGCAATGGAACCCAATTTGCAGAAACGCTTCATAGCCCATGGTGCAAACAAGATTTTCACCACGCTCACTAAGGAATTCTCGAAAGCACCGAGAATCGTGACCTATGAGCATACCACTCGCTTCTTTGATGCGAGACTCCAGAAGGGCCAACCAGTTAGCCCATACATTCTCAGCATGATTGAGAATGTCGAGAAGCTGGAGACGCTTGATTGTAAAATCAGCGAGAACATTGTGATTGACCGCATGCTTCATTCACTCCACGATGGTTTTGCGCTCTTTAGAGCGAATTACTATATGAATGATTTGAAGAAAAGTCCCCATGAACTGCACTCCCTTCTCGTACAGACCGAGAAGGACATGAAGTTAAGTGGGAGCTTGAAACAGGATGTTCTCGTTGTGTCAAACAAGGGCAAGGGTAAGGGCAAAGCTCCGGCAAACCTAGCAGTAGGTAAACCGAAGTTCAAGAAGTCAGGGTCAGGTAAGAGTGGGCCTGGTGAGTCGAGCAACTCATCAAGCGCGACAAAGAGCAAAACCGAAAACATGGAATGCCATCACTGCCACAAGACTGGGCATTGGAGGCGCACATGTCCTGTTTATCATGAGGACATAAAAGCAGGTCGCGTTAAACCTGTTGGTATGTCTTCTTCTTCTACTTTTATTCATATGATTGAGATTAACCACGCAAGTTACGGAACTTGGGTGCTAGATACTGGCTGTGGTTCTCATCTGTGTAATCATGTGCAGGGGCTCCGAAACATCGAACCCCTCGTAAAGGGTGAGGTGGACCTGTGTGTCGGGAATGGAGCACGAGTGGCTGCCGTCTCGAGGGGAACATATGTGATCCAGCTTCCTAGCGGATTTGAGTTATCTTTATATAACTGCTATTATGTACCCAGTCTTTCTAAAAACATTATTTCAGTTTCTGCACTTGAAAAACTTGGTTTTTCATTTGTAATAGAGAATAATTCTTGCATTTTCTCATTACACGATATGATTTATGGCAAGGCAGTCTCCATGAACGGAATTTATGTTTTAGATCAGACCACCAAAATATTACACGTAATGAATAAAAAGTTAAAGGTTGGTGACAAAGATCAAACATATCTATGGCACTGCCGTATGGGACACATTAATGAGAAACGCGAAAAAATGACTCTCATCAAAAATGGAGCTATCTCGGCCTTTGATTTTCAATCATTTGGCACGTGTGAATCATGTCTCATCGGTAAGATGACTCGGATTTCCTTCAAAGGTGTTGGAATGCGCTGCCGACCTATTAGGACTCATACACACGGATGTATGTGGACCTATGTCAATCACCGCACGAGAAGGCTATAGGTATTTCATCACTTTCACGGACGATTTAAGTAGATATGGCTATGTCTACTTAATGAAGCATAAAAGTGAATCCTTTGAGAAATTCAAAGAATACCAGAATAGGGTACATAACCTATTGGGTAGAAAGATTAAAACACTACGTTCAGATCGTGGTGGCGAGTATCTTTCTCACGAGTTTGATCAACACCTCAAAGACGGTGGGATTGCCTTACGCTTAACTCCACCGGAACACCTCAATTGAATGGTGTGTCCGAACGGAGAAATCGAACTCTACTTGATATGGTTCGATCCATGATGAGTCACACCGTGTTGCTTGACTCATTGTGGGGTTATGCTCTTCTGTCAGCTCTAATACTTAACCGAAGTCCGTCTAAAGCTGTTGACAAGACTCCATATGAACTATGGAAGGGATCGGTCCCCAACTTGTCCTTTATATGGGTTTGGGGCTGCGAGGCTTATGTCAAGTGGAGACACGAGGATAAGCTCGGCCCGCGATCGGTCAAGACATACTTTATAGGTTATCCTAAAGGAACACTTGGTCATTACTTCTATTCGCCAACCGAACAACGCGTTTTTGTTGCGGCTAGTGCGACATTCTTAGAGAAGGAATTTCTCGAGAATGCAAAGAGTGATAGAACCTTCGACCTGTCGGAGATTCCAGAACCAAATACCGAGCAACCATTGGAGGAACCAATTCCTTCAATCCCGGCTGCGGTGAATATTCCTGAGGAACCTAGGAGGTCGGGAAGAGTCTCTATTCCTCCGGACAGATACATTGGTATGGTCGAGGAACATGACATAGATGACATTCTACTCTTAACGAGTAGTGAACCCGCAACCTATAAAGGTGCCATGACCAGTTCTGACTCAAAGCTATGGCTTGAGGCCATGCAATCCGAGATGGACTCCATGTATGAGAACAACGTATGGGATCTTGTTGACTTGCCTGCTAAGGTTCGTCCCCTTCAATGCAAATGGCTTTACAAGATAAAGCATTCTGTGGAAGGTCAACAAGATATCTATAAAGCACGACTAGTTGCTAAAGGTTTCACCCAAGTGCCAGGTTTGCACTACGATGAAATTTTTGCACCCGTAGTCATCTTTGCGTTCCATTCGGATTATCTTAGCGATTGCCGCTTTTCATGACTATGAAATTTGGCAGATGGATGTGAAAACCGCCTTCTTAAACGGTTATTTGGAGGAAGAGTTGTACATGGTACAACCCGAAGGGTTCATCGATCCAGAACATCCTAAGAAAGTATGCAAGCTTAAGCGTTCCATTTATGGACTTAAGCAAGCATCTCGGAGTTGGAATCATCGCTTCGACCAAGTGATTAAAGAAAATGGATTTACTCGATCGGTCGAGGAACCATGTCTTTATATCAAGTCGAGTGGGAGCAAGATTGTCTTCCTAATATTGTATGTCGATGACATACTCCGGATTGGGAATGACATACCTCTCTTAACTTCGGTGAAAGTATGGTTGAAAAACCATTTCCGGATGAAAGATCTGGGAGAGGCACAAAGAATTCTAGGCATTCGTATCTATCGAGATAGATCACGTCGGATGTTATCTCTCGTCAGAGTCTTACATAGACAAAATCCTAGAGAGATTCAAAGCATGACTAACTCCAAAAGGGGTTTCTTCCTATGGCCCTGGGGTGCATTTGAGCAAGTCTCGGGCACCAGAGACACGGAAGAGAAAGAGCGCATGACACGGATTCCTTTATGCTTCGGCTGTAGGATCAATCATGTATGCCATGATATGCACACGTCCGGACGTGGCATATGCATTGAGTATGACAAGTCGATTCCAACAAAGATCCAGGTGAACCACATTGGATGGTGTCAAGAACATTCTTAAGTACCTACGGAGGACTAAAGATTGGGCATTGACTTATGGAGGCCATCAAAAGCTATGCGCAACCGGTTCTGTGCAGATGCTAGCTTCCAAACGGATCGAGATGACTCGAAATCTCGGTCTGGATTCGTTTTTACTCTTAATGGCGCGCGATCACTGGAAGAGTTCCAAACAAACTGTTACAAGAGATTCTACGACCGAGTCCGAGTACTATGCCGCGTCGAAGCTATAAAGGAAGCGATATGGATGCGTCAATTCTTACATGGACTATCCGTAGTGCCTAGTTCGAATGACCCGATCACCATCTATTGCGACAATAGTGGTGCCATCTTCCAAGCTAAGGAGCCAAAGTCTAGCAACAAATCTAGACATGTACAACGGAAAGCTCATCTAATCCGAGATTACGTGGAGCAAAAGGAAGTAGTGATAGAAAAGATTGCTACAGATGATAATATAGCAGATCCTCTCACTAAACCATTACGACAAGATAAGCATGAAGGGCATGTTAATTCCATGGGAATTAAACGTGTTCCTAAGTTGTAGTACTCTTTTTATGGATTAGATTCATTCTCTTTTGTACTCTATACGACATCATCGTTTTGATATTTATATATTTTGTTTTTCATGTGGAATTTGTACGACAATTTTGAACACCACAAAGTGAACTGAACAAACATTATATTTTTGGTCCTTAATTGCCCACGTGAGCTGATAACTCTGGCAATTATTTTGTGACGTTGGTTGATGGTGGGTTCAACGAGCCATAAGTCAAACGGTTGACTGACCAATCACAGAGGCGAGTTATACGGATATCTCGTAGGACACAATTGTGACATCGACGTGGAGTCCTAAATGTTTTATAACATTCGGTGCCAGGTCGTGGATAGGACCTCCATGGTGATCCTAAGAGTCGATTCTTTTGACTATCGACTGTCTCTTGAGACTAAGGCAGATTTTGGGTGACTTTGGTTTCTTTCTCACGGTCATCCGTAACAGGGGGCCAAGTAGTTTTTTTCTGGGTCATTTCATGCTGTGCTTAGATCGGAAGGAGTCGAGTTGAAGGAAATATTCAGCCTTTATCAGGTACTCGATATTTCTCAGGGCCACTCGAGGAGTTGTAACTGAAATGCATGACCATGCTCGGATACGGATTCGTTTTATCAGTTAAGTTACTCTCTAGTCGGGGAAACCACTCTTGACATTGATCGATTGTAAAATACGACCTTTGCGGATCCGGATCTGCAAATTGTTTTACATTGAGTGGGAGAAATTTTAAATGAATATGAGAATCGGTTATCGCACATACACTTGTACGGACAAGTGGGAGTTTGTTGGAGCTGTGTCCTCCAGTGAGTGCGGATAACGTCATTGCACGTACACTTGTACGGACAAGTGGGAGCATGTTAGGGCTGGTGTCCTTTACAGTTAGTGTAAGGACTTATAAATCTCTAAAAGGATCAAAGGGCATACTTTTGGTATTATTATCAGTTGATCCACGTTTATCAATAACGGTTGGCTTGCTAGATAAGTTTGACGTTATTGTCATACGATGGCGCGTGATCAACTGGTCCCTAAAAGTCACACCTATAAGATACGTTTGAGAGATGTGACAAAGATGAAAATACATCATGTTGATGCCAAATTTGACTAACCAGTTAGTCGGAGTTATTGACTAGTAATTAGTCAAACGCGATGTTGAGATAATTATTTAATACGGATTAAATAATAATGGCTAAGACGAATTAAACAGTTAATTCGTAAATTGAATATAAACGATTTTTATTTAATTAATGTATATTGAATTAATTATACAATATTGTCTTTATCGGACATGGATTAATATTTCAACTAACCCGTGTTATTAGTTGATATTTTAATAGCCGATAACCGATGACGATTTATAATAAAAACCGCGTCGTATACATTTAGCAATTTTCGAGCCGGACCACGAGGTAAGATTAAGAGGAAGTGGAAGCCCACTTCCCCATGCAAACCCACGGTTGGCCGAAACACACAAAAGGAGAGCTCCTCTCCTTTTGTGACCTAGACAATTCATTTTGCACAAAAAAATTAGGGTTTCAGAGTATTTTTCTCTGAAATTTCTAGATCTCACATCGAAGAACCTCACATATAGCTCTCTCAATATTGCAAGTCAATTAGAGAGCATTTCTAGCACAAGGGCATAGTCACAGACGGTCTTGGGTGCAACGATTAGGAGGAAATCTCTGCTGATTTATGTTCTTTACGCCGCACATCAAAGGACCCGAGGTTGATTCTTAATCTTTATCGTTTTCTATTGTATTTCGTTTATGACCATAAATCGCATGTTATATTTACGTTATAATCCTTAAAATTAAGGGAATTTTACGGATATTTCCCTACACACATCTAGGTTCCCAACCTAGGTTTAGATTCTTTATCTTGAAAGAACTTTCTTGTTGTTTATCACATAACCAACGAATTGTGGTGGAAGATATAACTTGCACCGGTCAAGTGTTCTACCAACTCGCAATGCACTAGGTATACGTTTTGTAGGGTCTTGCAACAATTGTCAAGATGATTAGCTTAGCACTTCTCATAAGTCCTAGCATATTAGAAAATATTAGTTTTGAGTAACTTCTTACTATAACTAAGTATCTTTCCAACTTCTTATTTCTCCTTTTAGCTTGAATAGCTTAGGATTTTCATAAATCCTTACGCGTTTTCGAACTTCAATATGTGCAACTTTTTGTCACATAATAGAGTGTTCTGTCAAACACTAGAATAGCTCATTAGTTCTCCTCGAGAATTCATGATGATTCTTCTATGGCTTGCCAATGACTCATCATGCTCTTAAGTATATGATTCATTATTGGACATGTGCATGATTATTCTAATGGCGGAAACATTAGTAATTTTAATCATGTGATTAACCATTTTTAGGTTCAATGAATGACCATGACTGCTTATGGTAATTCCATTTTCACGATATGATTAACCTACGTTTCTCGTTGATTTGATGTGTATATCTCAATACTTATCCAACATCCCATGATGTGATTGGATTCATCATAGTCCATTTTCATCCAGAATTGAAAACTCAAACACTTCTTTGTGAAAGATAGTGCTAGCTCGTCATTCTCAATGAGTAATAAGTTATAAATTTTACAGGATGATTGCTCCCACTAAATTCCATATCTTCACATGATAATTTCAAACTCCCACTCAATTCCACATGTTTCGCAATTGACTACTCAATCGAAACATTTTAAGAATTGAAATACATTTTGCTTTGCCAAGTTATTAAGATAAAACCAAATATGTTCTCAACATATCTTTTCAAAATACCTATTTAGAAAAGGTTTCAATCTTAAACTTATGGAAAAGATTTTTAATCTCTAACTCATTCATTTTACAATGATGCGTAGCAATGTCATTATTTAAATGTGAATTTCTTTTAATACACGTCCTTCTCAAAATACCCTTTTTCGGAAGGAGGTTTAACCATTTCGTTTTCATAATGAGGTTAAGTAATGACACTAGCGTGGTTAACAATTAACTTAGCTTTTGTAGATATCAGCATATCTTCCTTTGCAACTTTTAGTCATAAATCTCATTTATTTTCAAGGATGCAACTTTGTTTCATTTAGGCTCTTAAGTAAATATCAATATTAAAACTCATGGTCAAGTGTTGTTCATAAACTAGCCAAATCTCTTGTTAAGACTTTTCTTTAGTCATTTTCTTCCAAAACTTTCTTTTGGTCTCCTCGTGTAGTTATCTTGAGAACATATTCTTTTGATTACTTCACTTGGTCTCTTTTGTCATGTAGATCTCATCTATTCGAGACCATAGATCTCATCTATTCGTGTATACTTTTTATTTAGGTATACAAATCATTCTTTCTTTCGTAGATCTCATTTACTCTACCATAGATCTCATCTATTCGTGTATACTTTTTATTTAGGTATACAAATCATTCTTTCTTTCGTAGATCTCATTTACTCAAGTATACAAATTATCTTGGCATTCATTGTGTCTTCATTTTTCTCCCACTCTATCTTTAGAATAAATACACTAGATATTCAAAGATAGCTTATGAGACACAAATAATGATTTTGAAGTATAAGGAGGACTATCTCATAGATTGACTAATCGTTTTAGATTTGATGAGTGTACCTGGTAATTTACATTCCTTTAGGAGAGTTCATCAACTCAACATAACTTTATAATTGATCATACACAATGTAGGAAATATCGGTATACTTCCCTTTAAATTATAAGGATTATAACGAAATTATGTTTATGAATACGAAGTATACCCTTGTGAACCTATAAGAGATTTATAAATGTTATCACACTAATTTGTGGAGGGCACAAGCTCCAACAAACTCCCACTCCCACTTCTCCTCACAAGTGTATGTGCGATAACCGATTCTCAAATCCTAAAATTTCTCCCACTCAATGTAAAACAATTTGCAAAATCCGTATTCACAAAGGTCGTATTTTACAAGTGATCAATATCAAGAGTGGTTTCCCCGACTAGAGAGTAACTTAACTGATAAACGAATCATCATTCGAGCATGGCCATGCATTTCAGTTACAACTCCTCGAGTGGCCCTAAGAAATAACTAAACCTGATAAAGGTTGGATATTTTCTTCAACTCGAATCCTGCAGATGTAAGCACAGTATTAAATGACCCAGAAAAAATCTACTTAGTCTCCTGTTACGGCAGACCATGAGAAAGAAACCAAAGTCACCCAAAATCTGCCTTAATCTCAAGAGACAGTCGATAGTCAAAAGAATCGACTCTAGGAACACAATGGACGTCCAATCCACGACCTGGCACCGAATGTTTTTAAACATTTAGGACTCCATTACGTTGTCACAAAAAAATTGTCCTACGAGGTATCGTTATAATCTCGCATCTGTGATCGATCAGTCAACCGTTTGACTTATGGCTCGTTGAACCCACCATCAATCGACTGCACAATATAATAGCCAGAGTTATCAGCTCATTAAGGCGATTATAGACCAAAACAAATATAATGTAATTCAGTTCACTTTGTGGCGTTCAATGTTGTCGGTACATTCCACATGAAAAACAAAATATTATAAAAACGATGAAGTTATAAATAGTATATGAAAAAGATAATGTATCAAATCCATAATCAACTACTTTAACTCAGGAACACGTTTAATTCCCATGTAAATAATGTGCCCTTCATGCTTATCATAATTCAACGGTTTAGTGAGAGGATCCGCGATGTTGTCATCCGAAGCTATCTTGTCAATCACTATCTCTTCTTGCTCCACGTAATCACGGATCAGGTGAGCTTTCCGATGTACATGTCTAGACTTGTTGCTAAACTTAGGCTCCTTAGCCTGGAAGATGGCACCTCTGTTGTCACAATAGATAGTGATCGGGTCATTCGAACTAGGAACTACCGTAAGTCCTTGTAAGAATTGACGCATCCATATAGCTTCCTTTGCTGCTTCCGAAGCGGCATAGTACTCGGATTCAGTGGTAGAATCTGCTACAACATCCTGTTTGGAACTCTTCCAGCTGACCGCAGCACCATTAAGAGTGAAGACGAACCCGGACTGAGATTTTGAATCATCTCGATCCGTTTGGAAGCTAGCATCTGCGTAACCGATTGCGCATAGCTTAGTATCTCCTCCATAAGTCAATACCCTATCCTTAGTCCTCCGTAGGTACTTAAGGATATTTTTAACAGCTATCCAGTGTGTTTCACCTGGATTCTTTTGGTACCGACTTGTTATACTCAATGCATATGCCACGTCTGGACGTGTGCATATCATGTCATACATGATTGATCCTATTGTAGATGCATAAGGAACACGACTCATGCGCTCAATCCCTTCAGGCGTCGTGGGTGACTGAGACTTGCTCAATTGCATCTCATACGTCATTGGAAGGTTCCCCTTCTTGGAGTTGGTCATGCTGAACCTTTCAATAATCTTATCCAAATAAGACTCCTGA
Organism: Silene latifolia; assembly: GCF_048544455.1. Lineage (NCBI taxonomy): Eukaryota > Viridiplantae > Streptophyta > Magnoliopsida > Caryophyllales > Caryophyllaceae > Silene > Silene latifolia. The sequence goes on from NC_133537.1 coordinate 301,393,044, forward strand.
CTTAATGATAACGTCCGTCATGATCTATCTCGGTAGATACGGATTCCCAATATGCGTTGTGCCTCACCCAGATCTTTCATCTGGAAATGGTTCTTCAACCATCCTTTGACCGAAGATAAGAGAGGAATGTCATTCCCAATCAAGAGTATGTCATCGACATACAATATCAAGAAAACAATCTTGCTCCCACTTGACTTGATATATAAGCATGGTTCCTCGACCGATCGAGTGAAACCATACTCTTTTATCACCTGGTCGAAACGATGATTCCAACTCCGAGAAGCTTGCTTAAGTCCATAAATGGAACGCTTAAGCTTGCACACTTTCTTAGGATTCTCAGGATCTATGAAACCTTCGGGTTGCACAATGTACAACTCCTCCTCCAAATAACCGTTTAAGAAGGCGGTTTTCACATCCATTTGCCAAATTTCATAGTCATGAAAAGCGGCAATCGCTAAGATAATCCGAATGGAATGCAACATAACTACGGGTGAAAATATTTCATCATACGTGCACTTGAGTGAAACCTTTTGCCACTAGTCGTGCCTTATAGGTATCTGGTTGCCCGTCTACAGAACGCTTTATTTTGTAAAGCCATTTGCACAGTAGAGGTTTTACCTTATTAGGTAAATCAACTAGATCCCATACGTCATTCTCATACATGGAGTCCATCTCGGATTGCATGGCTTCAAGCCATAGCTTTGAGTCGGAACAGGTCATTGCACCTTTATAGGTAGCGGGTTCATTACTCTCTAGGAGTAAAACGTCACTCTTCTCGACCATACCAATGTATCTGTCCGGAGGATTAGAGACTCTACCCGACCTCCTAGGTTCCTGAGGAATATTAACTGTATCATCAATTAGAGGAATAACTTCCTCCATCTGTTCCTCGGTTGTTGGTTCTGGAATCTCCGACAGCTCGAAGGTTCTATTACTTGTCTTGTTCTCGAAAAATTCTTTCTCTAAGAACGTCGCAGTAGCCGCAACAAAAACTCGATGGTCGGTAGGCGAATAGAAGTAATGACCAAACATTCCTTTTAGATAACCAATAAAGTATGTCTTGACCGATCGCGGGCCGAGCTTATCCTCGTGTCTCCACTTGACATAAGCCTCGCAGCCCCAAACCCGAATAAAGGACAAGTTAGGGACCGTTCCCTTCCACATTTCATATGGAGTCTTGTCGACAGCTTTAGTCGGACTTCGGTTAAGAATAAGAGCAGCTGACAAAAGAGCAAAACCCCATAATGAATCAGGTACTACCATGTGACTCATCATGGATCGAACCATATCCAGTAATGTTCGATTTCTCCGTTCGGACACATTATTTAGTTGAGGTATTCCAGGTGGAGTTAACTGTAAAACGATTCCACAGTCTTTAAGGTGTTGATCAAACTCATTTGAAAGATATTCGCCACCCCGATCTGAACAGAGTGCTTTAACCTTTCTACCCAGTTGGTTCTCAACCTTGTTCTGGTATTCATTGAATTTCTCAAAGGACTCACTTTTATGCTTCATTAAGTAGACATATCCGTATCTACTCAAATCGTCCGTGAAAGTGATAAAATATCTATAGCCATCTCTAGCGGTAATTGACATAGGTCCACAAACATCAGTATGTATAAGTCCTAATAGATCACTAGCGCGCATTCCAACACCTTTGAAGGAAATTCGAGTCATTTTGACGATAATACATGATTCACACGTGCCAAATGTAGAAAAATCGAATGCGGGAATAGTCCCATTCTCGACGAGTTTCTTTACACGTTTTTCATTTATGTGTCCCATTCCACAATGCCATAGATAGGTTTGATCTTTGTCACCAACCTTTAATTTCTTATTATTCACGTGTAATATTTCTGTGGTTTGATCTAAGATATAAATTCCATTCATGGAAACTACTTTGCCATAAATCATTTTATTGAAAGAGAAAATACAGCTATTATCCTTTATTAAAAATGAAAAACCGTCTGTATCAAGTACGGAAACTGAAATAATGTTCTTAGACAAACTGGGTACATAGTAACAGTTATATAAAAATAACTCAAAACCACTAGGGAGTTGGATTACGTATGTTCCCTTCGAGACTGCAGCAACTCTAGCTCCATTCCCGACTCGCGCAGTCCACATCACCCTTTCCGAGAGGTGTGATGTTTTTAGGCCCTGCAAATGATTACACAGATGAGAACCACAACCAAGATCAAGTACCCAAGTTCGAAACTTGCATGGTTAATCTCAATCATATGAATATAAGATGACATACCAACAGGAACGACGCGGCCTGCTTTTATGTCCTCACGGTACACGGGACAGTTCCTCCTCCAATGTCCAGTCTTGTGACAATTGTGGCACTCAATGTCACCGCCCTTGCTCTTTGCCTTGCCTTGTGAGCCACTAGTCTCACCAGGCCCACTCTTACCGTTTCCTGGCTTCTTGAACTTTGGCTTACCTACAGTTAGGTCGCCGGGAGCTTTGCCCTTACCCTTATTCTTGTTGGAAATCATGAGAACATCCTGCTTCATGCTCCCACTCAATTTCATATCCTTCTCGGTCTGTACGAGAAGTGAGTGTAGCTCATGAGGACTTTTCTTCAAGTCATTCATGTAGTAATTCGCCCTAAAAAGGGCAAAACCATCATGAAGTGAATGAAGCATACGGTCAATGACTATGCTCTCACTGATTTTACAATCAAGTGCCTCCAATTTCTCGACATTCTCAATCATGTTAAGAATGTGTGGGCTAACCGGTTGGCCCTTTTGGAGTTTCGCATCAAAGAAGCGACAGGTATGCTCATAAGTAACGATTCTCGGTGCTTTTGAGAACTCGTTAGTGAGCGTGGTGAAAATCTTGTTTGCACCTTGGGCAATGAAGCATCTCTGCAAATTGGTTTCCATTGCAAAGATGAGTACGTTCTTTATCGCACCCGCTTCCATGACGAAATCACTATAAGCAAGTGACTCGTTAACTCCTGCATTGGGGCCTGGGTTTACCGGTATTGGCTCAGTTAAGTACTTGAGCTTACCGTCAGCAATGGCAGCATTCCGTAGTGCTGCCTCCCAGTCCGCAAAGTTGGACCCATCATTCTTCAGTCATGTGAACTGATTCATGTTGTCCATGAAAACTTTAAGCCAAGACTCGCGTCCAAGTGTGGCACTTGGCATTGGGATTTCGTTATTTCTAGCCATTTGTTGTAACAATATTATCAAAATAAACGTATTCTACACTGCGAAAAGAAGAATAGAAGAATAAAAATAATAAGCATATGCATCGTTATGATTTTAAGTCTTAATGCAAAACTGTTATAAGCGAAGACTCAAGCATTTATAAATTGACCTCCCTCAAGAATTATATAAATGATCCCAAGACTCAATTATCTGTAAATTGATAAGCCAACCTTTTGGCTAATTCTACAGTTAGAATTCTTGGTCGATAAATTTCTGTAAATTCTATCTTTAGTCCATCATAATCACGAGAACCTCTTCGGACTATAATGTTGAGATAAACTAAGTCAACACAAACTACTTACCCAACGTAGAAGGGTCATATTATGTCTACCGACGAAGGAGGGATCATAGTTGTTTGCCCTTATAAAGACTAGTCTCAATTTCCGTTTTAGAGGAAGATCTCATCAACTTTATTTTAATTCATTTTAAGTGAACTAATATCTAGCATACGTGAATGAATAAACTAAGGTGATGGCTTAATGAATATGTGACATATGTATGTCCATGAAAACTAACATTCAACCTATATATGAGTCAATTTTCATGCATTTTAGTAGGTGGTTTGGTTTAGGCGGAATATGATGCACTAACTATCATGTGAATGAAAAACAATAAGAACGGTAAAACGTAAAACAAAAATAAAGTCCTAGTGTGGTCTATCTACAAAAATGAACATAAATACAACTTTGGAATCCATCCTTGGACCCGAGAAGCTTGTCTTGATGTTCCATCTTGATCCATGTAGCGGGAGTGAGCAATCCAATCTCTATCTTTAATCTTCTCAAAAAATTACAATTTAAAATTGCATAATAAACCTATTTACATTCTAATTTCAAAACCGTAATAAATAAAGAAAATCAAACGTAGATACGAGATCTCAAATTACATTAAAAATTATGTTTCCATCATTACGAAAACATAATTTAACTAAGGCCACACTAGGTATTACAAATTACAACCGATTGCAAAAATACGTAAATAAATCCATTCAACGATTCATTCAACTAAAAAAATGCATCAACTAATAAATTAAACATGCAAGACATAATTCCTTAATTATGTAGATTAATTTAGGGTTATTTAATGAAAATACTCTAAAGTATTACACATCTTCTCAAAATACTCTATACTTTAAATTAACTACGAATATTACCAACTAAAGTACCATCTCCCTTTTAACAGAATTGTTCTCTTTTTTACCTAATACAGCAGGTAATGTGTTATACGGAAGCTCATTTTTTTCCTTTACTATGAACTTCATCTTCTTCCCTTTTACATTTCTAGAGAATACCTGCACATTTTTTTTATAATATAAATTTTCTATCTCTCCTGTCTTATTTTTTAATCTCTAGTCTCTAAACCAAAGTTTATCACTTCCTCTTTCGCAAAATTCACGAAAGGGGATGAAGAATCTGCGAAAATAATATAGCAAGAAAATAATCTACATCATCGACGGGAACAGCGAAAATTGGCGAGTATATTACATTTACTGCTTGTGAAGACGAGATGTCCATTAGTTACATACTGTAAACTAACAAATAACTGATTGTCAAGAAATCAAGCAACTAGAGAGGTTTGAGAAATTAGAAAAACAAATTAGTTGGCATAAGAGAATAAGAGATTGGGAAACAAAGATGCATAAATTACCGCCCCAGATCATGGGGTATACTTTAGTTGTTCAATACTCCCCAAAGCCCAATAAATAACCCAAAAAGAAACATGCTTTTTGATGTCGATGCAAATGAAGAACAATAATTTGGGGGAAAAAAATCAAATTTAAGAAAATAAATAAATAATATCAATATTGTGGAATCAATTGAGGGCGAAATCAATGTTGGGTCGCCTTCACTCAGGTGATTTATGCAGAAAAATGAATGGCGATTAAAGATTAACAATGGCGATAAAGATCAACATGTAAAAGAGAAATAAAGGTGCAAAAGAATTAAAAAGATAAAACCGTAAAAGAGAAACAAAGAGATTGACCCAGTAAAAATAAATGTAATGAATAAAAGTAGAAAAATAAATGTGAAAACAATTAAAACTAAGTTTTAAATAAGGTAACCGGTTGAACAGGTAGCCCTTCCACCTGTTCTATTTTGTGGGAACGAGTATATTAGTTGCTAATATTCGTAGTTAATTCAAAATATAGAGTATTTTGAGAAGGGGTATAATAGTTTATAGTATTTTCATTAAATAACCCATTAATTTATCCAAACCACCTATTTAAATGATCAAATTAAGTGACAATTACTCAATTACTCAAATTAATTTCAATCTTAATTCACATTAATCTTGTAATATGAATTAATCCAATATTATTTTAAACCTCTTTAAAATAATTAGGTATCTTAATTTGTGAACCTTTTCACGACAATAATCATACATTATAAATTTAATGTATAATCAATATTGGCCAAAACAAAACAAAAAAATCCCCTTTTTTTCTTTTTGGTCTCGGCATTCCAGAAAAAAACAAGAATTTTTTTTTTCTCATAGCTCTCGGCATATTGCAAAAACAAAAAAACAGAAACCTTTTTTTTTTCTTTTCTTTTCGGTATTTCTGTAAAAACCGAAACACAAAAAAAAAACAGAAACCCTTTTTTTTCTTATGCACTCGGCTGAAAAAATTGAAAACAGCCCTATTTTTTTCTTTTCATTTCGGCATTATGCCCTAAAACAAAAAAAATATTTAGATGAACAAATTCGTTTATAGTTGCTATTAGAACAAGATTGGCATAATCATAAACATATGAATTAATGAAATACGATAAAAGGGGTGACTTGGGTTGCAAACCAAGCCACCATAATCCAAAATACAACAATTGTTTAGAAAGGATCAACCATTTCCATGTCGAACACGGAAATCAAAATAGTTCTAAAAATCCAAAACACAACTTAAAATAAGACAATAATAAAAAGCCAAGCTTCATTGGAAGCTACTCCTAGCTCCTTGATGATTTCTCAAGCTTGCTTTTCCTTTCCTTTGTCTTTCCTTGGAGGAGGCCCTATTTACAATAAAAAGGGGATACATTATCACAACTTTGTATCAAAATACCATAGTTGAATTAGAAACATAAAAGAAAGGATAGTCATTTACCTACTGGAGTGATCTTTCCAGTTTTAATGTCACCAAGGTACTTGGAACAATTCCTTTTCCAATGTCCAACACCATTACAATAATGGCATTTATCAAGAGGACCCTTCTTGGTCTTGGAAGTGCTAGCTTCAAAAGTCTTAGCCTTGGTGGACATGAGAGCTTGCCTCTTATCCTTTTTCCCATTCTTCTTGAACTTCCCCTTGCTCTTGGTGCTTATGTTAAGCACATCCTTAGGTGGGTTAACATTTAACCCCATGTCTCTTTCGGCTTGCACAAGTAACTTGTGAAACTCTTCAAGAGACACGTCCTTGTCTTGGATGTTAAAATTCACCCGGAATTGAACATACGCTTTGACTTTGGATAAGGAGTGTAGAATCCTATCTACAATGAGTTCTTTGGGGATTTCAACTTTTTGAATCTTCAAAGTCTCGACTAGCTCCAACAATTTGAGCACGTGAGGGCTAACCTTTTGGCCCTCCTTGAAATCGAGATCAAAGAATGCCGAGGCCGCCTCATATTGGACGATCCTCGGTGTTTGTGAAAACATTGTCACAAGTTTGGAACAGATTTCATTAGCGGTGCCCATTTTAAAGGCTCTCCTTTGGAGATCCGCCTCCATCGCAAAAATCAACACATTTTTCATTGCGGCGGACTCTTTGTGGTAAGCCTCATATGCTTCCCTAGTGGCGGCACTCGACCTAGCATTAGGTTCGGGTGGAGAGGCCTCGGTGAGGTAACGAAACTTGTCGTCACCTTGGGCGACTAATTTGAGTTGGGCATCCCAATCGGAGAAATTTGACCCATTATTTTCAAGTTTACAACGATCCATGAAGGATCGGAGCCATGAAGCATTAGTGAGAGGTGCGGCGTTGGTGTTTGGTGCGGCCATTTGTTATGAGAAATAAAATTTGTCTACAAAACGAAAATAGAAGGAATAAAACATTTGTCGTTTTCACAATAATAATAATACTTGTAAATTTAATTTAAACAAGTTTTATTGCATTTATCTAGTGACCTCTACCCAACTTGATAAATGATTCCAAGACCCAAATTCATATCAACTTAGGGCACGGTGTGCCGAAATACCCTTTATTAACATAACTTGGTGGATTAACCTTTTAATCGATTCTACTTTTAGAACTCTTGGTCAATAAAATTACATAAATATTTATCTCTAGCCCGAAACACATCCGTAAATCGTCGTGAATACTTTCGTTGAGTTCAACCCAAATTTCGAATAAATGTGTCCATGATCCAAATTTATATTAACTTAGGGCACGGTGTGCCGAAATACCATTTATTAACATAAATTCGGTGGATAGACATTTATCACCCACTTCCCCTATGTAACAAGGTTTGTACCCCGGGGTGGCCGAGTGCACTCCCTCGCGAAATAGGTTTTCATGGTTTCTACTTTTTGGTAAGGCTAAGTCTCAATTGTTTGTTTTAGCGAGAGGTCATGTCAATTTATTATCTATCACGTTTTAAGTGAACTAAAGCGGTGAACTACGATAATTGTAATTGACACGGTCGATAAACTCGATTAAAATGATAATGCATGTTTTAGTTATGGCGATTTAGCGATGCATGCAACATATAAATAAAATGTAAAGCATAAATAAAATCCTAGTATGGTCTTCCTAAAATAGTAAATCTAATAAACTATTACAAATTCGGAAACCAACTCCTTTGGTCCCTTGAACTTCGGTCTTGGCACGCAAAACAAGGCAACATTCTTTGATGGATCGCCTTCTCGAGTGGCACCGTCTTCAAGGTACTCCGAAATAAATAAATTACATAATAAATAACATAATTTCGTATTATACATTTGTAATTAAAAATAAAAATAAATCTATTAAATTACAAAACGGTGATACGAGATCACAATAAATTACAACCGAATCGATATTCCCATACATTTCGGGTAATACCAATTAAAACTAAGGCCATACTAAGTAAAATTACATAATTCAAAAATTACATAAAATTAAAATATGACAATCATAAATAAAATGCAACATTATGATATGTATGAACATGCCCAATTTTATGCTAAATCGCCTTTAAGGAGCCAATATCGTATATTTATCGGTTTTAACGGATTTGCGTGATTTAACATTTTAAAAATCACAATAATTACATAAAATCATATTTATGTACAAGTTAATTACCCTAACCATCTTAGAACTCAAAATTAGTCTCCACTAACATATTGACAATAATTAATTTATATTTCTTAATATTGTTCATAAAAGGACTCAAAAATACAAAATTTTGCCATAAACTTCAAATTAAATCATAAAAATTTCAAATAAATTCAAAATTCAAAATTTAAACTTATGAACATTTTGGAAAAATACCATGACACTCACAATGTTCAAAACTTAGGTTAAAAAATTTCGAAAATTTATCGAGAAAAACAATGTTGCGGTTTATCTGATTTATCAATTATTACCATAAAAATATGAGAAAAATTATTTTTATTAACTTTTCACTTTTTAGATCTGAAATATATGATAAAATACAACATGTGACGTTTTTCCTTAGTCATGAAGTATGTTTTAGCAATTTTATACTAATTAAAGTCACTATTTATGTGATTTTTCATCAAAAATTCATAAATCATGCATAATGACTTTATTATTGCCAAATATTTTACACACATCTTGTAAACTTGCATGTGACAACATACTAAATTTCTATGACCAGATTCGAAATATAACTCACATTAACCTATTTTCTCATTTAAATACGATTTTAACTTGAAAAATCCATATTTCGAGCATAACAACTCATTTTATTATGAAAATTTTCAGGCCATCAGTAGATAATATATGTGAAAACGTATCCAAGAACCACTGAAAAAATCAAAGTTTAATTATTTTTAGTCCAAAAATGACATTTTTATCATAAAAATCACATTTTAATGCCATTATTACATAGAATGAACAATAAAATCCATAAATAAACCCAAAAAATCCTAAATACATTTTAGGACCAGAAACTTTAACATGCAAATAAATTTCGTGATATTTCATAATAAACACAAATTTATAAGTTTTATTTGTTAATCGTATAACTCGGAAAAACAATAACCGATTTGCATGCAAACAACCTAAGGCTCATGATACCGCTTGTTAGAAATTATTAATCTCATTATTTCGACATATTCATATAGGTGATATTTAATTTAGTCATAAATTAAATCTTGATCTTATGCATGCAAACATAATTAAAAATAGAGAAGAAATCGTCATTCTTACTATATTAGTTTCGGATTTAGGGCACAAGTAAGTTCTCCTTCTCACTTGTTCTTGAGCTTTCCTTACAAATGGAAGAACAAGGATTCAAGCTTAGAATCCCTCCCAAAGATGAATACCCAAGATAACCTCTTAAAAACTAATATTATTTGAACTAGAACAATATTAATCTTATTAAAAATTGACCCAAAAATTTGTATGTTCTCTTGAAATTTCGGCCAAGAGAGGATGAATTTTGGAGTATTTATTTCTCTTTCTAAACTTCTATAAGTTATTTGATGAATAAATAATAATGATGCACAACACAAGTAGTGATTTATGTGCATTATAGAGATTATAAAGGGTAAAAACCCTTTGCTTGCTAGGTTGGGAAACCGGGTATGGGGAAGGGGCAATGGCCAATGCATGACCAAGATGCTCTTCACAAAAGCAACTAGGTGTGCATGGCTAGAATTTGGGTTTAATCATTATGCTCCTTATATATTATAAAACATAATAAAAACCCCAACCCACTCCATTAGTTCGGTACATATATTGTAAAATGGAAAGTCCATTTTACAATTTATTTGTCAATTTGTCACATGTAACATGTTCCATGACATCTTACATAAAAAATGTATTTTTAACAATTAAAAATCAACATATTAATAAAATATGTCACTTATAAAAATTAACATAGTAATTCATAATTACTTGTACCAAAAAGTGTTTCCGTATCATAAACTACAACATTCTGTATTTATAATAATTTATTCATTCCGTTTCAATTGTTTCCGTAAACAATAATTTCATCTAAGTAATAAAACAATTCGATCACTTAGACCGTATCTTATTTAATCAAATTACAATGAGACACGTAAATATTACTTCCAAAATCGTCCGTCAATTTTTAAGTAATTTAATTAACTCGTTTCGTCATACGATCAATTAAATATTCAATTAAGAGTGTTACCCTTTAGGTATGACCTAAGGGGATCAACTGATCACCACCGTCGCACGACAGTAATGTCAAACTCTAGTCAGCCGATCATTACCGATATGTGTGGACCAGTTGACTGTAAAATATTACTTCCCTCATGTATTCTTAATAACAGATTTAAACATGTGATCATCATGATCGACAGTTGTGATCGCATTATTGTCGGAGGACACATATTCCAACAGAAATAATAATCTTTCATAATTCAAAGGAAAGGTTCATACCTCCAATAGGATTCCGGGACTAACGGTGTCAGGAGAAGTACCCTTCTCTATCAGCTCCGGACGTACCATGGCCCTCATGTAGCGTGTCGACAGCCTCTCCCCCTTCTCTCCGAGGTAAATCGAATACAAGAACCACCACATCTACAGACGAGCCCTCTGCTCTGCAGTACAAGGAGGAGGAGGCACCATCCGCCCATCCATCCTCACCCTCGTTGGGACTCTACCTGCAAAGTAGTGCCTGACGTAAGAACTCGGTACCAACCCGGAACGCTGGCAGCACTCGCCGCTAGGTTCCAGCCGATCAGCCTCCTCGCCTCGGCCGAGTCTACACTCATAGCCGTCAACGGCCAAACCAAGGTCTCCTCTCCACACGGCAGACCCGAAATCATGCCGTAGTCCTCCAAATTGACCCCGACCTCTCCAAAAGGCATATGGAAAGTCGAGATCGTGTCCCAGTACTGATCAAGAAAAGCTCGAATCAGGCAAAGGTTAGCCCGAATCTTCCTCTCCCTGATCGCCCTTCAAGCTCCCACCAAAGCCCTGAAGGCTCCCAGCTCGATGATGAGCTTCTCCTCCTCCGACAGTCTCGCGAAGGCATCCATCATCGTCGTGTAACCGGAAAAGGATCTCATGTTCCCGGCATCCTGCATTGATTCAAAGCAAAAGCTATCTTTAGCATAAGACAAATGAGAAGTGAAACAGCAAATAAATAGGAGAAATAATTGGAAATAACAAGCTCAAAACTTACCAAACTCCTTGCCGTCCTGTAAGACAGGTGGCTCTCTGCCGCCTAAATGAGATGTCTACCATCCCATTTCTCGGTCCACTCGTGTGCACCCACAAGCTGGCGACCACGTCGCCCCACGTGGCCCTCCGCGGGACCTCCTCAGCCTCCTCCTTGAGCACCTCCTCCTGTCTCTCTCCCGCCACGAGAGCATGAGAAGAGTCAAAGTCTACATCCATTGGGACACTCCTCGACGTAGAAGGCACATCACCTGCAAAGGCAAGACAAGCAAGGCCACATCGAGCCACGACAAGCCTCCTTTTAGCCGTTTCAAGCATTTTCGAACACTAAAAGTGGTTTTTATCGCCATCTTTGGCCATTTCTTTCAAAACCCGACAACACATATGGTAGGTTGGGGCAATTCAAGTCTAAGTTCAAGCCTAGTTGCGGGTTTGAGTCGAAATTTCGGCAGCATTTCGCCATAATAACGATTATGCCCTAAAAAGTGTCCTAAAAGAGTTGTCACGAATCGAAAATTCGACATGATAGCAAGTTTACCCATTACACAAGGGTTCCAAAACACCAAGTTTCATCAAAAATGGACAATCTTAAAGTCATTTTCGAAGCAATTTTTGAAACAGCTAGAAACTGTCTCAGTTTTCGCCCAAATTCTCAATACAACGAAAATTCAAAAAGAATACATGGTTATGTTCCTAACATTGTCAATTATCCATTTCTAATGTCAATTTTGCGAGATAAATCCATTTGAGGCAAAAGCCCCAAATTTTCGACACATTGGGTATAAAAACCCTAATTGTTTTCGATTACATTCAAGCAAAAACACGAAATAAAGCAAGAATAAGACACATACCTCGATTAGTCATGATTTATGGCATAATTCGATCAAGTTTTGACAAGATTTACGGAAATTTGAGAGAGTTTAAGAGAGATTTATGTTTTGTGAAAATGAAACATAATACGACTTAAGTCGCGTTTTTACTCAGACAGGGACAAGCCCAAGAAAAGACGCATCATTTGCTGCGCCCTTTCCAAATGCCGCGGCTGTTGTTGCACCTGTTCCCCCAGCGAGTCCTCAGCTCAAATTTGAAAGTTCGTTATGAGTTTGTTATTTATGGGCCCAAGTTTGTGCGCCTCTTCTCCGACATCTTATATCATATACTTAGCTCTCTTGGGCATTCTTTTCGACCAGGACCGCGTTTTTAACAGACTTCAAAACCATCACGGTATATTATCTTCCCAACAAAGGATCCTTTGAACACAGTTCACGGGCTCATCTTTATTATCAAAATTTCGCTTGCGACAACCGAGCAAATTTTCCACGGTGCTTAGGACGCGCCGCTATCAGTCAAGCTTCTTCATTTTTCTCGACGGTGTTGTAAGACGCACCTTCGTCAATACATTTATATTCCCAGCGAGAGTTCATTATAATAAATGTGCTTCTCGAGAAGTGGAGTTTGTTTGAGGACAGACACAAGCAGATCCCCCAAGAATGATTCGATCCAGACAGAGTCATCCGTATATTCCTCATCAATATTTTGCAATGTTGCTCATGACGATCCAGATGTTCCTAGTCGTCGATATATATTCCTCCAGCGATATTTTGCAGTGTTGCTGTTGACAATTAAGACTTTATATGTATTCCCCAAGCGAGATTTCGTTGCCATTCACAGCCTACGAATTTCTCAGAAGCAGAGTTCACTTGAGACTGACGCAAGCAGATTCTTCGGCAGTTTCTCTCAACGTCCTGCTGCCTTCAGACTTAGCCTTCATAAATATCAAGAAATTTATTCAGACACCAAGTTATCTTCAGACGAAAAGTTTCGCCGAAACGCCTTCAGTCCCGTTTCCCCCAGGAGTATCTCAGGTATGGTTTCTCCTTATGGCTGGCGAGCTTTCTTACGTAGTCTAATAGACTTTAAATGACCCTCCCCGATAGTCGACAGACTCTAAAATGTTCCCGACGACAGGTCATTGGTTCAGACCCCTTGAGCCGCCTCCCGTCGCCATAGTCGTCAGGTTGTAATCTTCGATTGACCTAGTGGCTATACTTTGACTTTCGCCTTGTCCAAGCCTCGGTCAAAGTGAGGGCTCTGTAGATACCTCATTTCTACACCTTCCGCCAACCACCCGGTGATGATTTGGCCTCATGTTTGGTACACGGAACGATTTATGACAGTCCGTAAGTTTATCATCAGGTGATAGCTCAAACACTCGAGTCTACCCCTTGGTCGTCATCTACGTATCGATACGGTCCTTTTGACAGTAATTACAGTTCATTTGGAGTCCGGGTCAAAAACCGCTTCATTTTCTAAGAAACCGTTTAAAATGCCGAGTCGGAATGTTCTCGAATATTCCAGATATTTATTCCCAAGTCAAGTATAGATCTATCGCAATTCCATAACAGAAACGCGGAAATCTTTCTTCCGGAGGAGGAAACCTCTGGGGAAATGACGCAGCAGATGTTGCGCCACTTGGAAGGACCGCAGCAGCTGCTGCGCCTCTTCCCCAGCCCTTTTTGGCTGTTTACGGAATATTTCCGTGATTTCTTTCCGAAGTTTGTGCCATTCCAAAACTCTTCCACATTTTTTGGTATAAATAGAGACCTCCGGTCTCCATATTTTTCACGCGAGTGTCCGCCCTTCTCTTCTCTCTTTGCATTCTAGACTTTGATCTAAGATTTCGACGCCTACGTGCTTGATCAGGCGACCACGTAAGCTCAGATCATTCTGAGTACCAGTCACGCTGCATGACCGACCAATTTGACCACTACACATCAATCAATCAATTAATTTAAAATCCTCCAACGAGGGCACTTTCTACATACATTCGAGTCGAGCAATCACTAACGTTAACTTAGTTAATCTCGTTCCGTCAAACATGTAAGTCTGAGGGTGTAAATCCCGCTTTTAATTTACGTTTTTATTTTTGTACCAATTAATGTAAGGTTTACGTCAAAAGTATACTCAAAACCAATTTTAAAAACCCTTTTGTAAAACCGTTTTCTACAAAACAGTGGAGATCAGACGTCAAGAAGAAACGCAGCAGCAGCTGCGCCTCTTCCAGAGGCTGCTTGCTGCTCCTGCTCTTCTTCTTCTTCTTCTTCTTCTTCCTCGAGCTTCCATTATTTTGTCCTTTTCGTCTTATTTTCTTTCGTCTTTCAGTTCGTCTTTCAGTATATAGACATCTTTTAGTAATTCCCTTTTAATCATAACACGCTTTATGAAGACTTAAATCCCTTATAATTCAATATTTGCGGGTTTTCGTCGCTAAATCAAACCCGGATTTTTAGGAACTCGATTTGTCCATATCAAGTTTCCGAGATTCGTATTTTGTACATACCTTTTTATATTCTGTTTTGTTTCGTTTTCCAACCGTCTTAAGTTCAAGTTTAGTAAATAAATTAATTCCAACGCCGTAAATAAATCTAACTCGTTTTAATTCGTTTTAATCCGTTTTTATCGCTTTTGTGACAATTATAGATGTACATAATTTGTTAAATCACTTTTACTCGAGTTCCCAATCGATAATCGACCTTTAGATTACCCATGAACATTAACGGACTGCGGCTCTGATTTCATAGTTAGAACTCAACCCAAGAACAGACGCAGGAGGAGCTGCGCCTCTTCCAAGGGACGCAGCAGATGATGCGCCTGTTCTGAGATGATTTCTGTCCCTGAACTCTTTCTCGCTTTGACATAGTTTCTAATTACGTGTTTAATTAACTAATAATCGTAATATCGCCCCTAATCTGACCTATTTTATTACTTTATTTTCTAACCTTTTATTTTTCCTTTCATTTTCATCTTCGAAATCCGTTTCAAGTGTATTGTTGACGTAAATCAGATAACCGTTGTAATCATTATAATTTTAATTATTGTAATTTATTTTCAGTTCATTTATCGCTCTTGTATGATTTATTTTCTTGTCTTTCACATGTAATCAACTCTAACTTCCAATTTCGACCTTAATTGAGTGCTAAAGTACGTGTTCACCGACATAGCTTAATCTCACATGCTAGGATTAATCTGTAGATGTTGCATTGCATGCATATAATCGACAACATATCAACTATGAATAATTTCCCTAATCATTAGTAGAGGCCGCTATCGAGGCGGGCGGGATTAGGTGTTCAGTAAAAGGACTTCCTAATACGTACCCTCACCCCTTACTCAAGATCTCTGTGAACATCCGTGTTCATTGGCATCCACGAGAGTCATTCTTGACATATAATGCTAAGGGTAACAAGTTCTTAGTGTTCATGCATGTCACTACTTTGTGTCTTGACATGGCACGAGGTATTCGAACGGTTCCAATTTCCCATGCATAGAAATTGGTGGCGGCTCCACAAATGCACGCTTATTCAAGTGCTTCCGAGCGCGCCGCCGGTGGCCCATGTCCACAACTATGTTCATGGGACTGAAGCTGTCTCTAGCCTTGGTATTGCAAAATGTAGTAGACCTCAGAGATGATCTCAGTGAAGAATGTAAATATGGATCTGCTTTTAAGTCTCAAGAGATGGCATTTCTCTTTGAACAAGCGACAGAAATTCTTCATATCTGAGAAATGAAGAATGTCAACCTGTCATTTGTAATTTTTGTCGTTTGTCGGATCAAGAAAATAAATAATCATGATCCAAACCAAATATTCTCAGAGGTCTATACAGAAGCAGTAAAACACTACTGTTATGAATTGTTTATATTGTACTGTATGCATTAGCAAATGATGAAAATAATTGTGTGCAGGAAAAGAATTGCCTAAAATCTGGAAATATGCATATCAATGTTATCGTAACTAGGTGCGGATCCGGAAGTTAAGAGAAACTTGCCATGCTGTATAATGGTCGATATGGTAAACATACCAATAGTTTACCATTTACCACAGTTTTTTCTGGTACAATTGTTTCGTCCTTTTATAGATCTCTGTTTTTTTAGGGTTCATTGGCAGTTTGGCACTATAGTAGTCTGATTGCAGACAAGTTTTCGTTTGCCTTTTGTAACTGTATAATGTCTACTAATCCGTATGTCGAATTTCATGCTGGTTTCTCTCTGTGATGCATTTGTGTAATTTTATAAATGACTTGTGTTTTTGATTATTTCTTATTGATCTGTCTTACATTATTAAATAGTGATTACAATTTTGCTTCATAAGCAATGTATGCTACTTTCAGTAACCATGCCAGAGTAATTCAACATTTTAATCTCAATAATTAAACAAGAAGGTATGGAGTTGTTAGGCATAATTTATACAGTTTTCTTGTTTGAGCAAAATTGTGGTATTTAGGTGATAATGTTGTCTGGCTATGCAAGCTCACGTACATGTGCTTTCATGTGACATGCCTCTACGCCCTTATTGCTATACTAGAGTGCATTGTTACCAGGCATTGAAAGTGTCATTTCTCCAACCAAGGCCCATTATTATACTCATATATTCTTGTGTTTTTCAGAGGACCGTACTTCGTTCTTACACCTAACGTTTTATAATATTTTATTTGGTGAATTACTGTTAGGTGTAAAGAGAACCGTTCTCCCAGATGACACAATAATTTTTTTATGTACTCTTATATACTACGTCATACTAGAGATTAATAAATTAATCATATACACGTATTCATATTCTTAAAACTACACTAAATCTTCCAAAATAGAGGACACTAAATAATTATTAGAACAGAAAAAATAAATACGTGGTATTATGTAATGAATCTGATTCGCTCATAAAACAATCTGGTATGAATTTTGCGCTCAATCCTACTAAAGAGGATCCACATTTATGATGAAGTAAAATAATTCTGCAATTTTCTAATTTGAAATTTATTTCTTATGATAATAGATACGAGTAGGCAAAAAATTCAATAAGCAAATTTCTTTATAAAAAACACGTTGATAACAATATAACGTTTTATTATATTTGTCATGTATTTTCAAAGATATGAAAAAATAAGTGAACATTTTAAAAATTAAGGAATGACGATAGTCGATATATAAAGTCAAAATCATGTAGAGAAAATATCAACATGGCCATGAAACTTTCAATTATCTAAATAAGTCGTCAATATAAAGTCTAATTTAATCTTTTTTTCAACATACATTGATTTAATGTAGAAAGTCATTTGCCTAGCCCCCTTAGGTGAGTGGGAGTTCCCACATGAACTGAAGTTCTCACATTCAACCAAACAACATTTACACAATTTACGTGATTTTCATGTTCGTATGAATTTAATATTCCCGAGAATTATATCTTCTTATGGTGAACCAAACGACTCTTGAGTGCCCAAAACTCAGTTCCACCGCAAAGAGTTTTAGAAATTTTCTCCTCAATAGATAGAGTATAGATATGATAAGACATCTTTCACAAAACCTTAACCTGGCCACGGGTAAAGAGTAAGGATTATTTTCATTTCCTTAAAAGAAACGGATATCTATTACTCAGTATCTTTCAAGGATCCACATCTTATTCTGAATAGATCGGGTAGTTGTAAATATACTTGAGTAAAAAAAATTAAATGAATGAACATGAAATATATAATGTAATATGGGTGTATTAGATAGGAAATAGAGAGAAAGAAATGAAGAGGATTCAAATTGAAAGGTAAATTGCATTTGTTCACTAAATATCATGAAGCCGAAAGTGAAGGGAAATTGGAAACACAAATTCCCATTGAAGACGGACATTATCCGTCACAAGCTGAAGACGAATAGCGTCTCTATCACAAAATGCAAATGGATAGTGCAAGTGGGGGGAAAATGGATACCCACTTGCGCTCCCACTTGCATTTTATGAGAGGGTCACTATCCGTCTTTAGCTTATGACGGATAGTGGCCGTCTTCAATGAGACGGACGGTCTTGGTCTATGTTTTATGGCCCTATATAAAAAACGAAGTTTATGTCACATCACAATAATAGTCTAGTCGAGGTCTTCCACAAATTAAAATTTATGAAGTATAACCTATTAGGGCATGTGTAGACATGTAGTGTATGTGCTTATCATGTTATTTTAGTTTCGTTACATCTATTAATTTAGACTTGTCCATTTGGCCGCGCTGGCCCAACCTTGCCCCGTTCATGGCCGACTTTTCATGACCTGCAGCTCGACCCTCCTACGAGATTATTCGGAGAAGAATAGAGCTAGCTGGCCGGATCCGACCCGCCTCCTAAACCTGACCTATGGCAAAGTAATTCTAATATGAGAGTTGTTCACGTAAAATCTTTTCAAAACCATTCATTTATTCACCCGATTAGCAATTTATGGACGTTGATAAACACTAAAAATTACTAGTACAAATTGGATTTGTTCTGTACATTGAACGATCTTAGATTAATTGTACCGAGTACTAGCCCTACTCCTTCCATCTAAGAAATAGAAATTTCAATCTTTATTATTATATGGATGTTCATATCTTCGAATATTCTAGAGTGTATTATCTTATGAAAATTTTACTCTCATTGTATTTGTATATATACCCCCTCATAATGGAATAATATACGGTTCTGTCTCTCTTTATATTCTCTCTTTTCTTCTCTCTACCTCCTCTCTATAATTATCTCTTGTCTTTATTTCACAACACATTATCAGCACGAGTTTTAACCAACTGAGCAAAAAGAAACTAATAATCTTAGTAATTTGTTTATACTTCATATATTATTAAGATCTGATAATCTGAAGGTTCATATCAGATCTAATTATTTTATTTCCCTAATTAAAGTATGTTTCTATTGTTATACGGTTGCTATTATTTCTAAATTTGGTACGAGTTTCTTAATTTGTATTGATATACTTCATATGTCGTAAAAATCAAGTTTTACCTTTCTTCACTTTGTTGTGTTTTTTTTTTTTTAACGTAGACTGCATGTACTACTAATCTACTTATCATGTTAAACAAGTGGAGGATACATATTAAACCATTGTTATATTACTACACGTATTATGACGTTAAAGTTGCATGTCATTATCATAATTTTTTTTTTTATTATTGGAAATTTTGTGTTCTATATACGTTTTTCACAAATTATTATATTAACAAGTTAACAACTCGAAGCATGTTAGCAATACTTGTATATTCAGGTTGTAGCATATGTTTTCTTCTCTGCTTGATTTTTATGGGTTGATTCCTTGGCAAGATTTGTAGGTTCGGTAGTAATAATAGTTACATATCGTAAAAGTTAATCTTCACTCATATTTTCGTGATTATGTTAATAATTGGTTTGGACATAATATATAATTTTAGACCTGAAATTCCAAGAGATTTATTTTATAAAGATGAAGACATATGTCCATATAATTACTTTGGCCTGAAGTTCAAAGTTTTAAAGGTGTGCATAATTTAGCACCGTCTCATCAGTACAATATATTCATATTGTATAAGTGTTAATGGCAGAATTCACGTCTATGAGTATATGAACCGTTGTTCAAGTATTTGAACCGCTATTCAATTTAAAGTGGTCTTTATGAAAGGCAAATTTATTTGCGACTTGTTTCTTGTTCACCTGAAGTTGAACAGTATAATGAGATATGAAATTTGATCCATTCCTTGAAGTGAATGTGACATCTCATAAAGACTTTGTCTGTGGCAGAGATCGAGAATATGGCGTTATGATAAGCCTAATGTTGCGGCCTTAATTGAGCCTAATAATGTTGCATTTGATGAGCCAAGTAAAGAGGCATTAATTGAGCTTAATGATATGACCTTATTGAGCCAAATTTGTTCATTGAAAGAAATGAAAATATCTCATGTGTAAAATTCCGTTTGGTGGTTAATCTCGCTTGGTGGATTGTCTTGATATTGGATTTGCTAGTGGATAATATGGTAGTGAGACGGAGCTAGCGAGGTTTATGGATGGTATTCGGTAGTGTATTGAGTTACTGACAAGAGGCTATAATGTAGTTGATATGATATCGTGAGTCATGTTGTGGAGGAAGGCATAGTTGGTGGAGTTAGTGTTAAGAGTTCATGTTTTATAGGTTGGGTTTGAACTTCGGGGACGAAGTTCGTTTTTACGGAGGGAAGACTGTAATACTACGGTTTTCTGTACTGTTGGGTACTCTATCGAGTAAGGCTTACTCTGTCGAGTAAATGAGTTTTGCATAAGAAACAGTGTTCTGTCTGTCGGGTACTCGATCGAGTAGGGGGAATTGATCGAGTGAGTCACTTACTCGATCGAGTAAGTTGGTTTTTACAGGTTATTTGTCGGGTTTTGATAGCAACGCGAGAAAGATATAAAAACATATTCCGTCAGTTTCTTTTCACTTTTACCCTATTCTAAGTTTTACAAAGATTAAAACAAAGTACGTTGCTTCTCTTTTTCGCATTGCTATCAAATCCCAAGGCTTGTGTCGTTGGATTTCTAAGGTCTTTACGCCGTTGAGACCGTCGTATTGTGGGTAAGTTTCTAGTATGATTTTTATATCGTTTCATTGTTTTTAGTTCAAAACCTAATTGGGTATTTTTGGGGTTTTGGGAGTATTGTGACTGTTAGATAGTAATTATATGATTGTGTGATTATAGGAGGTGATTTCGTAGAAGAACGGTTTTGATTAGCTGATTGTGACGATCTTGGTGATTGCCTTTCCAGGTAGGGTTTCCCTACTCGGTTATTGATTACATTGTATTTGATGGTTGATTGTGATGGTTGTTAATGTTGTTGATCTATATCATATTGGTATTGGTAATTGGTAATTGTTGTTGTAAAAGTTGGTTGGTTGTATTTGTCTATGGTTCGCGAGGTGCGTCCTCGGCTGAGTGTAGTCACTTGTCGGAGTATCACGCCCTTGATTCCCCCCTTGTGGTTCTCGTCACAAGGGGGATGTGCACATTAAGGAACTTGGGTTTTTGCTCGGTGTTTATGAGCTGGGATTAGGTGGGAACGGCTGCGGTCCCCCACTGGCGGCAAGGATTATTGGTTGCGGCCGTAATCTGGCAGGACTAGACCTTTTGGCTAGTCAGGTGTTTGGAGATGTTACGGAGTTGGGTGATTGTATGTATTGTTATATTGCTTGTCTTGTATTGTGTAATCAGTAACTGACCCTATTTAAATGTTTTAAAAACTGTGGTGATCCATTCGGGGGTGGTGAGCAGCTGTCTAGCAGGTATACTGTGGATGCGCGCGGTATTAGCTGGGGATGAAGTCACCACGAGTTTGATAGTAGTCTTCCGATGTGTTATCATTAATACTTTTGTTACTTTAGTTGTATTTTGGTATTAGAACAATTGTACTTTACTTTGCAGTTGGTTTTGATGTAATCACTTTAAACTTCATGCTTAAATTATGTTTCTTGATGGTCACTTTTGATTACTATGCCTCGGGTAACCGAGATGGTAGCATTCTTATGCGCTAGGTGGTCTTGGTAAGGCACCTTGGTGTATGGGAGTGTTACAAAGTGGTATCAGAGCGACGATTTTGGAACCTGTAACTAATGAACCTAATGAACCTAGGGAGTCAAATTAAAATGAATCCGGGTAGGAGTTGTTAGGAGCTAATACAAAGACTTGGGAGACGTCATAAAGTCGCGAACTCGCCCTACAACTTTGAACTGGTCACTATGAGGTGTCATGGGATTGCTTTGTGTTTACTAATGTTCAATTGAGTATGTTAGATGAGTATGTCATATGAAAATGTTAGATGAATGATTGTGGTGGAAAAGGTGAAGTAGATTTAAATGATAAAATGTTGTGGATGATCATGTTGCATGTTGAATGATTTATAATGTGGCATAATAGTAACATGTGAATAGGAATGTTGTGTTATATACGCATATTTTGTTGTGAAAGTTATTAAGTTAAAGGCATGCGGTTAGTACATGATTGGTAAGTTGAATATTGTATAAGCATGATGGATGTTATTGTTTGGCTTTTGTAGATAGTAACCATATGGTTAGAGATACTGGTTTTACGAGTATCGGGTTGGTTTGTTTGCTTTGTTGTTGTTTAAGTTGTTTGGAAGTAAAAATCAATAGTTATGTTGTTCGATTATAGAGGAGTTGACTTTAAACTGTTATAACTTTATATGCATATATGATATTGATGTGATTCCACTTTAAGGTGATAGCTTATTCTCTTACGATTTTAACGATAGGTCACACACCCAAAATGACCAAGAAACGAGTGAGATATGACCGTTTTACGAAAATTGGACAGTGTTGAGAACTGCGTAGGGTACTCGATCGAGTAGCCCTTACTTGATCGAGTGTACTTCTTGGTACTCGATCGAGTAGCCCTGGTAATTTATTGTACGTGCTTCTGACCTTCACCTACTCGATCGAGTAGGCCGTACTCGATCTAGTGACTCCTGTATTGGTCTTATGCTTATTCTTTTGACCTCCATGCATGTCATAATTATTTCAAAGATGTTCTTTTGCTTCTTTATGCAATGTTTTACATATGTGTTGGTCCTGATGAGTAAGTTATCAGACCTTGTGGTGTAAGGAGTAGCACATTAGGGTGGGTATGAGTTTGGTGGGGAGGACATAACTTATATGTGGTTTTGATGGATAGTGGAAAAATAAAAGGGAGATTGATGAGCTTATTGAGGCATGAAGCATGTTTTGTGAGACGTGGTGAGTGATATAATTGCGAGTTTGAGTAATGTAAGGTAAGTGTATATGGGCAAGGGGTGATGTAAGTGTAACCAATGTGAGAATGAAAAGGTTGAGATGAGGAATGCGAATAATGGCAAATTGGGATGTGTAAGGATTTATGGAGGGAGATGGCTACGATTGTGTTGGTTAAGGATATATGTGATGGAAGGTCGTTATAAAGGGATTGAAATGAATGGTGTTTAGTGAGATCGAGTTATGCCGTGATGTGTAGGTAGTGGCCGAGTTTGGGAATTTGTATCATCAAGAGGTGAAACTAGTGTGATTTCCTTGGGCAATTAACGGTATGAAATGAATTTTTGTTTCTAGAGGCGAAAAAAAGAAAAAAAAACATTGATTGTGTGGACTGATTGGTGACAAGTGTGAGTGATAGCATAATGAGAGAAGACCCATGGTAGGAAAGAGTGAGATGGTACTGATATGAAATAATGTGATTTGAGTTTAGGAGCAATGAGAAGGTAATCAGAGCACTAAAGAGTTAGGAAGAAGGAATAACGAGTTGAATTGTTAATTGATTTTAGTCAAGTATAAAACGAAAAGAATGGGGGGAGTAAACTAAGACAATGTTGACCGGAGTAATGCGATATAGAAGTAAGGAATCGTCGAGATGTGGGATACTATCATGAGGGTGTGAGTTAATGGTTATATAGGAATTTCAGGACGACATGTTAGTCATGAGTTTTGAGGAATTAAGGGAGTAAGAAGTTGGTAGAGTATCTGCACGATATGAGATTTTGGTGGAGAGTTAGGTGACGATACAATTAAGGATAGAATTGGGAAGAATGTTGAGGTAAGATTTGTTGATGGATTTGATGCTCGTTATTTGGGATGTTAATCGAAGATAGGAAATGAACTGTTATATTTAGAGGTGAGTGTAAGAGATTTGTTATATGAACAGTGGTGGTGTTGTGGTGGTGTCACTAGTGGTTAAGGATGATGATTAATAGAAAAGGTAGCCATCTTAAAGAGGTTGATTTTGTAGAGGCCGGATTGGTATGTATGGTTGTGATGGAGTATAAGATGTGGTTATAGAAGACGATTGCTAGTAGTTCAGTATTAATGATATGAGTACTTTTGTCAGGAGGTAATAGTTATGCGAATGGGAGAATGTGTTATGAAGGGCATACGAATTAAGCTCTGGCGAGAGATAACCTTTATCAAGTGGTAACTTACGTGATCAGGATTGACTAGTTAGATGTAATTACAGGTCTATGATGTGTGTAAATGTTTACGTGAGGCTCTGACCTCACGAGTAGTGGTATGGTGTGATAGTTGTAAAGTCGTTACCTGAGTGTTCCGCGTCATATGTTGTGTACGGTAACTTAAAAGGATGATATTCAAAAAGTAGTAATTTGGGTGATCTGGCATGGCTAGTTATACTTGTATGTGTATTTATGATATATGTAAGTTATAGTGTGATGTTCCGACCTCATGAGTAATAGTATGGATGACATTCGTATATTCCGTGTAATATGTTGCGTTGTGATCTAGTAAAGCGGTTTTATGGGAGTTTTCTCGTCAAGGAAGTTATACTGAGTCAGTGTTTATGGGATTGTATAAGTTGGAATGACTATCGATGTGGTTGTTGTGCCTCAGGTGGCGATCCGGGCACGGTACTTTGTGTTGTGATGCATGTACTTTCGCGCTGCGCTACGGTGCGGCTGTTGGTGGCGGTGTCGTGATGCCATCATCGGTTGTGGTGGAGTAGACGGGATACTTATGAGACGAGTTTTCGAAAGTGTATACCAGTTATACAGATTGTTGTTTTGTTTGCTGTTGTTTCCTATGAGTTTCGGTTTGGACATATAGACTGTTGTTTTGTTTATTGATGTTTCTTAACAGATTCGGCTTGGGAGTGAGGGTAGAGTATGATATGAAGGAGAGTTGGGTATGTTTCCGTTGTTATCATGGTATAATAATATTTTGTTAATGGGACATAGTTATGAGAGGTTGTTGGAGTACTTTTGCTTTTGTTTTAGAGGAGGCATCGGTTGACATAGTAGTGGCAAGTGATTTGTGGAACATGTGTTGTACTGAAATAGAAACTATATGTGGTTTATAACTTTTATCGGGGCAGTAGGTACGTAGTGTTGGGACTTAGTATCATGTTAAGTTATGGATGAGTTTTGCGGTAATAAAATAAAAGAAATTGAGGATCTAGTGTGAGTGTGTGTAACAATTGTGGATCGTCAGTTATGATCGTGGAGATAAGTGCATGTATAAAGAAGTATGTCATCTTGCGGTAATGTTGAAGGAGTTGGGGTAGTGGTTATGCTGAGGATTTTATGGTATAGGTTAGATGGGGTGCAGAATAATTTGAGGTAAGAGAACTGTTAGAGAAAGAGAACCCTGGATATAGGAATGGTTGTAGGTGTTGAGGTTATAGGTGGTTATCATTGACATACGATGATGGTGAGGATAATGAGAAGATATAGCTAAGGATCTAGTATTAGTGAGTTACGAGGAAGTAACATTTATTTTAAGAGGAGTGGGATGCGACAAAGAGAGTTTGATGGTTGTACATGTTGTAGTATAATTGGAAGTTTGAGTGTTGGTGTAGAATAAAGAATAGATTTGTATTGTGGTTGATATTATTAAAGGTCATGGCAGTACTTGTAGTAGTATGATGTTTATGCGTGTGAGTAAACTTCGATAGTGTAGATGGATTGGGTGATGATGTTTATGTGTATGAGTAAACTTCGATAACGAAGTTCGTTTTAAGGGTGGTAGAATATAACATTCCGTTTGGTGGTTAATCTCGCTTGGTGGATTGTCTTGATATTGGATTTGCTAGTGGCTAATATGTTAGTGAGACGGAGCTAGCGGCGTTTGTGGATGGTATTCGGTAGTGTGTGGAGTTAGTGACGAGAGGCTATAATGTAGTTGATACGATATCGTGAGCCATGTTGTGGAGCAAGGCATAGTTGGTGGAAATAGTGTTAAGAGTTCATGTTTTATAGGTTGGGTTAGAACTTCGGAGAGGAAGTTCGTTTTTAAGAAGGGAATACTGTATTACTCCGATTTTCTGTACTGTTGGGTACTCTATCGAGTAAGGCTTAGTCTGTCGAGTAAGTGACTTTTGCGTAAGAAATAGTGTTCTGTCTGTCGGGTACTCGATCGAGTAGGGGGCACTCGATCGAGTAAGTCACTTACTCGATCGAGTAAGTTGGTTTTTACGGGTTATTTGCCGGGTTTAGATAGCAATGCGAGAATGATAAAAAAAAACATATTCCGTCAGTTTCTTTTCACTTTTATCCTATTCTAAGTTTCATAAAGATTAAAACAAAGTACGTTGCTTCTCTCTTTCGCATTGCTATCAAATCCCAAGGCTTGTGTCGTCGGATTTCTAAGTTCTTTACGCCGTTGAGATCGTCGCATTGTGGGTAAGCTTCTAGTGTGATTTTTATATCGTTTCATTGTTTTTAGTTGAAACCCTAATTTGGTATTTTTTGGGGGTTTTGGGAGTATTGTGACTGTTAGATAGTAATTATATGATTGTGTGATTATAGGAGGTGATTTCGTAGAAGAACGGTTTTGATTAGCTGATTGTGACGATCTTGGTGATTGCCTTTACAGGTAGGGTTTCCCTACTCGGTTATTGATTATATTATATTTGATGGTTGATTGTGATTAGAGCTGGCAAGTCTGACCCGACCCGAACCCGAGCAAACCCGACCCGACCCGAACCCAAAAATATTGTGACCCGAAACCGACCCGGCCCGACCCGATGACGACCCGTAACCCGACACGACCCGATTATCAGTGACCCGAACCCGACCCAGACCCGACCCGATATTGACCCGACCCGATACTGACCCGATTAAATTGATGACCCGACAATTATTAAGCTTAATTTTGATCAAAATGAAAGTGATTTTGTGTTTAGATTGATATGTTTGACTTAGTAATGGATTAATTAAACCAAATAATAGGTTAAAAACTAAATAATGGTAAAAAATTATAGTAATGCGATTAAGTTACCGGACCCGATAATGACCCGACCCAAAACCGACCCGACCCGATACATCATTTGACTCGAAATGAGCCGACCCGATAATGACCCGAACCCGACCCGACTCGACCCGAAAGGGTATGCTGACCCGATATGACCCGAACCCGATATGACCCGACCCGACGTGACCCGACCCAAACCCGACCCGACTGACCCGATTGCCACCTCTGATTGTGATGGTTGTTAATGTTGGTTATCTATATCATATTGGTATTGGTAATTGGTAATTGTTGTTGTATAAGTTGGTTGGTTGTATTTGTCTGTGGTTCGCAAGGTGCGTCCTCGGCTGAGTGGAGTCACTTGAGGGAGTGACTTCACACCCTTGATCCGCCCCTTGTGGTTCCCGTCACAAGGGGGATGAGAACATTAAGGAACTTAGGTTTTCGCTCGGTGTTGATGAGCGGGGATTAGGTGGGAACGGCTGCGGTCCCCCACTAGTGGCAAGGATTACTGGTTGCGGTCGTAATCTGGCAGGACTAGACCTTCTGGCTAGTCAGGTGTTTGGAGATGTGACGGAGTTGGGTGATTGTATGTATTGTTATATTCCTTGTCTTGTACTGTGTAATCAGTAACTGACCCCGTTTAAATGTTTTAAAAACTACTGTGATCCATTCGGGGGTGGTGAGCAGTTGTCTAGCAGGTATACTGTGGATGCGCGCGGGATTAGCTGGGGATGAAGTCACCACGAGTCTGATAGTAGTCTTCCGCTGTTTTATCATTAATACTTTTGTTACTTTAGTTGTATTTTGGTTTTAGAACAGTTGTACTTTACTTTGCGGTTGGTTTTAATGTAATCACTTTAAACTTCATGCTTAAATTATGTTTTTTGATGGTCACTTTTGATTACTATGCCTCGGATAACCGAGATGGTAGCATTCTTAGGCGCTAGGTGGTCTTGGTAAGGTACCTTGGTGTATGAGGGTGTTACATCATGAAAGTGAATATCTGAGGAAAAGTCATGTGAGAATATGAGACTCGTATATGCCGCAAGAGTTTGATATGAGAAAAGAAAAAACAATATACGAGCTGAAATTTTGATATTCATACTATGACCAAAGTTCATAATGTTTACAGATATTAAAATTGTGGTCTGAAATTCATAATGTTTTTGTATGCCAAGTAATGAGGCCTTATTTGAGTCGAACTCTTTATTGAAAGAAAATAAATTATGACTAGAAGTTCATAGTCGTTCCTGAGAAATGTTTCCAAACATAATTTATCGTACGAGTATGAAATTTATCTTCATTTGGTTCTTGCAGTACTATATCCCCTAACTATTTCATTTTTTACTTGCACTAAGTTACGAAATTTTACATGGTCCTCCATTTGAGAGATACCCAAGACCACTAATAGTTAAAATTTGACGTGAATGTAATACGTGTATTTGATTTTGACCAATATCAAATTTATCTAATACAAATTTGTTTTCTTTGATACGATTAATCAAATAATTTAGGTAAATGTAATTTAAGAGGAAAACAAAGGAAAATAATTTCTCTCTCTCTCTCTCTCTCTCTATATATATATATATATATATACTATGTAAGATTCAAATGTTACCTAGTCCTTAGTTTGAGCTTATCAGTTTAATTCATAGTTTGTCAGACGTCAACCTTTTTGTTGCAACATGATAAAGGATATGACATTTGTGTTAATAAATTATCTGACTTGCATATCATTTTTGCCTAATTATGTAGAATCATAGACTTCCACATATTGGATTACATCTTGCTTTCAAGCATTGACTTTTATTAGCCACGAAGGTAGTTAATATATAATATTACTTTCAATAAATTATTAAGTTGAATGTTTTGAGAAAAGATACTCGTAGTAATAAGATGACATGTAATTTTTTATTTGACATGATTTTAGTGGAGTAATGTTATGACATTATACTATGTTAAAGATTATAATTGTTGGTCATATGTGTGATACTACGATTTTCTATGTATGTGGGTACTCTATCGAGTGGGACTTATTCTGTCGAGTAAATAACTTTTTACGCAAAATAGTAGCTGACTTGATGGGTACTCGATCGAGTAAGTGTGACACTCGATCGAGTAAGGGGCACTCGATCGAGTAAATCACTTACTCGATCGAGTAATTGTGTCTTACGGGTTTAATAGCCGGGTTTTTTTTTCTTTTTTTTTTGGTAACGAGGGAACCCGCAGCCGTTACCTTTGGTGCGATAGCTAGGTTTTAATAATGCGAGATTAATATAAAAAGGATTCCGTCACTTTGCTTAATCACTTTTAACATTCTAAAACCTTTCAAGAGAAGAACAAGAGTTACGTTTATCGCATCTATCGCATTATTAGCAAATCCCAAGGCTAGGATCGTCGGATTGTCTCGTTCGTTATACCGTTGTGATCGTCGTGTCAAGGGTAAGCTTCTTGTATAATTTTTATAATGATTTAGTAAGTTTGTTTGAAACCCTAATTGGGTAGATTTGGGGGTTTTGGGTGTATTATGTTGATTAGATGGTAATTGTGTGATTATATGTTATAGGAGGAGGAGTCGCTGCGGAAAGGTTTTGATTAGCTGCTGAGACGGTCTCGTGTGATTGCTATTTCCAGGTAGAGTTTCCCTACTCAATATTGATTACATAATGTGTTGGTGGTTGTTTGTTGTTGTTGTTGTATATCATATTGGAATTGGATTAGGAATTGGTGATTGTTGATAGTATAATGTGATTGTTGTATAATTGTATGTGGTTTGCGAGGTGCGTCCTCGGCTGAGTGGAGTCACTTGCGGGAGTGGCTTCACGCCCTTGATTCGCCTTCTGTGGAACCCGCCACAGAAGGGATGTGCACATTTAGGAACTTGGGTTTATCGCTCGGATGAGATGAGCGGGGCTTAGGTGGGAACGGCTGCGGTCCCCCACTGGCGGTGTGGAATACTTGTTGCGATGAGTATTCTGGCAAGACTACACACTTTAGTTTGATTGATTGGATTGGATTGTAGTATTGTTTTATTGCAGCTGTTTGTTTTGTGTAATCAGTATTGACCCTGTTTAATTGCTTTAAAAACTGTGGTGATGCATTCGGGGATGGTGAGCAGTTATTGAGCAAGTATGAGTTGATGCGCATGAGATAGCTGGGTTGAGTCATCATGAGCTGTTTAATAGTCTTTCATTGTGTCATGAACTAGTTTATTTCTTTTGGTTTGCAGTTTGAGGAACAGTTGTATTTTACTTTATCAGTTTTGGATTTTGATCTTGTATCACTTTAAACTATTCTATTAAAGTACGTTCTTTTATGGTCTATTTGATATTCATTGCCTCGGGTAACCGAAATGGTAGCATTCTCATGTCTTAAGTGGACCTAGTAAGGCACTTGGGGTATGGGGGTGTTACAATATGGAAATACGTAAAGAATAATACATTTTTTTATTGAAATATTAATGAGTTTTGCCTATGTATATGAGACACTTATTGTGTCTTATGTCACATCATTTATCTGGCGGATAGAGAAATCTAAATATTGTTAACCAGAAGATTAGCATGAGAAATATTGTCAACTAAAATGTGGTATATAATAAGTGACTGAGACACATTTTAATCTTATGAAAGATTGCCATGGATTTTGAGCAATTAAGAAAGTTGACACGAAATGATCCAGATGTGACAATTAAGGCCATCCGGGTTCCTATTATACCCGTTTTGATATAACTGAAGTTTATCTTAAGGAAGATATAAATGGTGAAACTCTCTCGTGTAAATTTATTAAAGGCAATATATTACACGGAGAGTGAGTATATTTAAGGGAGATTTAACTACTACTAGGAGTGTAATAAAGAACTTAAATGTTCATATAATATTAAGTTGTTTATAGCCACATAATGATTTTCCGAGTGGTTATTGTGTGGAAATCACAATTTATTTATAATATGAAATCGTTAGTCCCCGAATTGGGCATTGTAATTTAGCACATTTAAAAAACCAACTGCATAAGACAATTAAGGTGGATATAATGATTTATTGCCCATTAAATTTATCTGATATAGATTATTTTTACCACCTTAGGGGGAGAATGATAAGGAAAAGCTGGTAAAAACAAACCAGTATGTTATCCCCAACTGAACCTGAAGTTCAACGGTTTGTTTCACTATGAAATACATCAAGTAGAGGTTCATGGAATTATAAATGATGGTATTCATTTGGTTATGAAGATGTATTATGATACTAGTTTGGTCACCTAATGTGATATGTTCATACATTGAATTCTATGATTTAATTATAGACAGATTATGTAATACTATGGTTTTATGTGTCTATGGGTACTCTATCGAGTGGGGCTTACTCTGTCGAGTAAGTAGCTTTTTACGCAAAACAGTAGTCTGCCTCTAGGGTACTCGGTCGAGTAAGTCACTTACTCGATCGAGTAAGGGTGTTTTACGGGTTGATTAGCCGAGTTTTGTTAATAATGCGAGATTAATATAAAAGGGTATTCCGTCACTTTGTTTAATCACTTTTAACACTATAAACCTTTCAAAAATAAGATTAACAGTTACGTACTTCGCATCCATCGCATTGTTAACAAATCCCAAGGCTAGGAGTGTCGGATTGTCTCATAGAAAAACGTCGTTGTGATCGTTGCATCGAGGGTAAGTTTTTTATATAATTTTTATAGTGTTTTGATAAGTTTGGTTAAACCCTAATTGGTTAATGTTGGGGGTTTTGGGTGATTTGTATGATTGTGGTGGTAATTGTATGTATACGTGTTATAGGAGGGGGTTTCGTTGAGGAGAGATTCTGATTAGCTGCTAGATCGTCTGTGGTGATTGTTATTCCAGGTAGGGTTTCCCTACTCAGTATTGGTTACATAGTATTGTTGGTGATTATTGTTGCCGTTGTTGACTCTTTATCGTATTGGCATTGGTTTTGGTAATTGTTGTTTGTATAAGGTGATTGTTGTGTAACTGTCTGTGATCTTCGGGGTGCGTCCCTGGCTGAGTGGAGTCACTTCCGGGAGTGGCTTCACGCACTTGATTCGCCTTCTGTGGAACCCGCCACAGAAGGGAAGTGCACATTAATGAACATAGGTTTATCGCTCGGATGAGATGAGCGGGGCTTAGGTGGGAATGGCTGCGATCCCCCACTGGCGGAAAGGAGTACTTGTTGCGATGGGTACTCTGGAAAGACTACACACTTCAGTGTGTTGTCAGGTGTGTGGAGATGAGATGGAGTTGTGTTGATTGAGTTGTGCTGATTGAGTTGTTTGTAGTGTTGTTTCATTGCAGCGGTTATTTTGTGTAATCAGTACTGACCCTGTTTAATTGTTTTAAAAACTGTGCTGATCTATTCAGGGATGGTGAGCAGTTGTTGAGCAGGTATGATGGCTTACGCGAGGGATAGCTGGGATGGAGTTATCACGTGTCGTAGAGTCTTTCCCTGTGTCATGAACTAGTTGCTTTTAGTCGTTTGGATTTTGGGAACATTTGTATTTCTTTTACCAGTTTTGGATTTGGTTTTTATCACTTAAACTTTATTAATATTTAAGTACGTTTCGTTATTGTCCATTTGATTATCATTGCCTTGGGTAACCGAGATGGTAGCATTTTCATACCTTAAATGGTCCTGGTAAGGCACTTGGAGTATGGGGGTGTTACAAAGTGGTATCAGAGCGACGATCTTGAAACTTGTAACCAATGAACCTAATGAACATAGGGAGTCAAACTAAAATGAACCTGGGTAGGAGTTGTAGGAGCTAATGCAAAGACTTGGGTGTTGGAGCTTGTGTCCTCCACAAATTAGTGTGATAACATTTGTAAATCTCTTACAGGTTCACAAGGGTATACTTCGTATATTTAATCAGTTGATTAACGTTTACCTAATAACGGTTGGCTTGCTAGAAAGTTTGACGTTATTATTATACAGATGGCGGTGATCAACTGGTCCCTAAAGGTCACACCTATAGGATGTGTTTGAGAAATGTGGTTATAGAAATATAATCACATTGATGCCCAATATGACTAAAAAGTTAGTCAATGTGTTGATGAGATAATTATTTAATGAAAATTAAAATAATATTAGTTGAGACAAATTAACTGTCAATTCGTAAATTAAATATAATAAGTTATATTTAATTAAATGTATATAATGTTAGCTTGGACGAATTAATCTGTTAATTCATAATTAAATATAATCAGTTATATTTAATATCAACAAGATGAATGTGTCATAGTGGTAATAGTGAGGGTACACAAACCAAGAGGTCTTGGGTTCGATCCTCACTAGATCACAATTCAACACATATTATATATTTTTGGAAAGACCAAAATAAGGAGGAGATACTCCTTATTTCGGTCACTTTGACCGAAAATTAGGAAGGATATTTCTTTCCTAATTGACTCCAAGTTTCGGTCTGTATAAAAAGAAAGGGAGAGAATTATTTCTACCCTAATGCTTTTTCTTGACCTGGCCTCCTCTCTCTCATCAGAAAAAACACAAAAACAACTAAATTTTACAGAAAATTTTAGATCGATTCTAGCATAATCAAAGGGCTCTGATACATCTAGCCTTAATTAATTACGTAAATTCTACAGAAAAACTGGTAGGATATGTTTGTAAATGGTTCAACTAGTCAAAAACCTGCAATTTCAAAAAAATTTCTTCCTAAACCATTCACAACTAATCCAACTCAAGAAGAGTGTCAAAAACCCCGCTTGGTGATAAACTAATTTACATACATAACTAAAGACGCGGAAATATAAGGATACAAACCAAAAATAGAAAAGGGAGACATATGTCCCTTCAAATAATATACAAACCAAAAGTGTAAAAGGTTTACTAATAGAATAGCCAAAACTAGGACCAAGGTTCCTTGCTCACTAGCCCGTCTGTGACCCCAACTAAGCATCAACAACCTGTCAATCGCATTTTATACAAACACGAAAGCCACAATTCAGTGGGGAGTAACTTCGAGTCCTCCCAGCCACGAATCGTCAAAATTAATGTAACATGTAGTAAAACATGTAAACAAGATGATAAATAAATCAATTATCCAATATTCTAACATATGAGCCCTAAATTGACCAAACTAGACTATCATGTGAAACATATAACAACTTGTAATCCAAACTCTATCAACCATAGCCGGCTTGCATCTCACCTTCTATGATTCATAAAATCATCAAACAAGAAAGGGCAATATATCAAAGACAGGCACAAGTTCTTAGTACCGTCAATAGTCACTTTGTAACTCGAGTTTATACCACGAGGTAGGGAAGGTAATCGAACCGGTATCTTGGCTCAGCGGTTACTATTAAAAAAACATGGCCAAGAGACAACACAACCCTAGCCTAAAATCTGCGCAGACCTAGACATGCGGATACACACCACCGCACCCAAGACCCACAACTTTTTTTTAAAACAAAGTGAAGTGAGTACCCTAAGGACACCACCGAAGGGTTGGCTAGTACTTAAGCTGACCCCATACTATCAAAATAAGTACCTGAGATCATGCCCCAACTTGGATATAAATCCACTAGTCAGGAACACAAAGGCTATCAAGCAGTGAACATATACTCGTCAGAGACTATAAAGACCTATCTATGATGAAGGCCGAAATACTCACCTAGGACCTAGTCCCAGCTAGTCCCAGCTTGAATACTTTAGCCCACACCACACAAGACTCACCACACAAGTCAAGTAAGACACCCACTTAACCTTAAGAGGGCAAAAAGTCCTACTTACCAACATAAAATCTAATATTCTATCATGTGAAAGGCTATATAAATGTCTATATACAGCATACAATCCAACAGAATCCTCAATACTAATTTCTAATTCTAACAATAGTAATCATATTAAAGGCTTCAGGGAATCTAGGGCCGTTTTTACAATATAAAAAGCTACTTAAATCAACTAATTACACATGTGAGATAAAAATATAATGAATGGCCTAAAACAAGAAAAAGGCCGACTATCTAATTCATTCAAAATTTCATCCAACCGAATTTTTACCCGCAACCCCAGCCCTGCGACAGGTACGGGTTAAATTGCGGCTGACCAATCACTCAATTGACTGACATCGAATCAGTCAAAGGAATTAAGGCTCAGTTTTCGGCACAATCAACAAAGCATTACAATTATCGCTATACAATTCATTCTGAGCCTATTATTTACAATTTCATTTTGTAAACTATCCTAACATGTGATAACTATTAATATAAGCATAGTTTTACCCTTAACATAATTTTTATTACTAATATGATTCAATTCAAAATACTACCCATTTGTTACTTATACTATTCTATTATTAATTAACCCGAAAAGACCAAGATTGTACGAAAACCCGCGAAACAAGCACGGACCGACCCGGGGCAGCCGTGGGCTAGCCGTGGGCCTGCCACGGGCCTGCCAGCCTGCTGCCCCGCCCTTACTCCTCTTATTTTTTTCATTTTTGCTCAGTATAAGACCGTCTGAAAATTAATTAATCGTCCCCAATTCAACTTTGATAATTTAAACTAACAAAAGGCATAATTTAAGCTAACAATTGACATGCATGCAACCATTCTAAACATGTGAAAATTACCACACCAACAAAAATTACAAAACATACAAAAACAACAAAGATTGTGACGATAATCCGTCGAGTGACTCGAAATATGTTACCTTAAGCTAGAAAATGAGCAATTAGCACCTCAAAACCGAAACCCTAACTAGCAACTATCCGCTATCTTCAATAATATACGAGTCCCCAAACTCGTCTTCCAATCCTTCACCTAAATAAACAATTAAAACACAATAATAAGCATATAAACCGAAAATTCCGAAATTTGGTCTTAAAACAACTTAATGAAAACTGAAATTAGAACATACTAAGTTGTAGATCTCGGCGAGGGGATTCCGGAAAGGTAAATTTCGTGAAAAACCGCTAAGAAACGAAGAATTTATGGCCTAAACAGCTTGAAATTTTGTTGAAAATGGTGTTTGGATGGTTTTTGGTAAGTTGAAGGTAAGAAAATCAGAAAAAGAAAGATAGGGGGAAGGGGGTGCGCGTAAGAGAGGAAGGAAAGGAGGAAAAAGGAAGTGCGGGATTTTTAGTCGGGATTTTTACGAGTCGGGTTTGACTTGTTTCAATAATAATTAAATCCGTAAGTCAAATGCAAATTCCGTCAAGACCAAAGTCTTTAAACACGAGATTACAATAAAATTGAGTATTCATACGACCCATTTCCAAATTCGTTTACCCAACGTTCAAACGAATTGTCATTTTCCCCCCCGATACGCCCTTATTTCGAAATAAAAAGTTTTACACGGTTTAAACTATTTTTAAACATTTCGAAACTATCAAAATAAATACTTTTCTTCAAAATATAATAAAATTATATTTCTTTGAATTATTTTTACTTTAAATACACTAATGTCAAATTTTACTTGATTAATTAATTATTTTCGAAATATATTAACGGTCCGAAATTTACGGGGCGTTACAATATCTCATATCGTCTTGGGTGCAACTAATAGGTGAATATCAATTTTGATATTGTTCTTAGGCCATATTTGCTAGGACCGAAGGTTAATTCTAAATCCTTATACTTTGTTTATGTATTTTGTTTATGACCTTTAATCATCATTGTTAAATTCATTATAATCCTTCTAGTTTAAGGGAAGTATACAGATTATTTCCCACAAGTGGTATCAGAGCACTAGGCCACGTTTTTAATCTTGATGATTTTCATAAATTTGTATATGAACAATGAGAATTTTCGAAAAAATTTTAGGGTTTCGAATTTTTTAGTTCGGCAAAAAAAATTTTTTTGTGCCGATTTGTTTTTTTTTTCCTCTGCCGTTTTTTTGTTCTTTTAGTTTGATGATATTTTTCCATGTTATTTTTCATATTATAGTTTATAATCAGTTAAAATTATCATATGAAGAATTGGTAGTTTTTGATTTAATGCAGATTAAGTTAAAATTAAATGGAATCATCATGTTTATGATAAAAAGATTGTTTTTGCTATATAGTTTTTGGCATATAAATTAATCATGTTCATTATTTCATATGCTAATCATGTTCTAATAGCAAAGGTAAACAATTTAGTGATCAAATCTTGTTTTAGGGCATATTGCTGCAAAAGAAAGAAAAAAAGAGGGAGGACGTTTTTTAGGGTTTGCCGTATAAAAAAAAAATACTTTTTGTTTTTGTTTTTTTGGTAAACCGAGAAAGAAAAAAAAAAGGAAAGTTTTTTTTTGCCTTATTGCCGAAAAAGAGAAAAAAAAACAATATGGAAAGTTTT
This sequence comes from Silene latifolia, assembly GCF_048544455.1. NCBI lineage: Eukaryota > Viridiplantae > Streptophyta > Magnoliopsida > Caryophyllales > Caryophyllaceae > Silene > Silene latifolia. The sequence continues at coordinate 301,430,414 of NC_133537.1, forward strand.
TTTCATGTTTTTTTCCTAATTGCCGAATAAAAAAAATGGGGGAAGGGACTGTTTTTTTTATGATCAGCCGTGAAGTAGCTGTTAAAAATAAAAAAAAATAAAAAATTTTTTTGTTTATTTTTCCAGCCGAACCAATTTTAATTGGATTTTATTTTATTTTTTATTTTGGCCAATTAGTTATTGTGAATCGGTTCACAATTTAAAGATACCGAGTTATTTTAAAGCGGTTTAAAATTTTGACCGATAGAATACATATTACAAGTTTAATATGGATTGAGGATGAAATTAATGTGATTAAATTGCGGAATTGTCACTTAATTTAATTTAAATAGGTGGTTTGGATAAATTAATCAACATAATTAATGTATTGTATTATGTATGTTTAATTTATTTTAGTTGATGCTTTTATTTTTGTTGAATGAATCGAATGAATGAATTTTATTTACGTATTTATTTTAGCAATCGGTTGTATTTTGTAATACTTAGTGTGGCCTTAGTCAAATTATGTTTTCGTAATGAAGGAAACATGATTTCTTATGTAATTATGAGATCTCGAATCTCCTTTATTTTAGTTTTGGGTTTTGAAATTAGAATGTAATTAATAGGTCAATTATGTAATTTTATTTATTGTAATTTCAAAGAAGACTAAAGATGAAGATTCAAGCTCACTCCCGCTACATGGATCAAGATGGAACATCAAGACAAGCTTCTCGGGTCCAAGGATGGATTCCAAACTTGTATTTATTGTTCATTTTGATAGGATAGGCCACACTAGGACTTTTACTGTTTTTTTTTACGTTTTTCATTTTATTGCTTTTCATTCACATGCTAGTAATTGCATCATATTCCGCCTAAAACCAAACCACCTACTACTAAAATGCATGAAAATTGACTCATATAGTTGTATGTTAGTTTTCATGGACATGCAGATGTCACAGTCAATAAGCCATCACCTTAGTTTATTCATTCTCGCATGCTAGTTTATAGTTCACTTAAAATGAATTAAAATAAAGTTGATGAGATCTTCCTCTAAAACGGAAATTGAGATTAGTCTTTATAAGGGCAAACATCTATGAATCCCTTCTTCGTCGGTAGGCCTAATATGACCCCTTCTACGTTGGGTAAGTAGTTGTGTTGACTTAGTTTACCTCAACATCATAGTCTGAAGAGTTTCTCGTGATTATGATGGACTAAAGATAGATTTTACAGAAATTTATTGACCAAGAATTCTAACGGTAGAATTAGCTAAAAGGTTAGCTTATCAATTTGCAGAGAATTGAGTCTTGGGGTCATTTATATAATTCTTGAGGGAGGTCAATTGTATAAATGTTTTGAGTCTTCGCGTTATGACATTAGTTCATTAGACTTAAAATCAAAACGATGCACATGCTTATTATTTTATTCTTCTTTCGCAGTGTAGAACAAGTTTATTATCAATAATACTGTTACAACAAATGGCTGGAAATAACGCAATCTCAATGCCTAGTGCCACACTAGATCGTTCGTCCTGGCTAAAAATGTTCATGGACCAAATGAATCAGTCCACTCGACTGAATAATGATGGGTCCAATTTTATGGATCGGGAGGCGCACTACGGAATGCGGCCATCTGGCGACGGTAAGCTCAGGTATTTAACTGAGCCATTACCGGTCAACCCAGGCCCCAATGCAGGAGCCAACGAGTCACTCGCTTATAGTGATTTTGTTATGGAAGCGGGTGCGATAAAGAACGTACTTATCTTTGCAATGGAAACCAATTTGCAGAGACGCTTCATTGCCCAAGGTGCAAACAAGATTTTCACCACGCTCACTAACGAGTTCTCAAAAACACCGAGAATCGTTACATATGAGCATACCTGTCGCTTCTTTGATGCGAAACTCCAGAAGGGCCAACCGGTTAGCCCACACATTCTTCACATGATTGAGAATGTCGAGAAGCTGGAGGCACTGAATTGTAAAATCAGTGAGAGCATTGTCATTGACCGAATGCTTCATTCTCTTCACGATGGTTTTGACCTTTTCAGGGCGAACTACTACATGAATGACTTGAAAAAGAGTCCTCATGAGCTACACTCCCTTCTCGTACAGACCGAGAAAGATATGAAATTGAGTGGGAGCATGAAGCAGGATGTTCTCACGATTCACAACAAGAGTAAAGGTAAGGGCAAGGCTCATGGCGACCTAGCTGTAGGTAAGCCAAAGTTTAAGAAGCCAGGAAACGGTAAGAGTGCGCCTGGTGAGACTAGTGGCTCACAGGGCAAGACAAAGAGCAAGGGCGGTGACATAGAGTGCCACCATTGTCACAAGACTGGACATTGGAGGAGGAACTGTCCCGTCTACCGTGAGGACATCAAGGTAGCCGCGTCGTTCCTGTTGGTATGTCATCTTATATTCATATGATTGAGATTAACCATGCAAGTTTCGGAACTTGGGTACTAGATACTGGTTGTGGTTCTCATCTGTGTAATCATTTGCAGGGCCTAAAGAACATCATACCTCTCGAAAAAGGTGATGTGGACCTGCGAGTCGGGAATGGAGCACGAGTAGTAGTTTGCCTCGAAGGGAACATATGTAATCCAACTCCTAGTGGTTTTGAGTTATCTTTAAATAACTGTTACTATGTACCCAGTTTATCTAAGAACATTATTTCTGTTTCCGTACTAGCTAAAGACGGTTTTGCATTTTCAATAAAGGATAATAGTTGTATTTTCTCTTTTAATGAAATGATTTATGGCAAAGCAGTTTCCATGAATGGAATTTATATCTTAGATCAAACCACGGAAATATTACACATGAATAATAAGAAATTAAAGGTTGGTGACAAAGATCAAACCTATCTATGGCATTGTCGAATGGGACACATAAATGAGAAACGCGTAAAGAAACTCGTCGATAATGGGACTATTCCCTCATTCGGATTTTCTGCATATGGCACGTGTGAATCATGTCTCATTGGCAAGATGACTCGAATTTCCTTCAAAGGTGTTGGAATGCGCGCTAGTGACCTATTAGGACTCATACATACGGACGTATGTGGACCTATGTCAATTACCGCTAGAGATGGCTATAGATATTTTATCACTTTCACGGACGATTTGAGTAGATACGGATATGTCTACTTAATGAAGCATAAAAGTGAGTCATTTGAGAAATTCAAGGAATACCAGAATAGGGTACAAAACCAACTGGGTAGAAAGATTAAAGCACTCCGTTCAGATCGTGGTGGCGAATAACTTTCAAATGAGTTTGATCAACACCTAAAAGACTGTGGAATCGTTTTGCAGTTAACTCCACCTGGAACACCTCAATTGAATGGTGTATCCGAACGGAGAAATCGAACCTTACTTGATATGGTTCGATCCATGATGAGTCACACCATAGTGCCTGATTCATTATGGGGTTATGCTCTTTTGTCAACTGCTCTTATACTTAATCGAAGTCCGTCTAAAGCTGTCGACAAGACTCCATATGAAATGTGGAAGGGAACAGTACCTAACTTGTCCTTTATTCGGGTTTGAGGCTGCGAGGCTTATGTCAAGTGGAGACACGAGGATAAGCTCGGCCCGCGATCGGTCAAGACATACTTTATAGGTTATCCAAAAGGAACATTTGGTCATTACTTCTATTCGCCAACCGAACATTGAGTTTTTGTTGCGGCTAGTGCGACGTTCTTAGAGAAAGAATTTCTCGAGAACAAGTCGAGTAATAGAACCTTCGAGTGTCGGAGATTCGGAACCAACAACCGAGGAACAGATGGAGGAAGTTGTACCTCCAATCGATGATACGGTTAATATTCTGAGGAACCTAGGAGGTCGGGTAGAGACTCTCATCCTCCGGACAGATACATTGGTATGGTCGAGGAGAATGACGTTTTACTTCTAGAAAGTAATGAACCCGCAACCTATAAAGGTGCTATGGCCTGTTCCGACTTAAAGCTATGGCTCGAAGCCATGCATTCCGAGATGGACTCCATGTATGAGAATAACGTATGAGATCTAGTTGATTTACCTAATAAGGTAAAACCTCTACAGTGCAAATGGCTTTACAAAATAAAGCGTTCTGTAGACGCGCAACCAGATATCTATAAGGCACGACTTGTGGCAAAAGGTTTCACTCAAGTGCAAGGATTGCATTATGATGAGATTTTTGCACCTGTAGTCATGCTACGTTCCATTCGGATAATCTTAGCGATTGCCGCATTTCATGATTATGAAATTTGGCAAATGGATGTGAAAACCGCCTTCTTAAACGGTTATTTGGAGGAAGAGTTGTACATGGTGCAACCCGAAGGTTTCATAGAACCTAAGCATCCTAAGATAGTATGCAAGCTTAAGCGTTCCATTTATGGACTTAAGCAAGCTTCTCGGAGTTGGAATCATCGTTTCGACCAAGTGATAAAAGAGTATGGTTTCACTCGATCGGTCGAAGAACCATGCTTATATATCAAGTCGAGTGGGAGCAAGATTGTATTCTTGATATTGTATGTCGATGACATACTCTTGATTGGGAATGACATTCCTCTCCTTTCTTCGGTTAAAGAATGGTTGAAGAACCATTTCCAGATGAAAGATCTGGGTGAGGCACATCGTATTTTGGGAATCCGTATCTACCGAGATAGATCACGACGGACGTTATCACTTAGTCAGGAGTCTTATTTGGATAAGGTTCTTGAGAGGTTCAGCATGACCAACTCCAAGAAGGGGAACCTTCCTATGACGACTGGGATGCAGTTGAGCAAGTCTCAGTCACCCACGACGCCTGAAGGGATTGAGCGCATGAGTCGTGTTCCTTATGCATCTGCAATAGGATCGATCATGTATGCCATGATATGCACACGTCCAGACGTGGCATATGCATTGAGTATGACGAGTCGGTACCAAAAGACCCCAGGTGAAACACATTAAATAGCAGTAAAAAATATCCTCAAGTACCTACGGAGGACTAAGGATTGGGTATTGACCTATGGAGGCGATACTAAGCTAGGCGCAACCGGTTACGCAGATGCTAGCTTCCAAACGGATCGAGATGATTCAAAATCTCAGTTCGGGTTCGTCTTCACTCTTAATGGTGCTGCGGTCAGCTGGAAGAGTTCCAAAAAGAGTGTTGTACCAGATTCTACTACTGAATCCGAGTACTATGCCGCTTCGGAGGCAGCAATTTAAGCGATATGGATGCGTCAATTCTTACAAGGGCTTTCGGTAGTTCCTAGTTCGAATGACCCGATCACCATCTATTGTGACAATAGAGGTGCCATCTTCCAGGCTAAGGAGCCAAAGTCTAGCAACAAATCTAGACATGTACTTCGGAAAGTTCAACTGATCCGTGATTACGTGGAGCAAGAAGAGATAGTGATTGACAAGATTGCGACGGATGATAACATCGCGGATCCTCTCACCAAACCGTTGAATTATGATAAGCATGTAGGGCATGTTAATTCCATGGGAATTAAACATGTTCCTGAGTTGTAGTACTTGATTATGGATTTGATACATTATCTTTTTCATATATTATTTATAACTTCATCGTTTTATATATAATATTTTGTTTTTCATGTGGATTGTACTGACAACATTGAACACCACAAAGTGAACTGAATTACATTATATTTGTTTTGGTCCGTAATCGCCAATGTGAGCTGATAACTCCGGCTATTATATTGTGCAGTCGATTGATGGTGGGTTCAACGAGCCATAAGTTAAACGGTTGACTAATTGATCACAGATACGAGATTATGACGATACCTCGTAGGACAACTTTTTGTGACAACGTAATGGAGTCCTAAATGTTTAATAACATTCGGTGCCAGGTCGTGGATAGGACATCCATTGTGTTCCTAGAGTCGATTCTTTTGACTATCAACTGTCTCTTGAGATTAAGGCAGTTTTTGGATGACTTTGGTTTCTTTCTCACGGTCTACCGTAACTGGGGCTAAGTAGATTTTTTCTGGGTCATTTCATACTGTGCTTACATCTGCAGGATTAGAGTTGAGGAAAATATCCAACCCTTATCAGGTATAGTTATTTCGCAGGGCCACTCGAGGAGTTGTAACTGAAATGCATGGCCATGCTCGAATGTTGATTCGTTTATCAGTTAAGTTACTCTCTAGTCGGGGAAACCACTCTTGATATTGATCACTTGCAAAATACGACCTTTGTGAATGCGGATTTGCAAATTGTTTTACATTGAGTGGGAGAAATTTTATAGGATATGAGAATCGGTTATCGCACATACACTTGTGAGGACAAGTGGGAGTTTGTTGGAGTTTGTGTCCTCCACAAATTAGTGTGATAACATTTGTAAATCTCTTACAAGTTCACAAGGGTATACTTCGTATATTTAATCAGTTGATTAACGTTTACCTAATAACGGTTGGCTTGCTAGAAAGTTTGACGTTATTATCATACAGATGGCGGTGATCAACTGGTCCCTAAAGGTCATACCTATAGGATGTGTTTGAGAAATGTGGTTATAGAAATATAATCACATTGATGCCCAATATAACTAAAAAGTTAGTCAATGTGTTGATGAGATAATTATTTAATGAAAATTAAAATAATATTAGTTTAGACGAATTAACTGTCAATTCGTAAATTAAATATAATAAGTTATATTTAATTAAATGTATATAATGTTAGCTTGGACGAATTAATCTGTTAATTCATAATTAAATATAATCAGTTATATTTAATATCAACAAGATGAATGTGTCATAATGGTAATAGTGAGGGTACACAAACCAAGAGGTCTTGGGTTCGATCCTCACTAGATGACAATTCAACACATATTATATATTTTTGGAAAGACCAAAATAAGGAGGAGATACTCCTTATTTCGGTCACTTTGGCCGAAAATTAGGAAGGATTTTTCTTTCCTAATTGACTCCAAGTTTCGGTCTGTATAAAAAGAAAGGGAGAGAATTATTTCTACCCTAATACTTTTTCTTGACCTGGCCTCCTCTCTCTCATCAGAAAAAACACAAAAACAACTAAATTTTACAGAAAATTTTAGATCGATTCTAGCATAATCAAAGGGCATATCTCATATCGTCTTGGGTGCAACTAATAGGTGAATATCAATTTTGATATTGTTCTTAGGCCATATTTGCTAGGACCGAAGGTTAATTCTAAATCCTTATACTTTGTTTATGTATTTCGTTTATGACCTTTAATCATCATTGTTATATTCGTTATAATCCTTCTAGTTTAAGGGAAGTATACAGATTATTTCCCACATTGGGAGACGTCCTAAAGTCGCAAACTCGCCTTACAACTTTGAACCGGTCACTATGGGGTGTGTGTCGGGATCGCTATGTGTTTATCTTGTGAGTTGTGTATCTATATAGTAATGCGTTGTGTGAATTGGTGGATGCATGCATGTGGAGGATGAGAGATGTAAGGTGAAGGATGATGATGATATGAATATATATGTCGTTGATTGAATACGTGAATTGCACGATAGTTGATTTAAAACGTGGCATATTAGAAACATGGAAAGGAAGTTATTGTTGTTTGTGTATATAAAGAGATATCGTATATATATGTTTGTTTGTCGTTTTCATAAAAGTATAGATGGTCGGAAGTGTTGAGTTGAACATGCGGGTAGTATACGATTCAGCATGACTCGATCGAGTGGGAGGCACTCGATCGAGTAGGTGTAACTCGATCGAGTATGTAGTTTTTCGTTTCTGGGCAGTAGTCTATTTTTGGGCACTCGATCGAGCAGGTTTGGGCACTCGATCGAGTGGGGTCAACTCGATCGAGTAAGAGGTGGCTCGATCGAGTACGTTTTTGGGTGCTTTCTGGTCAGGTTCTGGAGTCGAGGCACTCGATCGAGTAAGTGGGCAACTCGATCGAGTGGGTTGTGGCACTCGATCGAGTAGGTGTTGTACAAGTCGTTATTGTGTTTTGAGATATGGGATGTGTGTTCATGTTTACCTTTTCTTATATAGTTTCAAGATGCAGCCGAAAAGAAACGCGTTGTATGCTAGGGCCGAAAACATGAGCGTGGACGAGATTGTTAAGATGTTGGAGCACCAAGATGCTCTTACTAAGGTTTTGAAGAGAGTGGGGAAAGATAAAGAGGCGGGGCCAGATCACTCCAAAATAAGTATACATATAGCGAGATTTAATCCTAAGGAGTACATGGGAACTGGAGCGTCAATTCTGCTGGATAATTGGCATAGAGAGATGGAGAATATACTTAATTTGGTTCATTGCCCAGAGGAACTTCGAGTGGAACAAACTGCGTTCTACATGAGGGAAGCAGCCGGTGAGTGGTGGGATAAGGTTAAGGTGATTGCTCTGGACTTATATGTGAAACAGGGGTTACCTACTATACCATGGGATGAGTTTAAGAGAGCTATGAGGCAAGAGTTTGTGCCGGAACATGTGCGTAGTAAGCTGAGAGAGGAGTTTGATGACTTTAAGATGACTTCTGACATGACAGTTACTGAGTACTACCATAAGTTCAACGAGAAATATAGGTACGCCGAGGATATGGGGCTGAGCCAAGAGAACTTGGCATTGAGATTCGAGAAGGGGTTGACACCCAAGATCATGGAAAAGTTGTCGGTAGGGGTCCTTACAGATGTTAAGGAAGTGTATGAGCATGCCGGGAGAGCTAAGAGGTTAGTTGAGACGACTAAGGAGAACCGAGAGAGAGCTTCTGAGAAGAGGAAGGCTGAGAGTGAGGGTGGTGGTCAATCTAGTTATAAGAAGGGCGGCCATAACAGGTGAGAGCTTACTCTTTAGGGTCGGGGTTTAGCGGTGGAGCTTCTTACGGGCGTGGCCGTGGTGGTGGTAGCAGCAGTTGGGGCTTTTCTTGCTTTAACTGTGGCGGTGTGGGCCACAAGAGGCATGAGTGTACCAGTGCGGTGAGCGGGGGTTTCCAGAGGCCATCACAGGGGAGTTTCTCTCAGGGTCCGTCTCAGAGTTATGCTAGTAACAGGCCGACGGGGTCGTGGAATAATCGGGTTGGTCAGAGTAATAACAATGGTGGGGCTAACTGATACCGTCGTTTTAGTACCAAAAATAAATACCTAAGTACTACTAACATAAGTCAGCGGTAAGTAGGGTCGATCTCGGAGGCGGTCACTATCTACTTGTCAACTCGATCTGTCTACGGTCACAGTTGGGGGTTTTTAATTGTTTGAACTAAACTAAAGGAGATTAAAGCGAGAGAAAAGGATAAGAGGGAATAACAATAAGAGAGGGGACTAGGATTGTCGGGTCATCAATGAATGTCAGTTAATTGCAGCTAAGGTCACAGATCAGTCGATGTGTCGGTCTAAGGGGCAATGAATATCTCCTTCCGGTCTCAATTCGCCCTAAAATACTATTAGCTTAGCTCCCGCCCTCACTAAAGCATCCTATTGTTCACTGCGGGTCTCACCCCTTCCAACCTTCCGGTCTAGGTTAAGGTTTACCAAAATTAATTAAGCTAAATGCATCGATTCAAAGAGCTAGTCACAATTAACGGCAGTGATTAACAACATAGACAAAACGATAACAAAGGATCTGTAACCTAATTAGCAATTAACATCAGTTCACTGACTCCCCTAAATCCTAGCAGGGAAATTAGCTAGACATAATAAATAAAATAAAAGCAGGAGATTTAGAACTAAATAACATTGCAAAAATAAAGAGAGAATAGAGAAAGAATTACTAAATAAGATCTGGAAGAAAGGCAGTGTTCAACAGAGAGAAGGGGAAAAGATTAATGTATGAGGTGGTGTCAAAGTGATCCGTCATCTTTCCTATTTATAGGAAAGACAAATTATTTGACCTAAAAATGAAATAAGACTGAAAAAGCCCGAGCCCAATAGAAAACCACTCGATCGAACAATTTAGAATCACTCGATCGAACAGATTCCTGGCAAAACCTCTCGATCGAGTAGAAAACCTACTCGATCGAGGAACTCCAATTATGCGCATTTCGATCGAACATAAATGTTACTCGATCGAAGACTTCTTCTATCCAAAACTACTCGATCGACCACAAAAGCTTTCGATCAAATAACTTGACTCAACCAGCTACTTGTTTCGTTGATTTCAGCTTTGACTTGGTGATTTAGCTTCCGAAATGACTTCATGCATCCCATAATAGCAGTATTTCTGCTCCAAATCTACTCATCCTCCAAATGCATGCTAAACGGACGATAAAAGGCTTGATTCCATCACTTTCAGGTCCATTCCTGCAAATAAAGTAAAACAAACCAAAGTAGAATATTCGGGGCATTTCGTAGCATAAAACTACGAGGATAGCATAGAAATACATGCATAAAGAGACCTAAAAAGACTATTATAAAATGCATGTATCACTAACCGCAATGGCGATAATTCATATCAGAGACCGGTGACGAATAACAACAACAACCAGGGGTCGGCTGCTAAGCCGTCTACCTCAGCTAGTACTGTCCAGGGAGGTGGGCAGAAGACCAGTGGTAAGTTGTTCATGATGGAGAAGAAAGCAGCAGAGGATGATGCTCACGTTATCACCGGTACTTTTCTTGTTAATGGAGTCTTTACCTTTGTTTTGTTTGATTCGGGGGCGTCACAGTCGTTTGTATCCTCGAGTCATGCTAAACTTTTGGGTTTGAGTGAGTATGAGTCTGTAAAAGAGGAGGTTTTTATACCGTCGGGTGAGTCTGTATCTTGAGGGCGGTTGTATAGGGGTGTATCTATGATAGTTGGGCAGGTTGACCTACCAGTGGACTTGTTAGAATTTTCTTTGGAGGGTTTTGAGATGATAGTTGGTATGGACTGGTTGGGTAAGTACAAGGCTAAGATAGATTGTCATCAAAAGAGGGTTTCTTTGAGAGGTCCTAATGGGATTAGTGTGTCTTATCGTGGGTTTGTTGTCAAACCCAAAGTTAAGTTGATTGCAGCAGTGACCTTGAAGTCGTATCTGAGGAAGGGGTGTCCGTTGATCTTATGCCATGTGAGATACCATAGTATGGTGACTCCGACAGTTGAGCAGATACCAGTGGTGGAGAGTTTCCAGATGTCTTTCCAGATGAGATACCGTGTTTGCCACCGACAAGGGAGATAGATTTCAGTGTTAAGTTAAAACCGGGGACGGGGCCAATCTCTAAGGCACCGTACCATATGGGTCCTAAGGAGTTGGAGGAGCTGAAGAAACAGCTGGATGATATGATTGAGAAGGGATTCATTAGATCTAGTGTATCACCGTGGGGAGCACCAGTCTTGTTTGTGAAAAAGAAAGATGGGAGTTTGAGGTTATGCATCGATTATAGGGAGCTGAACAGAGTTACAGTGAAGAACAAGTATCCTTTGCCGAGGATAGATGATTTGTTTGATCAGTTGAACGGTGCAGCGGTCTTTTCTAAGATCGATTTGAGGTCAAGTTACCATCAGGTGAAGATTCGGGAGGAGGACATACCAAATACAGCTTTTACATCGAGGTATGGTCACTATGAGTATGTTGTGATGCCGTTTGGGTTGTCTAATGCACCTGCAGTGTTTATGGATTTGATGAACCGAGTCTTCAGTAAGTTCCTGGATTGGTTTGTTGTGGTCTTTATCGATGATATCTTAGTCTTTTCTAAGACTAAGGAGGAGCATGAGGAGCATTTGAGGATAGTGTTGCAGACTTTCAAGACAATCAATTGTATGCAAAGTTGTCTAAGTGTGAGTTATGGTTAGAGGAGGCTGCTTTTCTAGGCCATGTAATTTCAAAGAAGGGTGTTGCTGTGGATCCTGCAAAGATAGAGGCAGTTACTCGGTGGGAAGCACCGAAGAATGTGGCAGAGATCAGGAGTTTCTTGGGTTTGGCAGGGTACTATCGACGGTTCGTTAAAGACTTTTCCAAGATAGCCAGACCAATGACAGCTTTGATGAGGAAAGAAAACAGGTTTCGTTGGGATGAAAGTTGTGAGACGGCGTTCCAAACATTAAATGAGCGTTTGACCACGGCTCCAATCTTAGCATTACCTGAAGGGAGTGAGAACTTTGAAGTGTACACAGATGCTTCAAAGAATGGATTGGGTTGTGTGTTGATGCAGAACGGGAAAGTGGTTGTCTATGCTTCTAGGCAATTGAAGCCTTATGAGGAGAACTATCCGACACATAATCTAGAGTTGGGTGCGGTTGTGTTTGATCTCAAGATTTGGAGGCGTTATCTGTATAGGGCGACCTTTAAGGTGTTTTCAGATCACAAGAGTCTCAAGTACATCTTCACTCAAAAGGAATTGAACATGAGACAGAGGAGGTGGATGGAGCTGATTGGAGATTATGACATGGATATTATATACCATGAAGGGAAAGCTAATGTGGTTGCAGATGCCTTGAGCAGGAAGAGTGTGCATTCTCTATGCACAGCTATGTCTTTGATGAGGTTGAGAGATGAGGTGGGGAAGATGGGGATACATATGATACAGAAAGGGGATGTTATAGGGGATTTGACAGTGGAACCAGACCTTTATGATGATATTCGTAGGAAACAGGCTTTGGATCCAAAGATTGAGGAGTGGATAGCAGGAGTAGAGAAAGGGACGGTGTCTAGATTCTCTATTCATACAGATGGCAGTGTGAGATTCGATGGGAGGTGGTGTGTACCCAACGATGAGGAATTGAGGAAGATGATCATGACAGAGGCCCATTGCACACCATATTCGGTACATCCAGGCGGTGACAAGCTATATAAAGATTTGAAGAAGACTTTCTAGTGGCCTGGGATGAAGAAGGAAACAGCTGAGTTCGTGGCTCGTTGTTTAACATGTCAGAGAGTTAAAGGGGAGCAGCGACGACCACAAGGTAAGATTCAGTCTCTTGAGGTACCTGAGTGGAAGTAGGAGTCCATTTCTATGGATTTTATAGTGGGTTTGTCGAGGAGTCAACGTGGTAATAACATGATATGGGTAATAGTTGATCGTTTGATCAAGTCAGCTCACTTTGTGCGGATGAAAGATAATTGGACTAAGATACAATTAGCTTTGGCTTATAGGAAGCATGTGGTTCGTTTGCATGGGGTGCCTAAGGATATAGTGTCCGATAGAGATGCGAGGTTCATATCACGGTTTTGGAAAGAGTTACAGGAGATGATGGGGACTACTTTGAAGATGAGTAATGCTTTTCATCCTGCGACAGATGGCCAGACAGAGAGGACCATCAAGACTTTAGAGGACATGTTGCGAGCTTGTGTTATGGATTTTGGTGGTAGCTGGGAGGAGAGGTTGGATTTGATTGAGTTTTCCTATAACAACATCTATCACACGAGTATAGGGATGGCACCGTTTGCGGCTTTATATGGGAGAAGGTGTAGGAGTCCAATCTGCTGGGATGATAGAGCTGAGGCAGTGGTTTTAGGGCCAGAGATGGTACAGGAGATGGTTGAACAGGTTAAGCGGATTAGACAGAAGATGAAATTAAGCGGCCCAGGATCGACAAAAGAGTTATGCGGATTTACATCGTCGTGACATAGAGTTTCAGGTTGGGGACAAGGTTCTTTTGAAATTGTCTCCTATGCGTGGGGTCATGAGATTTGGGAAGAAAAGAAAGCAGAGCCAGAAGTTTATCGGACCATATGAGATTTTGGATCGTGTGGGTGAGGTTACTTACCGGTTAGCTTTACTAGCTGTTTTGGATAGAGTGCATAATGTGTTTCATGTGTCTCAACTGCGGAAGTATGTGAGTGATCCTTCACATGTATTAGATGTAGAGAACATCGAGCTGGATGAGTCCTTGTCTTATATTGAGGTGCCGAAACAGATTCTTGATCGCAAGGTTAGGAAAACTAGATATGGGGAAATAGTGTTGCTTAAGGTTCTTTGGTCTAACCATGAGGTTGAGGAGGCTACTTGGGAGGCAGAGGAGGCTATGAGGGAGCGGTATCCGTCTCTTTTTTATCAGGTATGTGTGGTTACGGGGACGTAACCATGTTTCTTTTAGGGAGGATAGGAGATGGTCGCATAGAGTTTTTGCATGTTTTATGTTGGTTTAGTACATTTAGTAGTTGTCTTGAGTCGGGTTGAGTGTTGTTTTGGGAGGTGAGTTTTGAATTTTGTTTTGAGTTTTGTTATGAGTTTTGGTTATGTTGTTATGTCGGAGTGGTGATGGTGTGTTCTGTTTTTGTCTATGGGTTGAACTTTGGGGACGAAGTTCTTTTTAAGGAGGAAAGACTATAATACTACGGTTTTATGTGTCTATGGGTACTCTATCGAGTGGGGCTTACTCTGTCGAGTAAGTAGCTTGTTATGCAAAACAGTAGTCTGCCTGTAGGGTACTCAATCGAGTAAGTTGGGGACTCGATCGAGTAAGGGTCACTCGATCGAGTAAGTCACTTACTCGATCGAGTAAGTGTGTTTTATGGGTTAATTAGCCGGGTTTAATTAATAATGCAAGATTAATATAAAAGGGGATTCCATCACTTTGTTTAATAACTTTTAACACTCTAAAAACCTTTCAAAGAGAAGATTAACAGTTACGTACATCCCATCCATCGCATTGTTAACAAATCCTAAGGCTAGGAGTGTCGTATTGTCGCGTTCTTTACGCCGTTGTGATCGTTGCGTCAAGGGTAAGCTTTTTATATAATTTTCATAGTGTTTTGAGAAGTTTGGTTAAACCCTAATTGGGTAATGTTGACGGTTTTGGGTGATTTGTATGATTGTGGTGGTAATTGTATGTATACGTGTTATAAGAGGAGGTTTCGTTGAGGAGAGATTCTGATTAGCTGCTAGATCATCTGTGGTGATTGCTATTCCAGGTAGGGTTTCCCTACTCAGTATTGGTTACATAGTATTGTTGGTGATTGTTGTTGTCGTTGTTGTTGATTTTTTATCGTATTGGCATTGGTTTTGATAATTGTTGTTTGTATAAGGTGATTGTTGTGTAACTGTCTGTGATCTTCGGGGTGCGTCCCTGGCTAAGTGGAGTCACTTGCGGGAGTGACTTCACGCTCTTGATTCGCCTTCTGTGGAACCCGGCACAGAAGGGATATGCACATTAATGAATATGGGTTTATCGCTCGGATGAGATGAGCGGGCTTAGGTGAGAACGGTTGCGGTCCCCCACTGGCGGCGAGGAGTACTTGTTGCGATGGGTACTCTGGCAGGACACAAGTGTGTAGTCAGGTGTGTGGAAATGAGATGGAGTTGTGCTGATTGAGATATGCTGATTGAGTTGTTTGTAGTGTTGTTTCATTGCAGCTGTTGTTTTGTGTAATCAGTACTGACCCCGTTTAATTGTTTTAGAAACTGTGGTGATCCATTCGGGGATGGTGAGCAGTTGTTGAGCAGGTATGATGGCTTACGCGAGGAATTGCTGGGATGGAGTCATCACGTGTCGTAGAGTCTTCCGTTGTGTCATGAACTAGTTGCTTTTAGTCGTTTAGATTTTGAGAACATTTGTATTTCTTTTACCAGTTTTGGATTTGGTTTGTATCACTTAAACTTTATTAATATTTAAGTACGTTTCATTGTTGTCCATTTGATTATCGTTGCCTCGGGTAACCGAGATGCTAGCATTCTCATACCTTAAATGGTCCTGGTAAGGCACTTGGAGTATGGGGGTGTTACAGATTAGCCCTATATGTTGTATAGCGAGCTATAAATTAGTCATAGAAAATATATAATGAACAATTATATTCTTGCCAAAATTGAACTATAATCACACATGAAAGGTAGTGTGAAAGTCATATCGGTTCACATATTTCAAGTAATAAGAAAATGGCAAGCATGGGCAGTTGGTACTCCTATGGAGTAAAGAAATTTGGATGTCCCGGAAGTGACATAAATATCTGAATGATAATAGATGGCCTATATAAAAAAGGAATGGTACCGTATATATATTTAGATATCACTAATTCAGTATTGACAATATCATGAGATGTTGAAATTATATCGATATGGTTAAGGAACCGATATGCATTTGCGAGCGGAGTTTAATGGACTAGAAAATGGGAATCTTATATTTAAGTCCATTTTGATTATCGACATATAATCTATGATTATAAATGAGCTCATGGACTAGATGTCCAGTTATTGACTTGGAGTCAATTTAAGTTATGAATATTGAAAAAGGAAACTGTACAGTTTGCATTTTGAGTCATCATCATGTGCATATAGATAGTAAGTTTATCATTGCATTTTAATTTTAATATTTACATTTTTATTATTGCATTGTTTTGGAATATGTTATTTTGAAATTTGTTTCATATCATATGCATGCACATGTTAATAAATGTTTAAAAAGGAGAAATGTTATCCTATGAGATACTTCAACGAGGATAACTCTCTATAGGAGTCTTTTATAAATGATCATCATTTGATGATGATTTATTAATTGAGTTTTGGGAACTCGTGATTATATATGAACCTCTAAGACACGATTAAAAGGTTATCGTGATTATTTCCAAAATGAAATATTAAAACTCCTGTAGAGTTTAGTTGAAGAAAATTATTATTGTCTCAACCTGAAGGTTGAGCATATGAGAATTCAGATTTAAATCTTCTTGCTAAACATGTGAAATTAGCTTATGGTCCTGAAGTACCATAACGATTGGAAAATAATGTAGTTAAAGTCTACAATGAGAATGACAATCCATACATATGTGGTTTAGCAAAGAAAATCGCTCAAAGGTATTGGATGATTTATTCAATAATTATCGGATTGATTCTCCTTAAAACAATAAATTAAGGAATGATGGCTACACTCTTTTTCCCTTCGACTAGGTTTTTTGTCTAAACGGGTTTTTCCTAGCAAGGTTTTTAACGAGATAGCAGTATAAGCGCATTATTACGCTATAGTCGTGATCATCAATATTGTTGAGATGACAATTATTTTAGACATAAAATGTTATGTCGTTTATTGAAAAGAAACTATATCACTATTGCGGAAGTATTAATTGAAATGAAGATCCAAGAGTTATTATGAAATGATTATATCCAGACTCTGAGTTCTCAAAGAAATATGATATCGACGCTGTCATGGATTTCTATTGATCGAAGATTCAAGTTTATTAACCACAATGGGTACTACTTCAATGATCGAGAAGTTATGTCAAATCATGGTTCAATTCAAGATTTATCTAGTTATGTAATCATCAGAGGGAGTAGCACGCGCTGTACTCTTTTTCCTTAGCTATGGTTTTGTCTCACTGGATTTTCTATGGAAAGGTTTTAACAAGACAGCTTGTTATACGTGTCTGAAGATTAGTGTACTTTTTGCCTTCACTAGTGTTTTTCCCATGGGGTTTTCTAGGAAGTTTTTAACGAAGCATCTTCTTCAGTGATAGACATCTAAGGGGGAGTGTTATAAAATATTATGGTATAATATTATATGGATATCCATATCTTAGAATATTCTAGAGAATATTATCTTATGGAAACTTTACTCTCATTGTATTTGTATATATACCCCTTCATAATGGAATAATATACAATTCTGTCTCTCTCTATATTCTCTCTTTTCTTCTTTCTACTTCCTCTCTATAATTATCTCTTATTTTTATTTCACAACAATCTTTTATTTTTTTTCTATAGGAGAAATATCGGACAAAGATAACTATTGATTAGAACAAGTAGCGGATTAGGGAATTATATATTTTGGCTAGCTTGTGCTGTCACTCTTTGTGGCTGAAACAAGTGGTGAATGATGTCACACTTGACACATGGAATTGTTGATAGATACCCTGGCCTCCAAATAATGAGCAAACAGTTAGTTAGTTAGTTAGTTGGTCCAATCACATTCTTGATTTGTCAGATAATTTAGGGGAAAGGGGGTGAGAGAGTAATGATTGTAACTAATAAATTCAAGAACAAAATCTTCCTTGATAGAAAAGTATAGTACTTCGTATTCCCTCCGTATCACACAAAAGGTAACGTAGGGAAAAGTGAAATATTTAAGAAAAAGTGGAAAAAGTAAGGGTAAAGAGGGGAAAAATAGGTGGGGTATGTAATTGTGGGTTTAATTGTGGGTTGATAGGTGAGGTATGTAATGACATTTTGTGTAAATATCAAATAGATATAAGGATAACTTGATAATGTTGTGGGCCAAATAAGGAATGTTACCTTCGTGGACCCCTGCACTTTTTCGTTTTCTAAAGTGTATCCCTCGTTTTTTACAAAAAAAAACTTTGACCAACAATAATTCTTTGTTACGAGTTCAGAAAACGATAATTTTTTTTCAAACTAATTATCTCGTCAAGGCCTTAAATTTGAAAAAAAAAAATCACCGCTTATTGAACTCGTAGCCTGTACTTATGGTTGGTCAAAGCTTTTTTAACGAATAAACTTTGACCGACCATAATTCCCGACTACGAGTTGAGACGTCGGTGAATTCTTTTTCAAACTGAAGACCTCTTCAAGATGGTCAATTTGGAAAAAAAAAAAGTTTATTGTATTCTGAACTTGTAGTCAGGAGTTATTAACGGTCAAAGTTTTTTTTGCAAGAAAAAAGGGGTAAATCTTAGAAAATGAAAAAGTTGAGAGTTACACGAGAGAATATATCCCAAAAATAAATAAAAATTAAACATATGTCAGTCTTCAATTGTGTCCATCACTTAGATTTCATTATAGAGAATTTTGCTGCGAATTTTTTAAGATGTTGATATTCCGTAAAATCAACTTGATTTTATGGCAAATTCTCGTTTAAGACGGATATTTATCTGCTTTAAACTTAAAACAGATCAAATATGCTCATGTCGGAAGAACAAGTCAAAAGCATAAACCATTGAGAAAAAATAACATATTTGCCCTATATAACTATGTGGAATGATATTCGACCCGTATTGTTATTAGATGGATATCAACTTCTTAAAGAAAGAAACGGAATTACTTTTTCACATACTGATTTTATTTTTCACATACATTTTTTCATTAATTTTCCAGGTTGTATCTAAACGACTAAACCTAAGAAAATTATCTTATGCCAACCTTTTTCTCCCTAAAATTTAATCCAATTGCTTCAAAACTTAAACAATGGATCATAAATCTCCAATTAGTGAAGTAATTAAGTTGTTTATCAATTATTAGTATCTTTTGTTGAGTTTTATTTAAATTTATCAATGATTATTTGTTATTATAGAATGAAATTAGGGTTTATAGTTATGGTTGGTGGATGACATGTACTCGCTTCTAATGCATAAATGTACACCAACAAATTTTCGTATATTATCAAAGCTTTGTGCAAACCTAAATGTTGATTAAAACAAATAAATTCAACATAAAACACACCATGCTTTAGCCAGGGTACAAACTTGGCCGACAATAGAAACTATCTCATAATCATTCACGGACAAAACCAATATTTTAGGGCCATTTGTGAATCAGGTGCCTCTATCCGAGCAAGCAATCAAAGCCAACTCCTAAAAGTGTTCAAGCTTAGAGGATGAAGATGATGACTAAGCATCAAACCTGGTAGAAGTACTAGAAGAACCTAGAAGGTACCATTATACAGCTAGCAACCTCAGCTAACAAACTTTGACTCTGTAACAACCCGTTAACTTAGTTAGTTAGAAGATATTTTTGATGACAGTTCTATATAAGCTCAAATGTAAACAGTGATGGTTAAGTTAACACATTCACAAGTTCTATTTTCTCTTTCTCTACTTCATTTTACTTTTCTTCTTGCTTAAGCTTTGACAACAATGGCGTCTTTCAACCCTCTTAATGAAGGATTACTTTGTTATTCTACTCCATTTTACATGGCATCAGAGCAGGAATAGCCTGTATCTGTTTCAATTTCTTCACTGCTTCCGCGTATTACTTTGATTTCTTATTTTTATTCCGCTCGTTTACATTTCTTCAATCACTCATAATCAATTAAATTCGCATTTTTCTGAAAATTTTACTCAAATTTTTCTTCAATTCAAATTCGAATTCAATGGCGACTGAATATGCTGTTGCTAGTGATGCTTCTTGCAACAATCCTTATGACGATCCTACTTTTCTTGCTACTTCTGATTCTCCTGCTATGGAGCTTGGTAACACGAAGTTTTCTGGCAAGAATTTCTTGCTATGGAGTCGTTGTGTGGTTATGGCGTTAGGCACCAAAAACAAGCAAGATTTCTGGACTGGAGCTGTTGCCATGCCTTCTTCGACATCTCCTAAGCTTCAGCAATGGCAGCGAAGTGATCATATGGTGCATTGTTGGTCGTTAAACTCTATTGCTCAGGAGCTCAAGGAAAACTTTGTTACTTGTAAGTCCGCTAAACATCTCTGGACAACAGATCTATGTGAGAGGTATGGACAGTCTAATGCACCTCTATTGTTTTAGCTTAAGAAGGAATTAAGGAATGTTGCTCAAGGAAATGATTCTGTAGTTGCTTATTTCACTAAATTGAAGCGTTATTGGGATGATATTGATGAATTTGAGGTCATTCCTCAATGTGATTGTGGTGCAATGACTGCTTGTACTTGTTATTTGTATAAGCAAATGCTTGATCTGTCTTCTAGGGAGAAGGTTCTCAATTTTCTTATGGGATTAAGTGATGTTTATGAGCATCCTAGGTCTAATATCCTAGCTATGGATCCAATTCCACCTTTGAACAAAGTGTATTCAATTATACATCAAATTGAGAGTCATAAATTGATTTCAAATGTTGTTAATTGTTCACAAGATGATAGTGCATTGAATGTGTCCAAATCTGTTGGTAAAACTCCCTGAAATGTTTGGAAAAGAGAGAATAAGGATGATAAGAAGGTCAAGAATGATGACAGGGAGTGTACACATTGTAATAAGAAAGGTCATCTTCCTGCAAATTGCTTTATCAAATTTCCTGAATTGAAGGCAGAGTACTTCTCTAGATTCTCTGGTAATGCTGCTGGAAATCAATTTCCTGGTTCTACTTCTGGTGGATTTAGTGACACTAGCCATATGTATAGCCAGCACCCTCCAGGATCTCAGTTTTTTGGTCAATCCTCACAGTATGCTCCACAATATTCTCCACAACATGGCCAGGGTTCTTCTTTTCAGAATCAGCAAGGTTTTGTTGCTGCATCTTATCAACATCAGAACCATCCTCAGCAATCAGGGCCACATCGTATTTCACCTGTCCAGTTTAATCCAGCTATGCTGACTGCATTGTTCAATCACATGATGTAGGTAGCTCAGGCTAAATATGATACACCTGTGGATGTTTCAGATGCTTCTGTCAAATTTGCAGGTATCACTCTAGCTTCTCCTAAAGATTGTGATACTTGTTATGATACTTGGATTATTGATTCTGGTGCTATAGATCACATGACTGGTCATAAGCATTACTTTGATAGTTTGAATTTGCTAAAAAAGCTTATTCTGATAGGTTTGCCTGGTGGTTCATCTAAGTATGTGTCTCATGGTGGTCACATTACTCTAGATTCTGGTATAAGGTTGCATGATGCTTTGTATGTATCAGCTTTTAAGCATAATTTGCTGTCAGTTGGTAAACCGTTGTTGACCACTGGTTTGCTACTTCACTTTACTGTGGATAAATATGTTATTCAGGACCCTGCTTCTAGCATTCCTGTGGGAATTGGTTTTCAAGAAAAGGGTTTATACAAGCTGAAGAATAAGACTGTCAAGCTTGCTAATACTGCTGTGTCTTTTCTACCTGTTCATTCTGCTGATAGTTGTAATTGTTCTAAACCTGTCACTTGTAATAATCATACTGATATAGCTGTTTTTGATGCTAGGTTAGGCCATACTTTATTAGCTAAGATGCAACATATTGATGTAGTTCCTTGTAAAAGCATGAAACAGTATGAGTGTGAGACTTGTTTACAAGCCAAGATTTATAGATTACCTTTTAATAGGAGTGCAAATAGAGCTGCTTGTAAATTTTAACTCATATATGTTGATCTTTGGGATCCTTATAGGACTGCTACTATTACTGGTGCACATTATTTTTTTTACTATTATTGATGATCATACTAGAGTTACTTGGACTTGTCTGATCAAGTATAAAACTCAAGTGGTTTCCATTTTAGATAATCTCATTGCCCAAGTAGAAAATTTATATAATTCCAAAGTAAAAAGAGTGAGAAGTGATAATGGTACTGAGATGTTCCAAGATACTTGTTTGGGTGTTCTGGCCAAGAGAGGCATTATCCATCAAAAGAGTTGAGAGGAAACATAGGCATTTGATTGAGACAGCTAGAGCTATGATGTTGTTTGCCAAGTTACCAAAAAGGTTTTGGGGTGAAAGTGTTTTGACTACTACTTACATTATCAACAAGCTCCCATCATCTGTGTTAGGATGGAAGAGTCTTTATGAGGTTTTGATGGAGAAGGTCTCAACTTATGATGAGCTAAGGATTTTTGGTTGCCTATGTTATGCTCATTTCAATTCACCCACTAAGGATAAATTTGCTCCTAAGGGGAGAAAATGCTTGTTTCTAGGATATCCTTTTGGCCAAAAGGCTTACAAGCTTTTTGACCTAGATAATCAGCAGATTATAGTTAGCAGGGATGTTGTTTTCTTAGAAAATAAATTTCCTTATTATACTGCTACTGTCAACACACATCTGCTGCCTTCTGGTTCTGATAATTCTCAACAGCTTTCATTTTATACTCTTTACATTATTAATGAATAGGTTTCTATTTATGTTCCTTCTACTCAAATTTCTTCTCCACATATGAATTGTGAGGTTGACAATTCCTCTGTCACTCATTCAGATACAAATATAAGTCCAGATGCTGAGATTTCTTTTAATCAAGTACATACACATTTCACACATCCTGAACATCATGATATTAGTAATACTATTACTTCTAGAAAATCTTCAAGCCCTAGAAAAATTTCTTCCAGATTACAACATTTTGTTGTTCCAATTACTATACATAATATTTTGCAAACTAATATCTCAAACACAAATCCTCAATCTTTTTCTATAATCAACACTGCTAGTCATTCGCCTGCATTGAAAGCATCTTTAAATGTTGTTCTCCAAACCCCAGAGCCATCATCTTACAGTCAGGCTAAGACTGATCCACGTTGGGTGTCTGCTATGAGTAAAGAACTCCAAGCTCTGGAGGCCAATAGAACATGGGATTTGGTTACTTTACCAGCTGGTTTTAGGGCTATTGCCTCCAAATGGGTTTATAAGGTGAAGTTCAGGCAGTTGCAGCCACTAAACAGTGGCAAATTCATCAATTAGATATTAATAATGCCTTTCTTCATGGTTTCCTTGATGCGGAAGTCTATATGAATCCTCCAGAAGGTTATACCAAAGCTTTGCCAGGGCAAGTTTGCAGGCTAAAAAGGTCCTTATATGAAGCAAGCATCCAGGCAATGAAATATAGAATAAACCAAGCTTCTCATTTCTCATAAATTTGTTCAATCTAAAAGTGATTACTCCTTATTCATCAGGCAGAAGGGTGATTTGGTGACCATTGTACTGGTTTATGTTGATGATTTGTTTATCACTGGAAATCATACAAGTTTTATACCTATTTTGAAGAAATCTCTTGATCAGGCATTCACTATCAAAGACTTAGGTCTTATCAGATACTTTCTAGGTTTAGAAGTGTTACAATCCTCCGAGGGCATTTTATTAAACCAAAGAAATTATGTTTTGGATATCTTAAAGGATACAGGGCTGTAGGAGGCCAAGACTACAGATTTCCCTCTGTCTAGAGGGTTACATCTTTCCATAGTTGATGGAGTGCCATTAGAAGACCCTGAAAGTTACAGGAGATTAGTTGGGAGGCTTCTGTATCTCAATTTAACTCGTCCAGATCTGTCATATGCAGTACAACACCTCAGTCAGTTCTTGAGTGTTCCGAGGGAACCACATTTTCAAGCTGCCTTACATGTAGTAAGGTATCTTAAAGGGACTATTGATGCTGCACTCTTTTATCCTGCTCACAATGCTCTTAACTTAAGGCATATTATGATGCAGATTGGGGATCTTGTACCTTTAGCTGAAGATCGATCTTTGATAGGACATTGTGCTTTCTTAGGAGATTCATTAATTTCATGGAAAACAAAAAAACCAAAAGACCATTTCTAAGAGTTCTGCTGAATTAGAATATAGGGCAATGTCTTATACAACTTCTGAAATAGTGTGGATACAAGCATTGTTGCAGGACTTTGGTGTACAAGTCTATTTACCTATTCAGCTCAACTGTGACAATAAAGTTGCACAACATATTGCAGCCAATCATGTCTTCCACGAGCACACTAAACATATCAATATAGATTGCCACTACATCAGGGAGAAGATTCGGGAGGGGTTGATTTCTACTAATCATGTTAAATCTAGTTTACAGTTAGCTGATCTAATGACCAAGCCTCTTGGTGCTCAACAACATCAATTTTTGTCTTCTAAGTTGGGATTGCATCTCACTCCATTTCATGCACATCTAACTTGGGAGGGGGGGGGGGGTCAATGCCAACTCCTAAACTGTTCAAGCTTAGAGGATGAAGATGATGACTAAGCATCAAACCTGGTAGAAGTACTAGAAGGACCTAGAAGGTTCTATTGTACAGCTAGCAACAGCTAACAAACTTTGACTCTGTAACAACCCGTTGACTTAGTTAGTTAGAAGATATGTATATAAGCTCAAATGTAAACAGTGATGGTTAAGTTAAGACATTCACAAATTCTATTTACTCTTTCTCTACTTTATTTTACTTTTCTCCTTGCTTAAGCTTTGACAACAATGGCATCCTTCAACCCTATTAATGAAGGATTACTTTATTATTCTGCTCCATTTTACACCATTTAATAAGTCCATAATCACAGGCCATTTATAGTCGCAGCGGGGATTGGGTGGTCGGTCAGAGGGGAGGTTCACCGCCTAAGGGACAACCGTCGGTGGTGAAGGGAAAGGTTGGATAAAATAAATTGGGGGAGGGTGATGGAAAAATGACAAGGGTGAAATTGTAAAAAAAAAACGTATGTAAAAAAATAAAATTCGTATGTGAAAAAGCACGGCCCTAAAGAAAACTAGATGTAATTTTATTATTTTCTATGAAAAATAAGAGTGTTTTTACTACCTATGACCTTAATTCCCATCGTAAATTATAATAAATATTGGACATGGTAAATGTTTAATCAAATATTATATTATTATTGCTTCTCTAAATCCTCCTTCTCTCTAAAAAAAACAAACCCTAAATCCTCCCCCTTTGCTGCCGTCGTTCTCCTCCTTCCTCCCACCGCCACCCATCAACCCCCTACCGTGTCGCCGGGGATGGGGTCATTCAAGACCTTTCTCCGGCGACCCATCTCCCCTCTTCCGATTAACCCTCCTCCTCTTTCTTACCCACACTCGGTTCTGGATCGTACGGATCTGCCCGTTCCTCTCGGTCTGCGTGGTGTATGTGGGCTGTTTGGGTCTTATCGGACGAGTTTGTTGAGGTTGGTGTGGCGGGGTGGTGCTTGGATCTGGCGGTGTTGTGGGTTGGTAGGGAGGCGGTGGCTTCCGTTTTTTTACTGTGTTCCGCTTTGTTTCCTTTATGTTTTTGTTTAATTTCCGCTTTCGTTTTTGTTTCGTCTCTCTTTATGAGGGCTCTGTCCCCGTCTATCGGTGTTGTCCTTCTCTCAGTTTGAGAGCTTTCGTTTTCTGGTTCGTTTGCAGTTTTCTAATAAGTCAGCAGAAGATCAGCGTTGTTATAGATCGTTATATGGTTTTACATATTTTGTCCGATTCATGGCTACAATCAATCACGTCAGAAGAAATGGATACTCGTCAAGGAAGATTTGGAGACCCTCTTATGAATGAAAGCCTTTTGCGGCGAATCGATGATAAAGACTCTGTTGTAGTGTTTCATTCTTTGAACAAGAATTTATTTCCTATGGTTGTAATCGATTTGTATCCGATTGAGCTTGGCATATGTTGTAGATGTCGTATGACTTTTTATTAATGATAATGATCTTTTCTCAAAAAAAAAAAAAAAAATATTATACTCCCTCCCAGTCACTATAATGTTCCCTCTTTCCCGAAACGGATTATTCAACTAATGTTCCCCTTTCTATTTCTAGAAACTTTTACTCTTATTTTATTCATTCCTCTCTCCTATCACCAAACCCCACTCAACTCTTTTACTTCTATTTTATTACTTTCCTTTATGTTTTGGGCCCACAATTCTTTATTTAACTACTAATAATTCATCCCTCTCTCCTATCATCAACCCCACACAATTCTTTTACTCCTATTTTAATACTTTTCCTTAAGTATTGTGCCCATATTAAATGGGAATAATATAGTGACTGAGAGGGAGTATTATTATTGCTCAGGTTCTAAAAAGAAGTTTATAATTACAAAACAAGATCGTTTGGCAGCATGAAAGAATTTTATTGATTAAACAATCACTTGTTAATTAATTTCAATCTATATATATATATATATAAGAGAGTTTTTTCGGGCGATCTGAGAGCGTCCACATCATCAAAAATCAATTTAGGAAAGTATAATTTTTAATGTAAAAAATAAAGTGTAGAATCTTTTAATTATTATAATATGTGTATTTCCCAAATTATATTCAAGTGATATTTCCAATTTTTATATCAACCTTCTACATTTCATTTGGCAAAAAAATATCGTTAAAAAAATTATGAAAATAATATAATTAGCTTTGTGGTAAAAAAAATGCTATCATTAGAGTATAGATTTTATATTCTTTGCACATATTAAAGATGGTGTACTTCGTAATATGTAAAACTAGAAGTGGAGCCCGGCTTCGCCCGGGTTACCTCTACTTACCATTAAATTTGTTTTTTCATTATATAAAATTATTAAAGCTGCATAACCCATAAATTTATCATTAATATATTTTTCTATGACATATCCTAAAATTACGATGAAATAAATTTTGACATATTCATTACTCCTGCTATTAATATTTTACTCTTATTAGTGAAGCAATAGTAATAAATTTCACTACTTGCCAGTAATCATTGTTACTTTCACTACTCCCGTCGTAATTATTGTTACTGTCACTACTGCCACATTGATATTGATAATTTCACTACTTCCACCGTAATTATTGTTACTTCTACTATTGCCGCATTAATATTGATTATTTCACTACTCCCATTGTTGTTTGTATCCCTTTCACTAATCTCGCTGATAATTAATATTGTTACTTTTATTATTCAAATTGATTATTTCACTACTCCCATTGTTGTTTGTACCCCCTTTCACTAATCTCGCTGATAATATTGTTACTTTCATTATTCAAATGAGTGATTACTGTAATATAACTATATCCAATATTACTACAATTCTTTTCTTTACCGACGAAATTAATTTTACTAATTAGGCATGCAATTTTAAGAGGATTATATATTTATATAAATATATTACATATATATGCATTAAATCAAATCGAAAGAATTATGCAATATTATATATTATGGAATCTAACTTGAATTATTTATAACTTACTTATTATATTTTTGTATGTTAAATTATTAACATCTCTATGCATCTAATAAATTATAAAATTTAATAAAATTGCATAGATTTTAAATTTAATATATAATTTTATGATGATAATAATTAATACCATAAGTGCGCATGTTTATACTAATTAATTATTTTATTTTAAGAAAATTGACCATCTTCTCGTCTTTTATAAATATTTAGGAAAATTACCAAGCATTTCTTTCTTTTAGTATCCTTAAAATTGACTATCTTAATTAATTATTTTATTTTAAGGAAATTGAACATGTTTTATTCTCTTATAAATGTTTAGGAAAATTACCAAAGCTTCTATATAATTTAATTTTAACCCAAACCATATAATATTTGCATTGAGATCCCTTAATCGGGTCCATCACACGGTGCTATTAATTTAAAACTATATAGTATAATTAATTTGTATAACTTTCTTTAATTACATTGAAGTCCCTTGGTTTCTGGATTTAATATATAGTATTGATTGTGTACTTTTTAGTATGTTTTGTACCACATTGGAAAATATCGTAGGTGCGGTGAATATGCTACATATAAATAGTAGAATTGTCCCACATCGAAAGATTGGTATAAGGTGATGTGATCATATGATTATAAATAGGAGGCATATTTGGAACTTATGATCCACCCAAAAAAAAATGAGTCTTATAAATATTGTTTTAAAGAGGCTCTTAAGATTTTCAATCATTATCTACGATATGATATAAAAAATAAAGTGGAAATCGTTGGGAACTACCTGGGAAAGAGTTAAGAACATGAGCAAGAAAATCAAAAAATACAAAACTAAAGGTTTTACTAATGGTAGTCTCCTGACAGAGTACAAAACTAAAGAAATAATGTCGGTAAAAAAATTACGAAAATAATATTATTAGATTCATGGTAATAAATGCTATCATTAGAGTATGTATAGATTTCATATCATTTGCACATATTAAAGATGGTGTATTTCATAGTATGTTATATGTCCCACATTGAAAAATAATATAGGTGTGACAAATATACTACATATAAAAAATAGAATTTTCCCACATCGAAATATAACATAAGGTGGGTGATTCCATGATTATAAATAAGAGACATCCTTGGAACATAGGTATCAACCCAAAATCATTTGAGTATCTTAAGTTAGACCTGGCAAACATATCGGGTCGTGCCGGGTTCGTGTTGGTGTCACATGTAAACGGGTCACAATCTCTCCAACCCAAACCCGACCCAATTAAGTCTCGTGTCGTGTCCGTGTCGACCCACTTACATAAATGGTCCATAAGGCCTCAACCCTAACCCGTTAATTTCGTGTCGGGTTCGTGTCGTGTTTTCGTGTCACGTCCATATTTTGAAAGTTTAAGTATATTTATATGATGCAGGATCAAGAAAAATTAGGATTAATTTAGTAAACAGGTCATTCGTGTCGGGTTCGTGTTTAGAGAGGTCAACCCTAACCCAACCCAATTAAATATCGTGTCGTGTTCGTGTCGACCCACTTACATAAATGGGTCATTAAGTCTCAACCCAAACCCGTTAATTTCGTGTCGGGTTCGTGTCGTGTTTTCGTGTCGTGTCATTGTTTGCCACCTCTATCTTAAGTGCTATCTTGGAGTGCTCTTAAAAGTTTATATTATTATATTTTCTACCTATTGATTTTATATGTCCCACATTTAAAAAATAATGTAGGTGTGATAAATATACTACGTTTAAATAATATAATTAGAATTGTGTTAAAAAAACTTCTATTATTAGAGTATAGGTTCATATCATTTGCACATATTTTTATTATGATAAAAAAATAGAAAACAAATGTATGAATATTAATAGATAATATAGTATTTACTTATTATTAAATCGGGTTGGATGTCGAATTAGGTTAAAAAATATGATGTACTTTTAAATATGTTATTCGTCTCACATTGAAAAAGAATGTAGGTGTGATAAATATATACTACGTATAAATAGTTGAATTGTCCCACATCAGAAGATTATCATAAGCTGAGGTGATCCCATGATTATAAATAGGATTTATCCTTGGAACTTAGGTATCACCCCAAATATATTAATCTCTCAAAGTATACTTATTATATATATAAGAGACTTTAAACATAATCTTGAATTAAATGTTAAATTTTTAAAGTTGTAACATTTTTTTTAGGTGGGAGAAAGAGCGATAAAATGGTCAGTATTATAACGGAAATTTTTCATGATACCCTCGAATTTTGGTAGATTACACATAATACCCCTAATTTTAAGTTTCGACATATAATACTCTTGTGTTTACTTTTTTTTCATAACGCTATTACTCATATGAGTAACTAGATGAGTAATTGAGCATGCCATGCTATTTGTGTTTTGTTATTTAGGTATTAAATGTTAGTTTATTAAATAAAATATGGATTTAGGAATTAGATAATGAAGTGTTTGTGTAATAGATAACAAAAGAAAAAGGCGTCCCCAAGTCATAAGAGTAATGGGCTTATGACGGAAGTTGTCAAATGGTATTCTGAGAAAGAAAAAGGTGAACACAAGGGTACCATTTGTAGAAACTTAAAATTAGGGGTACCATGTGTAATCTATCAAAGTTCAAAGTTACCATGAGAAATTTCTAATATTATAATGAAATAGTTAATTAAATTTTCATTTAAAAGAGAGATATATTCGTACCAATAAAACAATAAAGGGGGAATTATTTTTTAATTGTTATTTTATTGCCACACCATCAAACTTAACGTCCATTTAATAACCTTTACATTAGGGGTACCATGGGCAAAAAAATGGAACCTCAAGGGTACCGTAGACAGATTCTTAAAAGTAGGGGTAACATGGAAAATCTGACAAAATTAAGGGGTACCACGGAAAATTTCCGTATCTCAATTATGAATTTTTTTTTTTTTGAAAAAAAACAACGTACAAATATTAATTGAGAGTACTTGATCATATTATTAAATTTAAATATAACTATTAGATATAATGAGTAGTAATTGTCCGTATTTGGTATTTGGGATCTGGTTGGATGTCAAACTAAGTGGAAAAAAGATAGTGTAATTCTGAGTATGTTATTTGTCCCACATTGAAAAATAATGCAGGTTTGATGAATATATATTACGTATAAATAGTAGAATTGTCCCACATCAGAAAAATAATCCAAGTTTGGTGAATATATTACGTATAAATAATAGAATTGTCCCACATCGAAAGACTAGTATAAGGTAGGGTGATTATATGATTATAAATAAAAGTTAACTCACGTATATATTAATCTTTTATTTTTTTTGAAAGAGATATTTTAATAATATGTAAACCAAGCATTAGACATAAAATGTAAACATTAAACCCTTATAACGTTTTTTTTTTTTTTGCATTATAAATAAGTTTATTAACCCGTTGCAACGCACGGACATTCAAACTAGTAAATGAGTATTTTCAAATATAGAGTACGTGAAGTATAATATAAACGGATCATTATACGCTCTTAGAGAGACTTGCATAGTAATTATTGATTTTGTTACTTAAAGACAATACATATACATATATCTTCCTGTAAAAATGGAGGTCGGCCTATTTGATGAGTATAGAGTAGACTTTAGATAATCTTGTAAAAAGATACAAGTAGCATTGAATATTTGCTTACTTATCAAAAGAAAATTGGATATTTGTTTTAATTTGATGATCCTAACATAAAGAAGATATAAGTAAACTCATATATAACAAGAATAAAAGTAAAATAAACAAATTATAAGTAGTCAGCATTAGCCAATAGCAAATGGCACATCTCTTTAAAATATCCTTAAAAGCATCTTTTGACCATGTATTATAAATTGTAATTAGGACATCTGTTGATGGCCAATTCAAAAGCTTGTACTCCGTATTAGTTTATTGGTTAAACTACGTATTCAACGATTTTCTTAATATTAATAATTAATAAAGAATTTGATTCTAGCTGAAGTCATGCATATAAATCATATGCTAATATATATATATATATATATCCTAATCTCCCTCCATAATCCTGTATAACTCCTCTTAATTTTGTATAACTCTTCACCATTCTAATCTCCCAACTCACTTCCTCATTCACTCATCCTCTCTCATTTCTCACATTACTCTTTCTCTCTCATTTTCCTCCCACCCTCTCTAAACAAAAAAAAAAAAAAAAAAAAAAAAACCAAACTGAAACCAATAACAACAACGACATCAACACCAGCCGGCCTCCATCAACCAACAACAACAACGACAACAACCAGAAACAACAACCATCAACAACAACCAACAACAACAGCGACAACCCCACCGGCAACCACCACCCCATCACTCCCTTCTTCCCGTCGCCTGCCACCACCACATCCCGAGACAACCATTCACACCACACGCCTTCACGACAACATCCCGACCACCCTCTGCCGGCAGCCACAACTCGCCCACCACCACCCGACACCGGATCTATTCCCTCCTTGTCGCCGCCTTTCTCCCTACCTGATGCCGCCTCACCGACACCGATCTCCCTTTCTCCTTTTTCCTTTCTCCCTCCCTGCTCTTCCTTTCTCCATTTTTTCGTTCTCCCTTTCTCCTTTTTCCTTTCTCCCTTCCTGCTCTTCCTTTCTCCTTTTTTTCGTTCTTTGTTTCGTCCATTTTTTTTTTTAAAAATGTTCGTTTGGTTTTATGTTGTTTTTCTGTGATTGTTGTTTTTTTGTGGGTGTTGTTTTTTTGTGATTGTTATTGTTATTATTGTTATTATTGTTATTTGGTTTTTATTATTGGTATTTGGAATTTGGTATTTGGTTATTTGGTTATTTGTTTATTTGTTATTTTTCAAGTTTTTTTAAGTTTCATATTTTGGGCTAAAGTTATACAATAATCAAAATAGAGTTATACTGTTAATGTCTAAAGTTATACATTGTATAAATTGAAGTTACACAAATTTTGGACTAAAGTTATACATCTTGTCTATTAAAGTTATACACTGCGTGCATTAAAGTTATACACTTCTCTATATAAATTTTTCAAATTTTAATATTTAAATGTTTAGATCTGACGTTTTTTATTTCAATTATTGTTATTGTATTGTATTTCATTGTTAATTTTTTTTTTGATGAATCATGATTTACTTCTAGGGTTTTTTTTTTGTTATTGTTATTTGTTTTTTTGTTTATATTTGGTTTTTTTTGTTAGATTTACAGGTTTTTTTTATAGATTAACGGTTTTTTGTTATTATGGGTTTTTTTGGTTTTTGTTATTATGGGTTTTTTTTGTTATTGTTATTTGGTTTTTTTTTTATTATTAGTTTTCATATCTAGTTTTCTTCTTCTCAATTTTCATCACTTTTTTTATTTTGGATTTTCAAAACTATATGTAAATACAACTAAAGTTATACTATTTACGACTAAAGTTATACCCTTAAAACATTAAAGTTATACTATTTACGACTAAAGTTATATCCTTAAAACATTAAAGTTATACTATTTACGACTAAAGTTATACCCTTAAAACATTAAAGTTATACTATTTACTACTAAACTTATATTCTTCAAAAATTAAAGTTATACAATATACTATTTTGTTGTGTGTTGTTATTTACTTATTATGTTGTTATTTAATATTTTATATTTTTTTTATTTCAATTATGTCTTATATTACATTTTGATATTTAGATAATGGCTTTTTTTTTTCAGATCTAGTATTGTTGGTTTAAAGTTAGTATTGATGGTTTTTAGGATTTCGGTTATATATTGGACTAAGGTTATACGATTTTGGACTAAAGTTATGCGATTTTCTAGTAAAGTTACACAATTTTGGACTAAAGTTATACAAATATAGACTAAAGTTATACATATGAAGGACTAAAGTTATACCAAAATGGACTAAATTTATACAAATATGGACTAAAGTTATACAAATAAGGACTAGTGTTATACAAAAATGGACTAAAGTTATACAAAAATTACCTAAAGTTATACAAATATGGACTAAAGTTATATAAATAAGGACTAAAGTTATACAAAAATGAGATTGAAGTTATACAAAAATAGACTAAAGTTATACAAAAATGGACTAAAGTTATACAAAAATAGACTAAAGTTATACAAAAATGGACTAAAGTTATACAAATATGGACTAAAGTTATACAAAAATTGGACTAAAGTTATACAAAAATTACACACATTTTACTGGAGTTATACATTCATTGAGTAGAAGTTACTCATATCGTTACTAGAGTTACACATTTACTGAGTATAAGTTATACATTTACTGAGTGGAGTTATACGTTTAGTCCATTTTTGTATAACTTTAGTCCATTTTTGTATAACTTTAGTTCATATTTGTATAACTTTAGTCCATATTTGTATAACTTTAGTCCATATTTGTATAACTTTAGTTCATTTTTGTATAACTTTAGTCTATTCTTTGTATAACTTTAGTCCACCAAACTACCACCACAAAATGAGATAATAAAGTTATTTTTTCAAAAGATTAAAATTAACTTATTATATGAGATTTATTTTACCCAAAATCTTAAGAAAAAAAATGTAAAAAAAGCGAGAATGAGAAAATAGATAAAAAGACAAGAATAAACAAAATAAAAGAAAACAAAAATAACAAATGAAAAAAACACAACAAATTAAAATTAACTTATTATATGAGATTTATTTTACCCAAAATCTTAAGAAAAAAATGTAAAAAAAAGCGAGAATTGAGAAAATAGATAAAAAGACAAGAATAAACAAAATAAAAGACAACAAAAATAACAAATGAAAAAAACACAACAAAAATAACGAATGAAAAAAGCAACTCAAAACATAAAAAATAACATCAAAACGAAAAAAAAAAAAAAAAAAGGTACGGCGGCGGTGGTTGTGAGACTGTGGGTCGTGGCGGTGGGTGGTGTAGAGGAAGAGAACTTTTTTATTTGTTTGGATTTTTGATTTTTTGGGTTTTTGATTTTTTTTGGGTGTTTTGGGTTTTTATTTATTTATTTGGATTTTTGGGTTTTTTTATTTATTTGGATTTTTGGGTTTTTTTTATTTATTTGGGTTTTTTTTGGAGAGTTTGAGAGAAGAGAGAAATGAAATGTGTAAGATGAGAGAGAAAGGGATGAGTGTAAAACAAATATATAGTAAATTAGTGATTAATTAGAGTGGATTAGTGAAGGAGGAGAGAGATGGTGAGATTAGCTATTAAACACACTTTTTTGGGGTTGATCTTGGTCATTCATTTTCACCATCCAATGGCCCTTAATAGAACTTAAGGACTCAATACTTATATATGGCCTTAGTTGATCTCATATATATATATATATATATATATATATATATATATATATATCACCAATTTTCAACGAGTAACTCACCACTATAATACCTAAATAGTTTTTTTTGTTTTTTTACACTATAATACCTAAATAGTTACGATTACTCCATAATAAATAGTTCATTTGTTTTTAAAACGGAAAATTTTTCATTGATATATTCATTTGCGAAAACCCTAAAATGTCAAATCAAGAAATTTATCTAATTTACTTGAATAGATTAATTTAAGTTGTTCAAATAAATAAATGAATTTAAGTTGTTCAAATAAATAAATGAATTTAAGTTTCATGTTCTAATAACGCTTTGAAAAGTATTCAAGCCTGGACTATATCTTTTGAGTTAGAGTATGTCAATTAAAAAGGTTAACCAACATCGTGCGCGAGATTATGGATTATCATGCATACCGTAAATTTACCTAGTGTTTACCAAAAATAGCGTAAATTTTAACAAGTAATAAAAAAAGAATTTAGTTGAATAAACTTACGAATGAATTATTTCTACTTATATTGTGGAGCAACATTACCTTGACACAATTTTTTCTTGACAATTTTCATGCATTATAGGTCATGGTTGAATTTTGTGTAGAAACTCAATAGTCCCACGTGTATTGTCTATAAGATGAGGAAGTGTTTTTTTTTATGATAAACAAGAGCAATGTACATGAATTTATATACTTTAGGTATTACCTAAACCTAAGGCTAAAAATATACAAGTATAAGGAAAGAATAAGCTAAAAGAAATATATACAAAGATCTTATAACTAAACTAAAGATACACATATCAAAACCGTATAACAATACTTATAGTTTGCTTGATGGAGAGGAGCGAAAAACGAGTAGCAAACTGGTGAATGAATGAATTGAGGACGCTATTGGAGGGACCTGTGACGATGATATCGTCCACGTAGACAAGCACATAGATGATTTTGTTGTTGATGTTGTAAATGAATAAGGAAGGGCCGGCCAGAGATGCAGTAAAACCGAATTGGAGGAGAGAATTTTTGAGCTCCGTATACCAAGCCCGAGGGGCTTGTTTAAGACCATAGATAACTTTCTTGTGGCAGCAAACATGAGTAGGATGCGAATCATCAATGAAACCGGGAGGCTGAGACATAAACACAGTGCCATGAAGGGTACCTTGAAGAAAAGCATTGCTAACGTCAAGCTGGCGAAGAGACCAACCATGAGCAAGGGCGAGAGAGAGGATGAGACGAATGGTGATAGGCTTGACAACGGGACTGAAAGTATCAGCGTAGTCAATCCCATGTCGTTGATGAAAGCCGCGACCAAGCGAGCCTTGTATTTTTGAATTGAGTTATCAGGATTATACTTGACACGAAAAACCCATTTGCAACCTATGATGTTTTGAGCTTCGTGTGCAGGAACAAGAGACCATGTATTGTTATGAATTAAAGCATTGTATTCTTCAAGCATTGCATCACGCCATTGGGGTGAGGAGAGAGCTTGTTTGGCGGTTGTGGGGAGCGAATGTGGTGAAGGGACAATAGCTAATTTGGCATACTTGGGGTTAGGCTTCCTAATGATGTTGGCTAAGCGATTGATGACACGGGAAGGTGGAGGTGGTGGTGGGGGAGGGGGAGGTGACTGGTCAGGAGGAGAGGCAGAAGGAGAGGTGTCAGGGGTCTTGGACAAAGGAGAAGATGGCTGGGAGGAGTCGTGGGATTGATTAGGAGTGGCAGAGTGTGGTGTCGGGTTGGCAGGTGAGGAGATGAATGCAGGGGGGGGGATTATGGGACTGGTGGCAGGGAGAATCTGCACAGGTGAATCACACCAGTCCACGACAGAGGGAGCAGGTTCAGCGGGTGGAAAGGAGGTAAGACGAGGATATGGGAAGTCAGTTTCGACAAAGGTGACATGTCGAGATGTATAAATTCGGTTAGATGTAGGGTCGAGACAGAGATACGCGCTTTGTGTCGTAGAGTATCCAAGAAAGACACAAGCTAATGACTTGGGATCGAGTTTGTTGGTGGTGTAAGGTTTGAGCCACGGGTAACAGAGACAACCAAAGGCGCGGAGTTTATTGTAATTAGGAGACTTAGAGAAGAGACGAGAGTAAGGGGAGTCATGGTTGAGAGTGGGCGTTGGCAAACGATTTATTAGATAAACCGCTGTGGCAAAAGCATACGGCCAAAAGGAGGTGGGAAGATGAGCATGTGTAAGCAGTGAGAGACCTGTTTCCACAATATGACGATGCCGTCGTTCGGCATATCCATTGTGCTCGGGAGTATGTGGTGGCGATGTGAGATGAGAGACACCATCTTGGAGAAGGGAGGGCGTAATTTTGATGTATTCTCCTCCGTTGTCGGAGAACATCTGAATTATAGGCCGTTTAAAATATTTTTCGACTAATAGCTTGAATTGTTTGAAGATGTTAAATGTGTCGGACTTACGTTTGAGCGGATATAGCCAAGTGTATTTCGTAAAATGATCAACAAAGAGTACATAATATTTGAAATTATCATGGGATAAAACCGGAGAACTCCAAACATCAGAAAAAATTAATTCGAGAGGGGCGGTAGACGTAAGAGATGAAGTAGAAAATGGTAGTTTATGGCATTTTTTAATTTTGCAAGAATGACAATGATCAAAACTAGAAATAGAAATAGGTAAACTAAATTGTCTTTTTAGAAAAGAAAAAACATTGGATGAAGGATGGCCAAGACGATGGTGCCATAAGAGTGGAGCGGAAGCAGTTGATGTAGCTGTGAAGGCGTGTGAGGCAGACGGGTTCCAGGAGTAGATACCACGATCAATTGGGCCGTGGAGAAGGATTCGTCCCGTCATTGAATCCTTAAAAAAGAAATGAGACGATGTGAATTCGATGAAGGCGTTATTATCATGACAGAATTGAGATACAGACAAGATATTGCGAGAAATAAGCGGAACATGAAGTACATTACGAAAGTAAAGAGAGGAAGAATGAGAGTGAATGTCAAAAGAACCTATGTTAGATATGGGCAGCGAGGAACCATCACCAATGACAACGTCATCGGGACCGTCATATGGAGCATGTAGAGCAAGATTGGATAAGTCGTTTGTGATGTGGTGAGAGGCACCACCATCAACTAGCCACGAGTTGGGAGAGGAAGGGGTTGCAGTGGCCGTGTTTCCTTGAGGACGACCACTAAGAGGACGGT
The DNA here is from genome assembly GCF_048544455.1 of Silene latifolia. Lineage (NCBI taxonomy): Eukaryota > Viridiplantae > Streptophyta > Magnoliopsida > Caryophyllales > Caryophyllaceae > Silene > Silene latifolia. The sequence goes on from NC_133537.1 coordinate 301,468,224, forward strand.
TGGGACGAGTGTAAGGAATCACGGTGAGAAAGGGGTGTGCTTTCTTGAAATTGCGACAATTGGTGAACGTGTGACCTTTGTAGCCACAGTATTGACAGACCGAGACATCAGGGGACAGATTGGGAAGGAGGGGAGTGGTGTTGGGGCGATTTTGATAACGGGGTTGATTAGAGCGATATTGAGCAGCAAAGGCAGTGGTGGGAAGTGGTGAGGCAGACGTGGTTTGAGGATTTTGGAGGTCATGATTGATAAGCTTCTCATGTAGGGCATCGAAGGTTATAGAGGTGTCCCGGGCTTCAACCGTTTCCTTGATGGCTCGATAGTGTGTCGAGTCAAGGCCACGAAGTACCTTCGAGATGATGTCTTCGGGGTCCATAGATTTACCAAATTGGGCAAGTTCTAGGGTACAAGTTTTGATTTGATGCATGTATTCGGTGACAGTTTGGTCGGGTTTCTTGATGATGGATTCAAGACGATTTTTGATTTGGAGTATGTGACCCCGAGAGGGGTTGGCAAAGGTGGAGGCAAGGGTAGACCAAGCCTCGTGAGAGGACGTGGAACGGGTGACTAAAGGGGCAATATTGGCGTCGAGGGTTCCAACAAGGGAAGCAAGGAGAAGACGGTCTTGCCGAGCCCATGTGGAGTATGCGGGGTTGGCAGTGGATTTGTTGTCAACGATGACAGTTTTGGGAGGGCTAGGATGCGTGCCATCGAGATAGTAGAAGAGATCGAGCCCCTCGAGGAAGGACTGAATTTGGAAGGACCATTGGGTGTAGTTTGTGGTGGTTAGGGTTTTGCATTGTGAGAGGTTGATAAAGATGATAGGGGTGGTGTTATCGGTGGTATTGGGAACAATTAGGGCGTTGCTTGCCATGCTTGAAGGATACGATGTCGAGGATCGAAGGCGATTGATACCATATAAGATGAGGAAGTGTTTTTTGTATATGATAAACAAGAGCAATGTACATGAGTTTATATACTTTAGGTATTACCTAAACCTAAGGCTAAAAATATACAAGTATAAGGAAAGAATAAGCTAAAGGAAATATATACAAAGATCTTATAACTAAACTAAAGATACACATATCAAAACCGTATAACAATAATTATAGCTTGCTTGATGGAGAGGTAGAATTATTTGTTTCCTTAACATTGTCCACATTGATAAAAGAGGAGCGAGAGTCTACCACTTTACAAGCTAAGGGTCTATTTCCTCTATTACTAATTCGTTTTTAAAGTGGAATTTCCTTTGATTTACAAAGCGGATTCTCTATCTCTTTCATTTAGTTAGACTAGTTCTGTTGCATAATTTAACAAATTTTTAATTAAATATGTTTTGTAGGCCCAACATCTTATCAATTCTGACATACCGATAAGGGCATGATTTAACAAATTTTTAATTATAAGTATGCTCGAATTCGTGAAACGATTTGAATACCAGAATTTGCTTGAGTGTTACAAACTCATGACATCGCATTTCTAAAAGCTCTCATGTGCCAGCTCAGTAGGCAAAGTCTACAAATTTGGAAATTTGGTATTATAACTTGGTGAGTAGTTCCTTTCCTTTCGCCTAGAATTATTATTTTTGGTAGGCCTACGGCCTACCAATGCCACATTACTAGATTTTCAACAAATTTTTGGTTTTATATGCTCATGTTTTAACCAAAACAATGTGATTCTGTTACACGTCTTTACCTGATTATTATTAACAGACCAATTACGAATATACAAAGATTTATATAGTTTTATAAGACAATCGGATCATATACTTTGAATAACTTTGTAATAAGTTATGGTTAATATAGGCGCAAGGGGGTTGGGTCAGCCCCCTCCCGACATAACTCTGGTCCTCCACTGGTAACACTTGATCGATGACGTCCTATCATTTTTCATTCAGAAAAATATGTTATTTTTTTACTGATCCCATTCTCTATCTACATGATACTCAGAGAGGTATATCTTAAGTGACTAATTGTTCAAAACTTGTGTAGTACTCGTGAGAGTTTAGGTGCAATATAAATATAAATATAAAACAGTTGTATCAACGCATTCTTTCCCACAGAATCTATTTAGGAAGGAAGCACCAAAGGTCAGATACCCTTGTACTTGTCTTATTATTAGAGCTGGCCATCAGCACGGGCTGACCCGGCCCAACCCGGACTTGACCCGCCTTGACCCGTTATTTTATGCAACTTGGCCTGACTCGACCTTAGCCCGCCGTTAACCCTAGCCTAGCTCGGGTCCTGAAATTCCAGCCCGGCCTTGGCCCGCCATTTTAGCAAAAATAAAAAATAAAAAAATAAAATGGCAAGCACGGCAGCCCGACCCGCCATTGGCCCACCTCGGGTCGTGGCCCGGCTCAAGCATATGACAGCCTGGCCTGGCCCGGCCAAGCTCGCCCCTTCCCCCTGGCATGGCCCGGGTCTGACTTGGAGAGCCCGGCCCGAGCACATGTCTACTTATTATCTTATAAATATGATCCTCTAGGAGCCATATTACCAATTCATCAATAACTAAGAACCAAAATATACCAACTTTTTTGTGACACACTTCAAATCTTTCTAAAAATTAACTTGATAGACGATATGGAAAATTCTTTGAGTTCTACAAATTTCATGATAAAATCTTGTTCTTCTAGAAATAATATTTCATGTCGTTCTGAGGAGAGTGGCTGGACTTTGTACCTAAATGACTTCATGGCCGGCGGTTTCGAGGTTGAAGATGAAATGTCCTCTGTAGTTTCTGATAGTTTGATCGTGAAAAGAACTAATAAGGGATCACATGTTGATCATGACTTGGAAGATACTGCTTCTTCTCCTAGTCATAGTCCTATGGTATTTGCATATCAAGTAGATATTCATATGTATCTTACTATCTTAATTAGATAATTAAAATCACAAATTTTGATACGAAACGGTTTCATACTAATTTTATCGTGAGACTAACCTATAGTATGGGCGATTAGCTATTTAATTTGTTGAATTTATTTTGATACAAAACGGCCTCATAATAATCTTATCGTGAAACTGACCTATAGTATGAAAATGCTTTTATACTCCGTACTATATACGATGTATTTATAAATATATTTGTAATTTTTTTCCATGGTGAACTAATCTTGCGCATTGGTTTGATTTTTGAGCAGGTTGATGATGAGAACCACTTACACAAGAACTTAAACGGATTGCATAATAGAGAAACTTCCCAGGTAAATTGATAATCGGCAATTGAATCGAAATTCATACGTATTTGTGTTGATTGTGATGTCAACTACTTCACCTTGTCTATTAAGCAGTATTTAATTTCGATTTTAGCTTCATTTTTCTTTGTTTTAGCAAGGTTTTATATATGTTTTCCCTTAAAATGTTTTTTTAATTTTCAAACTATATACTCCTACAATATATATGGACATAATACAACATGGTTAGCTCTTTTCTAACATGTAATTTTGACTACATTTTCCATAACATTTTAGTATTTTAGCAATAAAATGACCTAAAATACTTGTTTCATGCAATTTATTGCGCACAAATTCTCCTATAAGACTGTCTCCTAATAGATGATGAACTTTCATCTATCGTAATGTGCATTTTGCTATTATGAACATTTGATCTTAAAATTTATATATGCAGCATGAATTATATTAACTGTATATCTTGCTGTCTTGTAGGAAAAAGGGAATAATTCACAAAAACAAGCTGAACAAGGCATTGACATGAATTGCATTGAAACACAACTGAGGAGCAAAGGACTTTGCGTAGTTCCAATGTCTATGTTATTAGGCTACTTAAATTATTAATTAAAAATGATTATCACCCTAATTAGCTATAGTTTGTATTCTGAAACTGATAAAATGTGAAACAGAGAATTATGTGGGAAGGCTTTAAGCCTTTACTTTCATTGATAATGATAACTGCGTACAAGCCAAAGAATATATACAAGATACAACTACTACCCTAGTCAAACGTGATCCTACATACAAGGAAACAAACAATATACAAGATAAGAATATAATATGTACTAGGATATTATGAAATATATTATATGGTAATCAAATCATATAATATATTTCCATACTCCCCCTTAAGTTGGAGCATCGGGTAACCGAATGCCCAACTTACGCTGCAAATAATCGAACGCTTCACCGCCAAGAGCTTTAGTGAAAATGTCTGCTATTTGCTCCTTACTTCGAACATGGCTTGTTGCGATATCCTTGTTGACCAAATGTTGTCGGATAAAATGACAATCTATCTCAATATGCTTAGTACGATCATGGAACACGGGAATCTTAGCAATATGCATTGCTGCTTCATTATCACAAAAAACTCGCATTGGTTGTGAATGCCTTATGCCGAGTGAAGTCAAGAAACTCCTGATCCAAAGTAGCTCGCTCGTGACCGCGACCATTGCCCGATATTCTGCCTCGGCAGAAGACATGGATACAGTGTGCTGTTTTTTTGCTTTCCAGGAGATAGGAGTGTGCCCTAAGGAAACAAAATACCCGGTTAAAGATCTCCTCGTCATAGGACATCGTCTCCAATCTGAATCCGAGTAGCCATAGAGCTGGAAAGTCGTGTCTCTGCTCATCACAATACCCTTTCCTGGATTCCCTTTAATATATCGAATCACACGTAGAGCGGCATCCCAATGTTCCTTTCTTGGCTTATGAACAGATTGAGATAAAATGTGTACTACATAGACCAAGTCGGGTCGAGTGATGGTTAAATACACTAAACGACCTACCAACCTTCGATACATCAATGGGTCCTTTAAAAAATACCCCTCGGCCAGCGCCAATTGGTGATTTTGCGGGATAGGAATATGGACGGGTTTGGCTCCCTCCATTTTTGCTTCTCGGATTATCTCCATGGCATACTTACGTTGGCTTAAAAACAAACCCTTTGTTCCATGTGCAACCTCAATTCCCAAGAAGTACTTAAGGCGGCCAAGGTCTTTAATTCTGAAACGGGTGTCAAGAAATTGTTTCAAATCATCACAAACTTTAGTATTATCACTAACTACTACCATATCATCAACATAAACTAAAATGCCAAGAAAGACACCTCCCTTGTTTTTCGTGAATAAGGAGTAATCGGCTAGTGATTGTGTGAACCCATATCCTTTTAAAGCATCTGTTAATTTAGCAAACCAATTTCTTGACGCTTGTTTCAAACCGTACAAAGATTTTTGTAATCGACATACCTTATTTTGCTCAGTTGCCGTGAATCCCGGTGGTAATTTCATGTAAACTTCTTCGCTCAAATCTCCGTGAAGAAACGCATTGTTTACATCTAATTGTGCGATATTCCAATTTTTTGCTACTGCAACAGCTAATAGACACCGAACACTGGTCATTTTGGCCACCGGTGCAAATGTTTCGTGGTAATCTACCCCTTCAACTTGGCTAAAACCTTGGGCTACTAATCGCGCCTTATATCGCTCTATGGTCCCATCCGCCTTATGCTTGATTTTATAGACCCATTTGCAACCTATTGACTTCTTCCCAATGGGTAAATCGACAATCTTCCAAGTCCCATTTCTTTCGAGAGCTTCAATTTCATTAGCCAATGCAACCTTCCATTCTTCTCTCTTAACAGCCTCGGAATAGGTCCGTGGTTCTTTGATAGCATCAATGGCGGTTAGGAAATTCCTATGACACACTGAAAAACAATTACTTGTGACATAATTAATCATTGGATAACGAGTACCTTTCATGGATGACGAAGATTTGGAGGTGTGAGCAATGCTTGTAGATATGACACGAGTGGATTTACACACATAATCCTTTTTCCATGCGGGTTCGAACTTTTGTCTTTCACCCCTACCAAGCTTCGCCTCTTCCTCATTATGGTCCGTCTCTTCCTCAATAGTGGGAACCCGTCCTCATTACTGTTCGTTTCCTCTTCCACAACAGGAACGGAGCTCACCTCGTCCTCCATAGTGGCATTTCCCCCTTCAACCTGTTCGATATATGTGGGTTCTGTTTGTGGGTTTGTGTCACTATTTTCACGAAAGATCGTGCTATTTGGTTGGCTAGTAATTGGATCCGTAAAAGTTGTTGGCTCATGATTGTTAAAGTCAAATTGTTCTCCAGCTTGCGTGGAAGCATCCAAATCAACATATGGGAAAATGTTCTCATAAAAAATTACATCACGTGATTCAAATTGTTTCCGGGTTTTTAAGTCGTATAACTGCCAACCCTTTTGATGTTTCGGATAGCCCATAAAAATGAACCGAGTCCCTCTTTCTTTGAATTTATCTTTTTGCTTCGATTTGTTATGGGCATATGCAAGACACCCGAAAACACGTAAATTAGTAAGATCAAGTGGGTGACCAAATAAAAGTTCATAGGGTGTTCGGCCTTGTAATATTCTTGTAGGAGTCCGATTAATTAGGTAAGCTGCCGTTAGGACACATTCCCCCCAAAAATGGATAGGTAGGTTTGCTTGGAAACGAAGGGCCCTTGCTTTCTCCAAAATATGCCTATGTTTTCGTTCTACCCGCCCATTTTGCTGTGGGGTATCTACCATGCTGGTTTGGAAAATCATGCCATTTTCATTATAGAAATGTTTCAATGGTCCCGAAAGAAATTCGGTGCCATTATTGCTTTGAACAATTTTAACCTGTTTTCCAAATTGGTTGTGTACCATTTTACAAAAATATTTCATTAAATCCCCTACTTCTCCTCTATCTTTCATGAGGTGAACCCAAACACTCCTACTGTGATCATCCACTATGGTCAGAAAATAATATGCCCCGGATAAAGTGTTGGCCTTGTACGGTCCCCAAATATCACAATGAATCAAATTGAACAAAATAGCATGTCGTTTGTTATTTGGTTTAAAACTAGAACGGGTTTGTTTGGCGCGACAACAAGGATCACAAACATATTCGGAATTATTAGGTAAAGTTTTCCGAATCAAAGTACTTATAAAAGGTAAAACATTATTAGAAGGATGGCCTAGTCTTCGATGCCATACCCGTCCTTCATCAACAGTTGTCTTTGCCGCCACTTCTTCCACCCGTGTCATATAATAAACTCCGTCTCGTTTCTCACCCTGTCCAATCTCCGTCTTCGTAGACTGGTCCTGTATTATACAACAATTAGATTTAAAAGTCACAATGCAATTGTTTTCTCTAACAAGCTGTTGTATCGAAATAAGATGGCAAGTCAACGAGGGAACATATAAAACATCTTCTAATTCAAAGGTTTTATTTAAAACAACTCTCCCATGTTCATACGCCATTATGGTCGATCCATTCGGTAAACCGACAGTGGACTGTTCTCCCTGCCATAAATTTTCAAGCAAATCCCGGCGTCCCGTCATGTGGTGTGAAGCACCACTATCAAGCATCCAATCACACGAATTAGAATGAGTCGTACCTGCCAATTTTTCGTTACCTTCGGACGACTTAGCACTGAGTAGAGATCGAAGTTGTTCTATTTCCTCCATTGTGAAATCCTTTTTTGAGGATTCAACCATATCAGTCGTCGCGGCTGCATTAGCCACCTGAGTTGTGTTCCCAGAACTTCTGTTACCGCGGCCGCCTCCACGACCACCACGTCTTCCTCTACCGCGTCCTCTGCCATTTATGCCAAGCTTTTCCCAACAATTTTCTTCCGTATGATACCACTTCTTGCAATGGGTGCATCTAGGTGGTTCATACTCCTTCTGTTCAGTGTTGACGAATCCTCCACGACCATGCCCTCCACCAGTCCGAGCAGCCATGGCGGTTTCGGTGTGTTCTTCACGAATCCGGGTCACCGTTTTGTGACGTTCTTCTCTTAAAACCAGAGCATAAGCACGGCTCAAAGAGGTAAGATTATCATCCATTATAAATTCGAGCGGAGTTGATCGTACAACGCGGTATTAAGACCCATTGTGAACTGATGCACTTTCTCTTCCTCCTTTTCCTTGACAAAAGCTGCTTTTGCACCACATGTACAATCAGGTACGCGGCTATACTTGGCTAATTCATCCCAAATGGACTTGAGATGGGTATAATACTCCACAACTGATCGAGTCCCCTGTTTACAGTCGGTCAATTCTGCTTTGAGTTGGTGAACACGAGGCGCGTTTCCAGCCGAGTAACGCTCCTGCAATTCTTTCCAGATTTCGTCAACTGTGGCGCCGTTGAAGGTGATGCTGGAGTGCAATTTTTCGTGAATAACGCTACGCAACCAAGCTTTCACCATAGCATTACACTGACGCCAAGCAACAGCTTCATATGAATTTTCATTTGCGGGTTTCGTGACGGTGCCATCGACAAAGCCTAAGTTGTTCTTTGCGTCAAGTCCGTTACGAACCGCATCGGCCCATAGATCGTAATTTTCACCATCAAAAATTGTCTGAGTCAATTTGAGACTCGGACTATCGGAAGGGTGAAGGAACAATGGTGATGATGGTGGTATAGTCATCTTGTCATAACCATCATCAGATTCGCCCCCTCCTTTCCCTGCATCTCCGATTTTCGTCATGGAAGATGATTTGTAAAAAAATATTGAATAGTGTGTGTTTGGATGCAAGGATCAAACCTGCTCCGATGATACCATGATAAAATGTGAAACAGAGAATTATGTGGGAAGGCTTTAAGCCTTTACTTTCATTGATAATGATAACTGCGTACAAGCCAAAGAATATATACAAGATACAACTACTACCCTAGTCAAACGTGATCCTACATACAAGGAAACAAACAATATACAAGATAAGAATATAATATGTACTAGGATATTATGAAATATATTATATGGTAATCAAATCATATAATATATTTCCATAGAAACCTTCTTCATGATCTTGATTATTAGATTATTATTTATCCATTAAACCTATCTAGTTAATAGGTTGTACGGAGTATATTGTATGCCTATTCTAGCTATATATACGAGTAGTTTTTATGTATAGTTTTTTAAATCATGCTTATATTTCAAAGTTCGAATTTGTCGATCGGGCAAAGCTGACTCGACACGATAAGAATGTTCAAGGCTTGAAATTATTGACCTGAATTTCATAACTTGCCAATGACACAAAACTCAAATTGACCCGACCAGGCCCAGACTCGGCTCGTGTACTTTGCTAGACCCAACATATATTGACCCGGCTCAAAAATACTCGACCCATTATTGATCAATCTAAAATGGGTAAAATGGTTAATTTTAAGCCATAATTTATTATATATGCACTAAAATAAAAAGTTTGTTTGAAGTACTTCCTAATAAATAATGTTTGTTTGTTAAATTATTACCAGTTCAATTATACAATACTCGAAAATTACTCGATCTAATAAGGTAGCATACACTTTACTATGGAGGAATGGGGTACTAAATTGCAGCACCTATTTTTAAGCATAAAGCAGCATTAATAAGGGGTCATTTTTCATCAATCATTCGATAAGCATGCAATATCATAGACTAATATAGGGGTCATATATTCACTAATCATTAGATTTAGCTAGCTCCAATCAATAGCTTAATGAAAGACTAATTAATCCTTACTAACTACATGCAACGAAGAAGAACATATATATCTATTCAAGGAGATTAAGGTTAATTAAACCAATCATTAACCTATTACGGAGTATTTTTTTTTTTTTTTTTTGGAAAAGGAGAACATAAATAGATAAAGTGCAAAAACGTTCGGTTACATCAAGGGGGCGGGTCAGGGGAAAGTGGCGTACATGCCAAAACAACGTCAATAGTACAAAGATCAAGTACAAAAGGAGGGGCGGAATCCCACTCAAAAAGACCCATAGAAGAGCCAGTATCCCGTATGGAGTAGTGGGCAATAGCATCCGCATCCGCATCAGCTTGGTCGATCTCTTCTCAAACACAAGCTTCAAACGGGGTGAGTCCTGCAAAAGATCCCTACACTTAAGAATAATGTTAGCAAAGGGGCTGCATGGGACATCCGACCACAAAATAGAGTTAAGAGCATCCAAGCAGTCAGAGGCAATCAAGACATTATTCACATGGACACTAGACCGTTTAATCTCTTCACGAATGGCAAGGACCTTGCAAGGGAAGGGGTTAGGGGCAAAAAGGCGGGTAGACCAGCCTAAGACCCAAGAATCATGACAATCTCTAATGACACACCCCAGGCTGGCTAAGGGGGAAAAGGGGGATAGGGCCGCGTCAACATTGGCTTTTAGCCAACCATGCGGCGGAAGGGACCAGCTAACAGGGTAGCACAAGGCATCGGGAGGAGTGGTACCGGTACAGGGGGCAGCAGAGGTGCGGTCATTGGCTTGAACCCAGACCGAGGCTTGACAAGCAACGGAGGCACAAAAGGTGGGAGGGGCAAGAGGGTATGAGAAGAGAAGGTCAAGTCGCAGCGTCTTTGCCAGATACGCCAAATGAAGAAAGAGAAGAGGGTGTTTCAGTTATGGCAAGGCGAGGTGCAGTTGTCGAAGATCTATCTCTTAAGATCAGGTGTGTAGAAAGCCTGGGTGAAATTAAGAAGGGCCCAAACACTAGAGGCGAAGCTGCAGTCACGAAGGACATGAAGAGAGGACTCGGGGATGGATGGGTTAGGGCAAAGGTGCAAGAAGGGTTGGGTAAGATATTCTTGGCGAAGAGGGAGGCTTTGTGAGGCAGTTTGTTCCACCACACTAAACAGATGAAGACTTTAATCTTAGGTTGAGTGGGGAGATCCCCACAACCACATCAAGTCGGTGGAGTAGGAAGGAGAGTGGGGAGGGGAGGGTTAAGAGAGAGAGTGATAGGCATCGCTAATGGAGAACTTGCCCTTAGGGGCGAGGGAGGTGGTGAGAATGTCAAGTCTAGCTGAAGAAGGGATGGGGAGGGAGAGAATATCAAGAGTGATATGATCGGGAAGGGCAAAATCCAGAGAATCAAAGGACCACATTCTGTTAGAAATAATAGAGCTCAAGTTTGCCTCAGAAGAAAGGTAATTTAAGTGCAAGGGAGGATTTATCAAGGAGAATTTTCCAGCTTAATTTAGTCAAAAGGGCATCATTGAGCGGCTTGGCAGACTTAATGCCAAGACCCCCTAGGGATCGGGGAAGGGTGACAACATCCCAATTGGCATGGTGGAGTTTATTAGCAAAGTGGCTAGACCAAAGGAAACTCCTGGTGATCTTATCAATGTCTCGGATGATAGAGGAGAGGGGGGAAGGCGAATGCATTGCATTGCATGGGTGGGAATGGCGTTGAGGGTAGACTTGATTAGGCATATTCTGTCTGCCTTGGACAGGCAACGGGATTTCCAAGTGGCGAGTTTGGTTTGGACGGTGTCGAGAATGAAGTGGAGATCCGATCTCTTTGGTTTTTTTACCAAGAAGGGGGAAGTAAGCCCAAATAGGTACCGAGGTTGTTGGGTTTTTTTTTATACCAAGAGCTTCCTCAAAGTGGTTAACTTCATGAGCGGGAGTGTGCTTTGAGAAGATGATTTTACTTTTAAGGCAATTGATTTTTTTGCCCCGAGTTGGAGCAAAAGGAAAGGATGGTGTCTTGGAGGGCACAGAGGTTCTTTTTCGAAGATCTCCCAAAGACAAGGATATCGTTAGCAAAGAGGAGATGGGAGAAAGAGACCTCGCCTTTCCCAAGGAGGAAGGGGGTCCATTCATTGTCACGACAGGATTGGTGGATGAGGCTAGAGAGGGCTTCCATGAATATGATGAAAATGTAAGGAGAGAGGGGGTTATCTTGTCGTATTCCGCGGGAGGGAAGAAAGTTGTCGAGAGGTGAACCATTGAGGTTAACATGAGCAGAGACGGTGGAGATGCAGCTCATGATGAGAGTAGTAGTTTCAGGGTCAATGTTGACCGAGATAAGACAAGTTCTGATAAAGTCCCATTCCAGTCTGTCGAAAGCCTTTTCAATGTCAAGTTTAAGAGCGAACCAGCCCAATTTACTCTTAGAGAAGTGCATAGAGTGGAGGATCTCTGATGCAATGATGTAATTGGTGCCGGTTCCTCTTCCTGGGATGGAGCTGCCTTGGTTAAGGGAAATGATTTTGTGCATGTGGGGCTTGAGGCGGTTGACAAGAATTTTTGTGACCATCTTGTAGGTGTTGTTGCAGAAGCTGATGGGTCGGGAATTAGAGATGGTTTGAGGGGAGGGTATCTTGGGTATGAGGGAGATAGAGGTCCTATTGATAGTGGCAGGGATGGTTTTTGATAGAAAAATGTTTTGAATGAAAGGGATGATATTAGGCTTGATCACGTCCTAGCATCTTTTGAAAAATCCAGCGTGAATCCTGTCTGGTCCAAGGGCTTTGTTGGAGCCAAGGGAGAACAGGGCAGTTCGGATCTCTTCTTCATTAGGGATCAGAAAGGACGTGATAAGAGGGAAATCAAAGGAAGGATAAACTGGTGAGGGGAGGAATTGGACAGTCTCTTTGCCTGATGTGAAAAGGTTAGTGAAGAAGTGAGTGATGTGGGTGTTAAGAGCATCATGTCTAGTGATAATTATGCCCACACCATTGGTTAAGGAGAGGATCCGGTTGAAGCTCCTACGGAGAGTGACGGATTTCTGGAAGAAGGAAGTACTGCGGTCTCCATCAGTGAGCCAGTTAATGCGAGCTCTATCATTCCAATAGTGATGCTCAAAATCAAGGACGCAATTGAGGTCACGGGTGAGGGAATCGTTGAGGTTAAGAAGGAAGTCCGAATTGGGATGGGTGCATAACTCTTTTTGGACCCCAAGAAGCCGGGATATAAGGTTCTTTTTCTTTTTTTGGGAGACTGCCGAAGATCAGAGACGCCCAATCACTCAGGGTAAGACTAAGGTTGTAGAGTTTAGCAGGAACACAGTTAATCAGGGAGGACCAGGTTTGGGACATGAGAGGGAAAAAGGACGGCTCACAAAGCCAGAAATTTTTAAACTTAAAGGACCTAGACACAGGGGGAGAGGGGAGGGAAGTTTTAAGGTTAATGGGACAGTGATCTGAGGAAAGACGAGTCAAGTGGTAGTTACGGGAGTTAGGGTACTGGTCTAGCCACGATTGATTTAACCCAAACCCGATCGAGCCGTTCTAAGATTGGATTAATATGGCGTCTATTAGTCCATGTAAATTTTGGTCCAGAAAACCCAATATCAATTAAGTTGCAAGAGTCCAGTGTTGACTTATAAATTTCGGTCTAGCAACGATTGATTATCCCAAACCCGGTCGAGCCGTTCTAAGATGGATTAATACGGCGTCTATTAGTCCATGTAAATTTTGGTCCAAAAAACCCAATATTAATTAAGTTGCAAGAGTCCAGTGCTAACTTATAAAGTTCCACTCTATTTAATTTGATGTCATCGCCCCCTAACTTATCGACTCTGTAGGTGACTTCATTGAAGTCTCCCATACAGACCCAAGGGAAATTCTGGTTGACGGAGAGGTTAACAAGGTCAGTCCACAGATTGCAAGGCAACCTAAATTTTGAGCTTGAATAAGAAACAGAAAGCAAAAAGTTAAAGTATGTTGAGGGTACCTAAACCACCACATTGATAAGTTGTGACCAAATGGGTGACCAAATGTTTACGTGAAAGATCAAAACAGAATTATATTGCAAATTGCAATGTGACCCTAGTAATATAATTGGTCGCTTCATGAATTCTTAGCAACTTGGTTTTGTTTTATCTTTTTGAAAATATGATTTCAAATGTTTTATTGAAGCCAAGTTATAACAATAATGCCAGCTACGGTGTATAATGCACATGAAACATACTACTCTTGAAATTAGAATATGCGCCATGCATGAAGATAAATAGATAATTGAAAACATATACTCCGTATATGAGTGAAACACAATTTTGCCATAGCTTGTTGCCTTGGTTATGTTTTGACAGAGCCAAGGACGGATCTAGGAATTACATGTAGGTTGGACTAGAAAATATACTAGGTGAAAAAAAATAGATTCTCCAATACAATGAGGTCTGAAGTTCTTAGTTCTCCCTGGCTTTAACCGAGCAAAAAATATTTTACGCGTCATTTCCATAATATTTTAGTAAAAAATATAAATATGAATTTTCAAAATTTAGCGATACTATATTACTAAAAAGTATTTTTTCTGATTGTAATATTTTTTTTTTCTGAAAAAGATATATCACGTCATTTCAAAAAAAAAAAAAAATATATTCAAGTGTTTTGATTGTTATACTCTTAAAATAAGGTTTTAGTTAAAGTGCACACTAAATAGTTAAGCTAATAATAATTTTTAACTAACATTAATTTTTTTTTTTTTTTTGGTGATCTTTAATTCATTATTTTTTTTTAACTTGATTCTAAAATATGTGATCACCAGCTTAGGCGCTTACATAGGAAATAATCCCTCTTACTACTAAGAAAATAAAAACTCTTTAACTAATTTTTCTTCCAAAAGTCATCTATCTAAATAAGAAAATAAGTAAAATTTTGTTTTATTAAATCACTAGTTTGAATGCCCGTGCGTTGCAACGGGGTAATTAACTTATTTATAATGCAAAAAAAAAACGTTATAATTATAAGGGTTTAATGTTTACATTCTATGTCTAATGATTTGTTTGCATATTATTAAAATATCTCTTTCGAAAAAAATAAAAGATTAATATATACGTGGGTTAACTATTATTTATAATCATATAATCACCCCACCTTATACTAATCTTTCGATGTGGGACAATTCTACTATTTATAAGTAATATATTCACCAAACTTGGATTATTTGTAACACCCCCATTTATTTAAGGGCCTGAACTAGGACTCCTCAGATAAAGAAGGGTGTTACCATCTCGGAAACCCGAGGCAGTAGATAACAAAGAGAAAGATAAACAATACTTTAAATTAAAAGTTTATAATGTTTACAACGGGAATGAAATATGTCTCAAACTGAAAATAAAGTCTGACAACTAAACAAAACGAAAGTGGGCTAGCTCTAGGTCAGGTGATCCATGCTCTCTCCCTGCCAGCTCCCAACGTCTCAACAACCTGTCAATCTGCTCCCCATTAAAAGGATCATCACAGGCATACACGAATACACAGGGTCAACCGCGAGGCTGAGTAGGTAATACGATATAATAAAGAATGCAATGCTATGATCCTCCATTCAACTCCATCACACACATCCCCGGAACGCTCAGCCATACCGATCCCCGGTAGACTATATATCGACCGTAGTCGATCCGCACCTTGTTGAGGACACCAGGGCAAGTCCTGCAGAACCCGCCTGGGCCTTAATCACAATAATCTCATCTCCTCCAACTCCAACTCCGATGCAAATGCAATGTATGAAACGTATGAAACAATAATACTCAACAAGATAATTAAGGTAATCAGATAAGTCATATAATCACCAAACATGCCAACTCTTTATAATCATAAGAATTCAATCAGTGTATTCCCCTACCTCAGTACTGCAGTCAAAGAGTCGGGTGCTCAGTAATATTCCACAATAAATTCGCCCTCTGAAAGATAAATAAATGATAAACAATTACTTAAACCATTCCCGTTCCCAAAATAGAAAGTTACTAAAAATAGAAACTTCTTAAAATGGAAAGTTTCCTTAAATGGAAACTTTCCGATCTAATGACTTTTCTATTTTACCAACCCGACTCAAACCCGTCTCTAAACATTTAAATAACTCGGGAATTAATTAGCTAAATAAGAGTACGAAGATAAAACAAGTTATACGATTAAAAGGATCGAAACAACATTAACTAAACCTATCAACCTGCCTCCTACAACCCGCACCTTCACTCTCTCTCACACCCCTCACGCGCCGCTTAAAACCACCACGAACACCACCAGGCCTGCTCCCCTCTTCGACCCCACCACCAACAACCGACCCCAACCTGGTCGACTGCCGCCGGCGAGTCGAACCAGGGCCGTCATTTGGCCTGTTCACCACCGTGCCTCACCAAACACCCCCCTATCCTCGACTCACAACCACCGCAGCCATCACTTAACCCCTGCCAAACCACCACAGCCCTGCTCACCGTCAGACCACGCACTCAGATGCCGTGACACCACCATTTCGACCTCCCCCGAGTCCACGGTGGTGCCACCCCAACCTAAACATCTAAAACCCGCCTGAAAACCCCTGCTAACACCCGTTTGACCTACCCTGTCAATAACACCTCTCGCCGCCATTTCTGCCGCCAAGAACCTCCCTAACCGCCACCAATAGGGACGACACAAACCACCCAATACCATATCCCCGACACCAACCACCAACATCACCTCCCTGAGTCACGACACAACAAACAAAACCCGACAGAAAACGAAAACAAAAGAGAAGGTTGCACTCATACCTTTTTCCGCCACCTCAACAGCCACCAGGGTTAACTATGGACGTCGACAACCACCCTAAGACCTTCCTTACTGCTCCGTCAACACCCACACTCACTCTCCCTCTCTCGATTTGTGTGTTGGTTGGGAAATGTGCCGCTGAAAATGAGATAGGCGGGTGAGGGAGTGGGGTTTTGTAGTGTTAGGGTAGAATTAGGTTAAACTTAGGTTAATAGGTTAATTGGGTCATGGGTAAACGGGCCTGGGTCAACGGGTAAATGGGTAAGTGTAGTAAAAGAATTAGTTAACGTGACTTCGTTCAGTTAAACCCGTCTTAACAAGTTTACGAATAACTCGATCTTACGATATCAATACGACTAAACAATTAACTCGACTCAATTAGCGATATAAAATACGGAGTATTACATTATTTTTCTGATGTGAGACAATTCTACTATTTATACGTAATATATATTCATCAAACCTGCATTGTTTTTCAATGTGGACAAATAGCATACTTAGAATTACACCATCTTTTTTGTACTTAGTTCAACATCGAACCAGATCCCGAATACCGAATACGGACAATTGGTACTCATTATATATAATAGTTATATTTAAATTTAATAATATGATTGAGTACTCTCCATTAATATTTGTACGTTGTTTTTCTTCAATTCTTTTTTATCATAATTGAGATACGAAAATTTTTGTGGTACCCCTTAATTTTGTCAGATTTTCCATGTTACCCCTACTTTTAAGAATCTGCCTATGGTACCCTTGAGGTTCCATTTTTTTGCCCATGGTACCCCCTAATGTAAAGGCTGTTAAATGGACGTTAAGTTTGATGGCGTGACAATAAAATAATAATTAAAAAATAATACCCCTTTTATTGTTTTATTGGTACAGATATCTCTCTCTTTTAAATGAAAATTTAATTAACTATATCATTATAATATTGGAAATTTCTCATGGTAACCTTGAACTTTGATAGATTACACATGGTACCCCTAATATTAAGTTTCTACAAATGGTACCCCTGTGTTCACCTTTTTCTTTCCCAGAATACCATTTGACAATTTCCGTCATAACGTCATTACTCCTATGACTTGTGACGCCTTTTTCTTTTGTTATCTATTACACAAACACTTCATCATCTAATTCCTAAATCCATATTTTATTTAATATAAACTAACATTTCTACCTAAATAACAAAACACAAATAGCATGACATGCTCAATTACTCTAGTTACTCATAGGAGTAACGACGTTATGAAAAAAGTAAACACAAGGGTATTATATGTAGAAACTTAAAATTAGGGGTATTATGTGTAATCTACCCAAATTCGAGGGTGCCATGAAAAATTTCCGTTATAATATTGACTATTTTATCGCTTTTTCTTCCACCTAAAAAATGTTACAACTTTAAAAATTTAACATTTAATTCAAGATTATGTTTAAAGTCTCTTATATAATAAGTATACTTTGAGAGATTCAATATATTTGGGGTGATACCTAAGTTCCAAGGATAAATCCTATTTATAATCATGGGATCACCCCACCTTATGATAATCTTCTGATGTGGGACAGTTCAACTATTTATACGTAATATATATTTATCACACGTACATTATTTTTCAATGTGAGATGAATAACATATTTAAATGTACACCATATTTTTTGAACCTAATTCGACATACAACCCGATTTAATAATAAGCAAATACTATATTATCTACTAATATTCATACGTTTGTTTTCTATTTTTTTTATCATAATTAAAATATGTGCAAATGATATGAACCTATACTCTAATGATAGATTTTTTTTAACACAATTCTAATTATATTATTTAAATGTAGTATATTTACCACACCTACATTATTTTTCAATGTGGGACATATAAAATCTATAGGTAAAAAATATAATGATATAAACTTTTAAGAGCTCTTCAAGACAATACTTAAGAGACTCAAAAGATTTTGGGTTAATATCTAAGTTCCAAGGATGCCTCATATTTATAATCACAGAATCACCTACCTTATGCTATATTTCGATGTGGGAAAATTCTATTTTTTATATGTAGTATATTTGTCACACCTATATTATTTTTCAATGTGGACATATAACATACTATTAAATACACCATCTTTAATATGTGCAAATTATATGAAATCTATATATATATATATATATATATATATATATATATATATATATATATATATATATATACTCTAATGATAGTATTTCTTACCATGAATCTAATAATATTATTTTCATAATTTGTTTACCGATATTATTTTGCCAAATGAAATGTAAAAGTTTTTATATAAAAATTAGAAACATCACTTGAATATAAAATAAGAAATACAAAGTATATATTATAATAACTAAAAGATTTTCCAAAGATTAATTTAGGTTAGAAATCATTATTGTAGAGACAGTAATACAAACTCTTTTAAGAGTTCTCTCTGACAATACTTAAGAAAATCAAAAGATTTTGGGTTATGACTTCTATTTATAATCATAAGACCGCCCTATCTTATGGTAATCTTCCGATGTGGGACAATTCTAATATTTATACATAGTATATTCACCACACTTACATTACTTTTCAATGTAAGACAAATAACATACTAAGTACACCATTTTTTTTCGTATCTACTTTGACATCAACCTAATTTAATAATGAGAAAATACAATACAATCTGCACTCTAATGATAGCATTTTTTTTGTCACAATCTAATTATATAATTTTCATACAATACTTTTTTTTCAAATGAAATATAAACTTTTTATATCAAAATTATAAACATCACTTTAATATAATATAGAAAATGTGTATATATATATATATATATATGGAACGGTTCTATTATATACATAATATATTCACTACACCTACATTATTTTTCAATGTGGGACATATAACATACTAAAAAGTACATATCTTTTATATTAATCTTTAATTTTGGGTTAATACCTAAGTTTCAAGGATGCCTCTTATTTATATTTATAGAATCACCCTACCGTATACTATTCTTTCGATGTGAGATACATAATTTAATTACTTAGACGTAGTATGTTCATCATGCCTACATTATTTTTCAATGTAAAAGATATAACATACCAAAAAGTACATGTCTCTTCTTAAAAAACCACTATTGTTTACATATTATTTTTCTTTGAAGGTAAAACCACTTAGTCTCGATCATTAAATAAGGATCTCTACATCGTACATATAACGACTCATTAACGCTCTATTACTGCATTTAAAAGACAACCATTAGTAAAATCTTTAGTTTGTACTGTGTCAAGAATCTACCATTAGTAAAACCTTTAATTTTGTATTTTTTTTATTTTCTTGTTTATGTTCTTAACTCTTTCCCGGGTAATTCCCAACGATTTCCACTTTATTTTTTATATCATATCGTAGATAATGATAGAAAATCTTAAGAGCTCTTTAAAACAATATTTATGAGACTCGGAAAATTTTGGGTGAATACATAAGTTCCAAATATGCCTCCTATTTATAATCATAGGATCACATCACCTTATACTAATCTTTCGATTTGGGACAATTCTACTATTTATATGTAGTATATTCACCACACCTACGTTATTTTCCAATGTGGGACAAAACATACTAAAAATTACACAATTTTACATACTAAGAAGTTTTAATATGTGCAAATAATATGAAATTTATACTCTAATGATAACATTTTTTACCACGAAGCTAATTATATTATTTTAATAATTTCTTAACGATACTTTTTTGCCAAGTGAAATGTAAAAGTTTGATATAAAATTGGAAATATCACTTGAATATAATTTAGGAAATATATATTATATGATAATTTAAAGATTCCCCACTTTATTTTTTACATCAAAAATTATTATTTATGATACTTTCCTAAATTAATTTTTGATGATGTGGATGCTCTCAGATCGTTCGAAAAAACTCTCTTTTATATATAGATATAGATTAGTTTCTATTCAATGAATATATTCTTATAAGTAAACTCTAAACTTTTAACTAAATTCATAATTATGAATTTTTCATTATAAAATAAAATTGGTGTTAAACTATACACTATAAGTTGCTAAATTTTTCAATAATTCAATAATTATTATTGTAGATAATAACTTGACACATACTTTCTATTAGTTTCGTGACAGAAAGCAAATTCATTAAAAAAATCACAACTTAACTTATTTCTCTTTGATTAGATTTCCATTTCTATTTTTTTGTTTCATATCAAAATAAAATGAGGTGAAATATTAAATATTAATGAGCTGCAAAAATAAAAATTATAATTACACTAAAATAAAATTAAAAATTTTATATACCGTGCATGCATTGCGCGAGATCTATACTAGTATTAAACAAACTATTATAGATCCCGCGCGAATGCGCGGTATTTTAGATAGAAACATTAAAGAAAATAATAATGAAAATGATATTTAACTCGATTTGAAATTTAATTGTAAATTTGTTATAATTAATATTTTGTATTATTTGGTGGAAAAGGAAAGTTCATTATAATCCAGATGTAGATATAATATAATGAAAGCTCAATAACAGATATGTTATAATAAAAGCCCAATTAATTTAGGCGGAAAAATTCTGAGAACTCTTATTTTTTGGGTTGTGCTTTTTAACATACGAATTTTATACTTTCACATACGCATTTTACAACTTTACCCTTGTCATATTTTTCCCCTCTCAATCCCTTGATTTTTTCCAACTCCCTTCCCTTCACCTCCCTCCGGCAACCCACTCCATCCAACTATACTCCGGTCGACCCATGCTTCACCCAAGCATGCTCCAACCGACCCCGACTTCCCCTTTCCGAAAATGATAGAATTACTACCGTATGTGAGCAATACGAGGTTGCCGGTATAGAATTATAATCCATTTTACAAGTTTTTAGAACAATTATATTTGATTTTAGGGGAAAAGGCACATAAAACTTAATTTGTTTAGGTTAGGAAAAAGAGTATGATATGGAAAATTCATGAAAAAGAGTAAAGTTCGTATGTGAAAAAAGTAATTTGTTATGAATAAAAGAGAGTTGTGAGAGAATAGAGAGAGTAGAGAGGTATTCAGCTTTATTCATATGAAGGGTATATATAGTACAAGAGTATATCTTATAATATGGTAATAGAATATATCCTAAAGATACGGTAATATATGGACATCCATATAATATATCTAGATATTTCGTAACAGTACTCCCCCTTGGATGTCCATCATCGGAGAAAATGCCTCGTTAAAACCTCTACTAGAAAAACCCTATGGGACAAAAATCTAATAAAGGAAGAAGAGTACAATAATCTCCGTAATACGCACTAAGTGTTGCCTCGTTAAAAACCTTGCCTGGAAAACTCAGTGGGACAAAACCATGGCTAAGGGAAAAAGAGTGCAACGCGTATTTACTCCCCCTCATTAAAACATCGCTTGACATCCTTGAGACGACGTAGCCCAAGTTGATTGATTAGCTTCTCAAATGTCTTGCTCGGAAGTGCCTTGGTAAAAATGTCTGCGAGATTTTCACTAGAGCGGATTTGTTGAACACTAATGACACCATCTTTTTGAAGATCATGAGTAAAAAAGAATTTCGGCAAAATGTGCTTCGTTCTATCACCCTTGATGAATCCTGCCTTGAGTTGAGCGATGCACGCAGTATTATCTTCATGTAAAATAGTTGGTGGCTTATTTCTTGGAGATAGATCGCATGATCCTTCAATATGATGAATAACTGATCTCAACCATATACATTCTCGACTAGCTTCATGAATTGCTAACAACTCGGCATGATTTGAAGAAGTGGCGGCTATAGTTTGCTTCACGGAGCGCCATGAGATAGGAGTATTACCATATGTAAACACATAGCCAGTTTGCGAGCGACCATTATGTGGGTCAGAAATATAACCTGCATCTGCAAAACCAACTAACTCTATTTTGTATTTATTAGAATAATATAAACCCATATCAGACGTATCTCGAAGATAACAGAGTAAATGTTTGACTCCATTCCAATGCCTTTGAGTTGAAGAAGAGCTATATCTTGCTAAGAGATTTACTGAAAAAAATATGTCGGGTCGAGTATGACTAGCAAGATACATCAAAGCTCCAATTGCACTCAAGTATGGTACTTTAGGACCAAGGACTTTCTCATTTGCTTCACGAGGTCGAAACGGGTCATTCTTCACATCAAGTGTTCTTACAACCATAGGAGTATTCAACGAATGTGCTTTATCCATTTTAAACTATTTTAGCACTTTATCAATATAGGTCCCTTAATGTAACAAAATTTCATTGTCAAGATGTTCAATTTGCAGACCAAGACAAAATTTTGTCTTTCCTAAATCTTTCATCTCAAATCTTTCTTCAAACATTCGACGGCTTTTGTAATTTCTTCAGAAGTTCCAACAATATTAAGATCATCAACATAAACAGCAATAATCACAAATCCGGATTTTGACCTCTTTATGAATAGACACGGACAAATAGGGTCATTTTTATAACCTTCTTTTAACAAATATTCACTAAGACGGTTATACCACATACGCCCGGACTGTTTCAAACCATACAAAGATTTGTTTAGCTTGATTGAATATTGCTCTCTTGGACTTGATTTTAATGTGTCGGGAAGCTTAAAACCTTCAAGGAGTTTCATGTATATATCATTATTAAGTGAGCCATATAAATAAGCTGTAACAACGTCCATAAGACGTAAATCAAGTCCTTCCCTTATAGCCAGACTAATCAGATATCGAAAAGTAGTTGCATCCATTACAGGAGAATATGTCTCTTCATAATCAATACCAGGTCTTTGTGAAAAACCTTGTGCAACTAAACGAGCCTTATATCTGACTATCTCGCCTTTTTCATTTCTTTTTCGCACAAACACCCATTTGTAGCCTACTGGCTTTACTCCATGGGTGTGCGACCATCGCCCAAACACTTCTCGTTTAGCCAGTGATTTTAATTCTGCTTCAGTAGCATCTTTCCATTAGGCCAATCAATTCTATGTCTGCACTGATCAACAGACTTTGGTTCATGATCCTCATTTTCATGTATTATATCAAGCGCTACATTAAATGCAAAAACATCATCATCGACGTCGATTTTGTTTCGGTTCCATGTTTTTCTAGACATGACATAATTTATCGAGATCTCTTCACAATTTTTATTTTCAGGTACCTGAAACTCTTCTAGATTAATATTATCAGTCATGTCTCCAAGCTTTTCAAGGGGCTTTTCAAAAGCTATCTTATCCTCAACATTGCCATTATCAACTTTTGCTCCTTTTTGTTTTCGAGGATTTTTATCTTTGGAACCAATTGGTCTACCACGCTTCATGCGTGCTTTAGACTCATTTGCAATTGAAAGTCCTTCAGGGACATTAATTTTAGCTGGAGCATTTACAGCTGGTATATGAGATTTTATCACTCCTTTTGGATCAGTGAAGGCATTTGGCAGTTGGTATGGGGTGTTTCGGTTCTGCCGAGGAATACTCGGCCGAGTATAGTGGATACTCGACCGAGTAGAGGATACTCGGCCGAGTATACACTTTACTCGACCGAGTATCCGGTCTGGCGAAGCGTATTTTGATGGTTTGATTAGGGAATGTTTAAGGTTATTTTATATCCCGCGTCAGTTTCTAAAACGTCATTTCAAACTTCATCATTTCTACGTTTACCCTAATCACTCCCTAATCACTTCCTAATCATCCCATAGCATCGTTGTGTGTGTAATCTTCGTGGTTCGTGCATATAATTCCTCACTCTACTGTTGGTAAGTTCTATCTCTATGTTATTTGTATTCTTTGGGGTTACTGTATACATATATGGAATTGGGAATATGGGAGATTGTGCAATGCATAATTGTGTTATGTGATTATTGTATAGGAGAAGACTTCGTAGAGGAGCCTTTCTGATTATCCGAGTTTCATTCTACTGTTGATTGCTAAGGTAGGGTTTCCCTACTCAGTTTACTGTTCATTGTTAAGACATGTTGTTTTGTAAATATTGTTATCTGTTGATCATCGGAGTATGAGGGTTGTGGTGACGGTGTTGATGTGGAGGATGTTGTGACGGCTGTGATGTTGTGTGATTGTGATTGTGGTGGAGTCACTTGCGGGAGTGGCTTCACACCCTAGTTCGCCCTCCGTGGAACCCGCCACGGGAGGGGATATGCACATTAAGGGACAGAGAATGTTACTCGCTCGTTAATGAGCTGGACTAGGTGGGAGCGGCTGCGGTCACCCACTGGCGGCGAAGATTACCTATTGCGATGGGTAATCTGGCAGGGCTACACACTTTGGTGTGTAGTCGGTTACTATGTGAGATCGGGAGATTGGAGTTGGAGGATGATCAGCTGGGTATCTCGTCTGTTTGTCTTATATTGTTTGAGTAATACTGACCCCGTTATTGTTGTGGAATCTACGGTGATCCATTCGGGGATGGTGAGCAGGCTTGACAGGTATTGCTAGTGGTGAGTCTGGGGCAGTCATGGGAGCGTTGTCATCACCAATCATAGCATCATCGTTCGAGTCTTAGTCTTGATTTTATTAGTTGTTAGACATTGGAGTTGTATTTGTTGAATTAGTTTTTGGATTTTGGTTGATGTAAACTTTAACCCTTTATGGCATTTAATAAATGTGCTCAG
Source organism: Silene latifolia (assembly GCF_048544455.1). Classification (NCBI taxonomy): domain Eukaryota; kingdom Viridiplantae; phylum Streptophyta; class Magnoliopsida; order Caryophyllales; family Caryophyllaceae; genus Silene; species Silene latifolia. The sequence continues at coordinate 301,493,124 of NC_133537.1, forward strand.
TTCAGACGCTTTTGATATGTACTAACCTCGGGAAACCGAGATGGTAACACACTTTCATGATAGGGTGGTCCTGGTAAGGCACCTTGGTATGAGGGGGTGTTACAAAGTGGTATCAGAGCCGAAGATTCCGGCACCTAAACAAATGAATCTAACGAATTTAGGGAGTCTAAATAAAATGAACCCGGGGAGAGTTGTTTGGAGCTACCGCAAAGCTCGGGAGACGTCCCGGAGTCGCAACTTGACCCTCATTAACTCGAGCCGGTCACATGAGGAAGTGTGATGAGAGTTGTGTCTTGTATGTGCATGGTTGTGAAGGTTCATGTTGATGATAATTGATGGTTGAGAAATGTATATGTTGGATTTGTGGTTTGGTGATTTGAGAAATAGTTGAGGGGACGGTTTTGTGAACTTTTGGTATAACGGATTTAGCCTGTGCATGATTTGTATGATTATATGTTTATAACGTGGCAGTTCCTGTTGATATATGTTTGTTGGGGGAAATAGAAAGCATGATAGGAGACTTTTACTGTTTAAACCCGTCTACGGTATGGCTCGGCCGAGCAGGGCAGGTACTCGACCGAGTAGGGAGTACTCGGCCGAGTAATCAAGCACTCGACCGAGTATTGTTTGGCAGTGAGTAGCAATGGCTACCGTATGTGTTTACTCAACCGAGTAAGAAGGTATACTCGACCGAGTAGTGACTACTCGGCCGAGTATTGTTTTTACTCGACCGAGTGTTGTTTCTGGGTTTTTGACTTTAGCTACTGGAGTCGAATACTCGACTGAGTATCTAGGATACTCGACCGAGTAGTCGTTACTCGACCGAGTATTGTAGTATACTCGGCCGAGTGTTCCTTTGGCGGAAGAGTGTTACATTTTGAGCCGTAGGCTTTTGTGCTTACGTTTCCTTGTTTCTTATCAGCTCAAAATGCCACCCAAAAGAACCCCCGCACAGATCCAAGCTTCTGAGATGACTCTTGATGAGGTTGCTCGCATGATTGAGCAACAAGAGGCTCTCCTTGAAGCTCTCCGAAATGTGGGAAAAGGGAATGAGAAGCCGATGGATGCTACTCAGCTCAGCATCATCATTGCTCGCTTCAACCCTCCCACATATGAAGGGGTAGGTGAACCAAAGCTACTCGAGAAGTGGCACCGTGAGATTGAAGCTCTCATGGAAATGGTTAAGTTCCCCGAAGACATGATCGTCGAGCAGGTAGTGTAATACCTGAGAGGTGAAGCTGCAGTTTGGTGGCAAAACGTCAAGGAAGATGCTAGAGCTTATTACGGTGCCGAGGGTCCGGGAGCTATTCCTTCGTCCGGGTTGAAGAGCACTATGAGAGAGCGATTTGTCCGGAGCATATCCGACACAAGATGACATCCGAGTTTGATTCCTTCACCATGACCGAGGAGATGACGATCACCGACTACTATCATCGATTTATGGAGCTATCTCGTTATGTTGACGACATGCGCCTAGGATCGAGGGGTTTAGCTCTCCGTTTCGAGAGGGGTTTATCTGCCAAGATCGTGAGTCGTATGCCGGTGGGGTTGCACGACCTCAAGGAAGTGTACCCGAGAGCGGGCCAAGCGAGAGAATGGTGGATCTCTCAAGAGAGATTGATGAGAGGACCGATCTTTGAAAAGAGGAAGGCTGACAGTGGAAGCAACAATCAGTCGGCCAACAAGAAAGGGAACTTCAATCATGCAAAGGTTTTTTCTAGTGGAGCTGGGTTCTCAGGGGGATCTCGTGGTTGGGGAAATAATGGAGGTCGGAGTGTGAGTGACAACTCTAACATTACATGCTTCAACTGTGGTGGTGTAGGCCACAGGAGACGGGAATGCACGAGTTACGAGCCCGGCCGGTTCGGGGAGCTCGGCAAGGGAATTTCTCTCGGGGCCAACTCAGAGTTTTGCTATTAACCGACCGGGAGGATCATGGGGCAACAGAGGTGGACAGGGCTACCAGGGCAGTTATAACCGCAGTGGTGGTGGGTCATATCAACGTCAGAACAACAGCACCACCCAGGATTCAACAGCCAAGCCAAGTACCTCCAATGCTTCAGTTCAAGGTGGAGGACATAAAAACAGTGGGAAGCTTTTCATGATGGACAAACAGGAAGCACAGGATGACGTTCATGTAGTTACCGGTACCTTTCTTGTTCATAATGTACCATCCTTTGTTTTGTTTGATTCAGGGGCTACACACTCTTTTGTGTCTAAGGGTCATGCCATGTCTATGGGTTTGGGTAAGTTTGAGGTTGTAAAGGATGATGTGTTCATACCTTCAGGGGAGTCAGTGTCATGTCTCAAGTTGTATAAGGGTGTGTCTATGGTGGTTGGAGGGGTAGATTTACCGATAGATCTGTTAGAGTTTCCTATGGATGGGTTTGAGGTGATTGTCGGGATGGATTGGTTGGGTAAGTATGATGCCAGAATAGATTGTCGGCAGAAGAGAGTGTCTTTAAAGGGGCCTAAGGGTGTTAGGGTGTCTTATAGAGGGTTTGTGGTGAAACCTAAGTGTAAGTTCATAGTTGTGATGACTTTAAAGTCATGTTTGAGGAAGAAGTGCCCCTTGATTCTTTGTCATGTGAGAGATGACCGAGTAGAGTCGCCGACAGCTTCTGAGATACTTGTGGTGAGAGAGTTCGAAGATGTCTTTCCTGAGGAGATACCGAGTTTGCCTCCCAAGAGGGATGTTGATTTCAGCGTGAAGCTTAAACCGGGAACAGGTCCGATATCCAAAGCACCTTACCGTATGGCACCTAAGGAGTTAACAGAGTTGAAAAAGCAGATACATGAGTTGCTAGGCAAGGATTATATCAGGCCTAGTGTGTCACCGTGGGGAGCCCCAGTTCTTTTTGTGAAGAAGAAAGATGGGAGTATGAGACTGTGCATCGATTACCGAGAGCTGAATCGTGTCACAGTGAAGAACAAGTATCCTTTGCCTAGGATTGATGACTTGTTTGATCAGCTAAGTGGAGCAGGTGTGTTTTCCAAGATTGACCTGAGGTCGGGCTATCACCATCTGAGGATAGCAGATGAGGATATTCCTAGGACAGCGTTCCGATCTAGATATGGTCACTATGAGTACGTGGTGATGCCTTTTGGGTTGACCAATGCACCAGCAGCTTTCATGAATTTGATGAACCGGATCTTTACACCGTTCTTGGACAGGTTCGTGGTTGTCTTCATCGACGATATCTTAGTCTATTCTAAGACTAAAGAAGAGCATGAGGAGCACTTGAGGATAGTCTTGCAGACTCTGAGAGAGAATCAACTTTATGCCAAGCTATCTAAGTGCGAGTTCTGGTTGGAGGAAGTGGCTTTTCTAGGCCATGTGATATCTAAGAAGGGGGTATCTGTGGATCTTAGTAAGATTGAAGCCGTAATCAAGTGGGAATCACCGAAGAATGTTGCTGAGATTCGGAGTTTCTTAGGCCTTGCTAGTTACTACAGGAGATTCGTGAAAGATTTCTCTACCATAGCACGGCCCATGACATCTTTGATGAGGAAAGAGACCAGATTTGTTTGGGACGAGAGTTGTGAGACGGCGTTTCAGACCTTAAAGGAACGCTTGACCACAGCTCATATCCTAGCTTTGCCAGAGGGATGTGAGAACTTTGAGGTATATACTGATGCTTCGAAGAATGGTCTTGGTTGTGTTTTAATGCAGGCAAGGAAAGTCATCGCTTATGCTTCGAGGCAGCTGAAGCCATATGAGGAGAACTACCCTACTCATGATCTGGAGCTGGGTGCAGTTGTTTTCGCTCTCAAGATTTGGAGGCACTATCTTTATGGAGCAACCTTTAAGGTGTTTTCTGATCATAAGAGCTTAAAGTATATCTATACTCAAAAGGAGCTTAACATGCGACAGAGACGGTGGATGGAGCTTATCGGAGACTATGACATGGAGATCATCTACCACGAGGGTAAGGCTAATGTTGTTGCAGATGCTCTGAGTAGGAAGAGCGTTCATTCGCTATGTACAGCCATGTCCTTGTTAAAGCTGAGGGATGAGATGTCTAGGATGGGGATCTTTATGATAAGGAAGGGAGATACCATCGGGGATTTGACGATCGAGCCAGAGTTGTATGAGAACATCAAGAGGAAGCAGGAGCTTGATCCTAAGATTCAAGAGTGGAAGTCAAGAGTAGAGAGTGGGACGGTTTCCAGGTTTTCTATCCATACAGATGGGAGTGTTCATTTTGATGGGAGATGGTGTGTTCCTGAGGATGCAAAGTTGAGGAGAGTGATCTTGACGGAGGCTCACTGTACTCCGTATTCAGTTCACCCGGGTGGTGACAAGCTTTACAAAGATCTTAAGAAGACTTTCTGGTGGCCAAACATAAAGAAAGATGTAGCTGAGTTTGTGGCCAGATGTTTGACATGTCAAAGGGTCAAGGGTGAACAAAGGAGACCACAAGGTAAGATACAATCTTTGGAAGTACCTGGGTGGAAATGGGAGTCGATCTCTATGGACTTCATTGTGGGGTTGCCTAGGTCACAGCAAGGTAACAACATGATCTGGGTAATTGTTGATCGGTTAACCAAGTCAGCTCACTTTGTTCCTATGAAAGATACTTGGTCTAAGATGCAGCTGGCACTGGGTTACAGGAGGCATGTGGTTCGGTTATATGGTATACCTAAAGATATCGTTTCTGATCGTGATGCGAGGTTCATATCCAAGTTTTGGCAAGAACTGCAGGAGTTGATGGGCACAACCTTGAAGATGAGTACAGCCTTTCATCCAGTAACTGATGGTCAGACGGAACGAACCATCAAGACCTTAGAGGACATGTTGAGGGCATGCTTTATAGATTTTGGGGGCAGCTAGGAAGACAGGCTTGATCTGATCGAGTTTTCATACAACAACAGTTATCATACAAGCATCGGGATGGCACCTTTTGAGGCTTTGTATGGCCGAAAGTGCCAAAGTCCAGTTTGTTGGGATGATAGTTCTGAGACAGTGGTTTTAGGGCCACAGCTGGTACAGGATATGGTTGAGCAAGTCCAGTTAATTCGGCAAAAGATGAGAGCAGCTCAAGATCGTCAGAAGAGCTATGCCGATTTACACCGCAGGGACATTGAGTTCGCAGTAGGTGACAAGGTCCTTTTGAAAGTGTCACCTATGCGAGGTGTGATGAGATTTGGGAAGAGAGGTAAGCTAAGCCAAAAGTTCATAGGTCCTTATGAGATTTTGGACCGTATAGGCGAGGTAGCCTACAGATTAGCTTTGCCACTAGCTTTGGATAAAGTCCACAATGTTTTCCATGTTTCTCAGCTTCGGAAATATGTGAGTGATCCATCGCATATCCTTGAGATGGAGAACATAGAGTTTGATGAATCCTTGTCCTACGCCGAGATTCCTAAAGAGATTCTTGTTCGCAAGGTTCGTAAGACAAGAAATGGCGAGACGGTCTTACTCAAAGTCCTTTGGTCTAATCATAATGTGGAAGAGGCCACATGGGAACCCGAGGAAGCCATGCGAGAACGTTTTCCTAGTCTTTTTGATTAGGTATGTTTGGTTACGGGGAAGTAACCGTTGTTTTTTTAGGGGGGTAGGATATGGTCGCGGTTGTGTCAGTTGTGTTTTGTCTTAATTTCTTTTGAGTCGGGTTAGTGAGTTTTGTGGTGTCTTGTGTGGTTCTTTGGCGTTGGTAAATGTTTGTTAGTGTAGTCTTTTGCATTTTGTAGTGTCTTATTTTGGGGTGGAGTGTGAACTTCGGGACGAAGTTCTTTTTAAGGGGGGAAGACTGTAATACTACGGATTTTCTTAAGTGACTACTCGACCGAGTAGAGCCTACTCGGCCAAGTAGTGCTATTGGTATGGGCTGTTTCGATTCTGCCGAGGAATACTCGGCCGAGTATAGTGGATACTCGACCGAGTAGAGGATACTCGGCCGAATATACACTTTACTCGACCGAGTATCCGGTCTGGCGAAGCGTATTTTGACGGTTTGATTAAGGAATGTTTAAGGTTACTTTATATCCCGCGTCAGTTTCTAAAACCTCATTTCAAACTTCATCATTTCTACGTTTACCCTAATCACTCCCTAATCACTTCCTAATCATCCCATAGCATTGTTGTGTGTGTAATCTTCGTGGTTCGTGCATATAATTCCTCACTCTACTGTTGGTAAGTTCTATCTCTATGTTATTTGTATTCTTTGGGGTTACTGTATACATATATGGAATTGGGAATATGGGGGATTGTGCAATGTGTAATTGTGTTATGTGATTATTGTATAGGAGAAGACTTCGTAGAGGAGCCTTTCTGATTGTCCGAGTTTCATTCTACTGTTGATTTCTAAGGTAGGGTTTCCCTACTCAGTTTACTGTTCATTGTTAAGACATGTTGTTTTGTAAATATTGTTATCTGCTGATCATCGAAGTATGAGGGTTGTGGTGACGGTGTTGATGTGGGGGGATGTTGTGACGGCTGTGATGTTGTGTGATTGTGATTGTGGTGGAGTCACTTGCGGGAGTGGCTTCACACCCTAGTTCGTCCTCCGTGGAACCCGCCACGGGAGGGGATGTGCACATTAAGGGACAGGGATTGTTAGTCACTCGTTGATGAGCTGGACTAGGTGGGAGCGGCTGCGGTCACCCACTGGCGGCGAGTATTACCTGTTGCGATGGGTAATCTGGCAGGGCTACACACTTTGGTGTGTAGTCGGTTACTATGTGAGATCGGGAGATTGGAGTTGGAGGATGATCAGCTGGGTATCTCGTCTGTTTGTCTTATATTGTTTGAGTAATACTGACCCCGTTATTGTTGTGGAATCTGCGGTGATCCATTTGGGGATGGTGAGCAGACTTGACAGGTATTGCTAGTGGTGAGCCTGGGGCAGTCATGGGAGCGTTGTCATCACCAATCATAGCATCATCGTTCGAGTCTTAGTCTTGATTTTATTAGTTGTCAGACATTGGAGTTATATTTGTTGAATTAGTTTTTGGATTTTGGTTGATGTAAACTTTAACCCTTTATGGCATTTAATAAATGTGCTCAGTTCAGACGCTTTTGATATGTACTAACCTCGGGAAACCGAGATGGTAACACACTTTCATGGTAGGGTGGTCCTAGTAAGGCACCTTGGTATGAGGGGGTGTTACAGTTATCAGCATAATTCGTCTAAAAATTTTCATGCTCAGCAGCAAAATTTGCTTCTATATTCTTCCCTTTATTATTTTTCTGAGACTGCTTGTAAAGATCAACAAGGTGTTGCGGTGTACGACAAGTATTAATCCAATGTCCTGTACTACCACAACGGTGACATGGATTTTCACCAGTTTTCTTTATCTTATCATGTGGACGATCTTTTGGTTCCCCCTTTCGGTGAGAATACAATCTTTTAAATTTTCCACCTCTACCACCACGAAAATTCTTTCGTCCTCTTCCACGTCCAGGTCCAGGGCCACTACCTCTAGTGTGACTCGATTATTTATTTGTCGCATTCACAGTAGGGAATGGACCAGAAACTGTCGCATTCACTCCTAGGAATGGATCAGTGCCAGTAGGACGGGACTGGTGGTTTTTTAACAGGATTTGATTATTTTGCTCAGCCACCAATAAGCATGATACTAGTTCAGAGTATTTTTTAAATCCTCTCTGAAGATATTGCTGTGAAAGTAGCAATTGTGAACTATGAAAAGTCTGATATATTTTTTCCAACATATCTGCATCAGATATCTTTTCTCCACACAAAGTTAACTGTGAAGCGATTCTGTGCATGGCTGAGTTATACTCAATAACGGATTTGAAATCCTGTAACCTTTGGTGAATCCAGTCAAATTTTGCTTTAGGAAGAATTACTGTTGTAAGATGGTCATACCTTTCTTTCAGATTTTGCCATAAGATCAAAGGATCTTTCACAGTCAAATACTCAAATTTGAGTCCCTCATGGAGATGACGACGAAGTAATATCATGGCCTTAGCCTTATTTTGTTCGGATGTTGTATTCCCCACTTTAATAGCATCACCAAGGGCATAAGACTTAAGATGCATCTCGACATCTAATACCCATTCAGAATAATTACTTCCAGAAATATCCAAGGCCGCAAAATCAAGTTTGGACAAATTCGACATGATTAACTATCAAGAAAATAAAACAAGTTAATTATAATACATGAATTAGAAGAACAAATACTTACACTAAATAAAGATAATTTACGTCAATTTAGCCGTAGTAAATTTTTTTTTTTTTTTTGTACAGAAACATGCAATGAACAAAGTAATAATGGTAGGTTTAGAGGGTTAATTAACAAACAAAAGATAAAAACATGGACAACGCATACACGTGTTATGGTGCATGTAATTGTGCACCAAGTGAGAACACGCATTTGAGATTATGAAGTATATGATTAACATGCTGTGGATTTTTATTTTTATTTTCACGGCTAATAGACAAGGAGACATACCTGCACAACAGCTTAAGAGTATTTGTTGATTATAAAAAAATTAGGTTTAGAGACTCGTGCTGATAACGTGTTATGAATAAAACAGAGTTGTGAGAGAATAGAGAGAGCAGAGAGGTATTCAGCTTTATTCATATGAAGGGTATATATAGTACAAGAGTATATCTTATAATATGGTAATAGAATATATCCTAAAGATACGGTAATATATGGACATCCATATAATATCTCTAGATATTTCGTAACAGTACTCCCCCTTGGATGTCCATCATCGGAGAAAATGCCTCGTTAAAACCTCTACTAGAAAAACCCTATGGGACAAAAATCTAATAAAGGAAGAAGAGTACAATAATCTCCGTAATATGCACTAAGTGTTGCCTCGTTAAAAACCTTGCCTGGAAAACCCAGTGGGACAAAACCATGGCTAAGGGAAAAAGAGTGCATCGCGTATTTACTCCCCCTCATTAAAACATCGCTTGACATCCTTGAGACGACGTAGCCCAAGTTGATTGATTAGCTTCTCAAATGTCTTGCTCGGAAGTGCCTTGGTAAAAATGTCTGCGAGATTTTCACTAGAGCGGATTTGTTGAACACTAATGACACCATCTTTTTGAAGATCATGAGTAAAAAAGAATTTCGGCAAAATGTGCTTCGTTCTATCACCCTTGATGAATGCTGCCTTGAGTTGAGCGATGCACGCAGTATTATCTTCATGTAAAATAGTTGGTGGCTTATTTCTTGGAGATAGATCGCATGATCCTTCAATATGATGAATAACTGATCTCAACCATATACATTCTCGACTAGCTTCATGAATTGCTAACAACTCGGCATGATTTGAAGAAGTGGCGGCAATAGTTTGCTTCACGGAGCGCCATGAGATAGGATTATTACCATATGTAAAGACATAGCCAGTTTGCGAGCGACCATTATGTGGGTCAGAAATATAACCTGCATCTGCAAAACCAACTAACTCTGTTTTGTATTTATTAGAATAATATAAACCCATATCAGACGTACCTCGAAGATAACGGAGTAAATGTTTGACTCCATTCCAATACCTTTGAGTTGGAGAAGAGCTATATCTTGCTAAGAGATTTACTGAAAAGATATGTCGGGTCGAGTATGACTAGCAAGATACATCAATGCTCCAATTGCACTCAAGTATGGTACTTCAGGACCAAGGACTTTCTCATTTGCTTCACGAGGTCGAAACGGGTCATTCTTCACATCAAGTGTTCTTACAACCATAGGAGTATTCAACGGATGTGATTTATCCATTTTAAACTGTTTTAGCACTTTATCAATATAGGTCCCTTGATGTAACAAAATTCCATTGTCAAGATGTTCAATTTGCAGACCAAGACAAAATTTTGTCTTTCCTAAATCTTTCATCTCAAATTCTTTCTTCAAACATTCGACGGCTTTTTTAATTTCTTCAGAAGTTCCAACAATATTAAGATCATCAACATAAACAGCAATAATCACAAATCCGGATTTTGACCTCTTTATGAATAGACACGGACAAATAGGGTCATTTTTATAATCTTCTTTTAACAAATATTCACTAAGACGGTTATACCACATACGCCCGGACTGTTTCAAACCATACAAAGATTTGTTTAGCTTGATTGAATATTGCTCTCTTGGACTTGATTTTAATGTGTCGGGAAGCTTAAAACCTTCAGGGAGTTTCATGTATATATCATTATCAAGTGAGCCATATAAATAAGTCAGAACAACGTCCATAAGACGTAAATCAAGTCCTTCCCTTATAGCCAGACTAATCAGATATCGAAAAGTAGTTACATCCATTACAGGAGAATATGTCTCTTCATAATCAATACCAGGTCTTTGTGAAAAACCTTGTGCAACTAAACGAGCCTTATATCTGACTATCTCGCCTTTTTCATTTCTTTTTCGCACACACCCATTTGTAGCCTACTCGGCTTTACTCCACTGGTGTGCGAATTCATCGCCCAAACACTTCTCGTTTAGCCAGTGATTTTAATTCTGCTTCAATAGCATCTTTCCATTTAGGCCAATCAATTCTATGTCTGCACTGATCAACAGAATTTGGTTCATGATCCTCATTTTCATGCATTATATCAAGCGCTACAATAAATGCAAAACATCATCATCGACGTCGATTTTGTTTCGGTTCCATGTTTTTCTAGACATGACATAATTTATCGAGATCTCTTCACAATTTTTATTTTCAGGTACCTGAATCTCTTCTAGATTAATATTATCAGTCATGTCTCCAAACTTTTCAAGGGGCTTTTCAAAAGCTATCTTATCCTCAACATTGCCATTATCAACTTTTGCTCCTTTTTGTTTTCGAGGATTTTTATCTTTGGAACCAATTGGTCTACCACGCTTCATGCGTGCTTTAGACTCATTTGCAATTGAAAGTCCTTCAGGGACATTAATTTTAGCTGGAGCATTTACAGCTGATATATGAGATTTTATCACTCCTTTTGGATCAGTGAAGGCATTTGGCAGTTGGTTTGCTAACCGTTGTAAATGAATTATCCTTTGAACTTCAATTTCACATTCTTTAGTACGAGGATCTAAATGAGATAATGATAATTCATGCCAACTTATCTCTTTTACCAGTTGCTTATTTTCTCCCCCTAACGTTGGGAAAAGTGATTCATCAAAATGACAATCAGCAAAACGGGCCGTAAATAAATCTCCTGTAGATGGCTCTAAAAATTTAATAATTGATGGAGATTCGAACCCAACATATATTCCCAACCTTCTTTGAGGTCACATCTTTGTACGTTGTGGTGGACTAATTGGAACATATACACCACAACCAAAAATTTTTAGATGAGAAACATTTGGTTCGTGACCAGAAACCAACTTTAGGGGAGATGATTTATGATAACTTGTTGGCCAGATGCGAATTAGTGCTGCTGCATGTAAAACAGCATGCCCCCATGCCGAAATAGGCAATTTAGACCTCATAAGCATTGGTCTCGCAATTAATTGAATGCGTTTTATTAATGACTCAGCAAGACCATTTTGAGTGTGAACATGTGCTACAGGATGTTCAACACTTATCCCAATAGACATACAATAATCATCAAAAGTTTGTGAACTAAATTCACCAGCGTTGTCAAAACGGATAGTCTTAATGGGATAATCTGGATAATGAGCTCTTAATCTTATCAATTGAGCTAGTAATCTTGCAAACGCTAGGTTGCGAGTTGATAACAAGGATACGTGTGACCATCTAGTTGATGCATCAATTAATACCATAAAGTATCGAAACGGTCCACTTGGTGGATGTATAGTTCCACAAATATCACCTTGTAGCCTTTCCAGAAATGTAAGGGATTCATTCCCTATCTTTGTAGGTGATGGCCTAATAATCAATTTGCCTTGTGAACAAGCGGCGCATAAAAACTCACTAGTTTGAAGAATCTTATGATTCTCTAATAAATGTCCACGTGAATTTTCAATGATTTTTCGCATCATTAATGATCCGGAATGGCCAAACCGGTCATGCCAAACAATAAACTTGTTTTTATCTGTAAACTTTTGGTTTACTAGTGCATGAGATTCAACTGCACAAATTTTCATATAATACAAGCCAGAAGATAACGCTTGTAGTTTTTCCAACACACTTTTCTTGTTCAAATTTGAACGTGTGATATATAGGTATTCAACCCCATTTTCATTTGTTGTCTCAACATGAAATCCATTTCTACGGATATGATTAAAACTCAGCAAATTTCTTTTTGACTTAGGAGAGTACAAAGCCTCCTGTATTTCAATATTTGTTCCATTAGGCAACAAAATATTAGCTCTTTCGGAGCCTTCAATTAATTTTGTACTACCAACAATTGTACAAACATTTGTCTTTTCCTCTTTGAGACAAATAAAATACTTCTTATTTTTAAGAATTGTGTGCGTTGTTTCACTATCCGCGAGACATACATCTTCATGTGTAGCTCCCATAATAATCTTCATAAAATAAATTATATATAATAAGTTACATTTTCCTACAATAAATAGTTAAATTCAGAATTCATTTATTATAAATAAAATTATTGGTAATATCCATTAAATAAACTTAACACTCATGCTTGATAATAAAATTCGAAAACAAAGTACGACTAGTAGCTAAATTGAATGAAAATAAATAACTTAAGTAATACAAATAAATTTAGTCCAATTTCGGGACACTTCCATCGCCAATCAAAGGGCCAACTTCTCCATTAGGATCAAAGGTCATGAAATCTGAGATGTCCAAATCTATAAATTTGCCAGATACGAAAGGTAGATTGTTATCACCATCAGCATAATTCGTCTCAAACTTTTCATGCTCAGCAGCAAAATTTGCTTCTATATTCTTCCCTTTATTATTTTTCTGAGACTGCTTGTAAAGATCAACAAGATGTTGCGGCGTACGACAAGTATTAATCCAATTTCCTATACTACCACAACTGTGACATGGATTTTCACCAGTTTTCTTTATCTTATCATGTGGACGATCTTTTGGTTCCCCCTTTCGGTGAGAATACGGTCTTTTAAATTTTCCACCTCTACCACCACGAAAATTGTTTCGTCCTCTTCCACGTCCACGTCCAGGGCCACTACCTCTAGTATGGCTCGAATATTTATTTGTCGCATTCACTGTAGGGAATGGACCAGAAACTGTCGCATTCACTTCTGGGAATGGATCAGTGTCAGTAGGACGGGATTGGTGGTTTTTTAACAGGATTTGATTATTTTGCTCAGCCACCAATAAGCATGAGACTAGTTCAGAGTATTTTTTAAATCCTCTCTGACGATATTGCTGTGAAAGTAGCAATTGTGAAATATGAAAAGTCTGATATGTTTTTTCTAACATATCTGCATCAGATATCTCTTCTCCACACAAAGTTAACTGTGAAGCGATTCTGTGCATGGCTGAGTTATACTCAATAACGGATTTGAAATCCTGTAACCTTAGGTGAATCCAGTCAAATTTTGCTTTAGGAAGAATTACTGTTGTAAGATGGTCATACCTTTCTTTCAGATTTTGCCATAAGATCAAAGGATCTTTCACAGTCAAATACTCAAATTTGAGTCCCTCATGGAGATGACGACGAAGTAATATCATGGCCTTAGCCTTATTTTGTTCGGATGTTGTATTCCCCACTTTAATAGCATCACCAAGGGCATAAGACTTAAGATGCATCTCGGCATCTAATACCCATTCAGAATAATTACTTCCAGAAATATCCAAGGCCGCAAAATCAAGTTTGGACAAATTCGACATGATTAACTATCAAGAAAATAAAACAAGTTAATTATAATACATGAATTAGAAGAACAAATACGTACACTAAATAAAGATAATTTACGTCAATTTAGCCGTAGTAATTTTTTTTTTTTTTTTTTGTATAGAAACATGCAATGAACAAAGTAATAATGGTAGGTTTAGAGGGTTAATTAACAAACAAAAGATAAAAACATGGACAACGCATACACGTGTTATGGTGCATGTAATTGTGCACCAAGTGAGAACACGCATTTGAGATTATGAAGTATATGATTAACATGCTGTGGATTTTTATTTTTATTTTCACGGCTAATAGACAAGGAGACATACCTACACAACAGGTTAAGAGTATTTGTTGATTATAAAAAATTTAGGTTTAGAGACTCGTGCTGATAACGTGTTATGAATAAAAGAGAGTTGTGAGAGAATAGAGAGAGCAGAGAGAGCAGAGAGAGCATAGAGGTATTCAACTTTATTCATATGAAGGGTATATATAGTACAAGAGTATATCTTATAATATGGTAATAGAATATATCCTAAAGATACAGTAATATATGGACATCCATATAATATCTCTAGATATTTCGTAACAGTACTCCCCCTTGGATGTCCATCATCGGAGAAAATGCCTCGTTAAAACCTCTACTAGAAAAACCCTATGGGACAAAAATCTAATACAGGAAGAAGATTACAATAATCTCCGTAATACGCAGTAAGTGTTGCCTCGTTAAAAACCTTGCCTGGAAAATCCAGTGGGACAAAACCATGGCTAAGGGAAAAAGAGTGCAACGCGTATTTACTCCTCCTCATTAAAACATCGCTTGACATCCTTGAGACGACGTAGACCAAGTTGATTGATTAGCTTCTCAAATGTCTTGCTCGGAAGTGCCTTGGTAAAAATGTCTGCGAGATTTTCACTAGAGCGGATTTGTTGAACACTAATGACACCATCTTTTTTAAGATCATGAGTAAAAAAGAATTTCGGCAAAATGTGCTTCGTTCTATCACCCTTGATGAATGCTGCCTTGAGTTGAGCGATGCACGCAGTATTATCTTCATGTAAAATAGTTGGTGGCTTATTTCTTGGAGATAGATCGCATGATCCTTCAATATGATGAATAACTGATCTCAACCATATACATTCTCGACTAGCTTCATGAATTGCTAACAACTCGGCATGATTTGAAGAAGTGGCGGCTATAGTTTGCTTCACGGAGCGCCATGAGATAGGAGTATTACCATATGTAAACACATAGCCAGTTTGCGAGTGAACATTATGTGGGTCAGAAATATAACCTGCATCTGCAAAACCAACTAACTCTGTTTTGTATTTATTAGAATAATATAAACCCATATCAGACGTACCTCGAAGATAACGAAGTAAATGTTTGACTCCATTCCAATGCCTTTGAGTTGGAGAAGAGCTATATCTTGCTAAGAGATTTACTGAAAAGATATGTCGGGTCGAGTATGACTAGCAAGATACATCAAAGCTCCAATTGCACTCAAGTATGGTACTTCAGGACCAAGGACTTTCTCATTTGCTTCACGAGGTCAAAACGGGTCATTCTTCACATCAAGTGTTCTTACAACCATAGGAGTATTCAACGGATGTGCTTTATCCATTTTAAACTATTTTAGCACTTTATCAATATAGGTCCCTTGATGTAACAAAATTCCATTGTCAAGATGTTCAATTTGCAGACCAAGACAAAATTTTGTCTTTCCTAAATCTTTCATCTGAAATTTTTTCTTCAAACATTCGACGGCTTTTGTAATTTCTTCAGAAGTTCCAACAATATTAAGATCATCAACATAAACAGCAATAATCACAAATCCGGATTTTGACCTCTTTATGAATAGACACGGACAAATAGGGTCATTTTTATAACCTTCTTTTAACAAATATTCACTAAGACGGTTATACCACATACGCCCTGACTGTTTCAAACCATACAAAGATTTGTTTAGCTTGATTGAATATTGCTCTCTTGGACTTGATTTTAATGTGTCGGGAAGCTTAAAACCTTCAGGGAGTTTCATGTATATATCATCAAGTGAGCCATATAAATAAGTTGTAACAACGTCCATAAGACGTAAATCAAGTCCTTCCCTTATAGCCAGACTAATCAGATATCAAAAAGTAGTTGCATCCATTATAGGAGAATATGTCTCTTCATAATCAATACCAGGTCTTTGTGAAAAACCTTGTGCAACTAAACGAACCTTATATCTGACTATCTCGCCTTTTTCATTTCTTTTTCGCACAAACACCCATTTGTAGCCTACTGGCTTTACTCCACTGGGTGTGCGAACTACTGGCCCAAACACTTCTCGTTTAGCCAGTGATTTTAATTCTGCTTCAATAGAATCTTTCCATTTAGGCCAATCAATTCTATGTCTGCACTGATCAACAGACTTTGGTTCATGATCCTCATTTTCATGTATTATATCAAGCGCTACATTAAATGCAAAAACATCATCATCGACGACGATTTTGTTTCGGTTCCATGTTTTTCTAGACATGACATAATTTATCGAGATCTCTTCACAATTTTTATTTTCAGGTACCTGAATCTCTTCTAGATTAATATTATCAGTCATGTCTCCAAGCTTTTCAAGGGGTTTTTCAAAAGCTATCTTATCCTGAACATTGCCATTATCAACATTTGCTCCTTTTTGTTTTCGAGGATTTTTATCTTTGGAACCAATTGGTCTACCACGCTTCATGCGTGCTTTAGACTCATTTGCAATTGAAAGTCCTTCAGGGACATTAATTTTAGCTGGAGCATTTACAGCTGATATATGAGATTTTATCACTCCTTTTGGATCAGTGAAGGCATTTGGCAGTTGGTTTGCTAACCATTGTAAATGAATTATCCTTTGAACTTCAAGTTCACATTCTTTAGTACGAGGATCTAAATGAGATAATGATAATTCATGCCAACTTATCTCTTTTACCAGTTGCTTATTTTCTCCCCCTAACGTTGGGAAAAGTGATTCATCAAAATGACAATCAGCAAAACGGGCCGTAAATAAATCACCTGTAGATGGCTCTAAAAATTTAATAATTGATGGAGATTCGAACCCAACATATATTCCCAACCTTCTTTGAGGTCCCATTTTTGTACGTTGTGGTGGACTAATTGGAACATATACACCACAACCAAAAATTCTTAGATGAGAAACTTTTGGTTCGTGACCAGAAACCAACTTTAGGGGAGATGATTTATGATAACTTGTTGGCCTGATGCGAATTAGTGCTGCTGCATGTAAAACAACATGCCCCCATGCCGAAATAGGCAATTTAGACCTCATAAGCATTGGTCTCGCAATTAATTGAATGCGTTTTATTAATGACTCAGCAAGACCATTTTGAGTGGGAACATGTGCTACAGGATGTTCAACACTTATCCCAATAGACATACAATAATCATCAAAAGTTTGTGAACTAAATTCACCAGCGTTGTCAAAACGGATAGTCTTAATGGGATAATCTGGATAGTGAGCTCTTAATCTTATCAATTGAGCTAGTAATCTTGCAAACGCTAGGTTGCGAGTTGATAACAAGGATACGTGTGACCATCTAGTTGATGCATCAATTAATACCATAAAGTATCGAAATGGTCCACTTGGTGGATGTATAGGTCCACAAATATCACCTTGTATCCTTTCCAGAAATGTAAGGGATTCATTCCATATCTTTGTAGGTGATGGCCTAATAATCAATTTGCCTTGTGAACAAGCGGCGCATGAAAACTCACTAGTTTGAAGAATCTTATGATTCTTTAATAAATGTCCACATGAATTTTCAATGATTTTTCGCATCATTAATGATCCGGGATGGCCAAACTGGTCATGCCAAACAATAAACTTGTTTTTATCTGTAAACTTTTGGTTTACTAGTGCATGAGATTCAACTACACAAATTTTCTTATAATACAAGCCAGAAGATATGCTTGTAGTTTTTCCAACACACTTTTCTTGTTCAAATTTGAACGTGTGATATATAGGTATTCAACCCCATTTTTATTTGCTGTCTCAACATGAAATTCATTTCTACGGATATCATTAAAACTCAGCAAATTTCTTTTTGACTTAGGAGAGTACAATGCCTCCTGTATTTCAATATTTGTTCCATTAGGCAACAAAATATTAGCTCTTTCGGAGCCGTCAATTAATTTTGTACTACCAGCAATTGTACAAACATTTGTCTTTTGCTCTTTCAGACAAATAAAGTACTTCTTATTTTTAAGAATTGTGTGCGTAGTTGTACTATCCGCGAGGCATACATCTTCATGTGTTGCTCCCATAATAATCTTCATAAGATAAATTACATGTAATAAGGTACATGTCTAAAAAATAAAAATAAAAATAATAGTGTTCATTCAATGTGTAGTATCCATTACTAGAAAGGGAATGCAAAGGTAATTCAACATGTATTAGTGTTCATTCATATGCATGAAATACATTATCAAAAAATTTGTAACAAATACGTATGTAACAAAAGTGGTATTCATTGCTAAGGATAAGGTCTGATAATTGTATGGCTTGCTAACGTTAATTGTGAATATAGACTTGTCATCTCAATAATATACGCATACAGACTCGTGCTAACTGTGGAGAGAATATACACATAAAGACTCGTTTTAACTGTGGAGACTTGTCATTAAAAAAAATACGTAGTACGTAGCTAATCAAGGTACAACTTAAGTTGTTAATCATACAGGAGGAAAGATAGTGCGTGGTACGTAATTAATATAATTGTGATTACAAATAGTACGTAAAGCAAACATTATAATTAAATTCAGAATTCATTTATTATAAATAAAATTATTGGTAATATCCATTAAATAAACTTAACACTCATGCTTGATAATAAAATTCGAAAACAAAGTACGACTAGTAGCTAAATTGAATGAAAATAAATAACTTGAGTAATACAAATAAATTTAGTCCAATTTCGGGACACTTCCATCGCCAATCAAAGGGCCAACTTCTCCATTAGGATCAAAGGTCATGAAATCTGAGATGTCCAAATCCATAAATTTGCCAGATACGAAAGGCAGATTGTTATCAGCATCAGCATAATTCGTCTCAAAATTTTCATGCTCAGCAGCAAAATTTGCTTCTATATTCTTCCCTTTATTATTTTTCTGAGACTGCTTGTAAAGATCAACAAGATGTTGTGGCGTACGACAAGTATTAATCCAATGTCATGTACTACCACAACGGTGACATGGATTTTCACCAGTTTTCTTTATCTTATCATGTGGACGATCTTTTGGTTCCCCCTTTCGGTGAGAATACGATCTTTTAAATTTTCCACCTCTACCACCACGAAAATTGTTTCGTCCTCTTCCACGTCCACGTCCAGGGCCACTACCTCTAGTGTGACCCGATATTTATTTGTCGCATTCACTGTAGGGAATGGACCAGAAACTGTCGCATTCACTTCTGGGAATGGATCAGTGCCAGTAGGACGGGACTGGTGGTATTTTAACAGGATTTGATTATTTTGCTCAGCCACCAATAAGCATGAGACTAGTTCAGAGTATTTTTTAAATCCTCTCTGACGATATTGCTGTGAAAGTAGCAATTGTGAACTATGAAAAGTCTGATATGTTTTTTCCAACATATCTGCATCAGATATCTTTTCTCCACACAAAGTTAATCGTGAAGCGATTCGTGCATGGTGAGTTATACTCAATAACGGATTTGAAATCTGTAACCTTAGGTGAATCCAGTCAAATTTTGCTTTAGGAAGAATTTCTTTGTTGTAAGATGGTCATACCTTTCTTTGATTTTGTCATAAGATCAAAGGATCTTTCACGAGTCAAATACTCAAATTTGAGTCCCTCATGGAGATGACGATTTAAGTAATATCATGGCCTTAGCCTTATTTTGTTCGGATGTTGTATTCCCCACTTTAATAGCATCACCAAGGGCATAAGACTTAAGATGCATCTCGGCATCTAATACCCATTCAGAATAATTACTTCCAGAAATATCCAAGGCCGCAAAATCAAGTTTGGACAAATTCGACATGATTAACTATCAAGAAAATAAAACAAGTTAATTATAATACATGAATTAGAAGAACAAATACGTACACTAAATAAAGATAATTTACGTCAATTTAGCCGTAGTAATTTTTTTTTTTTTTTTTTTTTGTATAGAAACATGCAATGAACAAAGTAATAATGGTAGGTTTAGAGGGTTAATTAACAAACAAAAGATAAAAACATGGACAACGCATACACGTGTTATGGTGCATGTAATTGTGCACCAAGTGAGAACACGCATTTTGAGATTATGAAGTATATGATTAACATGCTGTGGATTTAGAGACTATTCATATAAAGGGTATATATAGTACAAGAGTATATCTTATAATATGGTAATAGAATATATTTTAAAGATACGGTAATATATGGACATCCATATAATATCTCTAGATATTTCGTAACATAATTCCGTTTTAGTATAATGGGGATGGGAGTTGAATCAAAAATTCAAACTTGTTAGTTAAAAAGGAAAAGTTAAATGCGCATCCGGGGAATCGAACCCCGGTCAGTACCGTGGGAGGGTACTATGATACCACTACACTAGATGCGCTTGGTTGACTAAGATTCCTCAATTTCTTTGTAATTATAAAAAGAATAGTAGGAATTCTCTTACAGGCTCCCTCTTCATTTATGATTTAAATGATACGATAGACATTTATGATCCGACTAATCTGGTTTCTCAATCCCACGCCCCATGGTATATAATTATTTTTCGCAAGTTCCTTCGAGAGTTTGAAAATATATAGCAGAAAAGGTTTTACCGCAGTAATCATGTAAACGATAAGCCGCATTTATGAAGGTTTTACCCCAGTAATCATGTGAATAATAAGCCACATTTACGAAACCACTGTTACTTTTGTATTATACTAGTGTGAATGTCTTGTTTGTCCTAATACGCCTAAGAAAAGAATTCAAAGATGAGAGGATTTCGAGATTTGTTATGTTGGTAAACCCTGTTGAATAACAAATATTCTGCATGTGTGAAGAATTTAGATTTGATATGAAAAATCAAGCATCCGGCACTGTGTAGCTCTCAGTCTCTCACTAATGTAACATACAATGCTACAGCAATTCTGCAATTGTTAAACAAAGGGTACACAGCTTGTCATCTTTTCATTAATTTCACTTTGCAATAACATTATTCAGGATTAATCATATACAATGAGAGACCAAGTTATCATGTCCATTATGTTATTGTTCATTTTTTCTCAGGAAGCTTCTCCAGCAACTCTGGTATGATCTCAAAAAGGTCCCCAACCAGTCCGTAATCGGCCACCTGCAATATCAGCAAACAAATGCCAAAGTTATTATTCCATCTAACTGTTATTGTCCAGCAACTCTGATACACTCTGATATCTATTGGGAATTAGGGGTTCAATGGTTTAACGAATCGATATTTCTCAAAAGCAGGGGAGTGTTGTTAATTTGTCATCTAGGAAGAAGGGTCATACACATATTTGCTTTTACTATACCCTGTGCGGAAAAACGGACGCAAATTTGGGGCAGAAGGCATTACCTGAAAGATAGGCGCATCTGCATCCTTATTTACAGCAACAATGACTTTGGAATCTCTCATGCCTGCTATGTGTTGTATTGCTCCGGAGACACCAAAAGCCATATATAATTCTGGCGCAACGATCTTTCCTGTTTGCCCAACCTGATAGAAAAATGACAGAAATAGAGCCTAAAGATGACCTGTAGATAGCTTACAATAGGCCAAAAACTGTATAATGACTATAATCTAAAAAGGAAACATTGATGTGCAAGTGATCTGAGCTTCTAAAGCCGTTGAGGGGTCAGGGGTTGTACATCACACACATTACTCATGACGTAATTTTGAACCTCATTGGCAAAAGAAACTGCCCTTTTGGCTCCCTTTGAACCGGAAAAAGAAACAGAAATTTTGATGTTATATTTTGAACATCTCCATCAGAACCGAGTCAAAATGCTACATCGAAATACTGACTTATATCTTGCTTCACTGCATATAGGAAAATAAGTGGTTGCAAATGAAGTTAAAGGATCACAGACAAAGCTAGTGGTAACTCTGAAGTACTTCAATTTCTATTGGTGGTAAGGTTTTGAGGTCTACAACTAAGTGGATGCTACCGTGTTAGCTTTGCCACTCTTCGCATACACAACACCATTCAATAGGTAGAGATATCACATGATACCACATGCTCCTATTATAAAGTAATATAATAGACACATCATCTAACCTGTAATTCGTTGGGAATGAATCCAGCATCAACAGCAGCACGTGTTGCTCCAACTATGTAAAAGCAAAAAAGGAACGTGTTATATTACGAACTCAGAAGGAATTAATAGAATATGAATAATATTCACATTCTATTAGAAATATCAACAGTGGATAAGTGCAACATGAGGCATTCAGTGCTACAAGAAACACAACGTCCACTTCCACTGGTATTTTCTTAAACAATAAAGTGTTAAAAATATGATAACTTACAAAAAAGTAGTTTAAATAAATAAAAAATGACAAATTTACACGATATCTCAGATCTCTACATATATTAGGAGAAATTAATTGTCAAAATTGAAAATGATTGACCAACAAAGTTGACTGCGGATAATGAATTTGGAATGATGGTAGTATAATTATGCAAAAACATAGAAAGGCACCTGCTGCACCAAGTTTCTCAGCAAGCACCTCTATCATTTTAAAATTCTCAGCACTTTTCAGACCCCGTCCTCCAGTCACTACAATGCGGGCATTTCCAAGATCTGGGCGCTCCGTATCTTGGGAGCTTTGCTTGACATATCGTGATTTATCTAAAACATCTGCAAATGAGGCACTAAACTAACTGTTATGGCAAATAAGAGCTCACAGAAAGTACAATCTGGATGTTAAAACTATTGACTTCATTGCTGGGGAAAAAATAATAACAATGAAGAATTTGAATATGCTGAATTGCTGGCTACTTGGCTTGGTGCTTACAGAAAGCATAGTCAGAAGGCTAGACATGCTGACTTTATGCCTGAAAAATGTAGATAAACACTGCAAGTTTGCTCCTTGCTATAAGTAAAAGTCTTCTAATGCACATATAGAAATATACTATAGTCTATAATCGGCCAGACGGACACATCGTCATACTTTAGGCAGAGGGCTGGACATACACTATATAGCATGAAAATGCACATACCTTCACTAAAGGTTGAGAGATCGACCTGATGAATGGGAGCAGCATTAGCCCTCGCTCCTGATGTAATAGGAAAGGAGGTAGAACGGACCGTCAACATGCATGGAGACTCCCCAGTGTATCTCACTGTACAAAGAGCATTTCCAGCGTAAATAGGCCTGCACAAGAATGCTTATATAAAACAAATATGCTTTGTGATGACAATTTACCACTCTGTCAGACAAGGATTACCTATTTTTATACAAATACATAATAATCAATACGCTATATGCACTTAACAGAACATTATACATAGATTTAAGCAAACACCATGATACAAGTAACCGCAAAGTGATCCACGATTTGCTGAGGGGTTGAGCGAAAACGGTAACCCGGTCAAGGCAAAAGGCAGCAACATCTACTACTAAACAGATTAGGCAACCAAATTTGATGCGCATATTTGGTAGACCACTGAAGAAGCCAAAACCTGAATCTTATTCTCTAATTGTGAGGGATGGGTGGAAATGAGAGGAAGAAGGAGAAGCACCTCACAAATTGATGAGACCCAGATATCGCAGTTACATCTGTGATAGGAGACACATCTAAAAGTGCAGCCGCACGTGGCAATAAATTCTTCCCAAATGAACCCGAAGCAGCAAGAATATGTGAGTATCCACCTGTCTTCTGAACTGATTCAAGTAGTTTTGCCCAAGCTTCAGCCAATGGATATTTTAATTTATCTGATTCAGCCACAAGTACCTGAAAGAAGTATGACATTAGCGGCACGATATGGGGCATACACATTTTTCTTCACTCACGCCCCACCCCCTTTCTTTTCCAATAAGCTTGAAGAGAACATCCTGAATGAACTAAGAGTATTCATGCCCAGCAAGTAGTCAAATAAATTATCTGCTAGAGTGCTAGTTGCTTGGTTTCAAAAACTTTAAAACCTGACAGCACCATAGCTGACAATAATTATACTATAGTGATAATGATAATACCACTATAAGAAATTCATATAGCATCCATATAAAATTCTAACGTTGTGGATACTACTACCTAGGACATAGGAAGGCAGAATATTCTTCTTTTTTTCAAGATCTTAGGTTAAGGATAAGGGAAGTTAAATCATCAAATCAGTGGCGGACCTTGAGAAAGAATTTAAGATGCGCTGAACAAATTTTTAAGAAATTGAAAGTAAGTCAACATAAATATTAGTTTCTCTATTTCATATTGTCATTTATACATTAACATAAATAACTTGATCGCTGAAAAGAGATATGAAAGATTGCACCCGCGATGAGATGTTTGAGAAGAAATTACATTGGACGGTATCACGGTAAGTCGTCCGAGCTCAGCCGTTTTAATGTTATACAAAAATTAGTGTCAATAATTCAATATACACAACACCAATATTATATATCATATAGACAGAGTCAAATAATTTTATGTAAATACAAATCAATATCGCAGTACATACTTGTTTAGAAAATTTTCTTGAATATCAACATCATAAAAAACACTTCTTTAAAACATTAACAATCCTACATGGTTCAAGTAAATAGTAACAATAACAAGACCATAATCAAAAAAAATATTTTTTGATATTCTCCAATGGAAAAATGGGATTCAAGAGCAACATATCATATTTGTTTAGGTCCATTATTTCCTTCTTCACTACAGAGTAAAACCAAAGAAAAAGATCACCCCCAGGAATCCAGCCTCAGCAGATAGCCAAACAGGGAGTATACTTGGATGTTTTTGACAGGTCAAGGGGACTAGACATTAATAAAAACGGACCTTTTTTTTAGGAGTAAGATACTCCGTATATAATATTAAAGGGACACCAAGGGGTGACAGTGTGACACCCATGTACAAAAGATATCAAGGAGATGGCTCCCCTCTACAAAAAGACCGAACGGCCATATACAAAATGACACCTTAAATGTGACTCCCTTATACAAAATGAGAGGTGGATAATTACTCACAAAGACACAAACTACAGAATTTGGAGGTTAAGGCATGGGGACAGGGGGTCCGGCCCGGCCCGGCCCGGGCAAAGGGAAATCTGACATTGCTTCAAAACAGGTTATTTGACGAATATATTAGATTGAAATTTTAATTCAAATAAGCCCGTGGCTCTTCTAACCAACATCAAGTCTACAAAAAGTTCCTAATGTATGTCATTTTTGTAAATGTACCAAAAGTGAAGTAGCAAGTTGCAGAGACTGGTCAGCCAAAAAACTGCTAAACCCCTGAAAGAAAGATTTTGGTGAAGTGTGTGTAGTAACCGCTAACACTGATAATAGACACTAGTTTCCTTAAAAAGGAAAGTCGACCTTAAGGGCTTGAACTACAGCGTCCCAGGCAACATCAAGCTAACTGTGCATTTACATAGACGGAACTCATAAACATATGAGTTCAACCAAACCCTGGAAAAGTTATTCAAAGAAACAGCAACCTTTCAGAAATCAGTAAGGGACTTTCCAATAAATACACCAAGGAAGATGACAATTCAAAATATGTTCTCTCTCAAATCTCTGTCAATTCCTTTGAATCGATTTTTCCATCTTGTATTTGTATATGCAATTTTTACACTAGAATTACCCGAACACAAATGTCTTACAGCAGAAATACTTTTTTAGAGACAAGTGTACAACTATTAAACAAAAAGCAAACTTATAAAATAGATTTCACTCTGGAAACAAAAAAAAGCAAAAGACAATAAAGTCTTCATTGGATACAGTAGATTACTATCTACATCACAGATGCAGACATAATCAAAGCAGTGAACTAAATTTGTGAATACCTGACTAACGGAAGGATGACATGAGGCAGCGTGTGTAGCAGCTTCTTGAAGAGAAGGGCCAGACCCAGCCAACAACACCGAGATTGTATTATCCTCACTTAATGACTTTGCAGCCTCTACTGAACTAATAGATGATGACTTTATGTGACCGCTTTCATGTTCCGCCAAGACCAGTGTGCTAATCTATTTTGTATAGAGAAGATTATAGTCAACAACGGTGTCTAAGCAAAGTATATATTGAAATAAGGATTTATTGGACTTGGATATAGAGCATTTATTTCATCTCGTAAACTACGGGAAATCTCCACATATAAATTTGACCACATTAGGTCAGAAAGTACAGAGAAATCAGAGATGAAAGCATGACTTGGGCACTTGAGCTCTTGCAATAAATTAGTATAGCATTATTACAATAAATCTGTACAGCATAGGAATGGGGAAAAAAAAGTTATTGAAATAAATAGTTAGTGCGAGGATACTACATTTAAGACAAGAAGCAAAAATGGGGCAGAGATAGAGGAGGCTGGCATCACTCAATTGCATTAGAGGCAAACATTCCACTGATTCCAGCCTAAAAGCTGACTGATACACAGAAGAGTGTTACAAGCCGCAATAAAGAGCCGTGTTCATCAGACTCATTAGTGATCATTACAAAAGTGTGATAAACCTGATTTATGAAGAAACTTTAAAAATACAATGACTGTCACATATGAAAAAGAACCAGCTATCCATAATCCATCCTAGCATGGCCAAAATGTCGATTGTTCATATTGATTTCCATTTCCAATTTTCCCATGTCCAAGACACATAGTATATGTAACATCATTGAACAAAAATATTTTAATTCACTTCCCTCTCAATCAGCAGTCAAAATGTCGTTATTTTACTCAGCCAAACTCTATTCATATTTCCCCAACCAGATTTCAAGTCTAACAAACCCGGTAGCTTCAAATTAAAGTAGTAATGTAAGTCTGTAACATTTTACTCACAAGTGAAAAACAGAAATTCATAAGACCCAAAATGTAACTCACTACCAACCAAACTTGTAATTCTTTGGACACAATTTTCCACGGCTCCTTGCCGATCTTAATTGAGAACGATGCCATCACAATACATTCAATTCGAGGTTAGAAGCTTGGAACATGCATTTCTACAACCTTACAACTTAATAGCATAAATGTATACAAAAAAGACAGCCCGTTTCTTGTCCAAGAGAGATCAACAAGGGCAGTGATACAGATGAACTAGAGAAACGGTTGGATTGAAAACAGCAAAGACGACAACAAACGATAGAGTAATTAAGAAAATGAGTAATTAAGAATCAGAAAAGCAGGATTAAGTAGCAAAGATTGGGGTGCAATAACTAATAATCATAATGATAAATACTTACAAATCGTGAAGTAGAAATGTGATGGAGAGAAAACCAAGGTTTGTGAGGTTGGATATTTCTAAAGATGGCACCCATTGCCATGGTTTTCCAGAAGAGAATGCGTTGCTAATTGCTACGGAAATCGGGAGATTTAAGAAACAAAGGAAATAGAGCAGTAGATTTGGTAGTTTCAGTTGATCACGCATATGGAGTATGATCTCAATTCTCACACGATTAATTTGTAGTTAGCCGTGAGCTAAGTAAACACCATGTCATTAACCTTATCTTGTGTTTTAGGCAAAATCTTGTTTAAGACGGAATTATCCGTTTAACTTTAAGACAATCAAATAGTATGCTAAATGAGCGGGTGTTTGGTAAACGCATTTTGTCCGATTTTTAGCATATTCAAGGGTTTTATCATGTTTGACCAATCAATATGCTAATTTTAGTGTTCGGTAAAAAGCATATTGAAACAACATATTTGGGGTCAATATGCTATTTGTAGATACCCGTATCCTCGATATTGGAATTTACAGAAATCCCGCCACACCCGATGATGATAGGACGACATGTATTCACTAGTTGTCATTGCCATTATTTGGAGTTCGTTTTACGATATAGAATGGGCGTCGTCGATGAAGTGTTTTATTAATGATATTTAATTTAAACGTTTTAATTCTTATTTAATTTAAATGATGTTTAAATTAAAAGTTTTAACTCATTTTATTTATTTAATTTGAATTTATTTTCTCAAGTTTATATTATTGAAAATAAAATAAATAGTTGATTTGAAAAATCATTTTATGAGTGTTTTTGATTTGAAAAATCATTTATTTTAATGTGTTGTTTGATTTGAAAAAATGATTTCGAAAATTGAAAACTCGTTTTGATCACACGTTTTGGAGCTCGATTATAGCTCGGTTTTTGAGCCCGTTATCTTTACGAATTAGCACGAATCTCGAGTATGCTAACCAACCTAGGCTTCAACCCATCCAATCCCAGTTCGAACCCCCATACCTACGTCCCTAATTCCCATCCAAAAAACAACTCACACAAACACCCCAACCCGTGTTAGCTCCTTCCCTCTTCCAACCCGTTTTGTGTGCTTCAAGCTTGACCCAAACCCGCCACAACCAACCCAATTCCTGCTCCACATTATCCACAACAACCCAGCACCTAGCCCACCATGAAACCCTTCCACAAACCCGTCCCAAACACTCCACAAACAACCCGCAAATAACACGGTCTCAGCCCCTGTTTTGCGTGCTCAACCCCGAGTCCAAAACCCGCTTCAAACACCACTTAAACCCGTGCCCATTAACTCTAACTCATACCCTTGTATCCTACCCATATTACCCTAGCTTAACCACCAAGCAAACCCCTCATACAAACCCTAAAACCCCACGAAATAGTTGATGGACAGCAGCTATGCCAAATAGAACCCGTCTGCCTCTCCCCCCTTAAACCCTACTTTAACTCCCTATAAATACCTCCTCTCTACCATAAATCCATTGCTCTAAGCTCTCCACATATCCTAATACCATTAACAAGCATCAAACTCCATAAACAAACCCTAGTTGCCCCTCAAAACTCTCGACAAAACCGAGACAACCAAACTGAGAAACAGTTTGTGTCTCTCTCGAAATACCATTCGTTCTCCCTTCAAATCTCCATTAAAACTCGAGTTTCTTGCTCCTAATTAAATATATAACATCCATATACATCTTAGACAAAGATTCACGAGCCAAGTCGACTTCGAGAGCACACAAATCCCCTCGAAAGACAGAGTGTCATACACTCTATTTTCGCGGCTTTTCTTGTCTGTCCAGTTCTGTTTGTGCTCGTTTTCGTGCCCAACACCTCAGAACGAGCGTGGTTTGTTTTAATATCTATGTCCTAATCTCTTTCTAGTTTTCAAAACATCTTTCAAATCAAATTTTCATTGAAAAACGAGTGAGAAATTGCAGGTTGAAAACCTTGTTCAGATTTACCAAAAAAACGTGTTGTTGTTTTGTTGCTTCGTCGACGACGGCCCCTCGAGATAAAATATATGATCGATTACAACCCAAGACAGTATCAATGATACATGTAGGTTGAAGGTGCAATAAAATCTCTCCTTTCTCCCTTTTAATTCCGTCTTTTAATTATGTTTATTACATCGTATTATTATCGTATAAATTGTTAATTATGAAATAATTAGTATAGATACGAGTATGAGTTAAAGTGCCAATTTGAATACCCGTGTTGACTTGAGTTGGGGAAATAAAGCCGCTAGATTGGTCAGTCGTTTCCCCTTCTCATATACATATCCTCGTATTCGGATTCGGACAGAACTAAATCAACTAATTTGTGTTAATAAACGATGTTTATTGTATCTTGTTGTTGTTGAATGAAGGAGAACGAGATTAGTAGTGTGGATGTGCCGATAGAGGCCTTTGTGTGTTGGATTTGTCTTCTGTTAGGATAAGAATTATTCTATGTTCATCGCGTGACGAATTTAACATGTTTAATTGATTTAATTGATTTAATCTTGTTTAAATTAGATTGATTTGAGCATGATGATTGAATTTATGAATTACACTGTCTTAATTTGTTAAAGCTTATGTCTTTGATTATTAAAGCATGTTAATTTGATTATCTTAGCATGTTTTATTTAATTAATTCACATGTTTGTTGATTATTAACATGTTTTGTCGTAATTATGAAATAATTATATCAAGAATTGATTGTTTGTGTAATCCCTTCACATGTTTTGAACTTATGACTAGAATAGTTGCTTTAATATTTATTCATATGTCTTATTCACATGCTAGTTTAATTAATTAGAATTCAATTGATTAGGCTTGTTTAAATCGCATGAATTAGAACTATTTGTGTTGATTTGCATTGATATGTGTGCCATGAGCCTAGGATGAGTGGCACGGCTTTCTAGATCTGGAATTGGTCTATTATTGTTTTGTTTAGTATGTTTCACATGTTAGATTTGCATGTTTAGTTTAATTGTTTTGGTTCAAGAATTAATTGAGCTATTAGCATGTTTAATCAAGCATTGGCATGTTTATTTGATTTATCGATTTGTGCTATGAATAATATGAGAATCATGATTATTGAAGGCTGCTTTGATATGAATTTTAGTCTCTTTTGTTTGTTCTAATCGTATTCTAATTGTTTATGACATATTCAATTAAACTGATTGCTTGTTTGCTTTGTTCCACATCATATGATTTTGATTACTGCATCTCACTTGAATGAAACCCGACTTGACCTAGATTAGGCCTTGTATGACCCATATTCGACCGTGACTAGCCGTGAGATGCCTCGGCCTTCGTGCCATATATTGTTGTTTGGACCGTGTGTGTATCACGTGTGTGTCGTGTGTCGGGGCTTGTTTGTTTGGTTTTGTTGCAATTGTTTTGTAATCTAACGACTAATGTTCGCTATTCTATCTTATGCTAAGAGTAAGATACTTCTTTCCATTATCCCTTTGTTTGTTTTCTTGCTAGAACAGCTAAATGAACTTCATATGCTAAAACAACTTTGACAAAGTTAGTTTAATTCATGCATTAAACGACATAGAAATTGTTGTCACATGCTAGGATTTATAAAACGATGTTTGCATATCTTATATCGTAGTAGCTACGACCTTGTTTGAAATCTGATACTTGACTTAGTAGAGGCCGTCATTGACGGGCGGGGTTAGGTGTCCTTATGGGCTTCCTAACACGTACTCTCACTCCTTACTCAAGATCTATGGTTTGTGGATCCGTCTAAATACCATTGGATTACGAGAGTCATTCAAATCGAGTGATATATGGTACAAGTCTTTATCTTTAATCACTCGTAGTCGATTGGCTTTATGCTTTTTGATGAAAGGTGTAAAGTTGACTTGAACGATTCCAAGTTCCCATAAAACTTGGTGGCGACTCTAATTTGTCTTAGTTCGATTCGAAAGAACCTCGAGTCGATAATGAGGGGTAATATCCGTATAAGACCCTTTAAATTTAGGACTATAACGTAAATTTAACATGTGAAATATGGTCATAAACGAAATACAACAATGAAACGATAAAGATTAAGAATCAACCTCGGGTCCTTTGATGCACGGCGTAAAGAACAGAAATCAACAGAGATTTCCTCCTAATTGTTGCACCCAAGACCGTCTGAGACTATGCCCTTGTGCTAGAAATGCTTTCTAATTGACTTGTAATATAGAGAAAGCTCTTGTGAGGTTTTACGATGTGAGATCTAGGAATTTCAGAGAAAGTTGCACTGAAACCCTAATTGTTTTTCACTAATGATTATTAGGTTAAGCAAGAGGAGAAGCTCTCCTTTTGTTCTCCTAATCTCGGCAAAACCGAGAGGGGCCTTGGGAAGTGGGCTTCCACTTCCTTTTAGAATTAGCTCATGGTCCGGTTCGTAAATCGCTAAAATGTATATGACGCGGTTTTGTTATAAATCGTCATCGGTTATCGGTTATTAAAGCATCAACTAATAACACGGATTAGTTGAAACATTAATACATGTCCGACAAAGACGATATTGTATAATTATATTCAATATACATTTAATTAAATATAAAACGCTTATATTCAATTTACGAATTAATCGCTTAATTCGCCTTAGCCATTATTATTTAATCCGTATTAAATAACATATCTCAACATCACATTTTGACTTATTATTAGTCAAATAACTCGGACTAATTGGTTAGTCAATTTTGGCATCTACATGACAGTATTTTCATACCGTCACATCTCTCAAACGTATCCTATAGGTGTGACTTTTAGGGACCGTTGATCACCGCCATCAGTATGACAATAACGTCAAACTTATCTAGCAAGCCAACCGTTATTGATAAACGTGGATCAACCGATAATAATACCAAAAGTATGCCCTTTGATCCTTTTAGAGGTTTATAAGTCCTTGCACTAATTGTTAAGGACACCAACCCCAACAAGCTCCCACTTGTCCGTACAAGTGTATGTGCAATGACGTTATCCGCACTAAGTGGAGGACACAAGCTCCAACAAACTCCCACTTGTCCGTACAAGTGTATGTGCGATAACCGATTCTCATATTCATTTAAAATTTCTCCCACTCAATGTAAAACAATTTGCAGATCTGGATCCACAAAGGTCGTATTTTACAATCGATCCGTATCTAGAGTGGTTTCCCCGACTAGAGAGTAACTTAACCGATAAAACGAATCCGTATCCGAGCATGGCCATGCATTTCGATTCTGACTCCTCGAGTGGCCCCGAGAAATATCGAGTACGATAAAGGCTGAATATTTCCTTCAACTCGAACTCCTTCCGATCTAAGCACAAAGCATGAAATGACCGAGAAAAAAATCTACTTGGCCCCCTGTTACGGATGACCGTGAGAAAGAAACCAAAGTCACCCAAAATCTGCCTTAGTCTCAAGAGACAGTCGATAGTCAAAAGAATCGACTCTTAGGATCACCATGGAAGTCCTATCCACGACCGGGCACCGAATGTTATAAAACATTTAGGACTCCACGTCGATGTCACAATTGTGTCCTACGAAATATCCGTATAAATCGCCCTCGTGATTGGTCAACCTTTTGACTCATGGCTCGTTGAACCCACCATCAACCAACGTCACAAAATAATTGTCAGAGTTATCAGCTCATGTGGGCAATTAAGGACTGAAAAATATAATGTTCGTTCAGTTCACTTTGTGGTGTTCAAAAATTGTCGTACAATTCCACATGAAAAACAAAATATATAAATATCAAAACGATGATGTTGTATAGAGTAAAAAGGGAATGAATCTGATCCATAAAGGAGTACTACAACTTAGGAACACGTTTAATTCCCATGGAATTGACGTGCCCTTCATGCTTATCTTGTCGTAGTGGTTTAGTGAGAGGATCTGCTATGTTATCATCTGTAGCAATCTTTTCTATCACTACTTCCTTTTGCTCCACGTAATCCCGGATTAGATGAGCTTTCCGTTGTACATGTCTAGACTTGTTGCTAGACTTTGGCTCCTTAGCTTGGAAGATGGCACCACTATTGTCGCAATAGATGGTGATCGGGTCATTCGAACTAGGCACTACAGATAGCCCATGTAAGAATTGACGCATCCATATCGCTTCCTTTGTAGCTTCAGACGCGGCATAGTACTCGAACTCGTCGTAGAATCTCTGTAACAGTTTGTTTCGAACTCTTCCGGTGATTGCAGCGCCATTAAGAGTAAAAACGAATCCAGACCGAGATTTCGAGTCATCTCGATCCGTTTGGAAGCTAGCATCTGCGAACCGGTTGCGCATAGCTTTTGTTCGCCTCCATAAGTCAATGCCCAATCTTTAGTCCTCCGTAGGTACTTAAGAATGTTCTTGACATCCAGCCAATGTGGTTCACCCGGATCTTTGTTGGAATCGACTTGTCATACTCAATGCATATGCCACGTCTGGACGTGTGCATATCATGGCATACATGATTGATCCTATAGCCGAGGCATAAGGAATCCGTGTCATGCGCTCTTTCTCTTCCGGTGTCTCTGGTGACTGAGACTTGCTCAAATGCACCCCTGGAGCCATGGGAAGAAACCCCTTCTTGGAGTTAGTCATCTTTGAATCTCTCTAGGACTTTGTCTATGTAAGACTCTCGATCGAGAGATAGCATCCGTCGTGATCTATCTCGATAGATACGGATGCCCAGAATTCTTTGTGCCTCTCCCAGATCTTTCATCTGGAAATGGTTTTTCAACCATACTTTCACCGAAGTTAAGAGAGGTATGTCATTCCTAATCAGGAGTATGTCATCGACATACAATATTAGGAAGACAATCTTGCTCCCACTCGACTTGATATAAAGACATGGTTCCTCGACCGATCGAGTAAATCCATTTTCTTTAATCACTTGGTCGAAGCGATGATTCCAACTCCGAGATGCTTGCTTAAGTCCATAAATGGAACGCTTAAGTTTGCATACTTTATTAGGATGTTGTGGATCGATGAAACCTTCGGGTTGTACCATGTACAACTCTTCCTCCAAAAAACCGTTTAAGAAGGCGGTTTTCACATCCATTTGCCAAATTTCATAGTCATGAAAAGCGGCGATCGCTAAGATAATCCGAATGGAACGCAGCATGACTACGGGTGCAAAAATTTCATCGTAGTGCAAACCTGGCACTTGGGTGAAACCTTTAGCAACTAGTCGTGCTTTATAGATATCTTGTTGACCTTCCACAGAATGCTTTATCTTGTAAAGCCATTTGCATTGAAGGGGACGAACCTTAGCAGGTAAGTCAACAAGATCCCATACGTTGTTCTCATACATAGAGTCCATCTCGGATTGCATGGCCTCAAACCATAGCTTCGAGTCAGAACTGGTCATGGCACCTTTATAGGTTGCGGGTTCACTACTCGTTAAGAGTAGAACGTCATCTATGTCATGTTCCTCGACCATACCAATGTATCTGTCCGGAGGAATAGAGACTCTTCCCGACCTCCTAGGTTCCTCAGGAATGTTAACGCAAGGGATTGAAGGAATAGGTTCCTCCAATAGTTGCTCGGTACTTGGTTCTGGAATCTCCGACAGTTCGAAGGTTCTATCACTCTTTGCATTCTCGAGAAATTCCTTCTCTAAGAATGTCGCACTAGCCGCAACAAAAACACGTTGTTCGGTTGGCGAATAAAAGTAATGACCAAGCGTTCCTTTAGGATAACCTATAAAGTACGTCTTGACCGCTCGCGGGCCGAGCTTATCCTCGTGTCTCCACTTGACATAAGCCTCGCAGCCCCAAACCCGTATAAAGGACAAGTTAGGGACCGTTCCCTTCCATAGTTCATATGAAGTCTTGTCATGACTTTAGACGGACTTGGTTAAGTATTAGAGCAAATGTGACGAAGAGCGTAACCCCACAATGAGTCGGGCAACACGGTGTGACTCATCATGGATCGAACCATGTCAAGTAGTGTTCGATTTCTCCGTTCGGACACACCATTCAACTGAGGTGTTCAGGTGGAGTTAAGCGTAAGGCAATCCCACAGTCTTTAAGGTGTTGATCAAACTCGTGAGAAAGATACTCGCCACCACGATCCGAACGTAGTGTTTTAATCTTTCTGCCCAATAGGTTTTGTACCCTATTCTGGTATTCTTTGAATTTCTCAAAGGATTCACTTTTATGTTTCATTAAGTAGACATAGCCATATCTACTTAAATCATCCGTGAAAGTGATGAAATACCTATAGCCTTCTCGTGCGGTGATTGACATAGGACCACATACATCCGTGTGTATGAGTCCTAATAGGTCAGCCGCGCGCATTCCAACACCTTTGAAGGAAATCCGAGTCATCTTACCGATGAGACATGATTCACACGTGCCATATGATTGAAAATCAAAGGCCGAGATAGCTCCATTCTTGATGAGCTGTTTAACGCGTTTCTCATTAATGTGTCCCATACGGCAGTGCCATAGATACGTTTGATCTTTGTCACCAACCTTTAACTTTTTATTCATTACGTGTAATATTTCGGTGTTCTGATCTAAAACATAAATTCCGTTCATGGAGACTGCCTTGCCATAAATCATATCGTGTAAAGAGAAAATGCAAGTATTATTCTCTATTACAAATGAAAATCCAAGTTTGTCAAGTGCAGAAACTGAAATAATGTTCTTAGAAAGACTGGGTACATAATAGCAGTCATATAATGACAACTCAAATCCGCTAGGAAGCTGGATCACATATGTCCCCTTTGAGACGGCAGCCACTCGTGCTCCATTCCCGACACGCAGGTCCACCTCACCCTTTACGAGGGGTTCGATGTTTCGGAGCCCCGGCACATGATTACACAGATGAGAACCACAACCAGTATCAAGTACCCAAGTTCCGTAACTTGCGTGGTTAATCTCAATCATATGAATAAAAGTAGAAGAGGATGAAGACATACCAACAGGTTTAACACGACCTGCCTTTAAGTCCTCATGATAAACAGGACATGTACGCCTCCAATGCCCAGTCTTGTGGCAATGATGGCACTCCATGTTTTCATTCTTGCTCTTTGTCGTGCCTGATGAGGTGCTCGACTCACCAGGCCCACTCTTACCTGAACCCGACTTCTTGAACTTGAACCGGTTTACCTCGCTAGGTTTGCTCGAGCTTTGCCCTTACCTTTCCCCTTGTTTGTCACAACGAGAACATCCTGTTTCAGCTCCCACTTTGAACTTCATGTCCTTCTCGGTCTGTACGAGAAGGGAGTGGGAGTTCATGGGGGTTTTCTTCAAATCATTCATATAGTAATTCGCTCTAAATTGCGAAAAACCATCGTGGAGTGAATGAAGCATGCGGTCGATAACAATGTTCTCGCTGATGTTACAATCAAAGGTCTCCAGCTTCTCGACATTCTCAATCATGCTGAGAATGTGTGGGCTAACAGGTTGGCCCTTCTGGAGTCTCGCATCAAAGAAGCGAGTGGTATGCTCATAGGTCACGATTTTCGGTGCTTTCGAGAATTCCTTGGTGAGCGTGGTGAAAATCTTGTTCGCACCATGGGCTATGAAGCGTTTATGCAAATTGGGTTCCATTGCAAAAATGAGTACGTTTTTAATCGTACCCGCTTCCCATACTGAAGTCATTAAACTTGGTGATTTCAAAGCAGCTCTAGCCGTGGGACCTGGGGTTTGCGGGATGGGCTCTAATAGATATTTGAGCTTCCCGTCGCCAGCGGGCAGCATTCCGTAATGCCGCCTCCCGGTCCGCGAAGTTTGATCCATCATTCTTGATCGAGTAGACCGATTCATCCGATTCATGAAGATCCGGCCGGGACTCACGGTCCAATGTGGCACTTGGCATTGGGTTATCAGTAGAACCAGCCATTTGTTATTAGCAGTTTAAAAGTTCGTGATCTACACTGAAAAAGAAAGAAAACCAAAAACGAAATAAGCAACTCATCGAGGTGATTTAAGTCTATTTAAAAAAAATATTTTAACGTGTAGACTCGCACACTTGCATAATTGATCTCCCTCAAGAAAGATACAAGTGATCCCAAGACTCAATTTCTGTAAATTGATAAGCCAACTGTTTAGCTAATTCTTCCGGAAGAACTCTTGGTCGATAGATTTCCGTAAATCCTATCTATAGTCCACCATAGTCACAGGATCGTACGAGTGACCATAGTGTTGAGATAAAATAGGTCAATCGGTTCCAACTTACCCGACGTAGAAGGGGTCATATTATGCCTACCGACGAAGAAGGGACTCATTGGAGTTTGACCTATAAAGACCGTTCTCAATTTTTGTTTATACGAGGAAGATCCCATCAACTAAATTATAATTCATATTAAGTGAACGAATAACTAGCTTCTGCGTGAATGAATTAATTTAGGTGATGGCTTAGCATAGATCGTGTGACATGAGAATGTCAATGAAAACTAACTCGTGACCTCTATATGTGTCAGTTTTCATGCAATAAATAGGTGGTTTGGTTTTTAGGCGGAATATGATGCATATAATCGTTACGAAAAATAAATAAAAGAATGCAATACGTAAATAAAATTCCTAGTGTGGCCTATCCTAATAAAAGAACATAAAACAACTTTGGAATCCACCGTTGGACCCGAGAAGCTTGTCTTGATGTTCCATCTTGATCCATGTAGCGGGAGTGAGCATCCGGTCTCCATCTTTGGTCTTCTCAAAAATTACAATTTAAAATTACAAATATAAACCTATTTACATTCTAATTAAAACTGTAATTACAAGTGAAAAATCCAAAACGGAGATACGAGATCTCAAAATACAACCAAGACCGTGTTCCATCATTACGGTAACACGTTCTACTAAGGCCACACTAAGTTACAACTGATTGTAAAAATAAATACGTAATAAAAGGCATTCAAAAGCATTCAAAATTAACGATAAATAAATGCATCAACTAAAAACAAATTCATTCGTGACATAATTCCGTAATTATGTTAAATTTATCCAAACCACCTTTTAATGATTAAAATTCATGTGATAAAACCGCTTCTATCAATTTAATTTTAATCTAATACGATCCGATTACTTTAAATACGCTTTAAAATAACTTAATGGTACGTGTGTGAACCGTTTCACAATCATAGCGAGTGTACAATATCCGTATAAAGTACATATTAAGGCCAAAAGAAAATTTAAAGCAAAAAGAATAAATTTTCAAAGCTGCCAAAACCAAATCCCTCGATCCAGGGACATTAGTGCTCGATCGAGGAACAAAAAGGGCTCGATCGATGAACTGCAAGTCGATCGAGAGGATGGCCAAACAGAAAGTGCTCGATCGACTAAACTGGTGGTCGATCGAGTACTTTTATCACAAATCGCCGATCGAGTACGAGGACAACTCGATCGATCAGTGGGGTTTTGAAAGTGGTCGATCGAGTACAACAAGGACTCGATCGAGTAAAAACAAGACAGAAAAAAACCACTCGATCGATTGAAAACTTGCTCGATCGAGTACAAAAATCTCTGGAAATGCAAAACCCTCGTGAAACAGTTTGTCAAAACAAAAACTTATTGCAATTTTAATCAAAAACGCATAAGAACAATTTTGCAAACTGACAAAACTTGACATATTGTTATAATCTCCGTATAAAACAACAATATGCACAAAAACAAATCGAAAATAAGATGATACAACCGTGTAAAACATGTCACGGTTTCAAAAAAAATTTCAGCCGTGTATACATGGCACGGTTTTCGAGACAAAAACAACCGTTTCAAAATCGTTTTATGAAAAATCACAATGAAAATTTACGTCGCCTCGCTCTGATACCACTTGAGGGGTAATATCCGTATAAGACCCTTTAAATTTAGGACTATAACGTAAATTTAACATGTGAAATATGGTCATAAACGAAATACAACAATGAAACGATAAAGATTAAGAATCAACCTCGGGTCCTTTGATGCACGGCGTAAAGAAGTAAATCAACAGAGATTTCCTCCTAATTGTTGCACCCAAGACCGTCTGAGACTATGCCCTTGTGCTAGAAATGCTTTCTAATTGACTTGCAATATAGAGAAAGCTCTTGTGAGGTTTTACGATGTGAGATCTAGGAATTTCAGAGAAAGTTGCACTGAAACCCTAATTGTTTTTCACTAATGATTATTAGGTTAAGCAAGAGGAGAAGCTCTCCTTTTGTTCTCCTAATCTCGGCAAAACCGAGAGGGGCCTTGGGAAGTGGGCTTCCACTTCCTTTTAGAATTAGCTCATGGTCCGGTTCGTAAATCGCTAAAATGTATATGACGCGGTTTTGTTATAAATCGTCATCGGTTATCGGTTATTAAAGCATCAACTAATAACACGGATTAGTTGAAACATTAATACATGTCCGACAAAGACGATATTGTATAATTATATTCAATATACATTTAATTAAATATAAAACGCTTATATTCAATTTACGAATTAACTGCTTAATTCGCCTTAGCCATTATTATTTAATCCGTATTAAATAACATATCTCAACATCACATTTTGACTTATTATTAGTCAAATAACTCGGACTAACTGGTTAGTCAATTTTGGCATCTACATGACAGTATTTTCATACCGTCACATCTCTCAAACGTATCCTATAGGTGTGACTTTTAGGGACCAGTTGATCACCGCCATCTGTATGACAATAACGTCAAACTTATCTAGCAAGTCAACCGTTATTGATAAACGTGGATCAACTGATAATAATACCAAAAGTATGCCCTTTGATCCTTTTAGAGATTTATAAGTCCTTGCACTAACTGTTAAGGACACCAACCCCAACAGATAATGCCCCCTGTGGATCCCGCGGACGCAGCTCCCGCGGGCGTTGTCCGCAGTTTGGCGACTCCGCTAGGGAAAAGAGGAATAGTTACACTTTGTCTATAGGGTCTTTTCCTCCAAGGTGAAACTTGAAAAGAAAGTATTGGAAAGTAAAACATTACTCGTAGTGCTATGATTCATGCATAAACCCTTAAGGACTTTTCCCAGGCCGTCCCAGCGCTTCTTTGTGACGCGTGGCTGGCGACGTCCCACTATGCTAGGTGCTCGCACTTTGCTTGCTTCCACTCTGCCTATTCGTGGTTCTTGGGGGTGAGTGCGCTCTTCTAGGTACTCTACCTAAAGACCCTTTGTAATACTACGGTTTTTCCTAAATCTGGTACTCGGCCGAATAGGGCTTACTCGGCCGAGTAGGTGTTTCGTGTGTTTCTGGACAGTTTACTGTCTAGGAATACTCGGCCGAGTATGGGAATACTCGACCGAGTAGAGGATACTCGGCCGAGTATACTCTATACTCGACCGAGTATCCGGTCTGACAGGGTTTATTTCCGCGGTTAAATTTAGAAAGGATTAGAATTATTTAAGACACGTTAATCAGTTTCTAATCACTTTTACAAAACCTAAACAATACAATGTAACTCTAATCCTATCCAAATCTCTCTCAAGTGCGTGAATTGTTAGCAAGTCTTCTTCATCATTCATTGTATCGTTGGTGTCGGTAAGTCCTTGATTTCATTAATTCCATTGATTGATCTTTTAGGGTTTGCCCTAATTTGTGATTTGGAGGAAAATGGTTTTTGCATATGGCAATTGGAGTTTATGTGATTGTTGTTAGGTGAGGAATTTGTAGAGGAGCCTTTCTAGCTTGCGTATTTGTCTCATTGCAGTTGTGCTAAGGTAGGGTTTCCCTACTCGGTTTACTGTTTAATTGATTTAAGATTGTGTTGTAATTGTTTGTACGATTGATGTTGTGATTATCTGCTGATTGTTGATTTGGAGTTGGGTGTTGGAGTTGTGATGGTTGATGGTGATGTTC
Source organism: Silene latifolia (assembly GCF_048544455.1). NCBI lineage: Eukaryota > Viridiplantae > Streptophyta > Magnoliopsida > Caryophyllales > Caryophyllaceae > Silene > Silene latifolia. The sequence goes on from NC_133537.1 coordinate 301,534,002, forward strand.
GCGAGGTGCGTCCTCGGCTGAATGGAGTCACTTGCGGGAGTGGCTTCACGCCCTAGTTTTGCCCTCTGTGGAACCCGCCACAGGAGGGGATGTGCACATTAATGGACAGGGTTATTCGCTCGTTGATGAGCGGGGGCTTAGGTGGGAACGGCTGCGGTCCCCCACTGGCAGGGCTACACACTTTAGTGTGTAGTTAGTTACATGTGTGATTGGAGTTGGAGGTGGAGGATGATCAGCTGCTTGTCTTTTCGTACTTGTCTTATTTTGATTATGCAGTAAACTGGCCCCGTTGTTGTTTTATAAAATCTGTGGTGATCCATTCGGGGATGGTGAGCAGATTGTGACAGGTGATGATGTCTGCTAGCTATGGGGACGAGATGGGGAGTCATCACGCGAGTCTAGTTGCCCCTGTCATGAGTTTATTATTCAGTTGTAGTCGTTGAACTTTAGTAACACTTGTTTTGGTTTGGATTTTGGAATATGTAACCATTTAACTATTCATACTTTAATTATTGTGTTTTGGATTGGTAACTTTGATATACTAACCTCGGGCAACCAAGTTGGTGACGGTCTCTCATGCTAAGGTGGTCCTGGTAAGGCACCTTGGTATGTGGGGTGTCACAAAGTGGTATCAGAGCGACGATTCTGGAACCTAAAACTAATGAACCCAATGAACTTAGGGTGTCTAAATAAAATGAACCCGGGGAGAGTTGTTTGGAGCTACCGCAAAGACTTGGGAGACGTCCCGAAGTCGCATTGAGGCCCTTACGATCTTAAGCCGGTCACATGGGGGAGTCTTGGGAACTGTTGTATGTTGAGTCATGTGTCTGTGGTACTTGTAACTTGAATCTTGTGAAATGGTTGGATGAAATGATGAAACAAGGGGAACATGGTAGTATTTGAAAGGTGCATTGAGAATTTGTCTATGTTAGATCTTGAGCATGAAATATGTTGAGCATGTTAAATGTTTACTATGTGGCTTTCAAAGGGGTAGTTGTGCATATGTATCTATCTTGATAGAAAGGCATGTTTACGTATGATAGTGATAGTTCAGAGCTCGTTTTTGGCATGACTCGGTCGATCAGGGCGGGTACTCGACCGATTAGGGCATACTCGGCCGAGTAACTGGGCACTCGACCGAGTGTTGTTTGTTGTATAACTGGCAGTAGTTACTGGTTGTGATCACTCGACCGAGTATTAGAGCATACTCGACCGAGTGAGGCATACTTGACCAAGTATCGTCCATACTCGACCGAGTATGTTTTCTGTGTTTTGACGTTGGCTACTGGAGTGGAACACTCGACCGAGTATTTGTAATACTCGACAGAGTAGTCCATACTCAATCGAGTATCTCACCATACTCGGCCGAGTACTTCTTTGGCGGAGGGTCATGTTTATTTTGAGCCGTAGGCTATGTGCTTACGTTTCCTTACTTTTATCAGCTCAAAATGCCGCCAAAGAGGTCAGCCGCGTATATCCAAGCATCTGAGATGACCACAGATGAGGTAGCCCGTATGATCGAGCAGCAGGTAACACTCCTAGAGGCTCTTAAGAATGTGAGTAAGGGGGCTGAGAAACCGATGGATGCTACCCACCTGAGCACTATCATTGCCCGCTTCAACCCATCAACTTATGAGGGCACCGGAGAACCTAAGCTGCTTGATAACTGGCACCGTGAGATGGAGAGTCTCCTTGAAGTTGTGAAGCGTCTGCCGGAGTTAGCTGTTGAACAGGTAATGTACTACCTGAGGGGTGAGGCTGCAGTGTGGTGGCAGAACGTGAAAGAAGATGTCAGAGCATACTATAGGGATGAGGGGCTCGGTGTTATACTGTGGTCAGTTCTGAAGAGCGCTATGAGGGAGCAATTCGTGCCGGAACACATCCGTCACAAGTTGAGATCCGAGTTTAATTCTCTCACCATGTCTAATGACATGACAGTTACAGAGTACTATCACCGGTTCCTTGAGTTGTCACGCTACGCAGAAGACATACAACTGGGGCAACGAGGTTTGGCTCTTCGTTTCGAGAAGGGGTTGGCACCCAAGATCATAAATAGGTTACCAGCTGGGGTCATCACCGACCTGAATGATGTGTACTCGAGGGCTGGGCAAGCTGAGAGGTTGGTGGATTTATCCAAGGAGGCTACGGAGAGAACCACCACTGAGAAGAGGAAAGCAGAGAGCGAGAGTGGCAATCAGTCGGGCCAGAAGAAGAGCAACTATGGGCAGTCTAGAGCTTTTTTCTGGAGGAGCTGGGTTTTCGGGGGGGGGGGATGTCGAGCATGGGGTAGAGGTGGTGGTAGGAGTGTTAGTGACAACTCCAACCTTACTTGCTTCAACTGTGGAGGAGTGGGTCACAAGAAGCACGACTGTACCAGTGCCAGGGTTGGAGGGGTTTCAGGAGCTTATCAGGGGAGTTTTTCTGAGGCTCCGAGTTAGAGTTTTGCTAGCAACAGGCCGTCTGGGTCTTGGGGTAACCTTGGAGGACAGAACAACAACAATGGCGGCTTCAACCGCAACAGTGGAGAATCCTATCAGCGCCCGAACAACATTGTGACACAGAACTCGGCAGCTAAGCCGACTACTTCAAACACCTCGGTTCAGGGTGGAGGTCAGAAAAGCAGCGGGAAGCTCTTCATGATGGGCAAGCAGGAAGCTTAGAATGATGCTCAAGGTACCTTTATTATTCATAGTACACCGTCTTTTGTTTTGTTTGACTCAGGGGCAATCCATTATTTTGTGTCTAAAGGTCATGCCTTGTCTATGGGTTTGGGGGAGTTTGAGCTTGTAAAAGATGATGTGTTTATACCTTCTGGAAAGTCGGTGTCCTGTGTTAAGTTGTATATAGATGTGTCCATGGTAATAGGAGGGGTGGACTTATCGGTCAACTTGTTAGAGTTTCCTATGGATGGGTTTGAGGTCATCGTCGGGATGGATTGGTTGGGTAAGTATGATACTAAGATAGATTACCGACAAAAGAAAGTATCTTTAAAGGGTCCCAAGGGTGTCAGGGTGTCTTATAAAGGGTTTGTAGTGAGGTCAAAGTATAAGTTCATCGTTGTAATGACCTTAAAGTCATGTTTGAGGAAGAAGTGTCCCTTGATCCTTTGCCAAGTGAGAGATCGGCGCGCGGAACAGCTGACAGCATCTGATATACACGTGGTTGGAGAGTTTAGTGATGCTTTTCCAGATGAGATACCGGGGTTACCACCTAAGAGAGATATCGACTTCAATGTGGAGCTTTGATAGGCTTATCGCGTACCTATGCAAAGATAATTACCCTAGACAACAAGTTAATGTAGCAATAGTGGTCGAACACAAGGAAACGGGAATTACTTCGTGAATTGCTATGGGTAGATTTTTATCAAGGTCGATTACGATTTGGGTTGGTTTGATTGTTTGGTGATTAATAACAATAATGATGTAAATTATATAATAAAAGAGAGTCTAAGGGGTTCGGGTCACTCATGCAAAAGTAAACATATGATCATGATAAATTCGGTACTAATAACATTGTCAATTGCTTAGGCTTAAAGATACCCACCTTGCGGCATTAGCATCAACCATAGACCGGGTCCTAGAGAAACTCTCGTCCATAACTAGGTCGTCCTACTATACATGCTTAGTCTAATTCAATTTCGTGCCTCTCGAATTATAGAATGAATGAACAAACTTAATCATTTGAATAAGGCCTTAAACAAAGATTAAACGTAACAAAGCAAGCATGTGATAGAAGCAATATGAACAATATTATTATTAACTTATTCTATCATGTTTTTATATTAAATTTATGCATGGCTCCCCTAGCCCTTAGACTAAGAGATTTAGCTACTCTTATTAAGATGTAAGTTGTAAACTATATTAAGAGAAGTGATAAACATGATTGTATGATCTAAACAAATTAGGTGATATAACATGTAAAGGAAATTATGCTAATGAATTGAGACTAATAATAAACTAAATAGCAATGTAAAATGTAAACTAGAAATAGAAATACCTTAATAGAAATAACTTGTATGGAAGAAACAAATAGAACTAAATGCTTGAAATCGAATTAAGAACCAAATGTTTAAGAACTACAAGATTAACTAATTTGTAAACTAATATGAAAACTATCGAGAGAAATATAATGCTTAAGGCTTTGAAGAACTAAAATGAGACGTAAAAATTGGATGCCCAAGACCTTGGAACACCTCTCCTATTTATAGGAGAGGAGAAGGAAACGTAAGTTTCCTAAATGCATGCGGCCCCGATCGGGGTTAGGTGGCCCCGATCGGGGTCGTGTGTTTCCGGGTATTTTCTCTTAATTTCTCACTTAATTGTTTGAGGAATCCTAAGTGCGTGATTAATGACCCTTAATGCACCCGGGTAAATGCTTCATCTAACATCTTTAGAGCTCCCAAAAAGCATCCTAAGCATGTTGGAATCTTATGCTTTCCACCTTGACTTGGATTTGAGCATTAGGCTTTGACTTTGATTGTTGGCAACATTTGCATTACTCATATTAATCCATCAATTTCTCCATGCAAAACCCAATCCAATGCTCCATGCTTAGTCCAACACTTGGTCTTGATTAGCTTAGTGAACTTGGTGTATAAAATGATAGGAAAAAGCCTCTAAATGCTTAGATTCGTACAAAACCGTAACAAACACAACAATACACCTAGGACAACAAATATTAGCTTATGACACTATGATAAGTGCTAAATATCAAATAAAATGGAGCTAGTATTGGGGATGAAAGTATACAAAATATGCACTTATCAAAATCCCCCAAGCTAAACCCTTGCTTGTCCTCAAGCAAGAAACCAAATCCCAACAATTGCACTATCCAAACAAGCTATGCAAAATGATTTAAAAACCCGAATCAACATGGGCAAAGGACAAAGCATAACATGGATGAGATTTACATGACGGCATAGCATGGAAAACTTGAAATGAACCATTAAGCTCTTGCATGATCTTTTGACTTTTGGACTCTTACGGGGCACTCAACTCCTTTTATGTGAAAGGACAATTTTGTGAATAAACACTCAACTATCCTCGACTTATAATAATGTGCCCGCAATCTAATATGGTAATCAATCAAAACTAGTAAGCCAAAACAATCAAATGCAAGCATGATAAAGAAGCCAAATGGGTAGGAAGAAGGCAATAAACATGGGTAAGAAGGGGGAACAAATGAATTATGGTAATGTGGAGCTAAGTCAAGCTAGCAACTACCAAACTGTAAAGGTGCTCAATCCCAAGTCCAACCCAATTTTGCAATTCAAATCATGAGAAAATCCTCCAAAATGTATGAATAATGCTTGAGAATTTCTCACATCTTTTCTTCTTCTCTTTTTTCCTTTTCAATGCATACTTCTTTTTTCATTTTCATGCTTTTTCTCATTCATTCATTTTTTTCCATCTTCATTTTTTTCATTTTCTTTCATTTTCCAATTTCATCACTTCAACTTTTTCATTTTTTTTCTCTTCTTTTTTCTTTCTTGAGCATTAAGACCAAGCTCACATGATATTCAAACTTTGAAACAAATCCCAATTGAGCACCCAAACAAGACCAAACAAGCTACTAGCTCAACAAGGTAGGCAAGTTATAATGTAGCTAGGGAAAATTGTTTGTGAAGGGGTCAAGAAGGCAATTATATTCATGTGAATGGCTCCAAAATGCTATAACAAATGAATGCATGCTTACCAAGAGATGACATGAAAATCATACTTGTGCGTATTGATGAAACACACATCATAAGGAGACACCTACACTCACCTAAGAGAGACCGGATATGGATGCACCGGTCAAAAGAGGCTCTACCTTACCATTTTGTAGCTTGCCAAAAGTCAAGATCAAGCCTATTTGGTTCATTTTACATCTCTCACCTACTATGTCAAGACATCCCCATGTAGCTAATATCCCAACATGAAAGAATAAATCATTAGCAATAAGCCATTATTAGTATAAGCAAAAAGGAAAGTAGGCTACAAGCAAGCACAAAGCAAAAATTTCTCTCAAAAATTTTCAAATTTTTCAAAAATTCTACACTACATGCTAACTACACTATATGCAAATGCAATATCTCCCCCCAAGCTAAACATCACATTGTCCTCAATGTGCCAACAATTCATAATACCCAATCAAACCATAAAAATGGCTCAAAGCACAAACAAGAAGGACTAGAGGTTATGTTTAATGGGATGCAAGATCTAAACTAAAATGCAAAGCAGTTAAAACTTACTCGATTTGCCAATCTCCCCCAAGCTAGCATGAATTCGGGGGGATATAGATGTTTCTTTGTGATCTTTAGTGAAGAAATGTGAAGAAACGAGAGAGAAAGGAGGAAATGAGTACCGTCGGGTATGCTTGAATGATAGAAAGAAATCTATCTTTTTTTTACCCGTAAAAAGAAAAGGCCAGAAAGTCACAGAACCACGACCCCGATCGGGGCCACCAACCCCGATCGGGGTTGACCTCCTCTTCGGCTTTTTGACTTTTTCCGCGTTTGTTTTAATTCCTCCTCGTTTCTCGAAAACCACGTCCCCGAACGGGGATCTTGCATGGGGCTGCGTGCCATATTCACTTCTAAACCTCCTTTCTTCATTTTCACCTAAAAATCACAAAAAGAAACATCGTCAAGTCGAACATTTTATTACTAATCTACAAAAAACAATAAATTGCAGAAAATTAAAAACAAAAAGAAATAAAAGCAATAAAAAGCTTGGGTTGCCTTCCAAGAAGTGCTGGTTTAACGTCCCGCACGACGTAAGAAGCTATTTGATTCAAGTTTGGTACTTGAGCTTGCCACCAACTGAGCTCCATTTCATAGCTAACTTTGCATTCCGCAACCATTTGAAATTGTTCAAATAAAATTTCCTTTTCCTCTTGGCACTCCTAGCATTAGTGCCTTTAGCATCGTCACCTACAAAACAAACAACACCTATATCGTCCTCTAACGGATCCATTAGTGAGGATCCAAGCATAGTAGAGGCATAAGAAGAGTCCACAGTGCTAAATAAATAACAAGACTCTTGTAACATTGGGCTTCTAATGGTGTTGTTTTTGCTAAAGGAAACCCGGTCATCACCCACTTCCAACGTCAACCTCCCATTTTTCACATCAATTAACGCACCCGCGGTGCGTAAAAATGGCCTACCCAATATAATTGGGGTTTGTGAGTCTTCGGGCATATCGAGTATGAGGAAGTCAACGGGTATGAAAAACTTACCAACTTTAACGGGAACATCTTCTAAGACACCTAGAGGTCGCTTTAAAGAACGGTCCGCCATTTGCAATGTAATACTTGTGCATTTTAAAGCACCCATGTTAAGTTTTTCACAAAGGGAATAGGGCATGACACTTACACTAGCACCTAGGTCACAAAGGGCCTTATCAATGGTATATTTGCCTATAGTGCAAGGAATGGAATAGCTACCGGGGTCCTTAAGTTTCGGGGGAGACTTGTTTTGTAAGAGTGCACTACACTCTTCGGTGAAAGCAATGGTCTCAACCTCATTGAAGGATCACTTCTTTGAGAGGATTTCCTTCATAAACTTTGCATAAGAAGGGAATTGGGTAAGCAATTCCATAAATGGGACGGTGACTTGCAAATTCTTACAAACTTCCAAAAATTTAGCAAACTTACCTTCCTCCTTGTGCTTTGCTAGACGATGGGGAAATGGTACTTGAACAACTTCCTTGGGAGGAGCATACTCCACATCTTTCTCATTTTCATTGTCATTGGGAACACTCACCTTTGTTGGAACGGCATCACTCTCCTTAGCATTAGGAGAGACTTCTTCAACAATCACCTTGTCATCATCTACGGGCATAGGAGACCCAACATCTTTGGCATCAAGCTTGCTCTTCCTCTTTAGCATCAACAATCGATGAGGAAATGGTACACGATCTCTAACAATAGGCTCTTCACTAGCCTTCTTTTTGTCATTTCCCCCAAGCTTAGCCTTTTTAACAACCACCTCATCATTCAAAGTCATGGATGGCCCATCATAGCTTGAACCACTTCTCAAGGAAATAGAATTAACAGTTTCATGTGGTTGCTCACCTTGGGGAGGTAGTTGACCGTTCTTCCTTTGAGAGCTAGAGGCGGCTAATTGAGCCACTTGTTGTTCCAACATCTTGACCGCGGCACTATGAGCTTGATCATTTTTTTGAATTTGAGTCAATAATTCCCTTTGCATTTGGATTATCATGCCCTCGAGCTTACCAACTCCTTGATTGTTTTGTTGGCCATTTTGTGGTGGATTTTGTTGGTAATTGTTTTGTGGGGGCCTTCGTTGATTTTGATAACCCGGCGGAGGGATATACTTTTGTTGTTGAGGAACATAGGCATTTTGTTGTGGTGGGGGTTGATGGTTAAGCACATTATTGCTATTGTAAGACAAGTTCGGATGGAATTTTGAATTCGGGTTATAAGTGTTGGAAAATGTACCCGGTGGATATGAACTTTGTCTAAAAGCTTGAAAAGCATTTACCTCTTCCATAGGAGCTCGGCAATGAGCGGCATAATGACCCGCACCTCCACATCCATCACAAACGATGATTTGGCTTGTTGTAGACACAACATTGAGTTGTTGGATGAAATCTTTAGCATCTCTCTCCGCCAATTGTTGTTGGAGTAAGGCAATTTGAGCTAGCAAAACAGAGTTGTTGGAGGATTCTTCTTTACCTTTGGATGGCACAACTCGGGAATTGACATATTGGGCATCATGGACCGCCATAGATTCGATCGTAGCATGAGCAAGGTCGGTGTCAATTTGATCAAACCGCCCATTGTTGGCGGAACCAAGAATCCTTCGGGACTCGGCACAACATCCATTGTAGAATGTTATTGCTAGAAACCAATCATCTAACCCATGATGTGGGGATTGCCTTTGAAGTTCTTTGTACCTCTCCCAAGCTTCATATAAGCTCTCAAGAGCTTGTTGACGGAATCCGGTGATTTGGCTCCTCAAAGTTTGAGTTTTCTCCGGTGGAAAAAACTTTTGGTAAAAAGCAAGAGCCAATGTCTCCCAATTGGTGATTCCCAAGGTGGTGCGGTCAAGGCTATTGATCCAAAGCTTGGCCTTGTCCTTCAAAGAGAAAGGAAAAAGTATTTCCCTTATTTGGGCTTGGGTGACGCCCGTTTGGCGGATCATGGAGCAATAGTCACAAAAATTTTGCACATGCAAATTGGGATCCTCCAAAGGACTTCCTCCAAATTGCTTTCTCTCCACGAGGCTAATGAAAGCCGGCTTGATCTCGAATTCCAGCGCGGTGATTTGAGTGGTTGTGATTCCGGCCGGAAGCATGGTCGCGGTGGGCTTTGAGTGATCGGAAAGTTTCGCCATCTTTTTGGTAGTAGATGGTGATGGTGGTGGAGTTGATGAACAAGAAACCTCCTCCTCTTCAAGAACCTCTAGATCGTCTAAGTAAGACTTTCTAGCACTTTCAACTTGTATGGGAGAAGTGGCTTCTTTCACTTCCTTCCAAAAACGTCGTCTTCTCCTAAAGGTTTTTTCGGGCTCGGAATCCGATGAAAGGAATTCTCCACTACGAGAGGACCTGGGCATAAGACAAAAATTTCTAGGAAAATGATAAGTAACGGTCTCAAGGAACAAGTGTTCCCCAAGACAAAATAAAACAAGATAAAAATCGACAATTCAAAATGTAATAAAACCGTTTCCCCGGCAACGGCGCCAAAATTTGATAGGCTTATCGCGTACCTATGCAAAGATAATTACCCTAGACAACAAGTTAATGTAGCAATAGGGGTCGAACACAAGGAAACGGGAATTACTTCGTGAATTGCTATGGGTAGATTTTTATCAAGGCCGATTACGATTTAGGTTGGTTTGATTGTTTGGTGATTAATAACAATAATGATGTAAATTATATAATAAAAGAGAGTCTAAGGGGTTCGGGTCACTCATGCAAAAGTAAACATATGATCATGATAAATTCGGTACTAATAACATTGTCAATTGCTTAGGCTTAAAGATACCCACCTTGCGGCATTAGCATCAACCATAGACCGGGTCCTAGAGAAACTCTCGTCCATGACTAGGTCATCCTACTATACATGCTTAGTCTAATTCAATTCCGTGCCTCTCGACTTATAGAATGAATGAACAAACTTAATCATTTGAATAAGGCCTTAAACAAAGATTAAACGTAACAAAGCAAGCAAGTGATAGAAGCAATATGAACAATATTATTATTAACTTATTCTATCATGTTTTTATATTAAATTTATGCATGGCTCCCCTAGCCCTTAGACTAAGAGATTTAGCTACTCATATTAAGATGTAAGTTGTAAACTATATTAAGAGAAGTGATAAACATGATTGTATGATCTAAACAAATTAGGTGATATAACATGTAAAGGAAATTATGCTAATGAATTGAGACTAATAATAAACTAAATAGCAATGTAAAATGTAAACTAGAAATAGAAATACCTTAATAGAAATAACTTGTATGGAAGAAACAAATAGAACTAAATGCTTGAAATGGAATTAAGAACCAAATGTTTAAGAACTACAAGATTAACTAATTTGTAAACTAATATGAAAACTATCGAGAGAAATATAATGCTTAAGGCTTTGAAGAACTAAAATGAGACGTAAAAATTGGATGCCCAAGACCTTGGAACACCTCTCCTATTTATAGGAGAGGAGAAGGAAACGTAAGTTTCCTAAATGCATGCGGCCCCGATCGGGGTTAGGTGGCCCCGATCGGGGTCGTGTGTTTCCGGGTATTTTCTCTTAATTCTTCACTTAATTGTTTGAGGAATCCTAAGTGCGTGATTAATGACCCTTAATGCACCCGGGTAAATGCTCCATCTAACATCTTTAGAGCTCCCAAAAAGCATCCTAAGCATGTTGGAATCTTATGCTTTCCACCTTGACTTGGATTTGAACATTGGGCTTTGACTTTGATTGTTGGCAACATTTGCATTACTCATATTAATCCATCAATTTCTCCATGTAAAGCCCAATCCAATGCTCCATGCTTAGTCCAACACTTGGTCTTGATTAGCTTAGTGAACTTGGTGTATAAAATGATAGGAAAAAGCCTCTAAATGCTTAGATTCCTACAAAACCGTAACAAACACAACAATACACCTAGGACAACAAATATTAGCTTATGACACTATGATAAGTGCTAAATATCAAATAAAATGGAGCTAATATTGGGGATGAAAGTATACAAAATATGAACTTATCAAGCTTAAACCGGGGACAAGTCCTATATCCAAAGCACCATACCGTATGGCACTTAAAGAACTGGAAGAGTTAAAGAAACAACTACATGATGTGTTAGATAAGGGGTATTTCCGGCCTAGTGTGTCACCATGGGGAGCACCGGTGTTGTTTGTGAAAAAGAAAGATGGGAGCATAAGACTATGCATCGACTACCGAGAGCTGAATCGTGTCACGGTGAAGGACATGTATCCTTTACCAAGGATTGATGATCTTTTTTACCAGCTGGGTGGCGCAGGTGTGTTCTCTAAGATCGATTTGAGGTCGGGTTATCACCAGTTGAGGATAGCAGATGAGGATATTCCTAAGACAGCTTTCTGGTCTCGTTATGGTCACTATGAGTATGTAGTGATGCCTTTTGGGTTGACGAATGCACCAACAGCTTTCATGGATCTTATGAACCGGGTTTTTAGTCCGTTATTGGACAGGTTTGTGGTCGTCTTCATTGATGACATCTTAGTCTACTCTAAGACTAAGGAGGAGCACCTGAGATTAGTTTTGCAGACGTTGCGAGATAACCAACTATATGCCAAGTTATCCAAGTGCGAGTTTTGGCTAGAGGAAGTGGCTTTTCTAGGCCATGTGATATCTAAAAAGGGTGTGTTGGTGGATACCTAACAATATTGAGGCAGTGACCAAGTGGGAATCACCGAAAAATGTTGCTGAGATTCGGAGTTTCTTGGGTCTAGCTGGTTACTACATGAGGTTCGTGAAAGACTTTTCTACGATCGCGAGGCCTATGACAGCTTTAATGAGGAAAGAGACCAGATTTCTGTGGGATGAGAGTTGTGAAAAGGCGTTCCAGATCTTAAAAGAGCGTTTGACCACAACTCCTATCCTAGCCTTACCTGAGGGAAGTGAGAACGTTGAAGTATATATCGATGCTTCAAACAATGGGTTGGGATGTGTTTTGATGCAAGATGGGAAGGTTATAGCTTATGCGTCGAGGCAGCTGAAGCCGTATGAGGAGAACTACCCTACTCATGATTTGGAACTGGGTGCGGTTGTTTTTGCTCTTAAGATTTGGAGGCCTTATCTTTATGGGGCAACCTTTAAGGTGTTTTCAGATCATAAGAGTCTGAAATATATCTACACTCAGAAAGAGCTTAACATGCGACGGAGACGATGGATGGAGCTGATTGGGGACTATGACATGTAGATCATCTATCCCGAGGGTAAGGCTAATGTTGTTGTTGATGCCTTGAGTAGGAAGAGTGTCTATTCGCTATGTACAACTATGTCTTTGCTGAAGCTGCGGGATGAGATGATCAAGATGGGGATCCACATGATTCGGAAAGGGGATACCGTTGGGGATTTGACGATCGAGCCAGATTTGTATGAGGATATCAAGAGAAAATAAGAGCTTGATCCTAAGATCCAAGAATGGAAGTCAAGAGTGGAGAGTGGCACAGATTCCAGGTTTTCTATCCACACAGATGGGAGTGTTCGGTTTGATGGGAGATGGTGTGTCCCTGATGATGCAGACTTGAGGAGAGTAATCATGACAGAGGTTCATTGCACTCCTTATTCCGTTCACCCAGGAGGTGACAAGTTTTATAAGGACCTCAAGAAAACTTTTTGATGGCCTAACATGAAGAAGGATGTGTCCGAGTTCGTGGCTAGGTGTCTGACATGCCAGTGAGTAAAGGGTGAGCAACTAAGACTACAAGGTAAGATTCAGTCACTTGAGGTACCCGAGTGGAAATGGGAGTCGATCTCTATGGACTTTATCGTAGGGTTACCAAAGACACAACAAGGTAACAATATGATTTGGGTGATCGTCGATCGGTTAACAAAGTCAGCTCACTTCATTCCGATGAAGGATACTTGGACTAAGATACAGCTAGCCTTGGGTCACAGGAAGCATGTGGTTCGGTTACATGGTGTGCCTAAAGATATAGTGTCGGATCGAGATGCGAGGTTTATATCACGGTTTTGGCAAGAGTTGCAGGATTTGATGGTTACGACCTTAAAGATGAGTACAACTTTTCACCCTGCCACAGATGGTCAGACTGAGAGGACTATCAAGACTTTGGAGGACATGTTGAGGGCGTGTGCCATGGAGTTCGGTGGAAGTTGGGAAGATAGGCTGGATTTGATCGAGTTCTCTTATAACAACAGCTATCATACCAGTATCGGGATGACACCATTCGAGGCTCTGTATAGCAGGAAGTGTAGGAGTCTAGTTTGTTGGGACGACAGTGCTGAGACAATGGTTTTAGGACCACAGATGGTGCAGGATATGATTGAGCAAGTTCGATTGATTTGTCAAAAGATGAAGGCAGCTCAGGATCGCCAAAAGAGTTATGCAGATTTGCACCGCAGAGACATCGAGTTCGCAGTGGGTGACAAAGTCCTTTTGAAAGTGTCCCCAATGCGAGGGGTGATGAGGTTTGGAAAGAAAGTTAAGTTAAGTCAGAAGTTTATCGGTCCATATGAGATTTTGGATCGTGTAGGTGAGGTGGCTTACAGGTTAGCTTTACCACCAGCTTTGGATCTGGTCCACAACGTGTTTCATATTTCACAACTCTGGAAGTGTATGAGTGATCCATCACATATGCCTGAGGTTGAGAACATCGAACTGGATGAGTTCTTATCTTATGCGGAGGTCCCTAAGGAGATCTTAGACCGCAAAGTATGCAAGACAAGGAATGGTGAGACCGTTTTACTTAAGGTGCTTTGGTCTAATCATAATGTGGAAGAGGCCACATGGGAACTAGAGGAGGCTATGAGAGAGCGTTTTCCCCACCTTTTTGATCAGGTATGTATGGTTACGGGGACGTAACCGTTGTCTTTTTAGGGGGGGTAGGAGATGGTCGCATGCTTGTTTTTGAGTTAGTTTAAGTTGGTTTAGTTACGTTTTGAGTTGGTTTAGCTATGTTGTGTCATCTGGTCGGTTGTGTTAGGTGTTTTGTTTATGTAGTGGGAGTTGTTTGGCTGTTGTTGGTCTTGTTTTGTGTGTATAGTGTGAATTTCGGGGACGAAGTTCTTTTTAAGGAAGGAAGACTGTAATACTACGGTTTTCTTAAGTCTGGTACTCGGTCGAATAGGGCTTACTCGGCCGAGTAGGTGTTCTGTGTATTTCTGGACAGTTTATTGTCTAGGAATACTCGGCCGAGTATGGGAATACTCGACCGAGTAGAGAATACTCGGCCGAGTATACTCTATACTCGATCGAGTATCCGGTCTGACGGAGTTTATTTCCGTGGTTTGATTTAGAAAGGATTAGAGTTATTTATGACGCGTTAATCAGTTTCTATTCACTTTTACATAACCTAAACAATATAACGTAACTCTAATCCTCTCCAAATCTCTCTCAAGTGCGTGGATTGTTAGCAAGTCTTCTTCATCATTCATTGTATCATTGGTGTCGGTAAGTCCTTGATTTCATTAATTCCATTGATTGATCTTTTAGGGTTTGCCCTAATTTGTGATTTGGGGGAAAAGGGTTTTTGCATATGGTAATTGGAGTTTATGTTATTGTTGTTAGGTGAGGAATTCGTAGAGGAGCCTTTCTAGCTTGCGTATTTGTCTCATTGCAGTTGTGCTAAGGTAGGGTTTCTGATAACACTCCATTTTACGTGTTTTTGACTCATATTTTATCTCTTATTTTATCTAATTAATAACTCGAGCTAGCTTTATCGACTCATTTGTGTGTTAAATCATACATTAATCGATTATTTTTAAATAAAGTTATTTCATGTTATTTCTTGGAATCTTGGTACTGCTTCTATTATTTTATCGTATAGGTACCGAGATACTTGATAACAAGTGATAAAGTGGATCAAGACGGGTCAAATAGCCAAAGAAATGAGACGAGTGAAACTACAGTCAACCTTTTGTCAATTAATGAGAAGATAGCATTTGGGCCGCCTATTTCTCGCACTTCCTTTGTTGTTGGGGTCGTGCTAAAGATCGTCGACACTTTTACTAATTATCGTCGACAATTAACACATCTTTCCAATATTGCCCCACATTCACCCCATTTGTCTCTCTCTAATCTTTCTAAAACAAAAAAGATGGTTTTTTGGAAAAAAAAAATCGTAATTTAATTTACGAACTTTTCGATTAAAACGGTTTTAAACATATCGACTAATGACGGTAACAACGATCAAGCTAGTAACGATGTTCAAGAGATATGTTTACGTTTCAAGTTTATGATTTGACGAACGGATTAGCGATTATCGATCCACGCATCCAAAACTAATTTAAGATGGAAATTAATAATTTTTTTTTAAAAAAAAAAATTGTTGAAAAGGGGCCTGGATGAAGAAATTTTTCGTCCAGACCAAGGTCCGGACAAAGAAATTTTTCGTCCAGACCATGGTCCAAACAAAAATATTTTTCGTCCAGACCCAGGTCCAGACGAAAAATATTTTCCTCCAGACCCAGGTCCAGACGAAAATATGTTCGTCCGGAATTTTTTTTTTTTTTAAAAAAAATTTTGGATGGTGGTTGAAGTCGTGGTATGCAGGGGAGGTGAAGGATGGTGATGCGGGTGTAGTTGATGAAGTGTGCAGCTCGTTCGAATGCAGGGTTTTGCTGCTGCTGCTGTGACGATTTGCAGGGATGAATGAATCATCAATGGTGATGTTAAAAAATGGTTGAGCAGAGGAGTGATGGTAGAAATGAGTGGTTTATGGTGAATGATGAAGGCAAATACGGGGAGGTTGATGGTTATGGTGAATTGTTGATGGCTGGTTGTAGCTGATAGCTTGGCTAATGTTGGTGAATTGTTAATTGATGGTGAGTGGATACGAATGAAGATGAAGATGAAGGAGCAGGGAAGTTATGAAGGAGGTGTTGATTAATGGAGAGGTCAAAGTCAATCTTTGGTGCGGTAATCGATAATCGCTAATCCGTTCTAACAATAACGATTCTATTTTAAACTACCTAAATCTACTAACTAATTACAAATTTTTTAAAAATTAAACTAGTTTAGATTAATTGTCGTCGATTCCTTGAATTTGCTAACGGAATTGAAGCGGTGGTGGCGGAAATATCGTACTTGAAAAAAATGTTAATATATGGGAGTTTAGAGTGAGGGGTAGATTAGGAAAGTCATTACAAATTGTCGACGATAATTAGTAATGTGTCGACGATCTTTAGCAGGCAGGTTGTTGTTTACGTGTATTGGGCTGCCATTTTGATAGCAAAGACTTGACAAATTAATGAAGGGCCTTTTTGATATTTCCACATGTGGCTTTGAGTGAAGTTTCACAATTTCAAACAAAAAGAGAGCTAGACAATTTCAGAAGGGGGACATAATTTAGAAGAAGCCGTCATTTTTGGGGATTTCTGGGTTGGCTGGGCAGCAGAGGCAACGAAACAGAGGGGATTGTAGGAGTAGTAGTTAGGTTTAGATCTAGTTTTTTTTTCCAAAAAAATAAAACACTCATCTTCTTTTTATTGTTGTTAGCTTAGATTTGTAGTTAATCTCTACAATTTATGACTTTTGTACGAGGATCCATCATTTCATTCCATTAATTACAAGTTGGGTATAATTCTTTCTCCCTTCTTATTTTATAGTCTTGTTTCAAGTATCTAGTTTAATTAATTTGTACTTATTTATTTAAAGTTTTAATCTTTCTTATGTTAATTATGTTTATTCCATGTTTAATGTTAATGGGTAGTTTGATTAGTTTAGTTTTATTTATGATTAGTGAGTAGTTTTATTACTAGGGTTCGATTAATCCATAACATGCCAAGTTTACATAATTAAATCCCATTTTGATTAATTAGTTGTTGGGTAATTAGTTTGGGTTAATTAAAGGATTTGACTTGTAATATTTTATTTGGGATTGTTGTTGACTTTTGACCCTTGACCGTCAACGGGAGTTGGCTAGGTTGGGAGTCGGCTCACCTCACTTAAACTAGTTGCCAACTTGAGTTGAACCCGGGAGGGAGAACTTGAGAAGGGTGTCTTTAATTTTCGGTTTGAAATCGACCCTTGGGAGAGGGAGTGGGATGACCGGAAAGATAACGTGGGTTTATTGACCTTAACTTAGAATAAGGGAGTCCGAGTCACGAACCCGGGAGGGAGGTGAGTCGGGATTACTAGTGTCCTACTATGAGCCCGGGAGGGAGTTAGTAGGTGAATTAGAGGCGTTTCCCCCTAACTATTACCCAATGACTTGTTAACGGGATTTATGAGTGTAAACATGGTGTGTTGGAGGAGAAATCGGACCCTAACCTTTCCTTTATTGTTTAAGAGTTAAGACCATTGTTATTTCGATTACTTGCTTTCTTATTTTAGCTGTCGTAGTTAGTTATTAATTAATTAGTTTAAAACCAATTTCTTGATCCGCGTAGCTAACTTATAATTTAAGACAAAACTAGTACTCAATACTTGATCTCCTTGTGGTTCGACCTCGACTACCCTTACTAGTTGAGAATTTGTTTGATTGGGTACGACGACCTCTACCTGTTATCAGTTTCCCTACTCGGTTTACTGTTTAATTGATTTAAGATTGTGTTGTAATTGTTTGTACGATTGATATTGTGATTATCTGCTGATTGTTGATTTGGAGTTGGGTGTTGGAGTTGTGATGTTTGATGGTGATGTGCGGGAGTGGCTTCACACCCTAGTTTTGCCCTCTTTGGAACCCGCCACAGGAGGGGATGTGCACATTAGTGGACAGGGTTATAAGCTCGTTGATGAGCGGGGGCTTAGGTGCGAATGGCTGTGGTCCCCCACTGGCAGGGCTACACACTTTAGTGTGTAGTCAGTTACATGTGTGATTGGAGTTGGAGGTGGAGGATGATCAGCTGCTTGTCTTTTCGTACTTGTCTTATTTTGATTATGAAGTAAACTGACCCCGTTGTTGTTTTATAAAATATGTGGTGATACATTCGGGGATGGTGAGCAGATTATGACAGGTGATGATGTCTGCTAGCTATGGGGACGAGATGGGGAGTCATCACGCAAGTCTAGTTGCCATTGTCATGAGTTTATTATTCAGTTGTAGTCGTTCAACTTTAGTAACACTTGTTTTGGTTTGGATTTTGGAATATGTAACCATTTAACTATTCATACTTTAATTATCGTGTTTTGGATTCGTAACTTTGATATACTAACCTCGGGCAACCGAGATGGTGACGGTCTCTCATGCTATGGTGGTCCTGGTATGTGGGGGTGTCACACCCTTGCCCTACAAGACCCGAAAGGATGGAGGGTATAGACCTTCTTATAGAAGACTTGCCGAGACTTAGAAATGTCTAGGAGCATACATCCTTATAACATGAGAATGACAATGTGCAAATGTGAATTTCCGAGTCTTTTCTTTTCGAAAATTTTCCATGTCAATTTCAAAGCCGAACCTTTGAACAACTCACTTTCAAAATAGCATGGTTTTAAAAACCCGGAATGCTGCCCAAATAGGACTAGATTTTTTCAGCCCAAAATGAGCTTTTATAGCCGGCATGCTGCCTATTTCAAATCTCATTTTCAAGTGAATCCCTTGTTTTTCAAAATCAATCCAAAATGCCTCTCGAACCTTAACCAAGCATGAAATGCGTCGAGTCGTGTCCAGGTCCTGACCGTGTTTGGCTAGGCGTGTTTTGTCCCAAGTGTCTAGAACACAGACCTTTTTGGGTCACCCAAGCTCACCTCTTAGATTTCGAGTCATGTTGGTCGACCATTTGGTCTAGGATAGTCCACAGAAACGTCCAAGTTAGGCCATTTTGGACGTTTCATATGAACCTAAGGGCTATGTTGATTCAATCATGAGTTTATTCACACCAAGTCTATGTCAAGTTGGGTCTAAGACCAAAGTCATGAGTCTTTATGTCAAGGACCCTCCACAAATGAACTAGACTTGTTCATTTCAAGGTTTCAGTCGAGCCATGATCCATGTAGGGTAGAAAACCCAAGTCACATGTCATTCACACATTTGACCCCTCACATATGGACTATGTGGTTCATTTCCCAGGTCTGAGTTTGTCGTCAAGTTAATAATTCAAATCGGTTTTCAAGTCAATGTTTACTTGGACCTAAGACCGTTTTGTCCATTTTCGAGTCCGAGTTATGTGATCAAGTGCCTTCAATTCATGTCAAGTTAAGTTAGGTCGAAGACCCGAACCATTTCGATTGAACCTTCCACAAAAGAACCACCATGTTCATTTCAAGTCCATCCATGTCACGTCGAGGTCCATTTGGGTCGAAGACTCAAATCCAATACCAATTGCATTATATCCTTCACAAATGAACCACAATGTTCATTTTCAAGTCAAATCTGGTCCAGTCCATTTAAATCTCGAGTCGATAAATAGAGTGAAACCTCTGCCAGCTATAAATAGCGTCAAAGCTCTATCAATTCCTGAACCCAAGTCACATAGTTTCTTCCCAAAGTCAAGCCGAGTTGTGAAAGTCGGCCAATTTTCAAACTGAGCATTTGAGTCAACTCTTGAAAACAGAAAAGTTCAAAACCGAGTTTGATAATTACAAGTTGTAATTTACATTCGAGTCTTAGTCCAAGTCGAGTCTACGGTCTGCTTTCCTACAGTCGTGTCAAACTTTTTTTTCCGTATCAATGAAATTGATCCAGCTTCCACTTTCATTTCAGTCATCAAACCAAATCATTTCAAAATGCACAACGCACTCGAAGCGTGCCCTTGGGTAGAAACATGTATTCCGTTGTAAATGGTAGGGTACTTTAGGATCCCGTGTTTGTTTTCTTTACCTATTCCATGTCTGGCGGTATAAAACCTCCATCAGAAGTAGTGCTTATGATAAGCTCTTAGATGATTCTATGACAAACCCGGACTAGCTTCTGGTTTCCCATATCGATGACGGAAGGCAAGCCCATTCCCCACAAAATCATCCTATCTCGAAGAGAGAAGAGACCAACCCGTTTTAATAAGGAATTGTTAGTTCTGACCAAATTCAGTTGGTGAAGCCTAATTTTCAAGGTGTATCCATTTGTGTGGACAGCGGGCCACCCACGGGGGCGCTTGGGAGGAAAAGAGGAACAAGCGTTTGCATTTTTTTATGGAGTCGCCACCAATTTTTATGGGAAATTGGAACCGTTCGAATACCTCGTGTCATGTCAAGACACAAAGTAGTGACATGAACACTTTGCAATCGTTACCCTTAGCATTCTATGTCTAGAATGACTCTCGTGGATGCCAATGAACACGGGTGTTCACAGATATCTGGAGTAAGGGGTGAAGGTACGTATTAGGAAGCTCTTTTGATCGAACACCTAATCCCGCCCGCCTCGATAGCGGCCTCTACTAATGATTAGGAAAGTTATTCGTACTTGATATATTGTCGATTATATGCATGCAATGCAACATCCAAGTTTTAATCCTAGCATGTGAGAATTAATACTAAGTCGGTTGACATGTAATTAGCAAACAATTAAGGTCGAAGTAGGATTTAATGCTCATTTACATGTGAAAACATACAAGCAATAAAAGAAATACAATAATTATGAATTACGATAATGAAAATTACAATAATTACAACGGAATAGGCGATTTATGTCGAAAATACCTTTAAAACGGATAATTTGAGAAAAAGAGATAAAAGAAAGAATCAAATAAATTAACGAACAAGAATTAGCGTGATATTACGGTTAATAGTTGATTAATACGTAAACTAATTAAACTAGGTCAAGGCAGAAACGGAGTTCAGGGACAGAACTCAGCCAGGAACAGGCGCAGCAGAGCTGCGTCCTTTGGAATAGGCGCAGCAGACGCTGCGTCTGTTCCTTGGCTCGCCCCGCCGTGAAGCCGTAATTGCAAGCCGTTAATGTTAATTGGTGAATTTAATGATCGATTAATGATATTTACTCAGATGAAAGTGATTAGCATGTTATTTAACATATGAATGGGTCGTGAAAACAGTAAAACATGAATAAGACGTAATTAAACGATTTAACATAAGATGGATTAATGATAGAAGTGAAAAAATATTAACAAACTAAACAAATTAAATTAATTAATTGAGTTAGATACGGTGGATTAATGACAAATATATGATAGATATGACAAATAACAGATGAAAACTATATCAAAGACGAATTCCAGAAACTCAATATTGATGAATTGAATCTTTACAACCCGGAATTGAATTTAATGACGAAAACCCGCAAATATCGGATTATAAGGGATTTAAGTCGGATTTGTGACGATTAAAACATGTTAATGATGAATAATAAATATACATATGAATTATATGCTATCGTGATGAAGAATTAACAAACAAACGAAACAAAAGAAAGAAACTTTGACGAATAACAGAGGACGAACGAAGAAGAAAGGAAGCAGGAACTGCAGCAGCCTCACGAAGAGGCGCAGCAGGAACTGCGCTTCTTCGAAGAGGCGCAGCGATTCTTTGCGTCCTTTCTCGACGGTTATCATCGGAAACCGTAAAAAGAGGTTTTAAAGCACGGTTTAGAAATCGGTTTTAATGGTATTTTCGACATAAACCTTACAATTGATGATACAATAAAATACAATAAATAAAAAGAAGGATTACACCTCGGACTTACATGTTGTGAAACGAGAAGGACTAAGATATCGATTAGTGATGCTCGACGCGAATGCAAAGAAAGTGCCCTCGTAAGAGGAAAACGATTAAGTTAATTAAGTTGATTGAGGTGGAGTTGGTCAAATTGGTCGGTCATGCAAACGGGGAGGCCGGTACTCAGAAGGATCCGAGCTTACGTGGTCGAATGTTCAAGCACGTAGACGCCAAAAAGTAAGAACAAAGTCTAGAATGCAAAGGGAGAAGAGAAGGGCGGACACTCGCGTGAGAAATATGAGGAGCGAAGGCTCCTATTTATACTAATCACGTGAAGGAATTAGGGTTTCGGAGAGTCTTTGGAAGTGAATCTCGGAAAGATATGAAAAAGATACGATAAATACGCGGAAAAGGGCCTGGGAAGAGGCGCAGCAGCCACTGCGTTTCTTGGAAGAGGCGCAGCACCTGCTGCGTCTGTTCCCAAGGGGTTCCCTCCTGCGGAAGAAAAATTTC